>NC_140992.1:94187843-94787843 GCF_052327205.1 Somniosus microcephalus | reverse complement strand
ACCCAGTGAACAAAAAATTTCAGTATTAAACTTAACGTGCCATCTGTATGCTCACTAGTGCAAATGAGTGGACTCCTGCTGCAAATCCTTAATGGTGTTCTTAGATTCTACTAACTACATTACCAAAGTCATTTATGTAAATAAGGAAATAAAAGCAATAATCCTCGCAGAACTTACCGTCCCAGCCTGACAGTACACCTCTCATACTCTGCTTCCTAGCCTTACATTCCTACCCAAATGCTACCCTGGATTCCCACAACTTTCAGCTTACACTTGTGGAACATTGTAGTCAGAAGCTCAGAGCGCAAATATTTTGTCATGTTTGAACTTCAGTTTCTAAATGAGGTTAACCATTTCTCATTAGGTTATACTCCTCTAGCTAGAATATTAGTTTGTCTACCATGGAGGCAAGTCAAATAGACTTGAATTGGCCCCCACCTTTTTAAATACAAGCATTACATTTGTTTTCTTCCAATCCTGTGGTATCTTACCCATTCTTTGACAACCAATGCCCACAATTCCTATTTAGAACAGAAAATTAAACCTAGCATATTGAAACATTCTTCTAGTACTAGGGAAGGAAATCAGAAATGTAAAAAAGTGGTTGTATGGTTGACATGGACAGTGTTAAAATACTGTCAAATATTATCCAGAGTATTGACTAATAAAGGATAACATAAGATATCCATTTGCTGTACTACATCAAATATCCAAGATTATTTTGAGGTCAATGTGCAGAGGTATTTAGGGGCAGCCTTGGCTCAGTGGCAATACTCTTGCCTCAGAGTCAGAAGTTCATGGGTTCAAGTCCCATTCACAAGACTGGCGCACATAATCTAGGCTGGTACTTCTGTGAAATACGGAGGTGCTTTTTTTTTTGGATGAGAGGAGATGTTAAACAGCTTGGAAGTGGATGCAAGTGGTCCTATGGCACAGTTTGAAAAACAGGGGAGTTCTCCAGATGTCCTGGTTAACATTTAAAACCGCTAAAACATAATCAGATTACTGTTTATGGGACCTTGGTGTGCAAATTGGCTACTGTGATTGCCTAGGTTACAATACTATATAAATGCAAGTTCTCTCTTACTGGAAAACTTTAAAGGACTGAAGATGATCTGGATCTGATGATTCAACTATCCATTGATTACAAGTTTATGATGCATCATATTGTATGAGTTATGGTAGTCGACAATCAAAAATTGGCAATCATAAATCATGAATGATATCACAACATTTAGGTTTTATATCTATTTGTTTCACCAACTCTCACTTTCAGCATTTGTGCAATGCAAGAGGATTAGTCGTTATTCTGTGTGGAACCAGCAACGGTGCATTTTTTTAAAATTAAAAAGTGTTATATTTTAAAACCATTTTTGAAAATTCCCTTCCTCAAATATAAGTGAGTTACCAAATAGGGCATGGCATTAGTTATAGGTATTAGTTAAACACTCACACGAGGAACAATTAGTACACAGTGGGTGCCTTTATACAGTTTGGACCCTATTTTTATGGGATGCACTACATAATTTCAAGATACATTTACACAGCACCTTAGCACCAGTACTAAGAGTTTGGCGTTGTAGTGCTGGCACTAAATCTGGCATCAAGGCTAGATCTTAGTGAAGTAGAGACTCTTGGGGAGGTGGAGGAGAAGCAAGGTGTTAGATCCGTGTATTTTGATGTTGTGTGTCCTTCAATAACTAGACACGAGACTGCAGGGAACAATCAACAGGTATTTACTGGATGAGGGTTACTCTAAAACTAAGCGTACAGATCCCTACTCAGGGTTTATATACAGGTGTGGTCACTGCCGGTACGACAGTATACAGGAGCTGTAAAAAGTAGTTCTCCCTTAAAGGTACATACACTACAATTCCTCCCCTTTTAGATTGACAGTACCATAACATTCATTTAACAATTAACACTTTTAACATGCACATTAACTGAAAATAGTCCATTTATAAATTCAGTCTTTGGGGCGGCTTCCTGATCCTTTCTGGATAGTGCCTTTCCTGAGTGTCTTGTTCTTGGTGCGGAGGCCCCCTGTCGTCAGTTGGTTCATCAGCTTCCGATGCTAGTGTTTCTGGGGTAGATGCTACTTGTATGTCGGGTTCATCACCAGGTGCGCGAGACATGGGGTTGACTCGTTCCTGTGACTCTAGGATCTGGTCGACATGGTGTCTCACAATGTTCTCCCCAACATCCACTGTGTACATTAGTGGCCCCTGCCGTGTGCATATCGTTCCTGGTTGCCATTTCTCTGTTCGGTAGTCGCGGGCCAAGACTGGTTGCCCTACATTGAAGCTCCTTGTCGGCTTCTCATTGATGTGCTGGAATTGCTTATTCTCAACATCTCTTCGTACATTTGGTCTGAGCAAATCCAGACGAGATCTCAACCTTCGGTTAAAGAACACCATGGCCGGGGTCTGGTTGGTGACTGCATGTGTCGCATTTCTGTAGGCTAACAGGAAATTGTCCACCTTATGCTGCAGTGGAATGTCGTCATCGCACATGGCCCTTACTGCTTTCTTAAAAGTTTGTACGAACCACTCAGCCAATCCATTTGTGGCTGGATGATACGGGGCGGATGTGTAATGCCTTACCCCATTCCTTTTCATGAATCTCCAAAACTCTTCGGACACAAACTGTGGTCCGTTATCAGAGCAAATCTGCTCTGGCAAGCCGTTCCTGGCAAATATGGTCCGTAGGACTGCAATAGTTTTCTCCGTGGTGGTGGACGACATTTTGATCACCTCAGGCCATTGAGTGCGCATCCACGGCTATTAAAAACATTGAGTCCATGAATGGACCAGCAAAATCAATATGCACCCGTTGCCATGGAGATGAGGGCCACTCCCATGGGTGTAGCGGGGCATGTGCTGGTGCATTTTGGACCTTCTGGTATCCTGAACAGCTCTTGGTCAGGTCCTCAATTTGCCAATCGATCCCTGGCCACCACACATAGGCCCTAGCAAGGCTTTTCATTTTCACCCCTCCCAGATGGCCTTCGTGAAGCTCATTGAGCACTCTCTCCCTTAACTTGGGTGGAATTACCACTCGGGATCCACACATCAAGGTCCCCTGGCATACTGACAGCTGTTCTCTTCTGGATGAGAATGCTGGCAACAGTGAGTCGCCATGTATTGGCCATCCCTTCACCGTCAAGTCATATACCCGATAGTGTCGGGTCATTTCGGGTCTCCTTCTCCGTATCAGCATTAGTTACTGGCAAGCGTTCAATTATAGTCGGATAAAATATTTCGACAGGGTCCACTGCTGGTGCTTCCTCCGCAGTAGGCAGTGGCAGGCGTGATAGCCCATCAGCGTTTCCGTGCCCTTATACTCGATTTCATATTGGTGCGCCCCTAGAAAAAGGGACCGTCATCACCGGCACGCCCTTCTTTGGATTAAAGATGGAGACAAGTGGTTGGTGGTGAGTCAGCAAGGTGAACTTCTGCCCATGCAGATAGTGGTTGAACTTTTTCACTCCCCACACTAGGCTGAGGGCCTCCCGGTCAATCTGGGCGTAGTTACGCTCGGCTGAGGTTAATGACCGAGATGCAAAGGCTACCAGCCTCCGAGCCGTCCGGGAACTTGTGCGACAACACCGCTCCAATGCCATAGGGTGATGCATCACACGCCAACCGAATTGGTAGTGCTGGGTTGAAATGAGCCAACACCTCTTTTGATGTGATCAATTCTTTGCTCTTCTGGAAAGCTCGTTTACATTAGTCATTCCACTTCCATGGCACCCCCGTTTGCAGTAGGGTGTTCAGTGGGTGTAGTACTGTAGACAAATTCGGCAAGAACTTATGGTAGTAGTTCACCAGCCCGAGGAACGACCTCAGTTGTGACACATTTTCTGGTGCTGGAGCCTTGACTACTGCCTCAATCTTTTCAGGGGACTTATGTAACCCCTCTTCATCAATAGCGTGGCCACAATACGAGATCTGCTTCTGGAAAAACTCGCATTTGTGGCGATTTGCTCGGAGCCCATATTCCTTCAATCTAGTGAGCACCTGCTCCAGGTTGGCAAGGTGAGCACTGTCATTTTCGCCCATGACCAAGATGTCATCCAAATAACACTGGGACCCTGGAATCCCTTGCAGGACTTGATCCATTGCCCTTTGCCAAATAGCCGGAGCTGATGCTACCCCGAACACCAGCCAGTTGTATTGGTAGAGACCTTTATGAGTGTTGATCGTGAGGTACTGTTTCGAGGCTTCTTCTACCTCCATTTCCAGATACGCCTGGGCCAGGTCAATCTTAGTGAAGCGTTTCCCTCCAGATAGCGAGGCAAAAATATCTTCAATCCACGGAAGCGGATATTGTACCGTGTGAAGGACTGGGTTCACTGTCACCTTAAAGTCCCCACAGATGCGAACTTTCTTTGGTTCCCCAGGCGTATTACTCAATGACCTCTTCATTACAGGAACGATGGGTGTGGCCCACTCGCTCCAGTCCACTTTGGACAGTACTCCTGAACGTTCCAAACCTTCCAGCTCTGCTTCGACGGCTGGGCGGATCGCATAAGGTACCGGTCTGGCCTTAAAAAACTTTGGGCTTGCATTTTCCTCTATTTTGATCATCGCTGTTATGCCTTTTAGTGTTCCAAGTCCCTCCTGGAACACTTCTTGTGCGTCAGTTAGCATTTTTGACAGTCGTCCAGGTGTGGCGTCGTCATCCTTTTTGGCATCTACAGTCAGTGCTTGTATGGAATGCCAATCTAGCTGTATCTTCCGGATCCATTCATGTCCTAGTCATGGTCCTCCTCCATCTGGCAATACATGTAGGTCCATTTTTGGTGTTTCCTTACCGTTATATACAACGTTCACCCTTATTTTTCCTTTGGGGTAGACTTTTTGCCCCGTGTACGTCTTCAAGACAATCTCTGTATCTCTCAAGGGTATATGTGAGAATAGCCGCTTGTAGTCCCTTCGGTTTATGACTGTTAGGGCTGATCCTGTGTCCAAATCCATTTTCACTTGGACTCCAGCTATCTTGAGCGTGACCCAGATAGTTTGGTGATCCTCCCTTTGGATCACCTTATGTAGTTTGACAACCCAGCTCCTTGCTTCCGGAGTCTATCACTTTTCTGTTCGTCTGAACTACTCTCCGTCACCTTATGTACCTTCTTGTACTTCTCCTGTGGAGATTTCTTGCTGCTGGTTTTCTTTCCCGAGCTGCAGACTCTTGCTAGGTGTCCTACTTTTCCACACTGTCTGCACACTTTGTCCTTAAACCAGCAATCATTATGGTCGTGTGTTGTTCTGCCGCAGCGATAGCACTTCACTGTTCCGTATGACATTTCATTTGTGCCATATTCTTGCGGTCTCCATTGTAGCTCTGCAGCGCCCCGTGCGGCTGCTTCATGTGATACTGCCATGCTGAAAGCCTTGTCCAGCGTAAGATCCTTTTCTGGTAGAAGCCGTTTCTGGGTTCCTTCACTTTGAAGCCCACACAAACTTGTCCCTTAAAGTATCTGCTAGTCCCGTTCCAAACTGGCAGTGTTTCGATAGCTTGCACAGTTCCGTTAAATACTCAGCATTACTTTCATCTTTATGCTGGTGCCTTTTGTGAAACTGAAATCTTTCTGCTATCAGCAGCGGTGTGGGGTTTAAGTGGTTCTGTAGGATTGACTGTTTCCAAAATCCTTTTCCACTGGCTTCTCTGGGGTTACTAGGTTTCACAGTAAGCCATATATGTTTTTGCACTCATGGAATTCAACAATACCAGCGCGTTCCTCTCATCTGGCACTTCATTCGCCTTGCAGTACACTTCTATGCGTTCGACATATGTCGTCCAATCTTCGACTTCATTGTCGAATGCTGTGATACTGCCACTCTTCGGCATCCCTGGGTGTGGCTAGACTGGCTCAAAATGGCGTTTTCCCGCGCTTTCCCTTCTTCTTGCGGCTCAAAATGGCGTTTTCCCCGCGCTCTCCCTTCTTCTCGGCTGCGGCTCAAAATGGTGTTTCCTGCGCTCTCCCTTCTCCGCTGACGCTGCTCGGCCCTTGAACACCGGCTGCGCTCTGCGCGTTTTACTCCCTCTTCTCCAGTCAACGCTGCTCGGCCTTTTCCGTGCCGTCGGTCGGCTCTAGCCGCCGCTGTCCGGGAAGGGTCTGCGCCGTACCTGTTGCCAGCCCGTTTCGCTGGACCACCGTGACTGGAGAACCAAGCCCAGCTCTCAACAGCCTCCCCTGCGATGCTCAAATCTCCGCTGGATGACTGGGTGGTTGCTCGTGGTCGACGCCCGTGCTTCTGGCCTCAACTTTCTTCCACTGTTCTCCAGGAGTGAATCCCTGGGGAGGTAATGCAGAGTTGCAGGTAGGTTCGAATCTGCCTCGTCGCCAATGTTAGATCCGTGTATTTTGATGTTGTGTGTCCTTCAATAACTAGACACGAGACTGCAGGGAACAATCAACAGGTATTTACTGGATGAGGGTTACTCTAAAACTAAACATACAGATCCCTACTCAGGGTTTATATACAGGTGTGGTCACTGCCGGTACTACAGTATACAGGAGCTGTAAAAAGTAGTTCTCCCCTTAAAAAGGTACATACACTACACAAGGTTTCACACCAGAGTGCAAGTCAGGATCAAGACAGATTTACAAATTCAGTTGGACCTCCTGGGCAGTAAATCTACAACCTCAATTTCAGAGAATGAGAAATTTACGGCACAAAAGGAGGCCAATCAAATCATGTCCATGCTGGCTGAAAAAGAGCTATCCAGCCTAATCCCACTTTCTAACCCTTGGTCTGTAGCCTTGTAGGTTACAGCACTTCAAGTGCATATCCAATTACTTTTTAAATGTGATGAGGGTTTCTGCTTCTACCACCCTTTCAGGCAGTGAGTTCCAGACCCCCACCACCCTCTGGGTGAAAAAAAGTTCTCAATTCCCCTCTACCCATTGTTATTGAACTCGCCAAGGGAAATAGGTCCTTCCTATACACTACCTAGGCCCCTCATAATTTTATACACCTCAATTTGGTCTCTCCTCAGCCTCTTCTATTCCAAAGAAATCAACCCCAGCCTATCCAATCTATCCTCATAGCTAAAATTCTCCACTCCTGGCAACATCCTTGTAAATCTCTTCTGTACCCTCTAGTGCAATCACATCTTTCCTGTAATGTGGTGACCAGAACTATACACAGTACTCTAGCTGTGGCCTAACTAGTGTATTATACAGTTCAAGCATAACCCCCTGCTCTTGTATTCTATGCCTCGGCTAATAAAGGAAAGTATCCAATATGCCTTCTTAACCACCTTATCAACCTGTCCTGTCTTTCTACACTTCAGTACCCTGCCATTTATTGTGTATTCCCTTGCCTTGTTAGACCTCTCCAAATGCATTACCTCACACTGCTCTGGATTGAATTCCATTTGCCAATTTTCTGCCCACCTCACTCCACAGATATCTGTAGACTGCAGGAAGTTTTCTTCCTCACGACCAATTTAAACAGAGAGCAGGGATTGTCTACCTGCTTTTGAAAAATTTATATATTTTTTTATTAAATGCTTGGGCAGAGGTTTTGCCCAAGCCTGTATGCAGAGATCTCTTGCAAGTCTATTACAGTTCCAACCAGCCAGGGGCCAGGCAATGTAATGCTGTTCCAACTAGCTGGAGCTGAACAAAGAAGTTGATCTTCTTAAATGTTGCCCATAGGAGAAAGCAAAATAGTGCAGAGACCTTACTATTGAGTCAGTACAAGCAACCTGTAGATTTAAATTCCATTTCTGTAATTAAACTTCAGAATAATGGAAAGCACAGTAATAACAGGCCATACTAGTAATTTGGATCCCTGAGTATTATTATTAATGGTGATATGGCCTGGTTGTGGAGACAGAAAGATTGTTTACAGATTCAGATCCATTAATGTAACATAACCCAGGCAATCCAATAAGCCATAGGAAAGTTATTTTAAACTTCCATAGCATTTAATTGCTAATGTGTAATAGAGGTTATGGCTACATTAGGTCCCAAATTTCCAATAATCCAATTAGCAAAGCAACAATTAACTTCAAGGGTAGAATTTATAGCCAAGTATATACATCATTCACAAAATGATTGATTATAGCATAGGAAAGGAAGAAAAACATTTTCTTTAAATGTAAAAAAGGCAGTCCAAGCACCTGGAATTTAATTCCAACTCATCCTGAAATAAAATGTAGCTTTGGGGAGGGAATAAAAGGAAATATTAATTGCCTTTTAATTACTGAGCTCCTGAGCCTACAAAGCATGGTTGTCAACCATTAGGAGGTGTACAAGATTACTGTAGGGCAGCTTATCAAACCCTTTCTACAGAAACAAAGCCATCCTAGACTTCACTGTACAATTTTATTACCTTTATCACACCCTCTCCCCATCCACCCCCCCTTCAAAATGAACTTGCCAAGGAAAGCAACATTATATTAACAACTCATTAGAAATGGAGCTTCTGAGCTGTAGGCAATTGGATTATCCCTACACAGCCAAAGCCTCCCAATTAAGCAAGAAATCATTTACAACATGATTTAGGCACTAGAGAGAAAACAATCTTGAAATAAGAGATTTGTGTATAAGCTGTATGCATATCATTTCAAAAATCATGATTTTGTCAGACTTGCAATTTTGTATCAGATTCCAAAGGCAAGCATCATGAATGAAGTGTGCCTATGATCAAGTACCAATTTTTAGATAACCATTCCTTTGTTTGCCACCCCAACCAAACCATGATGGCAGAAGTCAGTACCGTTTACAAATCACGGGTCAAACAAGGAATGCATAAAGATTAACAAATTGTGACAAAAAGAATTCAGTTACTGGCCTCATCAGATGGTGTACTTCCAGCAAATTACAATTAATTTTTTTTATATAGATAAAATACTCGATAGCAACTGAAGTACTGAAAGCAAGAGTTTTTAAACTTCTAAAGTTATGGGGAAACCAGTTTTAATGGAAGTGGAACAACATTGGTCTATAATAAATCAATGAATTTGGGTATATCTGAACTACATAGATAACAAAAATCTTCCTTTTAACTATTCAGCCAAGGGTAACCAGCTGTGCCAAAAACTTGCTGCTACTTGTAATACTAACATACAATGTCAAACTTGTGCAGGGCTTTATTGAATTTTACTACTGTGGAAACATTCCAGAAAACCAACGTCTTGTACCACTGCTGCCCAGCTGGCTACTCTGCAGCACAAAGAGCTGAGTCACTTGAAACTGGTAACTGGGTCATGCTGGCAGCATTACAATGACAGTCAGAGGATTTATGGAGTAAACAATGGCAATCTGCTCTAAAATTAGATTATTCATTAGATCCCAAATGTTATGGTCACAAACACAATGGTACAATATTTAACTTGCATCATGTAATAATCTACAATTTTTGTAAATATATTAGTGGTGAAGTGATACAGAATACAAAGTCACTGCTTAAACCCCTCCACTGGGTCTTGTATGATGCTGAACATCAGGTCCTAACGAAAATCAGTAGCAATGCCCATGATACATCACCATACTACCTCTACATAGAAATTATAACACTGAAACAGGCCATTTGGCCCAACTAGTCCATGTTGGTGTTTATCATCCATGTACACAGTAGTCCTAATCCATGTGCTTGTTCAGTTCCCAGATCTAGATTTTTTTTTTTTTTTTTTTTTTTTTAAATGACCTATTCAACTCATTCTTAATGTTGACATGGTCTCTGCTTTAATCAGAGTGCATTCTACAGATTCACATCCCTCTGCGTGAAAAAGTTTCTCCTGGTCGCTGTTCTAAATCTTACCTTTAGTCTATGTCCTCTTGTTCTAAACCTCACAATCACTGGATCAGTTTCTTTCTACTCTGTCCCATCCCTCAAGACTTTCAAACCTTTATCAGATCACCCCTTAAAACTCCACTGTTCTAACAAAAACAACCCCATTTTTTTTCCATGTTTGCCAGGTCCATAATGGCAAGACTGCTACATTAACTAGTTCTTCCAAAAAAAAAACTGGTAAAGTAGGTTAAGGCCACTATTGAGTGAGGATGCACAGAGCATCCATGAAGTCACTCATTGGAGTTTGTAGTACATGAACTGAACACTAAATAGAACATTCACAGGTAACCAAGACTACTTGAGGCATTTCAGTTGTTACAGGAGAGGAATGAAAAGATGGAGAAAGGAAGAAACACAACAAAATAGCCTCAACTTGACAGAGAAACTTCTTCTATTCCCACAAGGTTCACCTCATCCATATTTCCCATCCAACAAGGTACTAGGAAGAATATGGACCTTATTCTCCCTACTGCCATTCATGGTAAAAAAGGCCAGAGGACTGCAGCACAGACTACCAGTCTATGCAGATGGGTCTGCAGACACCCTGAAATGCATTACAAGCCAAAAAAAAAGTATGGAAACTTTAGGTTCAATAAAAGTCCTTTAAGAAATGGCTCAATAAACACGAGCACTTTGAACGAGTCTCTTTAAATATAATCCAAATAGCAAGAAAAAACATAAGAAATAGGAGCAGGAGTCGGCCATTTGGCTCCTCGAGCCTGCTCCGCCATTTAAATGAGATCATGGCTTGATCTGCTCTGAAGTTTTTTGTTTTTTTTAAAATTAAAAATTGCATTTTGCTAGGACATTAAACCTTCAATCTAGAAGATTAATTAAATGTTGAATTATGAACTTGGCCATGTGGAACAATATTACTTATTCCATAATACTTTGACCTCTTGCAAGAGCTCGATTTCACCTAGCACAAAGGTGCATTCCAAAGCAGGTCAGAGATGAAAGGACTATATTCAAATGCTGGTATTTAGTCTTAACATTTACTACAGTAAAAAAAGAGGAACATTAGATAATAAACCCTCTGTTACATGTCAAGGACAACTTGTTCTAGTTAAGTGCTATATTAATTATACAGCATTGGTTTTCAACCAGGTCATCATATCTAAAATATTTTGACTGCAGCACTTTTCAGTAACAGAAATTTAGGACAAGCCTCTATCCCCAGTGAACAGTTTTACCAGATCAAAATACCTGTGTGCCTTATTATCTCAATACCTCAGGAGAGAAGTACATTTGTGACAGCTATTGATAGCATTGACAGTCAACACCAATGTACCACACTCTTCTACTTACTGAGAGAGAATGGACAATGATGGGATTGTTTTAATAACTGAACTCTTAATCTAGTTCAGTCACATGGGGACTTGACACAGAATAAAAAGATTTCATCCACACAGAAAAAGCACAAAATGTTACACTGAAAGATAAATGGTTGTTCTATATGTGGTAGGCAGAGTTCAGGTCAGACTGCAGCAATATTATGCTAACATTCAGGGAGTGGAAAGTTTACATCAAGAGATCCACTGTAGGCAACAAGTCATACACGATTATACAGTTACAAGTTGGCCCAATTGACAAGGTGAAACATTGCAGGGGCATAAATCTTCAACTCGGGTTAAAATTTTAATGTGGGTTACACATGACAGATGTTGGTCCCCTAGCAAGAGAACGCAGTGGATTACAACGCTTTAAAAAAGTGATTCTTACTACTTATGACTTGACACCAAAATTGTACAGGCAGAAATTTATACAGTTAGAACCCAAGTTCAACAACTTGCAACAGATATGAATGCTATAACTGCAATGTTTAGAAATGGAAAATATAATGGGTTGCAAACAAAGACACTAATTAATAACTTATAGTTCCAGAAGGTTGACAGGTATGGTTGCAGACCAAGAGCTCCAGACCCTGCACCTGATGACTCAGCTAACCAATTATTTCATAGAATCTCAAGCACTGGGGAGCAGATGAGCAACATTTAAACCAAATGTCCAGCCTTCACATTGTTGTCATAGATGACAACCATTTATATAGCACCTTTAATGTAGTTAAAACATCCCAAGGCGCATCACAGGAGTGTTATCAAACAAAATTTGACACCAAGCTACGCAAGGGGATCAAAGGTTTGGTCAAACAGGTAGGGTTTAAGGAACTCAAGTTGATTTTAGCTAAACAGATCAAAGGGCGAGGTAAGGGATATACAAAAATGTCAAGGTGGGGTGCAAAGCAATCAGTTGGTGATCCAAGATGATCAGAGCAATTATGGTGGGGGCAGAGTACTGCTGAGACACACGGGACTGCTGAATGCTCAGTTAGCAAAGCAGTACAGCAGCCTCCTGACAGTCTGGCCCCCTGACCTTCAGGTTGGTGAAATCTCTGCCCCTGCACAATGCGGTTGACTGCTGATTTTTTTTTGTTGTTGCATTTTTCCAACCCAAGCTTCCTCCCAAATGGGTGAGCCACAACATCCTCAGTTAGTTAAAATGACAAAATATCAAATACAGAGACTCTTATTTTAAAATTTCTGAGATGGATACTCTAGCCATACTTGGCCAGGTGTCTATCTACCACTCCAAATGAGAACCCCCCCCCCGCTCCTTAATATTGCTGGTGCAGAGCAATCAGATGTGGTTGTGCCAGAGTTAGACTACACCCTGCATCATACAAATCTTCTGTTGGTGACTCATGCACTATAATGAGACAGATGTGAAACACCAGCTTCTCTGCATTCAGGGATTTCCAGCAGCACACCCAAGTAAATGATGGCATGGAATTTGGACAGTCAATTTCCTAGAAAGTGAATGACCAAGATGGAAACTGCCGTGAACTTCTCTCGGATAGGCAACAGCAATGATGCTCATTTCAGAATTCAGCAACAGAGGCATGGATTTACAAAAGGTAAATCGTGCTTGACTATCTACTGGAATTTTTTGAGGATGTAACTGGTAGACTAGATAAGGGAGAACCAGTGGATGTGGTGTATTTGGACTTTCAGAAGGCTTTCGATAAGGTCCCGCATAAAAGAGATTAGCGTGTAAAGTTAAAGCACTTGGAATAAATGAGATATAGATGTCGAGATATATATCTCGATTTGGACAGGTTGGGCGATTGGGCAGATGCAGTATAATGTGGATAAATGTGAGGTTATCCACTCTGGTGGCAAAAACAGGAAGGCAGATTATCTGAACGACAATAGATTGGGAGAAGGGGGAAGTGCAATGAGACCTGGGTGTCCTTGTGCACCAGTCACTGAAGGTAAGCATGCAGGTGCAGCAGGCGGTTAAGAAGGCAAATGGTATGTTGGCCTTCATAGCAAGAGGGTTCGAGTACACGAACAAGGATGTCTTGCTGCAGTTGTACAGGGCCTTGGTGAGACCACACTGAGTATTGTGTGCAGTTTTTGTCACCTTATCTGAGGAAGGATGTTCTTGCCATGGAGGGAGTGCAGCGAAGATTCACCAGACCGATACCTGGGATGGCAGGAATGACGTATGAGGAGAGATTGGGCTTCTACTCGCTGGAGTTTAGAAGAATGAGAGGGGATCTCATTGAAACTTATAAAATTCTAACAGGGCTAGACAAACTAGATGCAGGAAGGCTGTTCCCGATGGCAGGGGAGTCCAGAACCAGGGGTCACAGTCTAAGGATAAGGGGTAATCCATTTAGGACTGAGATGAGGAGGAATTACTTCACCCAGAGAGTGGTGAACCTGTGGAATTCTCTACCACAGAAGGCAGTTGAGGCCAATTCATTAAATATATTCAAGAAAGAGTTGGATATATTTAAGGCTAAAGGGATATGGGGAGAAAGCAGGGACAGGGTACTGAATTTGGATGATCAGCCCTGATCTCATTAAATGGCGGAGCAGGCTCGAGGGGCCGAATGGCCTACTCCTGCTCCTATCTTCTATGTTTCTATATGCAATTTTAACTGAACTACTGCTGGGAAAATAGAATTAGTGGCAAATGGAAGAGACACTATCAGAACATTAACAAGGGGGTCCAATAGCTAATCATGACCAACGTCCACCAAAAACATCAATGATTTGCAAGCTTCTATATTCTATATAAAATGAATCATGGCTGTTAGATGAGATCATACTGGCTGACTGTATTGTGAAGAATTCCAGCCAATCTTGGTTCAATTTAGTTTAGGTCACAATTTCACCCTGCCCAGAAGCTGTAATTTTTTTTTTTTTTTTTTTTTAATATAAAGAGCTTGGAGCTCAATTTGTGCACTCAGAATGAAACGGCACTTGCAGAATTAAAGCCACGGCAGATCCCAAAGGCCTAAACTACAGGCAAGAGACAAAAGTTTCCAGCTGCATTAGTTCCACAACAGCAGGAAACAGTTTGTGGAAAGAGGCAAATGCGCCTCTGGTCATGTGCTGCCATTTTTATTTTTAGTAAGAAAAATGCATTCTAAGCTGAAGTAACACATTAGGACTAAATTCAGGTCACTGGACTCATGTGATTTGAAAGAAGTGGATCAAATGGCTCACAGACTATTGTACTTGGAATGGCCAGGTTTGCTGTGCATTTTTACTAAAAAAAAATACAAATGCATTTAGGTAAATCCAAGGCGAGTAGATGGTGTTGGTGCAGGAATGGAGAGAGAGAAAAAAAACACTAGGACAATTAATTGGATTTGAAAGGCATTTTAACAAAAGGAAACTTCTAACAGAGGCTATAAATTTGCCTCAATATTAAATGAAGACCATTAATCAGAAGTTCCTGTCAATACCATTTTAAAATACAAGGAAAACTATAGAATTGGAACCACTTAAATGTTACATTAGAAAATTGTGACTGGCAGTTCAACTTGGTGAATTAGCAGGAACTCAAGTACAAGATTTATTACGACAGCACCTCATCTTCCGATTAGGCACTTTACAGCCTTAGCCAATATGGAGTTCAACAACTTCAGATCATAACCTCGGCCCCCCATCATATTTTTATATATTTTTTATCCACACTTTTGGTTTGTGCCTTTTCCTTTCTCACATGGCAGCTGTCCTTCATTCTGCCAGCGCATTTCACACTTCATCCAGAGCCATCCTTTGTCTCTTTACTTGTCCTATTACCATCTCGTCTCACCTTGAATATCTCTTAATGTCTCTTCACCTCCCACAGACCTTCCCCTTTTGTTCTTTCATCCCCTCCATTTCCCAGCCCCCAAACTTGCTTTTTAAATCTGTTTAATTTCCTGCTTTTTTCTCAGTTCTGACGAAGGGTCTGTGACCTGAAACGTTGGGGTCGATTTTCATTAAGCTGTCAGGAAGGAGGCGGGACTACAACTGTCGGGTTTTAGTCCCGCCTACATCGATGTCCGGCCAATCCACATGATTTTCCCTTGATTGACCTTGTTGAGCCCGCCCAGCGGGCTCAGCAGGCCAATTAAGGGCCACCCGGCAACAGGTGACATCACAGACTGAAATTTCATCTGTCAAGAGGTCTTGACAGATGAAATATCAGTGTTTCACAGCTGTTTGAAGCTGCCAAACACTGACAGTCTGACTTCTAACCTGAGTCCTTCTACACAGACTCAGTTAGAACTCTCACCGACAAGGAAAGCTGAAGGCTGTCACTTTTGACAGATCGCAGCCATTTTGCTTTCAGTGTCGGCTGAGTGATGGACTCCGACACCTAGAGGAAGAAAGGCTGTTAAGGTAAGTACAGGTAATTTAAACTTCTTTACACACTTTAGACACAAACACACTTACCTTTGCACTCATGCACCCATCACTCACCTGAACACCGACATCGTAGCCCCTCCAAGTCCTTCAACCCGACGGCCCGCCTGCTCTAACCTGCCGTGGTTTGGAGCCGTTGGGAATCCCACACGACACCCCTCAAAATAGGGATGAGGCTAAAAACTGCCTGTTAACAGGCAGTTAATTGGCACTAATCCCTTCCCGCCTCAGGTTGGCAGGTCCCAGTGCGGGGCGGGTACCCGCCTCCTATGAAACTTGCGTGTTGGCGGGTTTTGGGCGGGATGGTATCGGGACCCCTGAATTCGGGATTTTAGCCCCCTGCACGCCTAAAAACCCGCCTCACAGCGCACTGAAAATCGACCCAGTTAACTCGGTTTCTCTCTCCATGGATGTTGCCTGGCCTGCTGAGTTTTTCCAGTAGTTTCTATTGTTATTACAAGATGTATTAACTGTGTTGAGTGGGTGAGATGCAGAAAGGGAGCAGAGGGGCCTGGCCAGAGAATGCCATAGATTCCAGCCCAATGTGAAGAAAAATTGCACAAGTTGAGACTACTTTAATAAACTGCATGGTTGTAATAAAGTTTAACTTTTGGTTTTAGAGTTATGGAAGAGAAGACAGAACAGTAGGAGCCAATAGCTTGAGTTCTTTGTGGACAGTTCTGCCAGCTTTATTTGAAGATATAAAAAGCTCAGGTTACTTTTATGGTGAGCTCCAACTTTGGAACCAGGTGCTGGGGCAGGTTGTGACAAATTTTTAAAAAACAGCCTTCAGTGCCCATTAGTCATTTTTTGTTCCTTTACTGGTAACAATTCAACTGCCTGTCTATAGAGATTTTATGCATTGGTCAATTTACTCATTAAAGTTGGTCAGTATTGTAGCTCAGATACAGAAATCTATTTCAGGATTTATTGGGCTGTGTTCCAGGTACTATTGATAAACTTGGAAATAGAGCTAGAGCCCAGATCTTAGATTATAGTCTTTCCCTGGGGTAAATTTGACTTTGCCCTGGTTGAATTATTCTACCACCATTTCCAGATGCTTCTGATGGGGGATGGGAATGGGAAAGTATTGTCTTGGATTTAAAGGAACAGTGCTAACCGGAGTTAATTCTAATCTGAGTTTATTCAAGAGTTTTACTGAAATGGAGGATTCCACTCAGTTGCATTTTTTGGAAAAACATTTTCCCTACTTCGCTCAAAGCCCACACTAGTAACCTGCACCTTGGCATTGCAAAAGCCACTGAAGCCAATCATAATGGGAGAGCATAGCTTGGGTAACTCCAATTATTTTAAACCCCTCTGAGAAGCACGTCTCCTCTCATTGGTATGACTGAGCCAAAACTCACCATGAAATACAATAGTTATGAAGTTGTATCACAGAATTTTGGACCCAACATTACGCCATCCACCAGATTTTCAGATGGACTTCAGGCACAAGGGTGAGAAAGGAGAAGAAAAAGGACACATTGAACATCCCATCTTAGAATGTTGGCAACTCCGATGCCCACACTACCATCCTCCAAGCTTGAATTGTATTTTTAATGGCCTTTTCTCATTCCTTTCCGATGATCTTGCTGTACATTAGTCCTTTTCCCAGTAATAGCTTCCTTGCGTTGTATACAATGTAACTACCAGTTTCACTAAAATCCTGAAGGAAGCAATGGACTACTGAACATCCTGGGACCACAAGATAGGCAGCACAAGACTTGTTGATTCTCAAGATGGAAAATATGATGTCACAACCAATCACTTTAGATACACATGGTCATCAATGATATCAAGAACAGAATTTCCCCCTGCCCTGACTTAATGTACAGTAGAGCAAGCCTCATTACCAAACGATTATATACTTTAAATGGTTGTTTTCAATAAAGACAACTTTAAAGCATCATTTAATACTTTAGTAATAAGACGGCAGAACATTTAGATCATATCTAAAAAAAAAAAAAAAAAAATTTTATAAATATAAATTAAATTGAATTCAATGGCCAGTCAAAATAAAATATAACTGGATAAACAGCTTTGGCCTGAAACTAGACTGGTTATTAGCAAGGCCATTGACTTGTGATTTCATTTGAAAAAAATCTCCAAAACACAAACTCCATAATTCCATGAAAAGGTATAGTAGTGTGCTGGTTACGATACTGGACCAGCAACCTAGAGATCAGGAGTTCAAATCCCATGATGGCAAGTTGTATATTGAATCTAATAAATCATGATTTGTGGGCTGCCACCAGAACGAGAAAGTGAAAGGCATGAAAGCTGCTGGATTGATGTAAAAACCCAGGGAACCTGCCACCTTGCCTAGTCTGGCTGCCATGAGAAGACTCCAGTCACACCTTACGTGGTTAATGCTGAAAACAAAATGAAGTACAGAAAGCACAACACTACTCTAGATGGGCATCAAATGTGGCCTTACAAAAAAGTGGACTTTGACTTACACTTCATATAAACCATTGGGTCTAAAGATAAACAGAATAGAGTTTGACTCAATCACTGCAAATCATTGGTCCTGGTTATAGGATGTCATCAATACCTCCTTCCAGCTTCCTTTGGTCCTCAATTATTTACTGTGCCTCCTATTTTAGGATCATCTGCTAATTAGGACATCACTTCCTCTAATTTTGCATCTACATTACCTATTGCTTGTTCAGAGATTAAAGTTGGCACCAACAGTTTCATAATTTCAACATTGTGTAGTTGAAAAATAAACCTAGAAGTGTTAGGGACTGTTTAAAGTGGGCAGAAAAGAAAACTGCCATATTTCAGTAATACGGCTTCACAATTCTAAAAGATGCATTTATACTACAGCTTTAGTATGGGTGTGAACCTGCTTCACTTTACACAGATGTATTAAGTGCAGCCTGAATCTAAAGTCAGAGCCCAACTGGACACTGAAGCCAAACCTCTTGGAGGATGTAGTTACACTACAGGAGTCAGTTCAAGCATTGATACTGGGTTTACAAGCCACAAGTTTAGCATTGGTAAGAAGTCAAAAACACTTTGCACCAGCACTAAATTTGTAGTGCGAATGCACTTCAAGTTTAATTTTGTTGCCATGGTAAGGGAAGGCATGTTAACACCCTGTAGGCAATACCAGTTTATATACAGGATAGTGAAATTAGCAATTTAAATTGGAATATTTATTGCAAACCAACTTTTACTTTTTTTTTTTAAAAAAGGTACCAAACCATCAAATCATTGCACCAACAATTTTCTTAACTAAATTAGCTAGCAAACAAACCAACCAGTCAGATCACCATCTGTGGGCGTATTTTTAATAAACTGAACCTACCACAGTCAGAGCATCATACCGCAACTTTCAAAATACAAGCAATGCAATAAGGGAGCGTTTATAAATAATTGGAGGCTGTGGAAATTGAACAGCAAAAGGAGCATCTCTCCCATCCAACACCATTCCCTCCACATGGCTTGAGCACAAGGCCAACACATCAATTTACCAAAAACATTTCTAGGTCAGACCCAGTGAAACCGACCATATTCTAAACAATAACGCATCTCAATAATGCAGAACATTCCAGTTCTGGGTGCAGTATGTTTTCAATAGATTTTCCATTTGCACATGTGGTTTACAAATGGCAGTGTGAACTCATAGTAATGAGTTTGTTGAGGGCTGACATGATGCTGCTGAATACCAAGTGTAGACAAAAATGACATGGGCTGGAGCTTTGTACAATTAAAGTTCTATTAGGCTAGAAGGTCAACACATTACAATCTACTATTTTACACATTATGGTTGTACAGCACGTTAGAAAAATAAAACAAAAGCAGGCGAGTAATTTAATTCAGAATTAAAAAGTGCTTGTTTTCAAAAATTGTACAGTCCACCACATCAATGGGAACTGTAATTTGTCATCTGATCCAATCATCAAAAGCCTGATGAAATAAACAAATAAGCAGCAATCAGAAAATTAACATTATGCAAATAATTGAAAACAGGCTTAAATAGATTTTTTCTGCAGTAACATGGTTTTGATCGTGATAAGTTTTGTACAGCACAAGGTTCCAGTCTCTTAAAACAACCCAAACCTTAATAATTCATTAGTTAAGTAATCTACACAGTAAAGGATCAACATGCTACTTAGTCATCTGGTCATGATGTCCATGGCTGAAATTACATAAAGTCTGGGAGCTGTGCGTGCAGAAGATTAGTGAGTGAATGAGAAGTAAATGCAACTTGTTTCAAAACTGAAGAGCTTTGTGTAACATTTATAGGTTACCATTTGCATTTCAAGCAGAAGGACATTGTGATGCGAGGACATTGTAATGCGAAGACATTGTGATGTGAAGACAAAGGCTCCTCACTTAAATAGAAACAATTCACTGGTTTTCTTGTGTAGATGGAATGTTTACAAGAAAGAGTGTTTGGAACTAGATACAGGAGGTGTGTTTCATGTGCTAAGTACAAGTTGGGAGCTGGAGTTTTCCTTGAAAGAAAATCTCAGCAGTAACTATGTTTCCTCCAATAGGAAAGCTGCCAAAAATCTGAAGAATGTCAATTACTTGGGGAAAAAAAACCCCTGCTAATTAGTGTTTGCAGTTTATGAACCTATGAATGCCCATTGCTCCATAATAAGCAGCATTAAGTTTTGTTGTGGAGCTACACATCTTCAGTTCCCTAATTCAACAACAACTTGTATTTATATAGCACCTTTAACGTAGTAAAACGTCCCAAGGCGTTGCACAGGAGTACTGCAAGACAAAACATTTGACACCAAGCCACAAGGATAAATTGGGGCAGGTGACCAAAAGCTTGGTCAGAGGGGTAGGGTTTAAGGAGCATCTTAAAAAGGAGGGAAGAGGGGTAGCAAGGCGGAAAGGTTTAGGTCAGGGAATTCCAGAGCTTAGGGCCTAGGCAACAGAAGGCACGGCCACCAAAGGTTGAGCGATTATAAACAGGGATGCTCAAGAGGGCAGAATTAGAGGAGTTCAGATATCTTGGGGGATGTGGGGCTGAAGGAGATTACAGAAATAGGAAGGGGCAAGGCCATGGAGGGATTTGAAAACAAGGATGAGAATTTTGAAATCGAGGCATTGCTTAACTGGGAGTCAATGTAGGTCAGCGAGCACAGGGGAGAAGGGTGAACGGGACTTGGTGCGAGTTAGGACACGGGCAGCTGAGTTTTGGATGACCTTAAGTTTACGTAGGGTGGAATGTGGGAGGCCAGCCAGGAATGCATTGGAATAGTCAAGTCTAGAGGTAACAAAGGCATGGATGAGGGTTTCAGCAGCAGATGAGCTGAGGCAAGGGTGAAGACATGCGATGATATGGAGGTGGAAATAGACGGTCTTTGTTATGCTGTGGATTTGTGGCCGGAAGCTCATTTCAGGGTCAAATAGGACACCAAGGTTGTGAACAGTGTGGTTCAGCCTCAGAGATTTAGGGAGAGGGATGGAGTCACTGGCTAGGGAACAGAGTTTGCGGCAGGGACCGAAAACAATGGCTTCAGTCTTCCCAATATTTAATTGGAGAACATTTTTGCTCATCCAGAACTGTATGTCGGACAGGCAGTCTGACAAATTAAAGACTGTGGAGGGGTTGAGAAAAGAGCTAGTGAGGTAGAGCTGGTAACAGGTAACAAACTTATAATTCAGCAAATCTATGCAGCATGTTGAAGCCTACAACCATATGGTACATAGACATCAGTACCTGCTTGAGATTGAAAAAAAAAAAAGAGATTTTATGATGTAAAAAGACATTTTGTTGAAAGACAGCCTAGTTAAATTAAAGGCAAGATAAATTTCACAACTATCAAGCGACAACTTTCAAAACTGCAATCGCATCAAAGCTATTCATTTAGTTCACCATTCACAGTACCAGTTCCTAAAATTAATGTTGAACTGAAGAAAATTGTAGCTCATATTACCATTGGATATCAGACATGCAGTCTGACAACAGAGGTAGTTGAGGGGTCAGAGGTGGTGGAGAGTCTCATCAGCATACATGTGGAAGCTAACCCCATGTCTGCAGATGATGTCGCAAAGGGGCAGTATATAGATGAGGATGAGGCGGGGGCAGGGATAGATCATCGAGACTCGAAGAACGGTGCAGGAAGAGAAGCCATTGCTGGAGATGTTCTGGATACAATTGGATTAGTAAGAGTGGAACGAAGCAAGGCAGTCCCAATGAGCTGGACAATGGCAGAAAGTTGTTGGAGGGGGATGGTGTGGTCAACCATGTTGAAGGCTGCAGAGAGGTCAATGATGGATAATGCATCCCAATCACAGTCAGAAAATGTTGAGAGACACTTTGGTTAGAGCAGTTTCAGTTCCATGGCAGGGTCAGAACCTGATTGTAGAGATTCAAACAAGAGTTGCAAAAAAGTCATGGATTTGAGAGGCAACAACACTTAAAAACTGAAGGAAAAAGAGAGGCTAGAGATAGGGCAGTAATTTGCAAGGACTCAGGGGTTGAAGCTACCCAAGGAAGGGGAACAGTTGAAACTACCCAAGGAAGCGGAACCATTTACAATGGTCAGTTAGCAGGGGTGGTCAACTTGGTGGGAAAAGGGTCAAGGGAACAGTGGGTGGATCTTATGGACATAAGTGGAAATAGGAGAGAAACAGACAGAGACCTGAATGGAAGGTCTCAACCTTTAGTGATAGAGATCCATGAGCTCCTCCTACTTGTTGGAGGGGAGATGGTTTAAGATGACAGTTGGTAGTGCAGAAGAGAAGCCAGGGTTATATTTGCTGTCAACAACAAGAGTATCAAAGGTGGAGATGAAGGATTGGTTGAGCAAATCAATGGCGGCAGAAGTATTGTTCTGAATGGTGGGCCAAAGGCTAGAGAGTTGGTATTTAAAAAAAGTGAAATTGTAAGAGACTTGAGATATCATTTTTCCCAGGGACAAAGGAAGTGGGATGTGGATGGTGGGGGATACAAGGGCAAGATGGCTTTGTCAGTGGTTGGGGCCATGGGAGATGGCAAGGTCGAACGTGGGTGAGGGGTGGGTAAAGGGGGAGATTTATGGAGGACAAGAAATTAGCAAATTCAGACAAGTAGGAGGCAGAGAGAAGCAAGATTGAAATCACTGGGGTGGAGGGGGTTGTCGCTCAGTGCAAAGAATAATCAGACCGCCACAGGTAGGAGAGGTTTCATTCCTGCCAGCAGTTAATAAGACAGCACCAGTGAGTTATACAGTGTCTCTTTTGTCATTGAAGTAACGACAATGCAGATCCCCTATGTAGTTCATAAAGAATCACAGGAAGATGTGCAATAGATTTAACCGTACCTCTTCCCAGCAATACAACAAGTGGTGAATACATGCGACACCAAGTGCCTTAGCTGCATACAGAATGAACAGGCTGCTAATGTTTCAGTGCAGAACAAATACAGGTGATCTACAGGTACATGTTCCAAATGTAGAAAGTTGCCATTAGTTGATCTATTTATCAGTTGTACAACTGTTCCACTGGGATGCATAGTTGGATCTGAATTAGCAAGAAAGAATCTCTCCAGAACTGGAATTTCAACCATTCCATTAAAAGAGACAAGATTACTGGAGTGTTTCAAATTCGAGCAAACAAGCTGAAGAGCTTCTCCCCAGCACCCCCCCCCCCTCACAAAGGAACGCCACAAGGATTTCTGAAGAATTCAGTCGGATGCATCAGACCCTCTACAAAGGCAGCAACTAAGCAATGTATTTAGAGAATACATAAACAGTGACATGTGTATTCCAGCAGAGATGGGCGTTATGTTTATATCGAGACTGAATGTCATAATCTGGACTTTTCTTTAAAAAATGAACTAGTTGAAGGCAGACTTTTATAACCCTGGCCTTGGTGTTAGCTGTGGCTCAGTTGGTAGCACACTCACCTCTGAGTCAGAAGGTTGTGGGTTCAAGTCCCACTTCAGGGACTTGAGCACATAAGCTAGGCTGACACTCCAGTGCAGTGCTGAGGGAGTGCTGCACTGTTGGAGGTGCCTTCTTTCAGAGGAGACGTTAAACAGAGGCCCGTCTGCTCTCTCAGGTGGACGTATCCCATGGCAATATTTCGAAGAAGAGCAGGGGAGTTATCCTGGCCGATATTTATCCCTCAACCAACAGAACAAAAAACAGGTTGTGGTCATTATCACATTGCGGTTTGTAGGAGCTTGCTGTGCGTGAATTGGCTGCCGCATTTCCCACATTACAACAGTGACTCCACTTCAAAAAGTACTTCATTGGCTGTAAAGCGTTTTGAGATGTCCGGTGGTCGTGAAAGGCGCTATATAAATGCAAGTCTTTCTTTAATACTTTTTCGCAAGTGTCTTGCAGGACTTCGAATAGTGTTCACTCGAACATACGCGCACCAGTATTTTGAAAGTGTCCAGAATTTGAATTAGCATGAAGTTTAATTAGCACCAACACCAAGTCTGAATGTACAATGACAAACAGGAGGTCAGACAGGGCTGATCTGTGCCCAGTGTAACCGCCACTGTGGAATACGCCGCTGTTATGGAGACCAGGATATATCATTACTAATTTGAATACATCGAAGTTTTAGATTACCCACAATGGATCAGCACAAAACAGAGCCGACACATACAGTTAACGCCTCCGATTTGGGATCCGTGAAATCGGAATGCCCCAGGGATGAAGAGAGCTTCGCCGCCCTGTTTAAACGAGTCCCAGTCACGGCCCCGAGCACAGTTCAGATCTGCATCATTAACCATGAGAAAGTTTACACTGCAGCAAGCGACGTTAACACCACTGTACAAAACTGGCAGGACCTTGTTAATCATTAGAAATAGATTTTTTTTTTTTTTTTTTAAATCACTCGGAAATGTAGCAGGCACCCGGTAAAATAAAACTTCGGCCAGATAACCCAGTTATGTAGGTGAGAAATGTCTACACGCTTCATGCTCCAGATCCCACTCCCGGTCATTTATTAAATGACAGGTGCTTGTTCATTAGAATCCACCCAGTAGCCGTGTTGTGCCAGAGTTTCACCGGACGCGGGATAATTTGAACGCTCTGCTCTTTGAGGTCTGGGAGGCACCCTGACAACTGGAGACTTGGTTTCCCAGTCTTGGCTCACTATAAAAGCAGAACGGTCCCATCCCAGAAACGTTACGGACGGAGCCCTGGGCTCCCGTTGGAGCCAGCTCAAGTTGACGGAGTTAACAGTACTTTCTTTTTGCATTAAAAAACCCTGCAATTTAATTATTGAGAATATCTCCACGGCTTCCACCATTAGAAATACAACCACGGCCCCCCACCAATTAAAAAAACCTCAAACGTGTGAACAACCCGGGTAGAAATCAGTACCTTCCCGATGATTAATCGCACTCTGATTTTACGTACTGAATATTTAGCAAACATACTAATCTGAAAATAGAAGTGGATATAGAAATTAAATGTAAATTTACAGGATCACCTATACTCACTGTTTGAACATCTTTTCCATGTCTTTGATCTGTTTCCTGGTGAATTCTTTGAACTCCGTATAGGGGTTAAACACCTTAGCCTGCTTGGGCTCGGTAGTCCCTTCATTGATACCCAGTCTCCTGGTCAGTTTAGCGGAGAGCTCGGCGTCTGCATTGCTTGTGACTGGCTTCTCCTCTGTGTCTACACTCACATCTATATAATTGTTATTTTCTAGTATTTCACCGTTTGCATCCTCTGTCGATGTCTCCAGGATCAGCCGGCGCTGGAGTTTCTTGGCCAGCTCCTCAGATGCCATGTCTCCACGTGAGTGCTTAAAGAACCTGCTGAAACTGACACAGCACCAAGCTGTGAAACTTACAAACACTTATTAAACTCTTCGCCGCTGCCTGCTTTATAACTCGGGGGTGGAGCCGATCTGACTGACTGGTTTCACAAACCAATAGAAAAGCTGAAATACAAGAACGCGGGGTCCTCAAGTAGCCAATCAGCACGACCGGAGGCGGGGGTGGGGGGCTGGGAATGTATGTTTGCGAGTTGGAGCGAGGATTTGTGCTATCATCTTGAAACAGGACCCTGGTGACTACTTCCTCAAAAAAGAACATGTAGGCATTTTATCTGCATCATACATGAAATCTATTGAGGAATTTTTTTGTTTACAATTTCTACATGTGTTTGTACCGCTATACACAACTACATAAAATAATAAAGCAGCAGAGACTGAGAGTAACTTCAAGTGATCTTTACTGGGTAACTGGAACTTCGGCACTGACTGTACAAATCGATACGCGTCTGTTATATACGCTCGCAACTAAGGATATACATCCGCAATACAAAGTAGTCCCTTCAATGTTGTATACATTACACTTCCTCCCCCTTTAGTTTAATAGTATATTAACGCAAAATTTCTATAATTAACATACAGAGCCTGTCTTTACAGTAACAAAATTCAAATTCCAACATAACATTTTATTTTGTCAACAGCCCTTTTACAAGTCAAGTCTCTGGGGAGGCCTCCTCTGCCTCTCTGGGTAACGTCTCTCCAGACTCTTTTGCTTTGGGGAATGAGACTGTGCAGGTACAGTTGCATCAGATAAGCTATCAGCACAGGTAGAGCTCTCAGCTGAGGATGAGGCTGGTGCTGATGCTAATGAATCAGGAGTGTCTGTTTCCATGTCAGGTGAGTCTGGGCGAGGTATAGGGGTGTTTTCCACCTGAAAATCCAGAATTTGGTCCACATGACGTCTCAAAATGTTCTCTCCCACATCCACAGTATACATCAGTGGTCCCGCTCTTGTGGATATTGTACCTGGTTGCCACTTTTCCGTCTGGAAATCACAAGCAAGAACTGACTGTCCCACACTGAAGCTTCTTGTTGGCTTAGCATTCAAATGTTTGAACTGTTTGTTCTCTACATCACGATGTACATTCAGTTTAAGAAGGTCCATGCGAGATCTCAGGTTCCTGTTCAGAAACATCATCGCTGGAGTCTGATTAGTGGCTGCGTGTACTGCGTTCCGATAAGCAAAGAGGAATTTGTCTATCTTGTGTTGCAGTGGTAGATTCTCGCTGTACATTGTTTTGATGGCCTTCTTGAAAGTCTGTACGAATCTTTCTGCCAAGCCATTTGTAGCTGGATGGTACGGGGCAGATGTGTAGGGCTTGACTCCATTTTTCCTCGTGAACCTTTGGAATTCGTCAGAGACAAATTGTCGTCCATTGTCTGTGCAGATTTGTTCTGGTAGTCCATTTTGGTCCTCAGAACTGAAATGGTCTTTTCAGATGTGGTTAATTTCATTTTAATGACCTTGGGCCATTTGGAATGTGCATCGACTGCAATCAAGAACATGGAGTCCATGAACGGTCCAGCAAAGTCAATGTGCACATGTTGCCATGGTGATGAGGGCCATGCCCATGGATGGAGAGGGGCTTGTGGTGGTGCGTTCTGGACCTTTTGACATCCTGAGCAGCTCTTTGTCAGGTCCTCGATCTGTTTGTCAATTCCCGGCCACCACACGTAACCACGGGCAAGGCTTTTCATCTTTACTGTACCTAAGTGGCCTTCATGCAGTTTATCTAGCACTCGGTTACGAAGCTTGGGAGGAATCACAACTCGTGAGCTGCACATCAGTGTTCCCCGACACACTGATAACTGCTCCCTCCTAGCTGAGAATGCTGGAAACAATGAGTCACCATGCGCTGGCCATCCCTTCACAGTGATGTCATAAACTTTTGACAATGTAGGGTCATTGCTGTCACGGAAACGTGCATTCACGGGGCCGTTTTGCTAGGGTTTCGGTAGTGGACCCAAGTGCAGGAAACCTATCCAAGGACTCGAGACCGGGTAGAACTCCAAAGATGCTTCCTTGAGACTCGAAAACACAGAGACATGATAACACTCAAAAGGAGATTCCTTGAAACTCGAAAACACAGAGAGACGAGAGACGAGAGAGAGAGAGAGAGAGAGAGAGAGAGAGAGAGAGAGAGAGAGAGAGAGAGAGAGAGAGAGAGAGAGAGAGAGAGAGAGAGAGAGAGATGCTACCTGAAGGCAGGCGAACCCAGGACTGAGCAAAGAGGACAGGAAACAGGAAGCTTAAATACCAGCCAGAGTGGTCACGTGACATAATTAATCAAATGAGACAGGAGACAAATACATTAACAACACACAGGTGAGGCACAGAGGACAAGACAAGGACAAAAACGAACAACTTTATTCATTCTCTGCCTTGCTCTCTGTGCTGCTGGTTGACCAGAAGGAGAGTGGAAAGTGGTGGTCTCCTTGACCAGGGAGTGGAGGAGAAGGAAAAACCCCAGACCACCACTACCACAAACCAGCAACAACAGCTACAACTGAGGTGCCTGGAGAGAGGATTACAGAGGGAGAAGGAGGCCAACATCTACAAGAGGAGGGGCCTTTCCACCACTGCCTCCCCAAATTGGCCTCCATTCCAGGAGAGGGAGAGAGGGGAGAGAAACAGCATCGACACCAACTGCTTGGAAGGAGGGAAGGAGCAATTTCTTCTGCTGAACATCTGCAGGTGGGTGTCATTTGGTGCATTCCCCAAAAGACTTTGTATTGTAGGTGGGGGGAGGAAAGAAGACCGGCCGGAACACCAAAGGGTGTCTGTGTGTGTGTGGCTCTTGTAGAATACTAGGCCACACACACCACTAATAAGCACCCCTTCTATTGCCTGGCCTGGGACAGCTGGAGCTGCCTAGGTGAAGCCTTTAAATCATTAATACATCGTTAAGGCCTGGTGTAGGGCTGAGCCTGGGCATTCTCCAGCTTTCCCAGGTGAAGACATCTTCTCCCCCTGCCAGAAGAACACCTTTCAGAGACTTTATTTTTTCCATCGGGGAGTGCACCCCTGCTGACACCCACCCACCTACCATCCTGAGTGGCGCCCCTGCCTTTGTGGCCTCCCTCCTTCCCACCCCCTCTCTCTCTCTCTTTGTCTCTCTCTTTGTCTCTCTCAAGAGGCACCTCTTTTCCAACTTTTAATTAATTGCCACTTGAGCAGAGGGGAGAAGGCCCCTCTCCCAATTCTAATCAATAAGGGGAGAGGTGGGCCTTTAATTTAACAGCTCCCTCTGCTCAAGGGAGGACTTTAAAAAAAACCGGAGGCCATCTTCAACATCTCAAGGCCTGTGACTTGGGGTGGGTGTAGCTCTTTTTAAAAACCACCCCATAATGGCGATTGCATCTTCGCCGGTGGCGGGGCCAGCCAGGACTTATGCGGGAGTGGCAGCCACAGCCACAGCTGCTCCCGCTTCTTCTGCTGCCCCGTCACCTGTCAAACTGATTACAAAAAAGCTTGGGGTGAAGAGCTACACCCACCCCACAATGACAACTGAGGCGTGCTTTAAGGCCATGGCTGGGGTTGTCGGCCCTTCAGCCATCCTTGCCGCCTCAAAAATGTACGGGAAGGCTGTGTTCTTCCTGGGGTCGGAGCGGGCGGTGTCCCTGGCCATCACCAAGGGGCTCACCGTGGGTGGGACCTTCCTGCCGGTGGATCCTCTTGAGGCCACCACGCGGAGGATCGTTATTTCCAACGTCCCACCCTATATTCCTGGTGAGCTCCTCCTCCCCAACTTGCGCCAACTTGGGGAGGTGAGGTCGGGGATCGCACCTATCCCGCTTGGCTGCCGGGAAGCCAGCCTTCGGCACGTCTTCTCCTTCCGGCGCCAGGTCTTTATTCAGCTGGCGCGGGAGGAGGACACCGACGGGGCATTTGTCGTCCTCCATGAGGGGACCGCCTATCGCGCCTTTTGGACGGCGGACGGTGTGCGGTGCCACGCCTGCAAGGAGGTGGGGCACATCCGGAAAAACTGCCCCACCTCCAAGGCCGCCGGATCATCTGGTGCGACCAAGGCGGGCGCCGCCGCTGCTCCTCTCCCCGGGTCTGGCCGCGCCCCTCAAACAACCGATGCGCGTTCATCGTCGGAGGCCGATGCTATCAAGGCCTCCGGCGGGGGGGAGGGAGTGTGTCTGGGCAGAAGGAAGGCGCGGGGGAAAGCCAAACACCTTAGGGTGGGTCCCCCCGGGGAGGGCGAGCCCTTGAACCTGGAGCCCCTGACACCCGCGCTCATTGCGGAGTTGGTCGGGGCAGACGAGGGTGGGAGGCACCTCATGCCCGAGCCTGTGGTCGCGATTGCCGAGGCGGAAACGCCGATACCTGTGGCTGGGCTCGGGCCCGAGGGACCCGACAAACCTGCTCTGCCGGAGGGAGCAGAGGAGGGGGCCCCTGCAGACACGGAGGTCTCCCTCGCTCCCTCTGCGTTAAAAAGAAGGCGCGACCCCCTGGAAGAGCAGGAGGACCGGGAGGAGGAAGGTCCCTCCGAGCAGGGGTGTCATCGCCCGCCGCGGGTACTGCGCCCCCCCCCACCCCGCTGTCACCATCACCAGCGATCGGCAGGGGTCGCCTGTCCCTCGGGAGGCTGAGGCAGATGTGTCTGTCCAGCACGTGCCTCCCGGGGATGGGGACGAGACCCTGCCCATGGGGGGGGTCGCAGAACAACCCGCGGCAGAAATTGATATTCTTTCGGTGCCATTACCCCTCGCCAGGTCGGGCGGCCTGGGGTCTGGGTCGGGCGAGCTGGAAGAAACTGAGCTCGCCCAATGCGACCCGGACATTTCCCAGGGGCTGCTCGACCTGGCTGAAATGTTAGTCCAGGACACCCCATCCGCTGGGTCGGAGACTGGTGGCGAGGAGGAGGAAGACCCCCTGACTGTGCCTCTGGCGCCGGACGTCCTGGAGGAATTTCAATTTGTTTTCTCCCCGATTTCTCCGGGCATTCTGGCGTCTGGGGCGGAGGGGGACTCTGAACCGCCGCCGTCTTCTGGCCCGGCGCCCCCGGAGGAGCCCAGGGAGGAATCCTCTGCCACCGATCCTGGGGGTGGGTTCCGGGCGGAGGCGGGGCCGGCCGATGCGGCCGAGCTGTTCGCTGCGCACTGCACGACGGACGGGTCGGCCGCTGGTGGCAACCCCCCCGGAGGAGGACGGGAACTCGGTGATGGGCGCGGAGGACGAGTTGGATTCCATCGCCGACGAGGCGATGGATGACCTCGTGCCCCTCACCGAGTCTCCCCTCATTCCCGTCAGGGAACTCCGGGATTTTGTGGCCGTGTGCCAGGGTCGTCAAAACAAGACCCGGCTGGCCCTCGCCAGGTGGTCGGAGCTGGCGCTGCTCATCGGGTCGGTCCACGCCGCCGTCAAGACCATGGACGCGGACGTGAGCCCGCTCGAGCTGCGTCGGCTCAGTTCGTTCCTCACTGGGCTGCTGAGGGAGTGGCGGTCGACTAGCGGCTGCGCTCCCTCCCCCCGTTAGGTGTAGGTAGAGGTTGCACTATGCTTCTGAGATGAACATAACCATAGCCAGCCTCAACATCAACGGCAGCAGGGAGGCTTGCCGCAGATTTAATAACCTTTCGGTCCTTCGGGACGGGAAGTATGCGGTGTGCTTCCTGCAAGAAACCCACACTGTTCCGGGAGACGAGGTCACGTGGCTCCTGGAGTGGCAAGGAGGGGTCAGCATGAGTCACCTCTCCAGCGTTTCCAGCAGGGTGGCTATCTTGCTGGCCACGCATTTTCAGCCGGAGATCTTGGGGGTCAAGGAGCACGTGCCGGGCCGCTTGCTCCAGGTCACTGTTCGCCTGGGGGGCGTGCCGCTCCATCTAGTGAACGTGTATGCCCCTCAGGCCGGTGCGCAGCAAGTGCGCTTCTTTGAAGAAGTGTCCGCTCTTCTGGGCTCCATCGACGCGGGCGAGTGCGTCATCCTCGGGGGGGATTTTAACTGCACTCTCGAGGCGAGGGACCGTTCGGCCCCCCAGCGATGCCCAGCGGCGATGGAGAAGTTGAGGGACCTGGTCGGGTCCTTCGACTTGGTGGACGTCTGGCAACATCTCCATCCCGACTCCAGCGCCTTCACTAGCGTGAGGTCTGGAGGAGGATGGTCCAGAATCAACCGCCTTTATATTTCCTGGGCGTACGTCTCCTGCGTTCTGGCGGCTTCCATGCGGCCGGTGCCATGCATGGACCAGCACCTGGTGTGGGCGGAGCTCGTTCCGCTGTGCGCGCGGTGGGGGGTCCGCGTACTGGCATTTTAACAACCTGCTGCTGGAGGACGCGCGGTTCCAGGATTCGTTTCGTCGTTTCTGGGCCGACTGGAGAAGGAAGCGGGGGGGCTTCCCCTCCTTGAGGCTATGGTGGGACGTGGGCAAGGCTCACGTCCATCTCTTCTGTCAGGAGTACGCAAAGGGGTCAACCAAGAGGCGGGAGGCCCGGGTCGGGCGGTTGGAGAAGGAGGTGCTCGACCTGGAGTCCCGTCTCGGTCAAGTCGTCGAGGACCCAGCCCTGCGGAAGGTGTACGAAGAGAAGAAGGGCGCACTGAAGGACCTGCAGGTCGTCGGGTCCCGAGGCGCGTACGTGAGGTCGCAGATCCAGTTCCTGCGGGACCTGGACCGCGGCTCCCCCTTCTTCTACTCGCTGGAAAAAAGACGGGGGGTCCGTAAGTAGCTCTTGGGGTTGCTGGCCGACGACGGATCTCTGGTCTCGGATCCGGAGGGAATCAGCGCAGAGGCCCGCGCCTATTACGGGGCTCTGTTCTCTCCGGATCCGTCCAGCATGGATGCGCGCAGAGTTTTGTGGGAGGCCTGGAGGGCGCCGAAAAATTGGACGCTCCTCTGAGTCTGGAGGAGCTGACCGGCGCCCTCCGCCAGCTCTCCAGGGGAAAGTCCCCGGGGCTGGACGGGCTGACCGTGGAGTTCCACAGGGCATTCTGGGATGTCTTGGGGGGCGACTACGTGCGGGTCCTAGGGGAAAGTTTGGCGACCGGGGAGATGCCCCTCTCTTGGCGCAGGGCGGTTATTGTCCTGCTGCCTAAGAAGGGCGATCTCCGCTTCCTTAAGAACTGATGCCCGGTCTCCCTCCTCAGCACGGACTACAACAATTTTGCCAGGGCCATGTCTGCTCGCCTTGGCGCCGTGCTGGCCCACATGATCCACCCCGACCAGTCCTACACGGTCCCGGGCCGGACCATCCACGACCATCTGGTCCGGGACCTGGTCCACCATTCCCAGAGGGCTGGTCTGTCGGTCGCCTTCCTTTCCCTGGATCAGGAGAAGGCGTTCGACAGGGTGGATCACAAGTATCTCTTCGGGACTCTGCGCGCATTTGGGTTCGGGACGCATTTTGTCGCCCGGATCCGACTTCTGTACGCTGCCGCGGAGTGTCTGATTAAAGTTAACGGGTCCTTGACGGCGCCCCTTCACTTCGGGAGGGGGGTGCGTCAGGGATGCCCCATGTCCGGCCAGTTATACGCCGTTTGCATAGAGCCTTTCCTGCGCCTCTTGCGAAAGAGGTTGACGGGACTGGCTCTGCAAGGGCCGGGCATGGAGGTGGTCCTCTCGGCTTACCCCGATGACGTGCTCCTCACGGTCACGGATCCCGCTGACTTGCGGAGGATGCGGGAATGCCAGCAGATTTACTCGGACGCATCCTCCGCCAAGATCAACTGGGAGAAACGTTCCGGACTCCTGGTGGGTCAGTGGCGGGTGGACTCCCTGCCGGAGGAGTTCAGGCCCTTTGCCTGGAGCACCACGCACCTCCTCTACTTGGGAGTCTACTTTAGCCCTGCCGAGGACGCCTGACCGGCGAACTGGCAAGAGTTGGAGGCCAAAGTCACCACTCACTTAGGACGCTGGACAGGACTGCTCCGAGTGTTGTCCTACAGGGGTTGAGCGATGGTCATAAACCAACTTGTGGCCGCCATGTTGTGGTACCGGTTTGTCACTTTGATCCCTCCCCCTGCGTTTGTTGCCAAGATACAGAAGAAGCTCGTCGACTTCTTCTGGAACAAAAGGAAGCACTGGGTCTCTGCCGCGGTTTTGAGTCTCCCGCTTAGGGAGGGCGGTCAGGTGCTGGTGTCCCTCCGCACCCAGGCTGCGACTTTCCATCTTCAGACGCTGCAGAGATACCTGTACGTCAAGAATCCTCCGAGATGGTGTGCGCTGGCGACGTATTTTTTCCGCCAGCTGCACGGCCTCAATTACGACATGCAGCTCCTGTTTTTGGAAGTGGGCGGCACGCGTGCCAGCCTGCGGGAGCTGCCTGTCTTCTACCAGGAACTGCTATGGGTTTGGAACTACGTCGCTTCCAGGTGGAGCTCTCCCCCGTCAGGAATGGCGGCTGTCCTTCGGGAGCTGCTGTTCAGGAATCCGCACCTCCACGTCTACGGGTTCGGGTGGCTGGCGGAGGGCAGGGCTGTGCCTGGCAAGGTGACTAGAGTCGGGGACCTGCTCGATGGCGGAGGAGCGGGCTGGATGGCGCCGGAGGAGTTGGCGCGGCGCATGTCTTGGGCCAACGTCCAGCTCGCGGTCAATGCCATCGAGTCGATGAAAGCGACGCTGCGCCCCGGTGCCACAAGGTGTATCAAGGCGGCTCAAGCACGTGGGGCGATCCCGTCCGAGCTTTCCCCCGTTCGGACGGAATTCCTTATTGGCGCCCAGCCCCGAAACTCCCCTCGGGAACCGGCGCCTCACAACTTGAGCCATCTCGAGAAAATACCCTCCGTGCCTTTTCATTCCGCGCGGAGGGGTTTCCTGTACAGGCTGCTCCTGCACACTCTCCACTTTGCCATCTTCGCCTGCCGTCCGGACACACCTTGGCGTTCTGTCTTGCCTTCCGGCGGAGGCGGAGGTCCCCAATGGAGGGCTCTCTATGCAGGAGTCCTCCCCTGTTCTATTGGGGACTTGGCCTGGAGGGTGTTGCACGGGGCAGTCCCGTGCAATATATTTTTAAGTAGGTTCACGGACTCCCAGGCCACCTGTTTGTTCTGCGGCCTGGAGGAGTCCGTTTTTCATATATATACAGAATGTGAGAGGTTGCAGCCCCTCTTCCATTATTTGAAGGGGCTGCTCCTCGATTTTTGGTTGCACTTCAGTCCCACGCTCTTGATCTACGGTAACCCGGTGCGGAGGGGAGCGGGCAGGTTGGGGGACCTCCTCGTGGGTCTGCTCCTGGGCCTGGCTAAAAAAGCCATCAATTGGTCCAGGCAGCGGGCGGTCGAGGGGGTCGTCCAGCCAGATTGCCTCCCTCTCTTCCGCGGCCATGTTTGCGCCCGGGTGGCCCTGGAGATGGAGCACACGGTGTCCGCCGGCGCGCTCGAGCACTTCCGTGACCGGTGGGCACCGCGGGGACTGGAGTGCATAATTGGATTGGACAACCAAATTTTAATTTGATTTGCTAAGGTTTATTTAATGTTTTAGAGTTTTAATTACAGTCTATTTGTTTAATTTACTTGGTCCATTTAAAAGAGGGACAAGACAAGGACAAAAACGAACAACTTTATTAACTAGCCTAATTACTCTGATGAGATCAATTACTCGAGAAACAAGTGAGGAGGGGGGCCCAAAGGCACGGCAGCAGCGCACCGAAGCCTCAAAAACCGCCCTCAGGCGGCGAGCAGAGGGAAGTGCCACTGAAGCCGTTACAATTGCATGTTTCTCTTTCAATGAGGGAGTTCGTCACTGGTAGCTGCTCAACTATTGTTGTGTGAAATACCTCTGCTGAGTCAACTGTTGTAGTTTCCTCTGAGGTCGGCAGTGGTAAACATGACAAACCATCGGCGTTGCCATGTTGCTTGGTCCCCTTGTATTCAATGTCATACAGGTGAGCCCCTAGGAAGAGTGACCATCGCTGTAGCTGTTGTGCCGTCATCACTGGAACGGCCTTCCTTGGGTTGAAGATTGAAACGAGAGGCTGGTGGTCAGTTAACAGTGTAAACTGTTGACCATACAAGCAGTGGTTGAATTTCTTGACTCCCTACACAAGGCTGAGGGCCTTTCGGTCAATCTGTGCATAATTGCGTTCAGCTGTCGTCAATGATCTTGAAGCAAAGGCTATTGGTCACTCTGAGCCATCTGGGAACTTATGTGACAACACGGCACCAATGCCATAGGGTGAAGCATCACATGCCAGTCGAATAGGTAAGGATGGGTCAAAGTGAGCTAGCACCTCTTCTGAAGTAATGAGTCTTTTACTCTCTTGAAAAGCTTGTTCACAGCTGTCACTCCACTTCCATTGTGACCCTGTCTGTAGCAGTGCATTTAGTGGATGTAACACTGTGGATAGGTTGGGCAAGAACTTGTGATAGTAGTTCACCAATCCAAGATATGATCTCAACTGAGACACATTTTCAGGTGTTGGTGCATTAATCAAAGCTTCAATCTTGTCTGGAGACTTGTGTAAACCATCCTTGTCAATCACATGTCCACAGTATGAGATTTCCTTTTTGAAAAACTCACACTTGTCTCGGTTCGCTCGGAGCCCATACTCCCGTAACCGGATGAGCACCTGTTCGAGGTTGGAAAGGTGGTCGTTGTCATTCTTGCCAGTAATGATGATGTCATCAAGATAACACTGAGTACCTGGAATCCCCTGCAGGACTTGGTCCATTGCCCTTTGCCAGATTGCAGGAGCTGATGCTATTCCGAATACCAGCCGATTGTACTGGTAAAGACCTTTGTGCGTATTTATTGTCAGGTACTTCTTTGATGCATCATCAATTTTTATTTGGAGATAGGCCTGGGCCAAGTCAATCTTTGTGAAGCGTTCCCCTCTTGACAGGGAAGCAAAGATGTCCTCAATGCGAGGCAATGCGTACTGTACTGTGTGGAGGGCTGGGTTAACAGTCACCTTAAAGTCTCCACAGATGCGCACTTTTCTTGGCTTTCCTGGTTTTGTGCTGGAGGTTTTCTTCATCACTGGAACTATAGGTGTGGCCCATTCACTCCAATCCACCTTGGACAGGACCCCTAACTGCTCCAAGTTCTCCAGCTCTGCTTCTACTGAAGGGCGAATTGCATAAGGCACTGGTCTGGCCTTGTGGAACTTTGGATTTGTGTTCTCCTCAATCTTAATTTTTGCTTTCATGCCCTTAAGTGTTCCTATTCCCTTCTTGAACAGTTCCTGAGAGTCAGAGAGTATTTGTGACAGTCTCTCAGGAGTGGCGTTGCTGTCCTCCTTTGCTGACACAAACAGTGCTTGGACGGTGTGCCAATCCAACTGTATTTTCCTGAGCCATTCGCGTCCCAGCAATGGTGGTCCTCCATTTTCCACTACATAGAGGTTCAATTGCGGTATTTTTTTTCCTTGTATGTCACTGTCACTTTTATTTTACCTTTGGGGCACACACTTTGTCCTGTGTATGTCTTTAACAGTATTTTAGTTAGCCTTAGCGGTATGTGTGAAAACAGTCGTTTGTAGTCATGTACAGAGATCACTGTTAAAGCTGAGCTTGTGTCCAACTCCATTTTCAGCCTAACTCCTGCCACTTCTGGAGTAACCCATATTATTCTGTGATCCTCTGTTTCTTTCACACTGTGTAGTTTTAGACAAGCCAGATCCTCTTCCTCTGACGATAGCAAAATACTGTGGATGTTGGAAATCCGAAATAACAACAGAAGATGCTGGAAAAACTCAGCAGGTCAGGCAACATCCGTGGAGAGAAATTTGAGTTGACGTTTCGGGTCGAACCCTTCTTCAAAACTGGAAAGAAAAGAAGATAGATCGGAGGCAGGGCTGCGATCGGACAAAAGAATAAAAGAAACAAAAGAAGTAAAAGAGACAATAAAAGGTATTAGAAGACCTGATCAAACACGAGAAGGGAAACTGAAAGTAATGAAGATGAACAAGGTTGAAGAGCCAAACGGAGATCCCGTCGAAGAGAAGAGCAGAACTTCTTCAAGGTAGGCATTCCTAGAAGAGGTGTGGCAGTGAACCAAACACTAGTACGATAGCAAAATACTGCGGATGTTGGAAATCCAAAATAACAACAGAAAATGCTGGAAAAACTCAGCAGGTCAGGCAACATCCGTGGAGAGAAATTTGAGTTGACGTTTCAGGTCGAACCCTTCTTCAAAACTGGAAAGAAAAGAAGATAGATCGGAGGCAGGGCTGCGATCGGACAAAAGAATAAAAGAAACAAAAGAAATAAAAGAGACAATAAAAGGTATTAGAAGACCTGATCAAACACGAGAAGGGAAACTGAAAGTAATGAAGATGAACAAGGTTGAAGAGCCAAATGGAGATCCCGTCGAAGAGAAGAGCAGAACTTCTTCAAGGTAGGCATTCCTAGAAGAGGTGTGGCAGTGAACCAAACACTAGTACGATAGTATCTGCCAAGACTCGGTTTCACAGCCACATCATTTTCCTCAGCAACTGTCTCCGGTTCCGACTTATTCCACGTGGATTCAAACTAAACTTCCACCCTTCGTGCTTCGGATCCACCCAGGATTACAAATATCTCCAAGATATTCATCATTCCTCAAACAACTGCTCTCGCCGCATCCTGAGATCCACGCTCAACACCATACGGCGCCACATGAACACTCTCGACTTCTCTCTTCAGCAACACTGGCGCACTCTATCTCAAAGCTGTCCGGGTCCACAGTTCCATTTCATCCTTCGACTCATCCGACGCTTCAACAAAAAACTTTTCTTCTTCCTTTCCGATGTCAAGGGTCGCAAGCTTCATCAACTCTTGGACACCAACGCCCCTCCGGAACCACCTTCTCCTTCACTTTCCTCTGACCCCCCTTCTCCCAATTTCACCCCCTGCCACGTTTTCACTATCCCCTCTGACCTTCCACTCTCTGACCCTGAACGATCAGTCCTCAGCAAAGGCCTGAGCTTCATCCCCTTACACCCCCACCTCAATGAATTTCGAGCTCGGCACAATGTTGAGCTCTTTTTCCGCCACCTTCATCTCCGTGCCCACTTCTCTGGCCAGGAGTCTTCCCCCCGCACAACTGACCCTTTCTCCCGCTTGCAGAATTCCCATTCTACCTGGACCCCTCCCCCTGGCCTCTTACCCTCTCTAGATCTTTTCATCGCTAACTGCCGCCGTGACATCGGCCGTCTCCATTTCTCTGCTCCCCTCACTCACTCCAACCTACCTCCCTCTGAACTTGTAGCACTCCATTCTCTTAGATCCAACTGTCACTGACCTCATCTCCTCTGGAGATCTTCCCCCCGCTGCCACCAACCTCATAGTTCCCCAACCCCGCACAGCCCGCTTCTACCTCCTTCCCAAGATCCACAAACAGGACTGCCCTGGTAGACCCATCGTTTCAGCCTGTTCTTGCCCCACGGAACTTATCTCTTCCTATCTTGACTCTATCTTTTCTCCCCTTGTCCAGTCTCTTCCCACCTACATCTGCAACTCTTCGGACGCCCTCCGCCACTTTAACAGTTTCCAGTTTCCTGGCCCCAACCGCTTCCTTTTCACCATGGACGTACAATCCCTCTACACCTCCATCCCCCACCTGGATGGCCTGAGGGCGCCCCGCTTCTTCCTTGAACAGAGGCCCGACCAGTCCCCGTCCACCACCACCCTCCTCCGCCTGGCTGAACTTGTTCTCACATTGAACAACTTCTCCTTTAACTCCACTCATTTCCTCCAAATCAAAGGTGTTGCCATGGGTACCCGCATGGGTCCTAGCTATGCCTGCCTTTTCGTGGGCTATGTGGAACAATCTTTGTTCCAGTCCTGCTCGGGTCCCCTCCCTCACCTCTTTTTCTGATACATTGATGACTGTATCGGTGCCGTTTCCTGCTCTCGTCCCGAACTTGACAATTTCATTCACTTTGCCTCCAATTTCCACCCTTCCCTCACCTTCACATGGTCCATCTCTGACTCTTCCCTTCCCTTCCTCGACTTCTCCGTCTCCATCTCTGGGGATAGGTTATTGACCAATATTCACTACAAGCCCACTGACTCCCACAGCTACCTGGACTACACTTCCTCCCACCCCGCTTCCTGTAAGGACTCTATTCCATTCTCCCAGTTTCTCCGTCTCCGCCGTATCTGCTCCGACGATGCCACCTTCCACACCAGTGCTTCAGACATGTCTTCCTTTTTCTGCAACCGAGGATTCCCCTCTACCGTGGTTGACACTGCCCTCGACCGTGTCAGTTCTATCTCCCGCACTTCTACCCTCACCCCTGCCCCTCCCTCCCGGAACCACGATAGGGTTCCCCTTGTCCTCACCTTTCACCCCACCAGCCTCCACATTCAACGGATCATCCTCCGGCATTTCCACTACCTCCAAAGTGATCCCACCACCAAACGTATCTTCCCCTCCCCTTTCAGCATTCCGCAGGGACCGCTCCCTCCGAGACACCCTAGTGCACTCCTCTATCACCCCAAACAGCCCTTCCCCTTCGCCTGGCACCTTCCCATGCAAGCAGAGGAGATGTAACACCTGCCCCTATACCTCCCCCCTTCCCACTGTCCAGGGCCCCAAACACCCCTTCCAGGTGAAACAGCGATTTACTTGTACTTGTCGCAATCTAGTATACTGTATACGCTGCTCACGATGCGGTCTCCTCTACATTGGGGAGACCAAACGCAGATTGGGTGACCACTTTGCGGAACACCTCCGTTCAGTCCGTAAGGGTTACCCCGAGCTTCCGGTCACCTGTCATTTTAATTCATCGCTCCATTCCCACTCGGACCTCACCGTCCTTGGCCTCTTGTATTGTTCCACGGAAGCTCAACGTAAACTCGAGGAACAGCACCTCATCTTCCGATTAGGCACTCTGCAGCCTTCCGGACTCAATATCGAGTTCAACAATTTCAGATCATAACCTCGGCCCCTATTTCATTTTTTCTTGTAATTTTTCCACCCCTTTTGCCCCACCCCCCCTTTCCTTTTGTTTCTCTCTCACACCTGGCAGCTATCTCTTGCCCTGCCAGTACACTTTGCACCTAATCTCAGCCTATTACCATCTCATCTAGCTTCTAATACCTTTTATTGTCTCTTTTACTTCTTTTGTTTCTTTTATTCTTTTGTCCGATCGCAGCCCTGCCTCCGATCTATCTTCTTTTCTTTCCAGTTTTGAAGAAGGGTTCGACCCGAAACGTCAACTCAAATTTCTCTCCACGGATGTTGCCTGACCTGCTGAGTTTTTCCAGCATTTTCTGTTGTTATTTCCTCTTCCTCTGAGTCTGTGTCACTTTTTTCTTTATCTGAACTGTCTCCAGTCACACAGTGTACCTTCTTGTATCTATCTTTGAAAGGTTTCTTGTTTTCAGTCACTTGGTATGCCTTTGTATCAGTTTTCTGCTTCTTTGCTTTGCAGACCCTTTCAATGTGCCCTCATTTGCCACATTGTCTGCAATCTTTGTCTTTAAACCAACAGTCATTGTGGTCATGTGACATTTTACCACAGCGATAGCACTTCTTTTCTTGTTTCAGTGATATTTTGTTAGTGGAATATACCAGGGATTTTTGTTGAATTTCTAAAGCGCCACGTGCTGCTGCTTCCATTGAAATTGCAATACTTAGAGCCTTCTCCAAGGTGAGATCTTTTTCAGACAAGAGCTTCTTTTGTGTGCTTTCACTTTGCATGCCACACACAAATCTGTCTCTCAATTCGTCTGATAAGCCCACTCCAAATTGGCAATGTTCTGATAATTTGCGCAACTTTGCCAAATATTCAGAAATGCTTTCATTTTTGCTCTGGTTCCGTTTATGGAATTTAAATCTTTCGGCTATGAGCAGTGGTCTGGGGCTTAAATGGTCTTGGAGTGTGTCCACTATTTGTTTGAATGTTTTGTTTGCTGGCTTTTCAGGGGTTAATAAACTACGTAGTAGCCCGTATGTCTTCGCGCCCATAACACTCAGCAAAACAGTGGCTTTCTTTTCTACCTCCACTCCGTTAGCCTCACAGTACAACTCCACTCTTTCAATGTAAGTTGCCCAGTCTTCAATGCTGCTATCAAATGCTGCAATCGTGCCAATCATCGCCATTTTTTTTTTCAAACCCGTTTTTCTTTCTTTACTAGTTAGCTAGCGTCATGCAAGTCCTGTGCACTTTTCACTTGACTTACGTATCCCCTGCCTAGCTTAGCAAGCGTGCTCCGTTTTCTCTGCCTTCTCGCTCCTTTCTTCCAAGTTTCGGTGTCCTCTGGATGCGATGCCAGAATAGGAAGACGTAGGTTCATAATTCTCGTCGCCAATTTGTTGTGTTTGTACCGCTATACACAACTACATAAAATAATAAAGCAGCAGAGACTGAGAGTAACTTCAAGTTATCTTTACTGGGTAACTGGAACTTCGGCACTGACTGTACAAATCGATACGCGTCTGTTATATACGCTCGCAACTAAGGATATACATCCGCAATACAAAGTAGTCCCTTCAATGTTGTATACATTACACTACAGAATCATTTTCTGTTCTAAAATTTATAGAACAGTTAAATTATAAACGAATACTTATATTGGTTCGGAAACACCTCCAAGAACTTCACATACTTTGAAGTGTAATGATTGTTGCTATGTAGGCAAATGTGCAGTCAAAGTTGCACATAGCAAGATCCCGAAAACAACAACACTAACTTGTATTTAATGTAGTAAAATGACCCAAGGCACTTCACTGGAGTATAATCAAACAAAATTTGACATCGAGCCATATAAGGAGATATTAGAACAGGTGACGAATAGCTTGGTCAAAGAGGTAGGTTTTAAGGAGGAGGGAGAGGTGGAGAGGTTTAGGAAGGGAATTCCAAAGCTAGTGTCCAGGCAGCTGAAGGCATTAGTTGAATGTCTTTGTGGTAGTAATGTTTTGAGGACAGAATAATGGCCAGGACAATGGGATCTTACCTGAACCACCAGAAGAGCCAGGCATGGCCTCAATGTAACAGTTCATCTGATGGACACTCTGACACTCGGTCAGTACTGCAGTCAAAACCTGGAGTCGCCCAAACTCAGACGTCTGACCCAGAGGCAAGAGTGCTACCAACTGAGCAATGCTGACATATCCAGTAATACTGAATATATTAGAGATAAAATGCAAGAACACAGTGAACTATTGAACATTTCTCTGCATAGCCTAAGGAAGAATGACACATATGAATTGAATTAATATCACATAATGTATTGGAGCTTTTTGGTTTGAGAGGGATAAAGATTTTCAGACCGTTGCTGCAATCCAAGCATCGACTTCATAGAAACATAAAAGATAGGAGCAGGAGTAGGCCATTCAGCCCCTCGAGCCTGCTCCGCCATTCAATGAGATCATGGCTGATCATCCAAATTCAGTACCCTGTCCCTGCCTTCTCCCCATATCCCTTGATCCCTTTAGCCTTAAGAAATATATCTAACTCCTTCTTGAATGTATTTAATGAATTGGCCTCAACTGCCTTCTGTGGTAGAGAATTCCACAGGTTCACCACTCTTTGGGTGAAGAAATTCCTCCTCATCTCTGTCCTAAATGGCTTACCCCTTATCCTTAGACTGTGACCCCTGGTTCTGGACTCCCCGGCCATCGGGAACATCCTTCCTGCATCAAGTCTGTCTAGTCCTGTTAGAATTTTATAAGTTTCAATGAGATCCCCTCTCATTCTTCTAAACTCCAGCGAGTATAAGCCCAATCGACCCAATCTCTCCTCATGCGTCATTCCTGCCATCCCAGGTATCAGTCTGGTGAATCTTCGCTGCACTCCCTCCATGGCAAGAACATCCTTCCTCAGATAAGGTGACCAAAACTGCACACAATACTCAAGATGTGGTCTCACCAAGGCCCTGTAGAACTGCAGCAAGACATCCTTGTTCCTGTACTCGAACCCTCTCGCTACGAAGGCCAACATACCATTTGCCTTCTTAACCGCCTGCTGCACCTGCATGCTTACCTTCAGTGACTGGTGCACAAGGACACCCAGGTCTTGTTGCACTTCCCCTCCTCACAGCACACACGCCCACCCAGCTTTGCGTCGTCTGCAAACTTGGAGATATTACATCTAGTTCCCTCATCTAGATCATTAATATATATATTGTGAATAGCTGGGGTCCTAGGACCGATCCCTGCGGTACCCCACTAGTCACTGCCCGCCACTCGGAAAACGACCCGTTTATTCCAACTCTTTGCTTCCGGTCTGCCAACCAGTTCTCTATCCAAGTCAGTACCTTGCCCCCAATCCCATGTGCCCTAACTTTACACGCTAATCTCTTATGCGGGACCTTATCGAAAGCCTTCTAAAATCTCTTATGTGGGACCTTATCGAAAGCCTTCTCTGTATTTCCACTTAATTCTTTTATTTTGACTTTCCAATATATACCATAGACACCTGCTGATGTGAACAAACCATTGAGAATGGAAATACATCATCTTAACTGTTCCCAAAGATTTCTGGGTGTGATTTTAATCATGATTTTTTTAATACAACTTGCATTTTTAGGGAGGGTAGTGGCAATCCCAGAGAGGAAAGTAGATAACCTCAGGGAGGGAATTGGCATTGTGTGTCAGAGACTGGATGAGAGGGGGTGCATTACAAGAGAACATACATTGTTAGGAATAAGAAAAGGCTAATTGTTCTGATAAACCCTCCCTTTTTGATTGACCACAACTTCACCTACTCACCTTGCCAGCATACCTCAACCCCTTTCCTATCCACTGATTGCCTCTTGAACCCATTTATTCTGTCCAATTCGATGGCCTTCCCTGTTAACTTATTCCACAAGTCTATTTTATACAAATATTACAGTGTCTCAAATAGCCTCAGCTCTTTTCTTTCTAGTCTTCTGATTGGACCAGTCAGGGCAACACTGGGTTGCCCCAGTGCCATCAACCCAAATTAAAAATAATCTAACAAACAATAAACCCCCAAATCATAAAAAACAAATGAAACTTACCAAATTAAATAAGAATATTATTTACACCATCCACAATGCACGCCAGTCCCTGTGGTGTCCACCAGTCATGGAAGGCCTCAAGCATACAGGTGAACACCGCATGCTCCTTCTCCAGGGCCATCCGAGCATGGACATAGCTGCGGAAGAGAGGTAGGCAGCCAGAGTGAACACCCCCAATGGCCACGCCTAACGTGGACCTGTGGGTGACTGTTTTTTCTAGAATTTGGAAGTGATGCATAAATTATACTACAATGATCTAAAGATGAAATAATAAAACTGCCCTCTACCAAAATTCATGGATTGCTAGAGCCTTTCTTGGTGAATATCAGTTCAGAATTATTACATCATTAGGTAGATTTTTCTATTGCTTGATAACAAATTCTAATAAGACTTTCCTTAAGACCTCAAACCTTTTGTGGTTTCAAAGATAATGAGTTAATTGCCCCACTTCACTTTACAAATTAGGTACAATTTTTTTTCCAGAGCACATTTGATCCAGTCACTAATTGCTGTAAACATCAATTGAAATCTTAATTTTAGAGGCTACCCATTGATCTCAGTTAATAAATGTAGTACGGTGTAGCTGAAATTTAAAGATAATTTTAATTAATATTTACCAAGAAGATAGTTTCTGACACTCAATTCTTGTCCCATGATCTTAGAAAAGTGACTCTAAGAATATTTATCATTCCCATGTCTCAGCCTACTTTTGCCAGATATTTTCAGCATCCATCCCCAAGAGACTTGACCACATAGAAGATAACTACATTTGATTGTCTATTTGGCTCAATTGGTAGCACTCTTGTCTCCAAAACAGAAAATTGTGGGCTTAATTTCCATATAAGGACTTGAACACTTAATCTAGGCTGTAGTAAGGGAGTGCTGCATTGTTGGAGATGCTGTGCTTTAAATAAGACTTTAAACTGAGACTCATCTGTCTGTTCCAGAGATTCAGGTAGACATTAAAGATTCTTTGCCACTATTCTAAGACAAGCAGCATGTTCTTCCAGTGTTACAGGCCAACTTTCCTTTCTGAACCAACACCTTAAAAAAAAACAGATCAATTGGCCATTAACCTCACTCCTCTGGGATATTCTTGTTTATAAAATGGCAGCCATATTTGTTTATGTAACAAGAGCCACTGCACTTCAATATAATTCATTGTATGTGAAGCAATTTGACATGTTTAAGAGAGAGGTCATAAGGCTTTATATAAACACAAGTCTTTTTAGGGGTAATTCCATGCACTCATGATCCCAGCGGAGACCAGTTGCATGGGCTGGGGATAGGATACAATATTGTAGCTCCAATTCTCCAACCCATGCTGCCTGTGAACACAGTTCTCTGCTGTCAGCACAAGATTGTAGAATTATCCCTTTTATCACTTCCACACATTTTTAGGCATTGAAAGTTTTGAGTCAGTATTCCAGAGTTGGTAATTAGTCAGAACAGTTACAGTAAGAGATTTGTTCCAGTAACTGTTAAAGGAAAAAACAATAATGTTACAAATAATCAATTTTTCATTGACTCTAATTCTAACACACCATTGTATCCAAAACTTGTGACCCATTCAGTAGTTGACTCAGATCCTTTGGCTTGAAGATTTTAAATGCTAGGTCAACAGCTCCCCTCTCTCACTACCCAAATTCTAGCTTCTAGCTGCAAAGTACATAAATGCTAAATACTATTGCAGTAATCTTATTTTTATCTTTTGCCCTATGATCCTTTCTAAGATAAATTGTGACAGCATATCAGGTCATGATAGCAACAACAACATGCATTTATATTGTGCCTTTAACATAATAAAACATCCCAAGGCACTTCACAGAAGCGTTATCAAAAAAAATTTGACACCGAGCCACATAAGGAGAAATTAGGGCAGATGACAAAAAGCTTGGTCAAAGAGGTAGGTTTTAAGAAGCATCTTAAATGAGGAAAGAGAGGTAGAGAGGTTTAGGGAGGGAATTCCAGAGCATAGGGCCTCGGCAACTGAAGGCATGGCTGCCAATGGTAGAGCGATAAAAATAAGGGATGCACAAGAGGCCAGAATTGAGGAGAGACAATATCTTGGAGGATTGTAGGGCTGGAGGAGATTGCAGAGATAGGGAGGAGTGGGGCAATGGAGGGATTTGAAAACAAAGAAGGGAATATTAAAATCAAGGTATTGCTCAACTGGGAGCCAATTTAGGTCAGTGAGCACAGGGGTGATGGGTGAACGGAACTTGGTGCGAGTTAGGACACAGGCAGCAGAGTTTTGGATGAGCTTAAGTTTATGGAAGGTGGAAGAATTGAGGCCCGCCAGGAGTGCTTTGGAATAGTCAAGTCTAGAGGTAACAAAGGCATGGATAGATAAAAGACTTAAATTGTTATGGTATTTTCAACACTAAATGCCACTTTACTTGTGCATTTAAGAACATAAGAACATAAGAAATAGGAGCAGGAGTAGGCCATACGGCCCCTCGGGCCTGCTCCGCCATTCAATAGGATCATGGCTGATCTGAATCTAGACTCACGTCCACTTCCCTGCCCTCTCCCCGTAACCCCTAATTCCCTTATCTGCTAGGAAAATGTCTATCTCCATTTTAAATTTATTTAATGTTGCAGCTTCCACAGCTCTCTGGGGTAGCAAATTCCATAGATTTACTACCCTCTGAGTGAAGAAGTTTCTCCTCATCTCAGTTTTGAAAGGGCAGCCCCTTATTCTAAGATTATGCCCCCTAGTTCTAATCTCACCCATCAGTGGAAACATCCTCACCGCATCCACCCGATCAAGCCCCCTCACAATCTTATATGTTTCGATAAGATCGCCTCTCATTCTTCTGAACTCCAATGAGTAGAGTCCCAACCTACTCAACCTTTCCTCATACGTCAACCCCCTCATCTCTGGAATCAACCGAGTGAACCTTCTCTGAACCACCTTGAGAGCAAGTATATCTTTTCTTAAATATGGAAACCAAAACTGCACGCAGTATTCCTTCTTTTCCCTTGCATAAATATTACTTTCATTCCAAAGCTTAACGATTGGAAGTTGGAGAGGCCGAGAGGGTTTTGTTTGGGATTTCTAGAACTTGAGGCCCAGGAGGGATTTTAAATTTGAGACACTGAGGAACCAGGAACCAATATAGGACAAGGATGACAAGTGTGATAGATGAGCAGGATTTGGTGCAGGGTAGGATATGGGCAGCAGAGTTTCGATGAACTGAAGTTTATGGAGGGTGGAGGCTGGGAGGCCGGCTGGGAGACCATTGGAATAATCGAGTCTGGAGATGACAAAAGCATGAATGAGGGTTTCAGCAGTAGACGGGCTGAGGTAGGAATGGAGGTGGAAAATATTATGGAAGTGGCAGTAGGTGGTCTTTGTGATAGAAAGGATGAGGTGTCAGAAACGCAGCTTGTGATTGCACCGGACATTGAGGTTGCTAACAGTCTGGCTCAGCCTGAGACAATGGCCAGGGTGGGGGAATGGAGTCGATCGCATGGATATAGATTTTGTGCTGCGTCCAAAGATAATGGCTTCAGTCTTTGTAACGTTTAGCTGGAGGAAGTTACAGTTCAGCCAATATTGAATGTTGGACTAGCAATCTGCCATTTAATACACTACCTATTTGAAACCATTAAAGATTTGTGATACACAAGAAATTGGACGTACCTTGGTAGTGAGGCATTGTAGATCGTACCAGAAATATCAGTGTGGGACCTAACTGCAGGTGAACATCCTTAAGAAATTTAAGTTTTCTTGTTTCATTATAGCTAAGAAATTTCAGCACTGCAAGTCATTGATTGGAAAAGGCAAAGGTTGACTTCTGTATTATTACTTTTTGCTGAACGACAGTGACTCTATTACAACCTAAAAATAACATTGGGATCAAATGATTATAAAATACCAGTCATCTATACTCATAAAATCCCTTTTAATTAACTGCTCTCTTTTAATATTATATTCTGTTTACTTTGTGCCTGCGAATATTATTATGTTGGAAGATTGGAGCATTAGATTACTATTCGGAGCTTAAGCAAACTATAAATATTAGTTGAGTGGAAGATTGTATGATAATCATGCAATGAAATTGAATGTCACTAAGTAATCACACAAAATAATCCACTGCAAATTAAATTTCAAGAATACATTTTTTGTTATACATAACGAATGGTGCCATGCATTATCACAAAATGTATGCATTTGAGTTATTAGATTGAAAATAATATCACCTGGATTGGCTGCCAATAAAGTGCTCACGGTCCATCTCTTCTGAACCCCTTGATTATGTTCTTATAATCACTCCCAAATATGCAATTTCTTTTGCGCCTTATGTATTACCTATGTTGGTTTCTGGGAATCAGTTGATAAGTTTGTAATGATTACATCACAGTTTTAGTCCTTCAATGTGTACATCATCACACGTCAACTTCATAGAGTGTCCTGGCCATGAGTTCCCTTCATAATTCCTGTCACTGTGAAGAAACAGAAGCAAAATAAAATTACCTACGAAATATTACTTAAATAAAATAGTGATTTCTAGGCAGTGACACATCAGAGGTCAAATGACACTTTGATCTCAAAGGCTTATTGTACTCTAGGAATCTATTATCTTATTGCATATCTGACACATCATATCAGTTAGCTATCATAGAGCTGGATGATTCCCCAAAGAAATCTAGCAGGTTATAAGCTGGTTATACAGGATGTCAGGAGCCAGAGCAGCTCCAAGATCTGCTTTCCACTCTGCAATATTACCACTATAAGCACTTTTAGAACCATTGTAAATCTGGATAAAGGAACCAGTTATCCCTGTGTAGTTGCTCTGACACAAGCTGCACTATACTTTTAAGCCAGTTTTTATTCCAAATTTTGTGCCTCAGAATGTTCCCCACAACTTTTTTCCATCTCCTCGTGAAAACCTTTGTTCCATGCTGAGGCATGGTTCCATGGATGACAGCTGAACCTTGACAGTAAGTGTCAGTAGATTGGCAGTGTCAGCCTTGGCTCAGTCGTAACACTCGTGCCTCTGAGTCTGAAGGTTGTGGTTTCAAGTCCCATTCCAGAGACTTGAGCACACAATCTAGGCTGGCAGAGGTGCCGTCTTTCAAATAAGACGTAAAACCGAGGCCCCATCTGCCCTCTCTGATGGATGTAAAAGATCCCATGGCACTATTCGAAGAAGAGCAGGGGAATTCTCCTGGTGTCCCGGCTAACATTTATCCCTCAACCTACTAAAACAGATGATCTGGTCATTTAATTCATTGCTGTTTTTTGGTACCTTGCTGTGTGCTAATTTTCTGACTCATGTCATAAGTTACAACAGTAACTCCACTTCAAAAGTACTTCATTGGCTGTGGAGCACTTTGGGACGTCCTAAGGTCATGAAAAGCGCTACAGAAATGCAAGTTGTTTCTTTCTTTATTGGAGGAACTGGGGCTTCGCAGCCAACCTGATCTTGTCACATCCAACTTTCACTAGGTCCCCTACTGCTGTCCCCACTGAGCTACAAGGGAGCCTTCATCGGTAACCTCTTAATAATGAGGAGGAAGACTGTCTACGTCTGAAGACTTTGCTTCTTTTTAATTTTGCTAAATTCAGTCTAACTGGTGTTATACATTCCTTCATCAAACCTGACAAGAATGTTCCTCATTTGAGAGAAAGGGTTTCCACCAAAAATGACCTTATTGATCTGGTAAATTTACTTTGGGGTTGCCATCGACTGCACAAATTTGGTTGAAGTAAAGTAAGCCGTCACTGATCTGTATTTGGCACAAAGAGTAACATTTCCATTAAGTAACATGAAAGCTGTATTATTTATCTATATACATAAATAAGTATGTCTCTCTGTCTGTCTCTCTGTCTGTCTGTCTGTCTGTCCGGCTATACAATCAAAAGTTATAGAGCGTACCTACACATATGTTATATCAAAAGAAAGCTTATCATTAGGGGACTCTCGTAGGTGCATTTACTTTTTCGTCACACAAAAATTGTTAGGACAGTATACAAAATTGTTAGGACAGTATACAAAAAAGGTTCAAAAATCCTACCTGTCATTAGCGTTGACTGACGTGCTGCTTGACCAATCCTACAGTTCACTCACCTGATGGTTGACCAATCAGTGCATCACGGGCAGGTCCTAATCCTCCAGTCTCCCTAAACTTCGCAGCCATTTTTTCCATCCCCACAGGGACAGCAGCACCAAAAGAAACCCCCACATTGCGGCTCCCGATCCCGCTCCTGCCCCGCCGGAGCGGCAGGTAAGTTGGGCTCACTCAGGCCGTGCCTCGCAACCGCTTGGCCCGACACACACAGCGGTCGGGGGAGCAGCAGTGGCTGGCCGTCAGCCGCGCGATCCGCGGGGGAGCTCAGCTCGGGTCCGTCTCAGCCCGACAGCCCGGCTGCGCCTCAACCGCTAGGCCCCGCATGGCCGCTATCACAATGGCACCGGGCCTCAGGTGCTAGGCAGGGAGAGGGGAGGGAGGGGGAGGGGAGGGAGGGAGAGGACAGCACAGGGAGACGAGGAGAGGGAGAGAGAGGGGCGACAGACAGGGGCAGGGAGACCGCGCAGCCCAAAATTGCCCTGGCAACGCCGGGCACCCCTGCTAGTATATATATATATCTATATATATGTAAAGCGGCTCTTCTGTCTGTCTGTCCCGATGTCTGTCTGTCTGTCCGTCCGTGTTCTATACGTTTGAAAGTTATAGAGCGTACCGACGCACGCGTCGCCTCAAAAGAAAGCTTGCGATTCCGGACCGGTCATAGGCGTATTTACCTTTCGGCCGGACAAAAATCCCGCCCGCGGTATCCGAAAAATGTTCAGCGTTCCGCTCATTAGCATCTCATTAGCGACCGTGTGACGTCGAGGTCGACCAATCGGACGGCGGGTTCCTGGCGCGTGCCATCCTACAGTTGAGTGTCGAGTGACTCGACGATTGACCAATCCTACACTTCGGTGACCTGACCGGTCGACCAATCGGTGCGTGTGTGGGCGGGCCTTATCCTTCTGAACCGAGGTGAGTGGCCGCCATCTTGATTTTTCACGATTTTTTCCCCCACACTTTCTGTGTGTTAGGGAACTAAGGTAAATATTTTAATGATGTGTTAGGGAATTAAATAACAATTTATTTGTGTTTTAAATTGTGTTTAGCAAATGCGCACGCGGTGGGCGGGGCAGTTGGCTCCTCGTTCGAGACCAGGCCTGCGTCCAACCCGAGGGGTCACTTAGTTAACTGGCAGCCGAGCCCTGCCTCCTATTCACATCTACCGTCCTTCTTGCATGGGCCTACCGAGCGACTCCTACTCCCTCCTCCTCTTTTGCTGCTCTCTATTTATTTAATCTCCTCTTACTCGGCGAAAGATGAGTTTAAAAAAAAAAGAAGAGGCCGCCAGTTGCGCGGCCGCCTTGACGATGGCACGCATTCGCACGGCCCCCGTTACCCCGGCAACGGGGCACGCCGGTGGTCTTGAAACCACGCATGCGCACGGCCGCCACCCCGTGACGCCAGCACGCATGAGTTTAAAAAAAATGAAGAGGCCGCCAGTTGCGCAGCCGCCTTGACGCCGGCACGCATGCGCACGGCCCCCGTGACGCCAGCACACAGCCTCGGGAGATCGCGGGGGGGGCGAGCCTCGGGAAATCGCGGGGGGGGAGAGCCTCGGGAAATCGCGGGGGGGGGGAGAGCCTCGGGAAATCGCGGGGGGGGGAGAGCCTCGGAAATCGTGCGGGGGGGGAGAGCCTCGGGAAATCGCGGGGGGGGGGAGAGCCTCGGGAAATCGCGGGGGGGGGAGAGCCTCGGGAAATCGCGGGGGGGGGAGAGCCTCAGGAAATCGCGGGGGGGGGAGAGCCTCGGGAAATCGCGGGGGGGGGAGAGCCTCGGGAAATCGCGGGGGGGGGGAGAGCCTCGGGAAATCGCGGGGGGGGGAGAGCCTCGGGAAATCGCGGGGGGGGGAGAGCCTCGGGAAATCGCGGGGGGGAGAGCCTCGGGAAATCGCGGGGGGGGGAGAGCCTCGGGAAATCGCAGGGGGGGAGAGCTTCTCTGTTCCCCCCCCAGTCTCTCTCTGTTCCCCCCCGTCTCTCTCTGTTCCCCCCTCCCCCCAGTCTCTCTCTGTTCCTCCCCAGTCTCTCTCTGTTCCCCCCCCCAGTCTCTCTCTGTTCCCCCCCCCCCCAGTCTCTCTCTGTTCCCCCCCCAGTCTCTCTCTGCCGCCCCCCCACCCCCCCCAGTCGCTCTCTCTCTCTCTTCCAACAACAACATGCCCTCGAAAAAGCCTCGGCAACGCCGGGCTCACCCCAGCTAGTATATATATATAAAGCGGTTGAACTGTCTGTCTGCGTGCCTGTGTGTATGTCCGGGTATCACTCAAAAGTTATAGAGCGTACCTAGACATATGTTGTATCAAAAGAAAGCTCATGATTAGGGGAGCGTCATAGGCATATTTACTTTTTGGTCAGACAAAAATTGTTCAGACAGTATACAAAAAACGTTCAAAAAGCGGACAAAATCCTGCTCATTAGCGGTTGACCAATCCTACCGCTCATTAGCATTGAGTGACGTGAAAGTTGACCAATCCTACGTGGGGAGCGCACTGTGTCATGGGGGGCGTGGGCGGGGCCTAATCCTTCAAAATGAAAATCAAGCTGCGGCCATTGTTGTTTGTGATACAACACGGTGAAAGGTGAGGACCCCCTTTTTTAATAAAAAGATTGGTGAGGTTGTAAAGTGTATGTTATAGAAAGCTTTAACCAAAAATGTTTTATAACTTCAAGCTACTAAAAGGTACAGATGTTTAGGTTAAAAAACAGTGCAAAGTAAAAGGTACAGATGTTTAGGTTAAAAAACAGTGCAAAGTCCCAGGTACTGTAAAACACACAATCCTTTGTGGCCTGCGGCCGAGCGGGGCGGCTGCGGAGCGCGGTCTGCCCGGGGCACTGGGCTCGGCTGGGCCATGTCAGTGCTTTGTGGCCTGCGGCCGAGAGGCGGCTGCGGAGCGCGGGCTGCCCGGGGCGCCAGCTAATTCCCCTTTTTCTTTCCTCCTTTCCCCCCACCTACCCCCCTTATCCCCCCTCATTACTTCCTCCCATCCCTTTCCCACCCCCTCATCCCTCCCCCCATCCCTTTCCCACCCCCTCGTCCCTCCCCCATCCCTTTCCCCCCATCCCTTTCCCCCTCCCCCTCCCTTTCCCCCTTCCCCTCCCCTTCCCCCCTCCCCTTCCCCCCTCCCCCCTTTCCCCCCCCTCCCCCCCACAGAGCGGGGGAGCGGCAGCGGCCGACCGTCAACCGCGCGGCCTGCGGCCGAGAGGCGGCTGCGGAGCGCGGGCTGCCCGGGGCGCCAGCTAATTCCCCTTTCTTCTTTCCACCTTTCCCCCCCACCTACCCCCTTATCCCCCCCCTCATCACTTCCCCCCCTTATCACTTCCCCCCCATCCCTTTCCCACCCCCTCATCCCTCCCCCATCCCTTCCCACCCCCCTCATCCCTCCCCCATCCCTTTCCCACCCCCTCATCCCTCCCCCATCCCTTTCCCCCATCTCTTTCTCCCTTCCCCTCCTTTTCCCCCCTCCCTTTCCCCCTCCCTTTCCCCGCTCCCTTTCCCCCCACACCCCCTTTCACCCCCCCTTTCCCCATCCCCTTTCCCCCCCCATTCCTCCCCCCCACCTCCCCACAGAGCGGGGGAGCAGCAGCGGCCGGCCATCAACCGCGCGGCCCAAAAAAGCCCTGGCAACATAATAACATAAGAACATAAGAAATAGGAGCAGGAGTAGGCCATACGGCCCCTCGGGCCTGCTCCGCCATTCAATAGGATCATGGCTGATCTGAATCTAGACTCACGTCCACTTCCCTGCCCTCTCCCCGTAACCCCTAATTCCCTTATCTGCTAGGAAAATGTCTATCTCCATTTTAAATTTATTTAATGTTGCAGCTTCCACAGCTCTCTGGGGTAGCAAATTCCATAGATTTACTACCCTCTGAGTGAAGAAGTTTCTCCTCATCTCAGTTTTGAAAGGGCAGCCCCTTATTCTAAGATTATGCCTCCTAGTTCTAGTCTCACCCATCAGTGGAAACATCCTCACCGCATCCACCCGATCACGCCCCCTCACAATCTTGTATGTTTCGATAAGATCGCCTCTCATTCTTCTGAACTCCAATGAGTAGAGTCCCAACCTACTCAACCTTTCCTCATACGTCAACCCCCTCATCTCTGGAATCAACCAAGTGAACCTTCTCTGAACCGCCTCGAGAGCAAGTATATCTTTTCTTAAATATGGAAACCAAAACTGCACGCAGTATTCCAGGTGTGGCCTCACCAATACCCTGTATAACTGCAGCAAGACTTCCCTGTTTTTATACTCCATCCCCCTTGCAATAAAAGCCAAGATTCCATTGGCCTTCCTGATCACCTGCTGCTCCTGCATACTAACTTTTTGTGTTTCATGCACCAGAACCCCCAGATCCCTTTGTACTGTAGCACTTTGTAGTTTCTCTCCATTTAGATAATAACTTGCTCTTTGATTTTTTCTGCCAAAGTGCATAACCTCACACTTTCCAACATTATATTGCATCTGCCAAATCTCTGCCCACTCACTTAGCCTGTCTATGTCCTTTTGCAGGTTTTTTATGTCCTCCTCACTCACTGCTTTCCCTCCCATCTTTGTATTGTCGGCAAACTTGGATATGTTGCACTCGGTCCCTTCCTCCAAATCGTTAATGTAGTGTATGTACCTTTAAGAGAGAACTACTTTTATACTGTAGTACCGGCAGTGACCACACCTGTATATAAGCCTTGAGCAGGCATCTGTACTGTCAGTCTTTAGACTACCCTCCTCCAGTAAACAACTGTTGATTGTTAATTTACAGCCTCCGTCTAGTTATTGGAAAACACCATACTTAAAGATTCACGGATTCAACAGTGGCGACGAGGTCGATTCGAATCTACCAGCAACTCTGCATTTCCTTTCAAGGATTCGCTCCGGGAGGACGGTTGAAGAAAGTCGAGGCCAGAAGCACCAGCATCGACCACGAGCAAACGCCCAGTCACCCGGCAGAGAGTGAACATCGCAGAGGAGGCTGTTGAGAGCTGGGCTTGGTTCTCCAGCCACGACGATCCAGCAACAGACTGGCAACAGGTACAGCGCAGACCCTTCCCGGACAGCGGCGGCTGGAGCCGACCGACGGCACAGAAAAGGCCGAGCAGCGTCGACGGGGTAAGAGAGAGGGTAAAGCGCACAGGGCGCAGCCGGGGGTTGAAGACCAAGCAGCGTTGACGGAAAACAAAAAGAGAGAGAGGGTAAAGCACAGCCGGGGTTCAGGACTGAGTGGCGGCAACGAGAGAGGCGCACAGGAGAATGCGCAGAGCGCAGCCAGGGCTCAAGAGCTGAGCAGCGTCCGCGGGGAAAGAAAGGAAGCGCGGGAGACGCCATTTGAGCCGCGGAGAAGAAGGGAGAGCGCGGGAGACGCCATTTTAGAAGCCGCAGCGGAGAAGAAGGGCGAGCGCGGGAAGAAAGGAAAGAGCGGGAGACGCCATTTTGAGCCAGCGGAGAAGAAGGGAGAGCGCGGGAGATGCCATTTTAGACAGTTTAACCACACCCAGGGATGCCGAAGAGTGGCAGTGTCACTGCATTCGACAATGAAGTCGAAGATTGGGCGACATATGTGGAACGCATTGAGGTGCACTGCAAGGTGAATTAAGTGCCAGATGCTAGGAAAGCACTGGTTTTGTTGAATTCCATGGGTGCAAAAACTTATGGGTTACTGCAAAACCTAATAACCCCAGAGAAGCCAGTAGATAAGGATTTCGAAAGCATAGTGGAAATCCTACAGGACCACTTAAACCCCACACCGCTGCTGATAGCAGAAAGATTTAAGTTCCACAAAAGGAACCAGCATAAAGACGAAAGTAATGCTGAGTATTTAACGGAACTGCACAAGCTATCGAAACACTGCCAGTTTGGAATGGGACTAGCAGATACGCTAAGGGACAAGTTTGTGTGTGGGCTTCAAAGTGAAGGAACCCAGAAACGGCTTCTATAAGAAAAGGATCTTACGCTGGACATGGCTTTCAGCATGGCAGTATCACACGAAGCAGCCGCACGGGGCGCTGCAGAGATACAACAGAGACTGCAAGAATATGGCACCAATGAAATGTCATATGGAGCAGGGAAGTGTTATCGCTGCGGCAGAACAACACATGACCATAAGGATTGTTGGTTCAAGGACCAAGTGTGCAGACACTGTGGAAAAGCAGGACACATAGCAAGAGTCTGCAGGTCAGGGAAGAAAACCAGCAGCAAGAAATCTCCACAGGAGAAGTACAAAAACGTACATAAGGTGATGGACAGTAGTTCAGATGAACAGAAAAGTGATACAGACTCCGGAAGCAAGGAGCTGGGTTGTCTGAAACTACATAAGGTAATCAAAATGGAGGATCACCAGACTATCTGGGTCACGCTCAAGATAGACGGAGTCCAAGTGAAAATGGAATTGGACACAGGATCAGCCCTAACAGTCATAAACCGAAGGGACTACAAGCGGCTATTCTCACATATACCCTTGAAAGCTACAGAGATTGTCTTGAAGACATACACGGGGCAAAAAGTCTACCCCAAAGGATAAATAAGGGTGAACGTGATATACAAAGACCAGGAAATACCCAAAATGGACCTATATGTATTGCCAGATGGAGGACCACCACTACTAGGACGTGAATGGATCCGGAAGATACAATTAGATTGGCATTCCATACAGGCACTGAAGGTTGAGGCCAAAAAGGATGACGACGTCACACCTGGACGACTGTCAAAAATGCTAACTGACGCACAAGAAGTGTTCCAGGAGGGACTCGGAACACTAAAAGGCATAACAGCGACGATTAAAATAGAGGATAAAGCAAGCCCCCGGTGCCTTAAGCGATCCGACCAGCCGTCGAAGCAGAGCTGGAAGGTTTGGAACGTTCAGGAGTACTGTCCAAAGTGGACTGGAGCGAGTGGGCGACACCCATCGTTCCTGTAATGAAGAGGTCATTGAGTAATACGCCTGGGGAACCAAAAAAGGTCCGCATCTGTGGGGATTTTAAGGTGACAGTGAACCCAGTCCTTCACACGGTACAATATCCGCTTCCACGGATTGAGGATATTTTCGCCTCGCTATCTGGAGGTAAACACTTCACTAAGATTGATCTGGCCCAGGCATACCTGCAAATGGAGGTAGAAGAAGCCTCGAAACAATACCTCACGATCAACACTCATAAAGGTCTCTACCAATACAACCAGCTGGTGTTCGGGGTAGCATCAGCTCCGGCTATTTGGCAAAGGGCAATGGAACAAGTCCTGCAAGGGATTCCAGGGACCCAGTGTTATTTGGACGACATCCTGGTCACGGACGAAAATGACAGTGATCACCTCGCCAACCTGGAGAAGGTGCTCACCAGATTAAAGGAATATGGGCTACGAGCTAATCGCCACAAGTGCGGGTTTTTCCAGAAGCAGATCTCGTATTGTGGCCATGTTATTGATGAAGAGGGTTTATATAAGTCCCCTGAAAAGATTGAGGCAGTAGTCAAGGCTCCAGCACCGGAAAATGTGTCACAACTGAGGTCATTCCTCGGGCTGGTGAACTACTACCATAAGTTCTTAACAAATTTGTCTGCAGTATTACACCCACTGAACACCCTACTGCAAACGGGGGTACCATGGAAGTGGAATGACGAATGTAAACGAGCTTTCCAGAAATGCAAAGAATTGATCACATCAAAAGAGGTGTTGGCCCATTTCAACCCAGCACTACCAATTCGGTTGGCGTGTGATGCATCACCCTATGGTGTTGGAGCGGTGCTGTCGCACAAATTCCCAGACGGGTTGGAGAGGCCAGTAGCCTTTGCGTCTCAGTCACTAACCTCAGCCGAGCGCAACTACGCCCAGATTGACAGGGAGGCCCTCAGCCTAGTATGGGGAGTAAAAAAATTCAACCACTATCTGCATGGGCAGAAGTTCACCTTGCTGACTGACCACCAACCACTTGTCTCCATCTTTAATCCAAAGAAGGGCGTTCCAGTGATGACTGCACAACGGCTACAAAGATGGTCCCTTTTTCTAGGGGCGAACCAATATGAAATAGAGTATAAGGGCACGAAACAGCATGGAAACGCTGATGGGCTATCACGCCTGCCACTGCCTACTGTGGAGGAAGCACCAGCAGTGGACCCTATCAAAATATTTTATTCGTCGATAATTGAACGCTTGCCAGTAACGAACGCGGATATAGAGAAGGAGACCCGAAATGATCCGACACTGTCTCGGGTATATGATTTGACGGTGAAGGGATGGCCAACACATGGCGACTCACTGTTGCCAGCATTCTCATCCAGAAGAGAACAGCTGTCAGTATGCCAGGGGACAGTGATGTGTGGATCCCGAGTGGTAATTCCACCCAAGTTAAGGGAGAGAGTGCTCAATGAGCTTCATGAAGGTCATCTGGGAGGGGTGAAAATGAAAAGCCTTGCTAGGGCTTATGTGTGGTGGCCGGGGATCGATCAACAAATCGAGGACCTAACAAAGAGCTGCTCAGGATGCCAGAAGGTCCAAAATGCACCACCACATGCCCCTCTACACCCATGGGAGTGGCCCTCCTCTCCATGGCAACGGGTGCATATTGATTTTGCTGGTCCATTCATGGACTCAATGTTCTTAATAGCAGTGGATGCGCACTCGAAATGGCCTGAGGTGATCAAAATGTCCTCCACCACTACAGAGAAAACGATTGCAGTCCTACGGACAATATTTGCCAGGAACGGCTTGCCAGAGCAGATTTGCTCTGATAACGGACCACAGTTTGTGTCCGAAGAGTTTTGGAAATTTATGAGAAGGAATGGGGTAAGGCATTACACATCCGCCCCATATCATCCAGCCACAAATGGATTGGCTGAGAGGTTCGTACAAACCTTTAAAAAGGCAATAAGGGCCATGTGCGATGATGACATTCCACTGCAGCATAAGGTGGACAATTTCCTGTTAGCCTACAGAAATGCGACACATGCAGTCACCAACCAGACCCCGGCCATGATGTTCTTTAACCAGAGGTTGAGATCTCGTCTGGATTTGCTCAGGCCAAATGTGCGAAGAAATGTTGAGGATAAGCAATTCCGGCACATCAATGAGAAGCCGACAAGGAGCTTCAATGTAGGACAACCAGTCTTGGCCCGCGACTACCGAACAGAGAAATGGCAACCCGGAACGATATGCACATGGCAGGGGCCACTAATGTACACAGTGGATGTCGGGGAGAACATTGTGAGATGCCACGTCGACCAGATCCTAGCGTCACAGGAACGAGTCAACCCCATGTCTCGCGTACCTGGGGATGAACCCGACATACCGGTAGCATCTGCCCCAGAAACAGTAGCCGCGGAAACTGATGAACTAACCGACGAAAGGGGGCCAGAATCGCCTCCGCACCAAGAACAAGACACTCAGGAAAGGCGCTATCCAGAAAGGATCAGGAAGCCGCCCCAAAGACTGAATCTATAAATGGACTATTTCAGTTAAATGTGCATGTTAAAGTGTTAACTGTTATTTGAATGTTATGGGTACTGTTAATCTAAAAGGGGAGGAATTGTAGTGTATGTACCTTTAAGAGAGAACTACTTTTATACTGTAGTACCAGCAGTGACCACACCTGTATATAAGCCTTGAGCAGGCAACTGTACTGTCAGTCTTTAGACTACCCTCCTCCAGTAAACACCTGTTGATTGTTAATTTACAGCCTCCGTCTAGTTATTGGAAAACACCATACTTTAAGATTCATGGATTCAACAGTTAATATAGATTGTAAAGAGTTGGGGTCCCAGCACTGACCCCTGCGGAACACCACTAGTTACTGATTGCCAACCCGAGAACGAACCATTTATCCCAACTCTTTGTTTTCTGTTAGAAAGCCAATCTTCCACCCATGCCAGTATATTACCCCCAATCCCGTGATTTTTTATCTTGATCAGTAATCTTTTGTGTGGAACCTTGTCAAATGCCTTTTGGAAGTCCAAATACACTACATCCACTGGTTCCCCTTTTTCCACCTGTATGTTACATCCTCAAAGAATTCGAGCAAATTTGTCAAACATGACTTCCCCTTCGTAAAACCATGCTGACTCTGTCCTATTAAATTATGTTTATCCAAATGCTCTGTTACTGTTTCCTTAATAATGGGCTCCAACATTTTGCCAACCACAGATGTTCGGCTAACTGGTCTATAGTTTCCAGCTTTTTGTCTACTTCCCTTCTTAAATAAGGGTGTACCATTAGCAGTTTTCCAATCTGCCGGGACCTTTCCTGAGTCCAGGGAGTTCTGGAAAATGATCACCAATGCATCCACAATCCCTACCGCCACTTCTCTCAAGACCCTAGGATGTAAGCCATCAGGTCTGGGGGATTTATCTGCCTTAAGTCCCATTATTTTACTGAGTACCATCTCCTTAGTGATTTTAATCGTGTTTAGCTCCTCCCCCCCCCCCCCCCACCGCCATTGCCTCCTGTTTGTCCAGTGTTGGGATATTTTTAGTGTCCTCTACTGTAAAGACTGATACAAAATATTTGTTCAGTGTCTTTGCCATCTCCATGTTCCCCACCACTTGTTTCCCGGTCCCATCCTCTAAGGGACCAACGTTCACTTTAGCCACCCTTTTTCTTTTTATATAGCTGTAGAAACTCTTGCTATCTGTTTTTATATTTTTTGCTAGTTTACTTTCATAATCTATCTTCCCTTTCTTAATTAATCTTTTAGTTATTGATGCTGGCTTTTAAATGCTTCCCAATCTTCTATCCTTCCTCTAGATTTGGCTAATTTGTATGCCCTTGTTTTCAGTCGAATACTATCCTTTATTACTTTACTAAGCCACGGATGGCTGTCTTTTCTTTTACTCCCCTTTTTCCTCAGTGGAATATATTTAACTTGAAAGATGTGAAATATCTCCTTGAATGTAGACCACTGCTCTTGTACCGTCTTACACTTTAATCTGTTTTCCCAGTCCACTTTAGTCAATTCTACTCTCATACCTTCATAGTCTCCTTTATTTAAGCTTAGTACGCTGGTTTGAGATCCAACTCTCTCACCCTCAAACTGAATTTGGAATTCAACCATATTATGGTCACTCATTCCAAGGTGATCCTTTACTAGGACATTTTTTATTAATCCTGTCTCATTACACAGGACCAGATCTAAGATTGCCTGCCCCTGGTTGGTTCAGTTACATACTGCTCAAGGAACCTGCCCCTAATACACTCTATGAACTCTTCCTCAATGCTGCCATGCCCAATTTGATTAGTCCAGTCAATATGAAAGTTAAAATCCCCCATGATTATAGCTGTTCCCTTATTACAAGCCCCAACTATTTCCTGATTTATACTCCGACCAACAGAGTTGCAACTGTTAGGAGGTCTATAGACTATGCCCACTAGTGACTTTTTCCCCTTAATATTCCTTATCTCCACCCAAACTGTTTCACTATCCTGATCCTTTGACCCAATACCATTTCTGACTACTGCAGTGATTCCATCCTTGATTAACATAGCAACCCACCTCCCTTTCCTTCCTGTCTGTCCTTCCTAATTGTCAAATACCCTTGTATGTTTAGTTCCCAGTCATGATTATCTTGCAGTCATGTTTCCGTAATGGCCACCAGATCATACCCATGTGTAGTTATTTTCACCGTCAACTCGTCAATTTTGTTACGAATGCTGCGTGCATTCAGATAAAGAACTTTCAAACATATTTTCTGACAATTTATTCCTGCTTTTACCCCTTTTATTACTTTACCTTTATCATTATACATTCTGTCCCTTCCTGACACGCTCTGGTTTTTAATTCCCCCACTGCTACGTTGCTCTATTGCCTTCTCCGCTGACATTTTTATTTTTCGCTCTCTTAAAACCTCCCCCCCACTAATTAGTTTAAAGCACTCTCTACAGCCCTAGTTATTCGATTCGCCAGGATTCTAGTCCCAGCACTGGCCAAGTGAAGTCCGTCCCAACGGAACAGCTCTCTCCTGTCCCAGTACTGATGCCAGTGTCCCAGGAAGCAAAACCCATTTCTCCCACACCAGTCTTTGAGCCACGCATTTAACTCTCTAATTTTATTTACCCTAGCCAAATTTGCATGTGGCTCAGGTAGTAATCCAGAGATTATTACCCTTGTGGTTCTGCTTTTTAATTTGGCCCCTAGCTGCTCAAACTCCCTCAGCAGAACTTCCTTCCTTGTCCTATCTATGTCGTTGGTACCAACATGGACCACGACAACTGGATCCTCCCCCTCCCACTCCAAGTTTCTCTCCAGCCCAGAGGAGATGTCCTTAACCCTGGCACCGGGCAGGCAACACAGCCTTCGGGACTCTCGCTCTCGGCTGCAAAGAACTCTATCTATCCCCCTAACGATACTATCCCCTACCACTACAACATTTCTTTTAACTCCCCCCACTTGAATGGCCCCCCGCTCCACGGTGCTGTGGCCAGGTTGCTCATCCTCCCCGCAGTCCCTGTTCCCATCCTCACAGGGAGTAAGAGCCTCAAACCTGTTGGACAAGAGCAAGGGCTGCGGCTCCTCCAACACTACCTCCTGGATCCCCGTACCTGCCACACTTCTAGTCACACCATCCTGACCCTGGCCACGGACTACATCTGAATTAATTAATCTAATTGGTGTGACTACCTCCTGATACACAGAGTCCAGGTAACTCTCCCCCTCCCTGGTGTGTCTCAGTGTTTGAAGCTCGGACTCCAGCTCTTCAACACGGAGCCGGAATTCCTCGAGCAGCCAACACTTACTGCAAATGTGATCACTGTAAGCATCAATGGTGTCCACCAGCTCCCACATATTGCAGCAACAACAAGGGCAGCACGGTGGCATAGTGGTTAGCACTGTTGCCTCACAGCGCCAGGGACCCGGGTTCGAATCCGGCCTCGGGCGACTGTCTGTGTGGAGTTTGCACATTCTCCCCGTGTTTGCGTGGGTTTCCTCCGGGTGCTCCGGTTTCCTCCCACAGTCCAAAGATGTGCAGGTTAGGTTGATTGGCTATGATAAATTGACCCTTAGTGTTAGGGGGATTAAATACGTGGGGTTACGGGGATAGGGTGGGATATGTGTTGGTGTAGGGGTTACAGGGATCGGGTGGGATATGTGTCGGTGCAGGCTCGATGGGCCGAAATGGCCTCTATCTGTACTGTGGGGTTTCTGTGATCACCTGATCTCCCATTCTATTAAATTGATTAATATTATTTTTAAATACCCTCTGCTCCGATTCTAGATGATGAATATCGCACCTTAGAAACTATAAACCACAGAGTTTAAGCTTAAAAAAGAGATAAATACTTACCAACCAATCACTTACCCGCTTTCTGGTGATGTCACACTTGGATTACTTTTCACCTCTCTCCTTCCCTCCGAGTTCCGAGTTCGGAGACTGGTACGCCTTACCTGATCTCTGGGGCCTTTTATAGCCCCGCTCTGCCGCTCGAGATTCCCGCCGACGCTGTGAGGCCTTACCTGGTCTCTGGGGCCTTTTATAGCCCGCTCTGCCACTCGAGATTCCCGCTGACGCTGTGAGGCCTTACCTGGTCTCTGGGGCCTTTTATAGCCCCGCTCTGCCGCTCGAGATTCCCGCCGACGCCGGCCCCCCCAGCTGGTGTTTGTATAAGATATACGCACACTGTTAGCTTTTACTCTGTGCATTCTTCATGTGCACAGGTAATACTTACCAACATTTTGTGATGATGTTTTGTTGCCCTCTATTGGTGGCTGCAAGAATGGTTTCATTGTGATTTCCCACTGGACAAGAACATTTTTAAAAACGTTAGGATAACCATTTATTCTTTTGTGGACAACATAACCATGGAATTTTTTTGGAAGGACAAGATTCACCTACTTTTTCCCCCATCCCCTTTTTTCTAACTCAAAAGGAGGAGAAAGAGGTGGCTAGGCGGAGAGGTTTAGGGAGGGAATTGCAGAGCTTAGAGCAGGGTTGGGTAATTATTTGGGCTGGAGGGCCACTTAACAAGTTTTGGTGAGCTGTTGAGGGCCCCCTAATCTGCACGGCCACGCACCAATCATGAAGTCCCACACAGGCTGCTCACCAGCTCCTGCCGCTGGAAAAGATACGGCGCATGCATGGCCGCGCAGCAAACTTAAAGGGACCACACACAAAAAAAAATTTGAGGGAACATTGCCGCATGCATAAAATGAATTGTATTAACAACAGCTACCATTAAAATTTGTTATGGCATTTATTGTATGAAGAACCCTTCAGGTCGTTTCCACACTTAATAAAAATAACAACACCTATTAATATGCTAACGAACATGGTGCAGGTTTATGAGTCATATTGAAAAGTGTACGGTCTGTTTATTCCAAATGGTCTAAAATTCATTCTTATGGTGGAAAATGAGAGATCGATTCTGCTTTCACTGGCAATTATAAACAAGGTATAAGGCACAATCAAGAATAAAACCATTTATACAACCTTTAAAAATTGCACATGAAAGTGCTACTATGATGCTTTTGAAACCCAGCTAACAAATAATTAGGTGACTCGGAATGTGATTTATACCACAAGTTGCGCTCCAGATCAGCCATCAAATTGGGCTTGTTCATTGTCAATGTACTCTCACTCCTGAGAAAAGCCAAGACGCCATAGAGTTTGCAAACTTACACTTGAGAATGGGCACAAGTAATGCACGATTATTGGACCTAATTGGAGGCGGTATCAGCAGAGTTGGTACTTAAAACAGCGGGAGACCAGGCAGCGCCGACTTAATTGGAGGCGGTATCAGTGGCGGCAGAACCTTCGACGATTTCAAAAAACAAGGAGTGACATCACAGGACAACAGGTAGGTGATTGGTTGGTGAGTATTAAGGTTTTTTTTTCTCTCATTTCTCTCTAATCTAGGACAGTGGTTTAAACTAGGTGCGGGAAACTGTATTAAATTTATAGCTTAACTAGTTAAACTAATTAATATAACTATAAATAATCATTGAATAAAGCATTTTTATAATTGTCTGCACAGAGCAGGATTAAACAGAGTGGACTTGAACAGAGTATTTTATTTGAAAAGAGTGGGAATTTGAAGAAGGGGGGAAGGAGTTGTTGATTTTTGCCTACACTACTTGTAGTACTTTGTGTTACAGGTAGATATTTAATTTCAGTACCCTTAACTTAAGCTAGATCAAGTAAGTAGTCAAGTAAGTAGTCAAGAAACTACACTGTAAACTAAGTTACCGAATTAAAAAATTAATTACATTTAATTCAATAAAACAAGGTCATATAGGGATGGCAGTGCAGGCGGTGTGCCACAACTGCAGCATGTGAGAGTTTATGGGGAACATTGTGATCCTGGACAACCACTGACATAAGAAAACTATTAGGCACTTGGTCTAAGCGTTAAACAAAGCCTTAATCAACTGTTTTACAACATGGAGGTCTAGTTGAGTCCTTCACTAGTTCCGGTTAAGAATGTCCTGCGCAAGCTGGGCCCGTGCCCGAGTATTTATACTCTCCCTGGACAGCGCCACCTGCAGGCCACTCAGTTGATTCATGTCAACCACATTTGCAGTAAAAGTGCCTGCATCTTGAGGAAATTCAGCTCAGAGTTTTTGAGCTGGAGTCTGAGGTGCAGACATTGTAGGGCATCAGGGATGGGGAAGAGTTACATGGACACTTTGATCCAGGAGACAGTCACACCCCTTAGGTTAGGTAGTGATACAGGTCTGGTTAGTGGTCAGGGACAGGAGTGTGTAACTGTAACTCAGGCAGGTAAGGGGACCCAAGGTGCAATGCTGGAGGAGCCTCAGCCTTTGCCCTTGTCCAACAGGTATGAAGTTCTTGCTGTCTGTGTGGATGAGGGAAAAGCCTGCAGGATGGATGAGCAGGCTGTCCATGGCACCATAGTGCAGGAGGCCATTCAAGTGGGGGGAGTGAAAGGGAATGTAGTTGTGGTAGGGAACTGTTGAGTCTGTGTGTCCCAGTTATGTTTAGGATCAATCACTGGACACAGACAACAAGAATAACTTTTAACAGGTCTTTACTATTCGGAGGTCAGGGCTGGACTGCCCAGCAAATCCCTACACAACACTTATATACCGGTGTGGTCACCACCGGTATTACAGTATACAGCAGCCAAGAGAAAGTAGTACATCTCTTAAAGTAGTTCTCTTAAGGTGGAACAGGTTACATACACCACAATCCTCCCTTTTTAGCTTAACAGTTATATCCCCATTTAACATAACATAATAACATATATACAACTTCATGCAAAACAGTTCAAGGATTCAGTCTCTGAGGAGGCCTCCTGATTCGAGTTGGATAATGCCTTTCAGGGGTCTCTGATTCTCGTTGTTGGGGTGACTCATCTAGTTGGTCTCTTATGGATTGAACATCATCATCAGGTACATTCACTTCTGAGGTAGATGCTTCAGGTTCACTAACTTCTTCCACGGTTGTCTCTGCCGTAACCATGGGTTCGACCCTTGTTCTCGATTCTACCAGTTGGTCAGCATGACGCCGTATTACATTTTCACCAACATCTACCGTGTACATCAGGGGTCCTTGTCTGGCCCGAATTGTTCCAGATTGCCATTTCTCGTTTTTATAATCCCGGGCTAACACTGGTTGTCCTATTTCGAAACTCCGAGTGGTCTTGTTATTTATATGCTGGAACTGTTTGTTTTCAACTTCCCTCCGCACATTTGGTTTTAACAAGTCCAACCTGGACCGCAAGCTCCTGTTATAGAACATCATGGCAGGACTTTGGTTTGTCACTGCATGGGTGGCGTTTCGATATGCCAGTAGGAATTTGTCCACCTTGTGTTGTAGTGGAATCTGATCTTCGCTCATGGCCTTTATCGCTTTTTTGAACGTTTGTACAAATCTCTCGGCCAACCCGTTTGTAGCCGGATGATATGGGGCAGAGGTATAATGTTTCACCCCATTCTTCTTCATGAATCTCTGGAATTCTTCTGACACGAACTGCGGTCCGTTGTCTGAACATATTTGTTCTGGCAATCCATTTCTTGCAAATATCGTTCTTAACACCGCGATCGTCTTTTCCGAGGTAGTGGTAGTCATCTTAATCACTTCTGGCCATTTAGAATGTGCGTCCACCGCAATTAAAAACATGGAGTCCATGAAAGGACCAGCAAAGTCAATATGTACACGTTGCCATGGGGTTGAAGGCCATTCCCATGGATGCAGCGGTGCAATCGGAGGTGCATTTTGCACTTTTTGGCACCCTGAGCAGCTTTTCGTCAGCTCCTCTATCTGTTGGTCGATACCCGGCCACCACACATAAGCCCTAGCAAGGCTTTTCATCTTGACTCCCCCCAGATGACCTTCATGCAGTTCCTTTAGAACGCTCTCTCTTAACTTAGGAGGAATAATGACCCTTGTTCCATACATCAATGTTCCTTGACAGACGGACAGCTGTTCTCGTCTTGCTGAGAATGCCGGTAACAGTGGATCACCATGTGCTGGCCATCCCTTCACTGTCACTTCGTAGACCCTGGACAGTGTCGGGTCGTTCCTGGTTTCTATTTCAATACTTGCATTGGTGACTGGTAAACATTCGATGATGGTCGAGTGAAATAACTCAACAGGGTCAACCGTCGGTGCCTCCTCCTCTGTAGGTAGTGGCAGGCGCGACAGCCCATCAGCATTACCATGCTGCTTTGTACCTTTGAATTCAATCTGATATTGATGTGCCCCTAGGAAAAGGGACCATCTCTGGAGTCTCTGTGCTGTCATCACCGAAACACCCTTCTTAGGGTTAAAAATGGATACCAACGGCTGGTGGTCTGTCAGAAGCGTAAACTTTTGGCCCTGCAGGTAATGTTTAAACTTCTTTACTCCCCACACAAGGCTGAGAGCCTCCCTATCTATCTGAGCATAGTTGCGCTCAGCGGAGGTCAATGATCTGGATGCGAACGCAACTGGCCTCTCCTGGCCATTTGGCAACTTGTGTGAGAGTACTGCCCCAATACCATATGGAGAAGCATCACAAGCCAAACGAATAGGCAGCGTTGGGTTGAAGTGAGCCAACACTTCCTCTGAGGTGATCAATGCCTTGCTTTCGCGAAAGGCCCTCTTACAGTCCTCGCTCCACTTCCATGGTACTCCCTTCTGCAAAAGAGCATTCAGCGGGTGCAGCACCGTGGATAAATTTGGCAGAAACTTATGGTAATAGTTAATCAACCCTAGAAACGACCTCAATTGGGATACATTATCCGGAGCGGGAGCCTTCACAACAGCTTCGATCTTGTCAGGAGACTTATGAAGCCCCTCCTGGTCAATGACATGACCACAGTACGAGATCCGCTTCTGAAAGAATTCACATTTCTGGCGATTAACTCGAAGACCATATTCTTTCAATCTGGTGAGCACCAGTTCCAAGTTTGCAAGGTGTTCCTCGTCATCATCTCCTGTAATCAGAATATCGTCCAGGTAACATTGTGTACCTGGAATTCCCTGTAATACCTGCTCCATGGCCCTCTGCCAAATTGCCGGAGCCGATGCCACTCCAAAAACCAGTCTATTATACCGGTACAAGCCTCTATGCGTGTTGATCGTGAGATACTGGCGTGACTCTTCCTCAACTTCCATCTGTAAGTACGCCTGCGCCAGGTCTATCTTGGTGAAGTGTTTCCCGCCAGACAACGAAGCGAAGATATCCTCAATCCGCAGAAGCGGATACTGCACCGTGTGAAGCACCGGATTAACAGTGATCTTGAAATCTCCACAGATGCAAACCTTCCCCGGTTCCCCCGGCTTGTTGCTCGATGAACGCTTCATGACGGGGACAATGGGCGTGGCCCACTCACTCCAGTCTACCTTAGACAGTACTCCTGAACGTTCTAGCCCTTCCAGCTCAGCTTCCACAGCAGGTCGTACTGCATAAGGTACCGGTCTGGCTTTGAAAAATTTTGGGTTTGCATGTTCTTCAACCTTGATGTTTGCCGTAATTCCTCTCCGTGTTCCCAGTCCCTGTTGGAACACCTCTTTAGCATCGTCCAATATTCTGGACAATCGTTTAGGTTTGACATCTTTTGCACTGGAATCTACCGTTAGTGCTTTTAAGGAATGCCAGTCCATATTTATTTTCCTAATCCACTCCCGTCCCAGTAGTGGTGGGCCTCCCTCAGGTAGCACATATAAGTCCATTCCTCGGCTTTCTTTGCCCTTGTGGACCACCTTTACCTCTATCTTCCCGATGGGGTATACTCTTTGCCCCGTGTATGTTTTCAATACAATCTCCGTATCCCGTAGGGGAATATGTGGGAATAACCTTTTGTAATCTTTCTTATTCATGACTGTCAATGCCGATCCAGTGTCCAATTCCATCTTCACTTGGACTCCTGCTATCTGAAGTGTGACCCAAATTGTTTGGAGGTCTGCTTCCTTACCAACATTGTGTACTCTTAGACTACCCAGTTCATTACTGCTGGAGTCTGAATCTGACTTCTGTTCGTTCAAACTGTTCTCTGTCACCTTGTGTACCTTTCTGTACTTTTCCTGCGCTGACTTTTTGTTGCTGGTCTTCTTTCCTGACCGGCATACTTTAGCTATGTAACCAAGCCTGCCACATTTTCTGCATTCCTGATTTTTGAACCAGCACTGGTTCTGATCGTGCGTTGTCTTTCCACAACGATAACATTTTACTGTACTCAAGACCATTTGATTGGTGCTGAGTTCCGGTGACCGTAGCTGCATTTCCGCAGTGCCTCTCGCTGCGGCTTCGTGCGATGCTGCAATAGTGACAGCTTTATCAAGTGTAAGCTCATTCTCCTCAAGCAGTCGCTTTTGTGTTCCTTCTTTTAACAATCCACGCACAAATTTATCTCTCAGCGCCTCTGCTAGTCCTGTTCCAAACTGACAGTACTTTGCTAGCTTACGCAGTTCAATTAAAAATTCAGCGTTGCTTTCGTCTTTCAGCTGCGTTCTTCTGTAAAATTTAAATCGTTCCGCTATCATCAGCGGCGTGGGGTTTAAATGATCTTTCAGGACAGTAACAATATTCGTGAAAGTCTGATCCGCCGGTTTATTTGGTGATAGAAGGTGCTTCAATAGCCCGTATGTTTTCGCACCCATTGAGCTTAATAAGGTTCGTGCTTTCTCATCATTTGGTACCTTATTTGCTTTACAATACACTTCCATGCGTTCTACATACGTGGTCCAATTTTCGATATCGCTATCAAAGGTATTAATGCTCCCATGTTTAGGCATCCTTGCAATTTTTTTTTTTTAATTTTTCTTTTTCTCAAAATGGCGGCTTCCCGCGCTTGTCTTCTTCCCCCGCCTACTAAAATGGCAGCTTCCCGCGCTTGGCGGTCTTTCCCGTGCTCATCTTCTTCCCCCGCCGACTGCAATGGCGATTGCCTTGCTGCTGTCGTTCTCGCCTCCCCAGCGGTTCTCACTCCCCGACGCTGCTTTGCCTCGCAGCCCCGCTTGCAGCCCGGTCCTTTACACCGGCTGCGTTTGAATTCTCCGCGGCTCTCGTGCCTTAAGCTTCTCAACTCCCCGACGCTGCTTTGCCTCGCAGCCCCGCTTGCAGCCCGGTCCTGTACACCGGCTGCGTTTGAGTTCTCCGCGGCTCTCGAGCCTTAAGCTGCCCCAGTCGCTGCGCCTCTCGGCCTCGATTGCAGCCCAGCCCTTTCTACCGGCCGTGGTCGAGCTCTCCGCCCTTATTCCTCCGTTTTCCCTCCCCTACTCCACACTTTCTGCTCGTGTCGCTGATCGGCTTACCCACCACCGTGGTAGAAGGGATGATCACTGCCTGTCGCTGATGGAGGGCTTCGTGGTCAGAATTCTTTTTCTTTTTAACCCGGGTTCTCGATGCCTCCCGTGCGATGGTGCTCAGCAGGATGATGAGGGCGGATGCCTCTTCTCGACGCCCATTCTGAGGACGAAGCTGCCTTGGATGTAAAACTGCCGCAGGGTAAGATCGGACTCGTCGCCACTGTTGAGTCTGTGTGTCCCAGTTATGTTTAGGATCAATCACTGGACACAGACAACAAGAATAACTTTTAACAGGTCTTTACTATTCGGCGGTCAGGGCTGGACTGCCCAGCAAATCCTTACACAACACTTATATACCGGTGTGGTCACCACCGGTATTACAGTATACAGCAGCCAAGAGAAAGTAGTACATCTCTTAAAGTAGTTCTCTTAAGGTGGAACAGGTTACATACACCACAGGAACGGTATAGTCAGGGGCATAGATACTGTTCTCTGCAGCCGCGACCAAGAGTTACAAAGATTGTGTTGCCTGCCCAGTGCCAGGGTTAAAGGCATCTACTCGTGGCTGGAGAAGAACTAGGAGTGGGAGGAGGAAGGTCCAGTTGTCGTGGTCCACGTAGGAAATGACATAAGTAGAACTAGGAATGAGGATCTGCTGAGGGAGTTTGAGGATCTAGGATCCAAATTAAAAAGCAGAACCTCAAAGGTAATAATCTCTGGATTGTTACCTGAGCCATGTGCAAATTGGCATAAGGACAAACAGGTTAGACTTTTAAATGCGTGGCTCAATGAGTGGTGTGGGAGGAAGGGATTTCAGTTCATGGGGCAGTGGCACCAGTACTGGGGAAAGAGGGAGCTGTTCTGTTGGGACAGGCTCCACTTAAACCAGGCTAGGATCAGTGTCCTGGCGAACTGAATAGCTAGGGCAGTAGACAGGGCTTTAAACTAATGAACGGGGGGAGGGGGTGGTCGGGAGGCTTCAGGAAAGAGGAAATTTAAAAGCAGCAAGAGAAATGTAAAGGCTCGAGAGCAGAGTAGAGTTTTGGGTGAAAATAAGCAGAGTGGGTCAGGAAGGGTCAGAGAGAGTAACAAAGGTAATAAGGCATCAGTGACTAAGGTGACATCAGGGAAAAATAGAAATAATTCAAAGCTAAATGCATTATATCTGAATGCGTGAAGCATTCACAACAAAATAGATGAATTAATAGCGCAGATAGAAATTAACAAGTTTGATCTAATAGGCATAACAGAGACGAGGCTGCAAAGTGGCCAAGGCTGGGAACTAAATATTCCAGGATACTTAACTTTTAGAAGAGATAGGCAAAATGGAAAAGGAGGAGGGGCAGCCCTGATAATAAAGGATGGGATAAAGACAGTAGAGAGAAAGGATCTTAGCTCCAAAAATCAAGAAGTAGAATCAGTTTGGGTGGAGCTAAGAAGCAGCAAGGGGCAGAAAACATTGGTGGGAGTTGATTATAGGCCCCCAAACAGTAGTTATAATGTAGGGCAGAGTATAAATCAGGAAATTAGAGGCGCATATAACAAGGGTAATACAGTAATCATGGGTCACTTTAATCTACATATCGACTGGGCAAACCAAATTTGCAGTAATAGTGTGGAGGACGAATTCATGGAATGTATGCAAGATAGTTTTCTAGATCAGTATGTTGAGGAACCAACTAGGGAACAGGTTATTTTAGATCTAGTATTGTGCAATGAGAAAGGGTTAATTAATAACCTTGTAGTAAAGGGGCCTTTGGGGAAGAGTGACCATAATATGATAGAATTTTATATTGAGTTTGAAAGTGATTTAGTTAAATCTGAAACTAGGGTCTTAAATCTAAATAAAGCAAACTACGTAGGTATGAGGGGTGAGTTGGCTAAGGTAGATTGGAAAATGACATTAAAAGTTATGACAGTAGAGAAGCAATGGCTAGCAGTTAAAGAATTAATACATAATTTACAACAAATATATATTTCTTTAAGACATAAAAACCCCACAGGAAAAGTGATCCAACCATGGCTAACGAGAGAAGTTAAAGATAGTATTAGATCAAAGGAAAAGGCTTAAAATGTTGCCAAAAAGAATAGTAAGCCTGATGATTGGGAGGATTTTAGATTCAGCAAAGACGGACCAAGAAATTAATAAAGAAAGGGAAAATAGAATATGAGAGTAAACTAGCGAGAGACATAAGAACAGACTGTAAAAGCTTCTATAGGTATGTAAAAAGGAAAAGATTAGCGAAAGTAAATGTGGGTCCCTTACAGGCTGAGGCAGGAAAAATTATAGTGGGGAAATAAGGAAATGGCAGAGAAATTAAACAAGTACTCTGGGGGGAATTTTCCCAGCCCTGGGGAGGTGGGTATGAAGGCGGGACTGCTGGGAAAATGGCAGAAACTGGGAGTGGGTACCGAACCCGCTCCCAACCCACCACCGTGCAATCTTTCCAGGAGGCGGGTCCCCGACTCGCGCAGGGACCTGTCTCCTTGAGGCAGGAAGGGGATTAGAGCCAATTAACTGCCTGTTAACATTTTACCCCTGCAAGTGCGGGCTTCCCGATGGCTGCGAACCTCGCCAGAGTCAGTGAGGCGAGCAGTGGGTCTGCGGGGGTGAGAGGAATCGAAAAGTCCGTTGTGGAGGTGAGTGATGGGTGCAGGTGTGGAGAGGTAAGTATGAGAGGTGAGTGTAAAGCGTTAGAAAAAGTTTACTTACCTCTGCTTCTTCCTGCAGGCTTCAACACTTGGGAATCCGGAAGAGATGACAGAATGGCTGCTGCATTCTCAGATGCAGCAGCCATTTGATTTCTGCTGAGGAAATAGGTTTTGGTGAGCCTTCAGTGCAAGGGCTCACCATAGAACAGAGATTCTCAAAGCTGTCAAATGCTGACAATTCATCTGTCAAAAATTTTCAACAGATGAAACGTCATACGCTGATGTCCTCTGACACCGGCTTTCCCTTAATTGGCCGGCTAAACCCGCAGGTCGGTCGGACGTCATTGGGGGCGGGACTGAAACCCAACAACCAGCAGTCCCACCCCCAACGCATCCCCATTGACAAAACCCAACCTGTCTGTCTTCATGGAAGAAGACGCAAAAAACCTCCCGGAAATCGTGGAGAACCAAGGGTCTAGCGAGAATGAGGAACTGAAAGAAATTAGTATTTGTAAAAAAATAGTACTGGAGAAATTAATGGGACTGAAAGCCAATAAATCCCCTGGACCTGATGGCCTACATCCTAGGGTTTTGAAAGAGGTGGCTATAGAGATAGTGAATGCATTGGTTGTCATTTTCCAAAATTCCATAGATTCTAGAATGGTTCCCGTGGATTGGAAGGTAGCAAATGTAACCCTACTATTTAAGAAAGGAGGGAGAGAGAAAACCGGGAACTACAAACCAGTTAGCATGACATCAGTGGTAGGGAAAATGCTAGAATCTATTATTAAGGATGTGGTAACAGGTCACTTAGAAAATAATAATAGGATTGGGCAGAGTCAACACAGATTTATGAAAGGGAAATCATGTTTGACAAATCTGTTAGAATTTTTGAGGTTGTAACTAGCAGAAAAGATAAGGGGGAACCTGTGAATGTGATGTATTTGGATTTTCAGAAGGCATTCGATGAGGTGCCACAAAAGAGGTTATTAAACAAAATTAGGGCTCATTAGGGGGTAATATACTAGCATGAATTGAGGATTGGTTAACAGACAGAAAACAGAGAGTAGGAATAAACGGGTCATTTTCGGGTTGGCAGGCTGTAACTAGTGGGATACCACAAGGACCAGTGCTTGGGCCTCAGCTATTCACAATCTACATCAATGATTTGGATGAGGGGACAAAATGTAATATATTCAAATTTGCCAATGATACAAAGCTGGGTGGGAATGTAAGTTGTGAGGAGGATGCAAGGAGGCTTCAAGGGGATATAGACAGGCAAGAACATGGCAAATGGAATATAATGTGGAGAAAAGTGAAGTTAACACTTTGGCAGGAGAAATAGAAAAGCAGAGTATTTTTTAAATGGTGAGAGATTGGGAAATGTTGGTGTTGAGAGGGACCTGGGTGTCCTTGTACACGAATCACTGAAAGTTAACGTGCAGGTACAGCAAGCAATTGGGAAAGCAACTGGTATTTTGGCCTTTATTACAAGAGGAGTTGAGTATAAGAGTAAAGACGTCTTACTGCAATTACACAGGGCCCTGGTGAGACCACACCTGGAGTATTGTGTACAGTTTTGGTCTCCTTACCTAAGGAAGGATATAGTTGCCATTGAGGGAGTGCAACGAAGGTTCACCAGACTGGTTCCTGGGATGGGGGGATTGTCCTATGAGGAGAGATTGAGTAGACTAGGCCTATATTCTCTAGAGTTTAGAAGAATGAGAGGTGATCTCATTGAAACATACAAAATTCTTACAAGGCTTGACAGGGTAGATGCAGGGAGGATGTTTCCCCTGGCTGGGTAGTCTAGAACCAGGGGTCTCAGTCTCAGAATAAGGGTTCACCATTTTGGGACTGAGATGTGGAGAGAGAAACAAAGTTAACGTTTCAGGTCGAAGACCCTTCGTCAGGTCTGGGGCTGTGCAAGTGGCCAGAATTGGAGGAACGAAGAGATTTTGGAGGGTAGTAAGGCTGTTGGAGGTTACAGAGATAAGGAGGGTTGAGGCCATGGAGGGATTTGAACACTAGGATGAGAAATTTATATTTGAGGTGTTGCTGGACTGGGAGCCAATGTAGAACTTCCCCAGTTCTGACGAAGGGTCATTGACCTGAAACATTAACTCTGTTTCTCTCTCCACAGATGCTGCCTGACCTGCTGAGTATTTCCAGCATTTTCTGTTTTTATTTCAGATTTCCAGCATCCACAGTATTTTGCTTTTGCAGGGAAGTAGGCAATCTTGGTGAGAATATGGTGCTGGAAGCTCAGCTCAGGGTCAAATAGAACGCCAAGGGTGTGAACAGTGGGGTTCAGCCTCAGACAATGGCCAGGAAGGGGGATGGAGTCGGTGGCGAGGGAACACAATTTGTGGCGGGGACTGAAGAAAATGAGGTATAATCTTCCAAAGTTCTCTCGATTTGGGAACCGTTCCTTTAGATTGGAAAATTGCGCACATCACTCTGCTATTTAAGAAAGGTGAGAGAGGGAAACCAGGGAATTATAGACCAGTTAGCCTAACATCTGTTGTCGGGAAATTACTAGAGTCTATAATTAAGGATAGGGTGACTGAACACCTTGAAAATTTTCAGCTGATCAGAGAGCCAGCATTGATTTGTAAAGGGTAGGTCATGCCTGACGAACCGGATTTTATTTTTTGAAGAGCTGACTAAAGCAGTGGACAGGGGAATGTCTATGATGTTATTTATATGGCCTTTCAGAAATCATTTGATAAAGTCCCTCATAAAAGACTGTTAGCTAAAGTTGAATCTCATGGAATTGAAGGCAGGTTATTGACCTGGTTATGAAATTGGCTGAGCGGCAGGAGACAGAGATAGGGATAATGGGCAGGTACTCTAATTGTTAGGATGTGACTAGTGGTGTCCCACAGGGATCTGTGTTGGGGCCTCAACTATTCACTGCATTTATTAACTTAGATAATGGAATAAAAAGCTACATATCCAAGTTTGCCGATGACACAAAAATAAGCGACATTGGAAGCAGTGTAGATGGAAGCATAAAATTACAAAGAGATATCAATAGATTAAGCAAATGGGCAAAACTGAGGTAAATGGATTTCCATGTAGGCAAATTTGAGGTTATCCACTTTGGACCTAAAAAGGATAGAACAGGGTATTTTCTAAATGGTGAAAAGCTAGAAACAGTGGAGGTCCAAAGAGACTTGGGGGCCCAGGTACATAGATCATTAAAATGTCAAGGACAGATACAGAAAATAAGCAAAAAGTCTAATGGAATGCTGGCCTTTATATCTTGAGGACTATAATACAAGGGGGTAGACGTTGTGCTACAGCTATACAAAACCCTGGTTAGATCACACCTGGACATTTTAATGATCTATGTACATGGGCACCACACCTTAGGAAGGATATATTGGCCTTGGAGGGAGTGCAGCGTAGATTTACCAGAATGATACTTGGACTCCAAGGGTTAAATTTAGAGGAGAGATTACACAAACTAGGGTTGTATCCCCTGGAATTTAGAAAGTTAAGGGGTGATTTGATCAAAGTTGTCAAGATATTGGCCCAGAAATTTGGGTCGGAGGCTTCCCGCGGGTGCAAGCCTCCGACCTGCACTTACCTAGCTCGCCGGCCATTGTGCTGTGGGCCCGCGTGGTATTCCGATCCTGGGCCTGCTCCAACTGCCGGCGTGCCGTGCTTGCGTATCCCAGGGGCGCAGTTAGTTCGAAGCGTCCCCTGGGATCACGTGGGCCATGGAGAGCCAATGGTAGCAGGGAATGCTTCATTCATAAATTTGACAGGAAGTGCTGGCAAACCTATAAATACTATAAGCCCCAAAACATAACTAAAACTTCAAATAAATTTTGTTTAAAAATCACATTTTTAAAATAACTATAAATTACTTGAAATAACTATTTTAAACAATAATTTAAAATTTTGAAAAAGTTAATTACATTTTCTAATGGGGCTAAAAATAAACTTACCCTTCTTTAAAATATTTAAAAATAATAAACCTGTGGAAAAAATGTTTTAATTTTAATTAATTCACCACTTACCTTGTTAAAAGCAGGCCTTGTGCCTTGTTCTGCCTTATAATTGCAGGAGTTTTGTTTTGTTGCCGCCAGTAGGTGGCAGTAAATGGAAATGGCCAGTAGGGTCACTCAACAGGAAGTAGTATAGTGATAGCAAACAAAGAGGTCACATCAGCATGGCGCGTGCTGCAAGTTAATCCGCTGTAATCTTACATTGTTACGCTTTCGAAAGCATTGCCTGTGAGTTGAATGGTTTCATTACATATTCATGTTTAGATGTTAGTTATATCTCATGTATGTAACAAGGTGCATTTCTTTCTTTTTTTCTTTCTCAGTTTTACTCCAACCCAATGCAACTGATTTGTATTGTTTCATTGACCTCATGCAAGTGTGGCATTATTAAACACCGGAGCTTGGATGCTACATCCTGACTCCCATGTCGTTATTGAAAGGAGTTTGGCTGGCTGTCTAACTGCGTACAGGCACATACACGTAGGGAGGACAGTACACGCCTGCTTTTTAAAAGTGTAACTGCTGGAGACTTACCCTCCCGGAGAAACCTGCAAAAAAAATGTAAGTTTGATGCACACGTGCTGCCTCTCCGGCGCACGCGTTCCACCTGTCAACCCCTTCTTTCAAGGGAACGGAAGTTCCTGTTTCCCGCGCATGCACAGTGCATGCATGAAACCGACACTTTCGTTGTGCCTACGCGTGAGTACACAGCGCGTACTCACTCGTGGGGACCCGAATTTCTGGGCCATTATGGAAACTGGTAGGGTTGATAGAGAGAAACTATTTCTGCTGGTTGGGGAGTCTAGGACTAGGGGGCATAGTCTAAAAATTAGAGCCAGGCCTTTCAGGAGTGAAAGTAAGAAACAGTTCTACATGCAAAGGGTGGTAGAAGTTTGGAACTCTCTTCTGCAAATGGCAATTCATGCTCGATCAATTGTTAATTTTAAATTTGAGATTGGTAGATGTTTGTTAACCAAAGGTATTAAGGGATATGGGGCAAAGGCGTTTATATGGAATTAGGTCACAGATCAGCCATGATCTCATTGAATGTTGGAACAGGCTTGAGGAGCTAAGTGGCCTACTCCTGACCCTATGTTCCCAATATTTAATTGGAGGAAATTTTTGCTTATCTAATACTAGATGTCAGACAAGCAGCGTGAAAAATCAAAAGCAGTGGAGGGGTCTGAGAATCTGGGAACTTCATGTTCTGTATGTCTCAGTGCCACACTGAGCCAATTAGGGAGTCTTCAAAGCTGCCATTAAGCACTACAACCACTATTTTAATGCAATCCTGTGATTCACTAATGTGGTACATCACCAGGCTCCGTCTATCTTCTGCTTCCTCACATGGCCACAATATACGCTTAAAAATAAACAAACACAAACAATTCAGGAAAAAAATTCAATAAACTCTCCTGTCCCATCTACCAATATTTAAGATAACTTTCCTCCACAAAGTCTTGCCACACTCTCAGGGGTTTCCTTTGTCTTCATTCCCACAGCTTGCATCCTTCAGCTAGCCCTTGAGTCCCGATGCTTTTTAGGCCTCAGTGAATGGTTGACCTCAGTGCTCCTAGTCTTCTGCACTCCTCCCATGTTCAGGCCTTTGCATGTGCACTCTGTTCCCATCTATAGGCTTTTCCTCCTCCTGGTGTGGTTGCAGCTGCTGCCTGCTTTTAGCAGTTCAGTTCTGTCCTGCCCCCACCCCGGGTGTTCCCATTACTTCCTGAGTGCTCCCAAATCCCACCCTTCCCCTCCAGCTGAGATCACTTAAATCTCCCCCACCCCTCCCCATGCACTCAGAATTCCTGATTGCTCCCAGACCCCACCCCCCTCAATGCTGACAGACCACAGAGCTCTCATTACTCAGATAACTGAGAACTCCCAGTTATCTGATGGAACTTCACACAGCTACTGGAGGAGCTGAGAACCTGACAACTTTCCAAATCTGTTTTAATTACCTCAGCCAATGATTGAAACAGTACTTTTAAAAGAACCACTATGATGGGGGTGGTCTCTCTATAAATATTCACTGCCTCAAAATTCATACTCCACATCCTAGCTTTTGAAAATTAATGAGCTGTAGTAGGATGTGTTCTGGCTCAGCTGTACCATAAAAATACTGCCTAGTAGCAGTGTGACTTCATTCAAGTTAAGCTCCTGATGCTACATATCAATTGCAGGTGACCTGTGAAGCATAATAAAGTCCCACAGGAACTGTACATCAAATAAACATACAGAATTGCATATGTGACAGACATATAACCACAAAAACTACACTGGACTCACTTATTATAACACTGTGATTTTAATTGTCCTCTTTATAAGATTACAGAAATCCCCCGTTGTGTAAAATGAAGGAACACATGGTGGATGAAACTCTTCACAAATTGCTGAAACTGTTTTACAATGCAAGACATTAACTTCTGTTCTTTCCTTTACTCAGCATTCATTGATATGTTTCATGAACATTTAATAGCCACTTAATGACTAATTCATAATCACAATATTTATATATGTAAATTTTTCTTAATTCAGAACCTCCTGGTGTGCTGCACATTTAAACTCTCTCAGCCAGTGATGAGACGACATAAAGTCCACATTTGTAGCATAGAACGTTGATGGGTGGATATTCCTCTATGTGCCCAGGCCATTATTTATGCCCAGAGGAAAATCTGCCCCATTTATAACACTACCATGCACCTGATAACTTTGACACAATTAAGAGCTAAAGTACATCTTCAACCTAAGTTACTGCTAGCAAAATTTTGACTAATGCTGAAAAGATTTTAAATCCTGAATTCACCTTATTGTTAAATATATGTAACTTCCCCTGTTCCTAATGGACTGTTCCATTAATATCATGAGTTAAATATAACCAATGTTCATCCAGCCAAACAGTTCCCATGAAAAGGGAAAGCAATTTAACTGTCAGCTAAGTTTAAGGATCAGATCCAGGAATTTGAATTTATGTACACTAGGGGTGATGGGTGAGTGGGACTTGGAGTGTGTTGGGATACGAGCAGCAGAGTTTTGGATGAGATCAAGATTATTGCACTGGAACAGTTGAGTCTGGAGATAAAGGCATGGATGAGGGTTTCAGCAGCAGATGGGTTGAGGCAGGGCGGAGGAGGGTTATGTAATAGAGGTGGAAATAGGCAGTCTTTGTGATGGAGAGGATACGGGGTCGGTAGCTCAGTAGGGTCAAATAGGATCCCAAGGTTGCGAACAGCCTGAGACAGTGCCCAGGGAGGGGGGTGGAATCGGTGGTGAGAGAACAGAAATTGTGGTGGGGGCTGAGGACAATGCTTTTCCTCTTCACTTCATTGCAACTAAGTGCTCCATATAATAGTTTGATAGAAAAACTCCCAAAACTCAACTGAGAATGGGTCATTTTATCAAAGACGGCTATAATTTCAGCTTGCAGGTGAATGGAAGTAGATTTTTAATATCAGTTCCCCTTATTATTCATCTTTAAAAGCCTATTACACAACTGCTTTCTCTTCTCTTCCATTCCACCATCTATTGCGTGTAGAAATAGCAACAGGATTTAGACTGAAGCTGAATGAATGATCTTCATTATCTTAGTTACAGAGTATAGCGCCTCCCTTCCTAAACTTATTTTTAGATATTTCCTTTAGTCAGATTTAACTTGCCTGTTTAATTCTTCATGTGGTAGTGCCTTTAATGTGGCTCCCTGTAACCAAGAAACGGTTCATTGGGAATAGCAGCAAAATGCCTTAGTTTGTATTTAGGAGGTAACATACCAAATAATAATCCCTGGGGTTAAGGCTAGGAACTAAACTGCTGCTGGCTAAACGCCATAGATTTGGGCATTTTAATGTAAACTCCCTTTTGGGAGCCTTTTGGCCAAAAACGTAATAATTTTTTTTTACCACTTATATGAAGTTGTGTGGGCTTGTTCAAGAAACCTACAGCACTGGTGCAAAAGACCTACTGCATCTTCACAGGTGACCTACACCATTCATACAGAGACTTACAGCATTTAGCCATAATATGGAGTGTAATTCTTAATGGATGCTTCAAGATAGAGATTTTAGCGTTAGCTTTCCATGTTAAAATTCATCCTCTGTACACTTGCCATTTAAACATTATCCAAGTGTATCGGGATTTATTCTGATTCAAGTATATTCTTCTCTATCTAAATAGCTGCCAGTATATTTTAGCTGGAATTAACCTTTGTTTCATTAAAAAAAAAGTCTTAATAATCTCCCTTCAATATATTTAGTGGCTGCATTCTGCAGATGGAAAATATTCACTTTGAATCGTGCTTTTACTGTGTACATGAAATAATTTTTTTTTTAATGTAGCATTCTTTGAATTAAGTAAAAACAGTTCACAATCTGCAGTTTTCTGGTAAAATTTCACTGTTAACACTGCCATGCAGAATGATGGGAGTTTCGCAATCTGTCAAAAGTGCAAGCAGGACAAAAGAGTAAGATTCTATCACCGCTGATGGATCAGATTTCTGTTGGTAAATTTTCGCCCTTCCTTGTTCTTACTTCCATGGCATTCCTCCGCCTTATAGATTCTGTAACATTCTTTTCTGTTCTGAGCTCGGAGTTGTGGATTTTTGATCTCCTCGACCATTAGGCTTGGAAACCAACCTTTCTCTCCATCATGCAAACGATCTCCTAATATCCAGCCTGAAAGACAAAGTATAGTGTCATGCTTACTTATCAAAGTCTACTCTCCTAACTTATCAACTCCTATTAAGATCATAGAAGTTTACCACACAGAAGGAGGTCATTCAGCCCATTGTGTCTGTGCCGGCAGAAAAAGAGCGATCCAGCCTAATCCCATTTTCCAGCTCTTGGTCCTTAGCGTTGTAGGTTACGGCACTTCAAGTGCATATCCAAGCACTTTTTAAATGCACTTTTCAAAAACATTTTAATTTTTTTTAAACAATGGTGTTTTAATGAATGTTTGTGTTTTTCAAAGTGAGAGATGTTACTTCTGGACAGTAGGGCACTTTTTCACTTTTGGTATCTGTTGTCACCATCAATGACTTATAGGCACTGGCAGAGAAAGAACAAATCTCTTTTTGCACTGTATTTCCAAGGGGGAATAAAATTTGCCCTGTCACTAATCTAAAAACAATTAACAGTCTATTAAAATCATGGAGGAAGAATATTGAGACAAATGCATTTATACACTGGTACCCAACAGCATTTCAGGGCCTGTATGTTAATCCTCTGCACCGTTCAGCCACCAAACGTTCCAGTTGTCAATGATTAATTAATTGAAGATAATAGTAATGCCTAAAATTATTTAAAATTTATGTGAGGAAGTCTTTGGGCCCAATATACTGTAATATATAAACAATTTGAACTTGGATTACCGTGGGGTAGATTTTCATCATCGCACCTGGGTGATAATCTGGCGGACACTCAATCCCCCCCATACCAGATTCATAGGGGGAATTTTGAGGGGGGTCAGCGGGCGCGATTGGTGGCGGGTCGGGTGGGAAAGTGTTTTTTTTTATAGCAGGTCGGGACCCCGCTGTCAACCTGCCACCACGTGACTTTCCCAAATGTCGGGCCTGCCAGCGCTGAGCAGACCAGACACGCAGCGGCGGGGGAGGCAATTGAAATAATTAGTGGCTTGTTTGCAGCCACTTAACAATGGTTTTTTCCCCAGCTTTTTGAATTTGACAGGCCACCCACCGGTTTCCTGCTATGCCTAGACCTTGTCAGTGAAGCTGTGGCAGGAGGTCACTTGCCATTGTTTCAGCTGATGAGTTGACAGCCTCAAATGTCAAGTATAAGCTCACAGCTGATTCAGATATCTTCACTTAGACACTAGCTTCTCTAAGCTGCATTTCCACTACAGATTCAAAATGCTGCAAGTCTTTACACGAGTCTCCATCCAGTCAGACCTCATTACCTCTCCCACCATTGACAGATCACTTCTGCCATCTCTACTTCACCTGCCATCTATTCCATCTGCATCAGTGCCCTTGAAACTCTCTCACCTTGGTCCTCAGAATCCCACCACGATCAGCCCCAACACCAGCATGACCACGCACACCAGCAGCACCAACAACAACACCAACATTCTCCGCAATCAACTGATGCTGCACAGGACACAGGGCATCAGCACTCAACCACATTGCTGCCCGGGACACCAGGGATGGCCTCACGATGGCCAGATTTACTTCACTTGATGCTGTACACTATGGCTGCCATATGATGTGCCAGGTTGGCACCACCCCACACCAGCACCATAAAGCATCCCAACAATGCCCAAGCCATTCCTTTCACATTCATCAGTATTGTGGGGGGACACCGTTATGTCTCACCATTCACTGCAACTCACTAAGCCACTTCCAAAGGTGCACAGAAATCTGTTCAAGAATGCAAAGTGTTGAAAATAAAGATTTCAATGTTTGACAGCACATTAACAGAAACTTCACATGAACATTGGCTAAAACACACAAGTGCCTATCCTTGTGTGTTGTTAGTTGGAATGATTGGACAAGGATGAGGGTGAGTGTGAGGGGTGGCTAGTGAGATGGGGAAGTGATAATGTAGATAGAGAGGGATGGGTAGTTGGTGTGAGTAAGGACGGGCAGGAGTAGGGTAGGGAAGGCAGAGTGATGGGGATGTGATGAGTGGCACAGCAGGATGAGGTTGAGTGTGGCTTTGTACTAACGCTTCGTGATCTACTGAGATCATTGAAAGGTTTGCGCCACTGCAGCCTGGTCCTCCTGACGACATGCCTGCTTGTGTCCTTCTGTGCAATGTGCAACCAGGCTGCGTTTGTGTCCTGGGGAGGTCTCTTCTGCCCATTGGAAGGGAAGAGAACCTCCCAGCGTGCTGTGACTCCCTCCATAAGCATATGGAGGGAGTCGTGGGAGGGCCTGGGTGCAGCTCTGTGCAGTGCACCTCAATGCTGTCGAACACTGACAGCACAAATGTCAAAATCAATGAGCGCATGGTCCCTTTAAGGAATCCGGCTGATGATGCGTCATCAAACCCGCTTCCTTCAATTGGCCGGGAAACTCGCTGGGTGGGCTTAACAAGCCCAGCCAGGGGAAAATCATTCTACACAGCAGGCTGGAGCCAGCAGTGAGGCCAGGAGCCGCCACTGACATTGTCCATCACGGACCCAACGAGGTTGGTAAAGTCCAGCCCATAGACACTGTGCCACATCCAACTCCTCACCCTTTCATAGCTCCTTTTCCAACTGGCATTCTTCTTCTTCTCCCCCCTCAGTTTAACTTGGCACTCTTCTCTGCTTTCAAACCAGTTTAACTTTATACTTTTCTTCCACTCCACCTTCCAAGCTGGCACCCTTTCCTCCCTCACTTTGCACTGTTACTGCCCCCCAGCCCCTGCTTAGTTTAAACTGATATTCTTCCCCCTCCACCCCCCAAATTCATACTGGCACTCTTTCATCCCCACCCCACAAACCAGTTCAAGCCAGCACTTTGTGCCTCACCACTCTCCTTCCTCCCCAACACAAAATGCTGCTTCCAGCTTCTTTCCTCTTCTCCCCTCAAGTATCGCTCCTGTTTCTGCCTCTTGCCCTCTCCTCTTCATTTCTCCCTACCTTCACCACTTTATTGTTCTCCATTTCTCCCTTCATTGTCATCGATTCCTCCCTTTTCCCTCAGTACAACAGTCCTACTGTGATTCCAGACGCTCCATACTATAGGTGGGAAATTCCATATTCGCAACAATTCCCACTTATATTATGCAGGGGCAAGAATCACTTCCATTAATGGTAAGAGCAGCATTGAGCAAATAGGAGACTGCTCCACTATGGTTTTCATCAAACACTGACATGCAGACCAGACCCTAAAAATATTGACTGTCAACATGAAACGATTGGCATGTCTGTTTTTTTGAACTTTCATTACAAAACAGGGGGAGGACTTTGAATCTAAGAATGTTGCCAGACTTAGCTTGAACTGATTTCAAGTGAAGACTTAATAAATTATTTTACTAACTCTTCTCATTATTTAAATATCTTTTGGTTATTTCCTGTTCTTCAGAATTTTCTGACCTAATTTAATTAGTTGCCATGACATCTTTTCCCTGTTGTGAAATGAAGTAATCCAGGACTTGTTGGGCGTCGAGGCAGCCTCGAAGCAAACCAATGTTGGAGCGGGGATCTGAAGCAGGCGTTAGGCCCCTTATTTACACATGCAAATATCATAACACCTGCTGCAGGCTTGGGTAAAGGACGCCTCTTGTTTGTCCTTACCCAATATGGCGGGTGACGCACTTCCAGTCGGAAGTGTGCGCAAGCATCCTACCCGCCATTTTGGAGCCATAGGAGGCCACATAGTGGCTGCAAAAACAGGCGCTATGCGGGCATGTAGGAGGGATTTTTGGTGTTCTGATTTTTGCAAGTTTCTAGCTCTTTTGGGCTATAGGTATCCTTCTGGGATTTCCTCTTTATCTGGGTTACTTACAGGAAGGAGAGGAAGACAAAGAATGCAAGAATGTTGCTAAGCAACACTGCCTAATAGAAGGCCTACTCCTATCCACCTTTACCCTGCCAACCGAGTACACTGGCAAAAGCACACATTCTTGTGCTTGTCACTAGAGTGATACGTGAGGAGGCTATGCTTTACCAAGGAGACAGTGACAGTTGTGTTATATGCTGCAAGAGGACCTGTAGACATTTCCCAGGGTAAACATAGTACTGCCTGCTACTGTAAAATCGAGTATAGCCCTGAACTTTCTTTGCCTTTGGCCCCTTTCGGACTGCCACAGGGAACATCAGTAACCTCAGCCAGTCCAGAAAAGTAAAAGAACAGGTGATTGATGCATTGTTTGCCAGAGCAAACAAGTTCATTGCTTTCCTGGTAGACAACCAGTCACAGAAGGAGACGGCCTGAGTTTTGCCCAAATTCAGCATTTCCCCAAATTGTTCACATGTTAACCTGTGTGCTCCTGCCCACAATAGTGGAGCCTTCATGTACCTCAAGGGCTTCCACTCGATCAATGTGCAGGTAGTCTGCTTTCCTGGCAGCAATCTTGGCCGATTAAAAAAATATATATAATCCACTGTTTGTTTGCACAGTGTGACAAGAGTGGGAGCTTGGCTCCTTGGAGAGCAATGTGACCCACTGCAGTCCTGGATTATGACACCTGTGCAGCATCCAGATATACCTGCTGAACACGGGTATAAGGAGATCCATGCATCGATTGGTGAATCAGGGAGTCGGATGCCTTGATTCATTTGGGGCTTCCTAAATTACAAGCCAGCCATCATCGTGGCTTACATCAAAGTTTATACAACTTTACTGTGCAATGTAGAAGAAACATGGAACTGTCAGGGAAGGTGGGCCTGTAATGTATGTACCTTTAAGGGGGAGAACTACTTTTTACAGCTCCTGTATCCTGTAGTACCGGCAGTGACCACACCTGTATATAAACCCTGAGTAGTGATCTGTACACTCAGTTGCAGTTTGAATCCTCATTCTGTAAACACCTGTTGATCGTTCCCTGCAGTCTGTTGTCTAATTATTGAAGGACACAACATTAAGATACACGGATATAACATTGGCGACGACGCCGATTCGAACCTACCTGCAACTCTGCATCACCTCCCAGGGATTCGCTCCTGGAGAACAGTGGAAGGAGGTCGAGTCCAGAAGCACGGGCGTCGACCACGGGCAATCACCCAGTCATCCAGCGGAGATTTGAGCATCGCAGGGGAGGCTGCCGAGAGCCAGGCTTGGCTTTCCAGTCACGGTGGTCCAGCGAAACGGGCTGGCAACAGGTACTGCGCAGACCCTTCCCGGACAGCGGCGGCTAGAGCCAACCGAGTGGCACAGAAAAAGGCCGAGCAGCGTCGACGGGGGAGAGAGATAGGGCAGAGCGCACAGGGCGCAGCCGGTGTTCAGGACCGAGCGGCATCAACGGGGAGAGAGACGAGAGAGAGCAGAGCGCAGCCGGTGGTCAAGGGCCGAGCAGCGTCAATGGGGGAGAGAGGCGCGCAGGAAAACGTGAGGCGCTGCCATTGCCACGAGGACCGCAGAGAGCGGCATTGGCAGCAGCGCAGGAGCAGCGCACGAAACCCACAGGGCGTCGCCATTTGCCACGAGGACCGCCGAGAGCGGCGTTGGCAGCAGCGTGGGAGACGCCATTTTAAGCTGCAGCAGGGAAGAAAGGGAAGCGCGGGAGACGCCATTTTAAGCCAGTCTAACCACACCCAAAAATGCCGAAGAGTGGCAGTATCACAGCGTTCGACAATGAAGTCGAAGATTGGACGACATATGTCAAACGCATAGAAGTATACTGCAAGGCGAATGAAGTGCCAGATGACAAGAAAGCGCTGGTATTGTTGAATTCAATGGGTGCAAAAACGTATGGCTTACTACGAAACCTAGTAACCCCAGAGAAGCCAGTAGAAAAGGATTTTGAAAACATAGTGTCAATCCTACAGGACCACTTAAACCCCACACCGCTGCTGATAGCAGAAAGATTTAAGTTTCACAAAAGGAACCAGCATAAAGATGAAAGTAATGCTGAGTATTTAACGGAACTGCGCAAGCTATCGAAACACTGCCAGTTTGGAACGGGACTAGCAGATACTTTAAGGGACAAGTTTCTGTGTGGGCTTCAAAGTGAAGGAACCCAGAAACGGCTTCTATCAGAAAAGGATCTTACGCTGGACAAGGCTTTCAGCATTGCAGTATCACATGAAGCAGCCGCATGGGGCGCTGCAGAGATACAACGGAGACCGCAAGAATATGGCACAAATGAAATGTCATACGGAACAGTGAAGCGCTATCGCTGTGGCAGAACAACACACGACCATAATGATTGCTGGTTCAAGGACAAAGTGTGCAGACAGTGTGGAAAAGTAGGACACATAGCAAGAGTCTGCAGGTCGGGAAAGAAAACCAGCAGCAAGAAATCTCCACAGGAGAAGTACAAGAAGGTACATAAGGTGATGGAGAGTAGTTCAGATGAACAGAAGAGTGATACAGACTCCGGAAGCAAGGAGCTGGGTTGTCTGAAACTACATAATGTGATCAAAACGGAGGATCACCAAACTATCTGGGTCACACTCAAGATAGCAGGAGTCCAAGTGAAAATGGGATTGGACACAGGATCAGCCCTAACAGTCATAAACTGAAGGGACTACAAGCGGCTATTCTCACATATACCCTTGAGAGATACAAAGATTGTCTTGAAGACGTACACGGGGCAAAAAGTCTACCCTAAAGGAAAAATAAGGGTGAACGTTATATATAACGGCAAGGAAACACCAAAAATGGACCTATATGTATTGCCAGATGGAGGACCACCACTACTAGGACGTGAATGGATCCGGAAGATACAGCTAGATTGGCATTCCATACAAGCACTGACTGCAGATGCCAAAAAGGATGATCACGTCACACCTGGACGACTGTCAAAAATGCTAACTGACGCACAAGAAATGTTCCAGCAGGGACTCGGAACACTAAAAGGCATAATAGCGACGATCAAAATAGAGGAAAATGCAAGCCCAAAGTTTTTTACGGCCAGACCGGTACCTTATGCGATCCGCCCAGCCGTCAAAGCAGAGCTGGAAGGTTTGGAACGTTCAGAAGTACTGTCCAAAGTGGACTGGAGCGAGTGGGCTACACCCATCGTTCCTGTAATGAAGAGGTCGTAGAGTAATACGCCTGGGGAACCAAAGAAGGTTCGCATCTGTGGGTACTTTAAGGTGACAGTGAACCCAGTCCTTCACACTGTACAATATCTGCTTCCGCGGATTGAAGATATTTTCGCCACGCTATCTGGAGGGAAACGCTTCACTAAGATTGATCTGGCCCAGGAGGTACCTGCAAATGGAGGTTGAAGAATCCTTGAAACAGTACCTCACGATCAACACTCATAAAGGTCTCTACCAATACAACCGGCTGGTGTTCGGGGTAGCATCAGCTCCGGCTATTTGGCAAAGGGCAATGGAACAAGTCCTGCAAGGGATTCCAGGGACCCAGTGTTATTTGGACGACATCTTGGTCACGGGCGAAAATGACAGTGATCACCTCGCCAACCTGGAGCAGGTGCTCACTAGATTGAAGGAATATGGGCTCCGAGCTAATCGCCACAAATGCGAGCTTTTCCAGAAGCAGATCTTGTATTGTGGCCACGTTATTGATAAAGAGGGGTTACATAAGTCCCCTGAAAAGATTGAGGCAGTAGTCAAGGCTCCAGCACCGGAAAATGTGTCACAACTGAGGTCGTTCCTCGGGCTGGTGAACTACTACCATAAGTTCTTGCCAAATTTGTCTACCGTACTACACCTACTGAACACCCTACTGCAAACGGGGGTACCATGGAAGTGGAGTGACGAATGTAAACGAGCTTTCCAGAAGAGCAAAGCATTGATCACATCAAAAGAGGTGTTGGCTCATTTCAACTCAGCACTACCAATTCGGTTGGCGTGTGATGCATCACCCTATGGCATTGGAGCGGTGCTGTCGCACAAATTCCCGGACGGCTCGGAGAGGCCAGTAGCCTTTGCGTCTCGGTCACTAACCTCAGCCGAGCGTAACTACGCCCAGATTGACAGGGAAGCCCTCAGCCTAGTGTGGGGAGTGAAAAAGTTCAATCACTATCTGCACAGGCAGAAGTTCACCTTGCTGACTGACCAGCAACCACTTGTCTCCATCTTTAATCCAAAGAAGGGCGTTCCGGTGATGACTGCACAACGGCTACAAAGATGGTCCCTTTTTCTAGGGCCGCACCAATATGAAATCGAGTATAAGGGCACGAAACAGCATGGAAACGCTGATGGGCTATCACGCCTGCCACTGCCTACTGCGGAGGAAGCACCAGCAGTGGATCCTGTCGAAATATTTAATTCGACTATAATTGAATGCTTGCCAGTAACTAACGCTGGTATAGAGAAGGAGACCCGAAATGACCCGACACTGTCTCGGGTATATGATTTGACGGTGAAGGGATGGCCAGCACATGGCGACTCACTGTTGCCAGCATTCTCATCCAGAAGAGAACAGCTGTCAGTATGCCAGGGGACCTTGATGTGTGGATCCCGAGTGGTAGTTCCACCCAAGTTAAGGGAGAGAGTGCTCAATGAGCTTCACGAAGGCCATCTGGGAGGGGTGAAAATGAAAAGCCTTGCTAGGGCTTATGTGTGGTGGCCGGGGATCGATCAGCAAATCGAGGACCTGACAAAGAGCTGCTCAGGATGCCAGAAGGTCCAAAACGCACTACCACATGCCCCTCTACACCCATGGGAGTGGCCCTCATCTCCATGGCAACGGGTGCATATTGATTTTGTTGGTCCATTCATGGACTCAATGTTTTTAATAGCCGTGGATGTGCACTCGAAATGGCCTGAGGTGATCAAAATGTCGTCCACCACCACGGAGAAAACTATTGCAATCCTACAGACCATTTTTGCCAGGAACGGCTTGCCAGAGCAGATTTGCTCTGATAACGGACCACAGTTTGTGTCCGAAGAGTTTCGAAGATTTATGAAAAGGAATGGGGTAAGGCATTACACATCCGCCCCGTATCATCCAGCCACAAATGGATTGGCTGAGAGGTTCGTACAAACCTTTAAAAAAGCAGTAAAGGCCATGTGCGATGACGACATTCCACTGCAGCATAAGGTGGACAATTTCTTGTTAGCCTACAGAAATGCGACACATGCAGTCACCAACCAGGCCCCAGCCATGATGTTCTTTAACCGAAGGTTGAGATCTCGTCTGGATTTGCTCAGACCAAATGTACGAAGAGATGTTGAGAGTAAGCAATTCCAGCACATCAATGAGAAGCCGACAAGGAGCTTCAATGTAGGGCAACCAGTCTTGGCCCGCGACTACCGAACAGAGAAATGGCAACCCGGAACGATATGCACACGGCAGGGGCCACTAATGTACACAGTGGATGTTGGGGAGAACATTGTGAGACGCCATGCTGACCAGATCCTAGAGTCACAGGAACGAGTCAACCTCATGTCTCGGCCATACGTACCTGGTGAGGAACCCGACGTACAGGTCGCATCTACCTCAGAAACAATAGCATTGGAAGCTGATGAATCAACTGATGACAGGGTGTTAGAATCGCCTCCGCACCAAGAGCGAGACATTCGAGAAAGGCGTTATCCAGAAAGAATCAGGAAGCCTCCCCAAAAACTGAATTTATAAATAGACTATTTTCAGTTAATGTTGCATGTTAAAAGTGTTAATTGTAATTAGTTTGATATTTAATTGTTAAATGAGTGTTATGGTACTGTTAATCTAAAAGGGGAGGAATTGTAATGTATGTACCTTTTAAGGGGAGAACTACTTTTTACAGCTCCTGTATCCTGTAGTACCGGCAGTGACCACACCTGTATATAAACCCTGAGTAGTGATCTGTACAGTCAGTTGCAGTTTGAACCCTCATTCAGTAAACACCTGTTGATCGTTCCCTGCAGTCTGTTGTCTAATTATTGAAGGACACAACATTAAGATACACGGATATAACAGGGCCCTCAGCCGTCTGTGGGTGAAGACCCACGAGAGATTGAGCATGCTCAAGATGCTGCTAGTGTCTCACAATTGCCAGCTACCAGAGCTGATTCAGGTGTCTTTCAAATAATAACATCTTTGACCCTGTGCATCTTCACCATTCCCTCAACAAAAGTGTCCTCACTTGCTGATTTGGCAACTACTCCCTGATTATCAAGGGTACCATTTCTCTCATCTAATGTTTCAGTATGCAATACCATTACAAGAATATTCTCTAGACATAATGAAGTGCTAGCAAATGTTATTTCCCTTCATGAGATCTCTGTGTTTTGTTGCTATTTGCCACCCTAGTGTTTCCCCTCAGTATCCAACTAATGTGCACTATTACCTAATCTAATGCTTCTTCTTGGTGCTCCCCTAGTGACCTGTAGTTTTGCAGCACAGAGAATCCATCACAATAGAAACTGGGATAAAACCAGAGACTCTCCATGTTAGTGGGACTAATGCAGTACAAGGTTGAGATGGGTTACTTATTCAAATTCTGAATTTGCAACTGTACGCTGCACTAGAAATTATGTTTACCATCTATTGTCCATTCCACAACATTGAGGATGTCAGCAGCTTCCAACGAGAGCTCGTCGGGTTCCTGCGCTGTGTATCTCTGGACACACTGCACCTGGGGACAATCTGGTAGAGAGCACAAAACATTAGTGAGATTGTAACAGAGCCTTTGATTATCAACAGCTGAAAAAAATGGGCAGACTTTGGACAACTAAGGTTTCTTACAAGCCTCTTTTTGTTCAATTACAATATATTTTATCTGCAGGCAAGGAGTGGAGAGGAAAATTATATATTTACACTGCGCAATATAATTAGTCTAACAGTCATTTCTTTTGACTTTTGTGCTTAAAACATTCAGGGAAATTAGCAGTTTCCATTTTGGGCAGCCAGTACCAGGTCAGATATAGCACAGTTTAAGTGCAGAGTAAAGCTCCTTCTCCTTTTTGTTAGTTACAGGAGCAGGATGCTACTGTTTGCCTGCTCATTGAATGTTAGAGTAAGAAATGAGAGAAAAAATATACGAGGGACAAAAATCCACCCCTGATCAAACAGAGAGACCAAGGTTAGTTAAATACCTGGGTAGGAGCAAATGACTACATAAAACCTTACCCCAATGCAATGAGCTGGGAGAAACATACTTTGTTCTTCGGTTTGGAACGAGTGCGTAGACCCAACGTTTCTTATCACTCCTGCAAAATAAATTTGTGGACAATTAAAATCAGTAAAATAGATGAGAAAAAAACAGGAAAGCTCAAGCACTGTGACATACCAGAGGTGATATAAGCTGCTATACTTTTCCACGTACATCAGGACAGGTGAAAAGCTTTGCATTTTAATTCGCAAGAACCCCTTCAGTGATAAACTGAGAATCATTCTGTTTGACCCATTACATTTCCAAGAGACATTTCGTTATCAACACCATTTTATAAGTAAAGTGGCCTTTCTTACTTTTGACTTGGTGGTAAAATTTCAGCCAATAACCAAATTGGCAAGTAGTAGGCATAATGACCCTGTGACTTCTATAAATTCAAGTTGAATGGTACTTCTGCCAGTTCGGAGAATCAGAGAATCATAGAATAGTGCAGCACAGGAGGAGGCCAACCTGCCCATCGAGTCTGCACTGGCCCTTTCAAAGAGCAATCCGGTTAGTCCCACTCTCCTGCTCTTTCCTCATATCCTTGCCATTTTCACTCCTTCAAGTATTTATCCAACTCCCTTTTCAAGGTTACCATTGAATCTGTTTCCACCACCCTATCAGGCAGTGCATTCCAAGTCCTAACCACTCGTGTAAAAAAGTTTTTCCTCATGTCGCCTCTCGTTCTTTTGCCTTAAATCCTTAAATCTGTGCCCTCTGGTTATCAACCCTTCAGCCATTGGAAATAGTTTCTCTTTATTTACTCCATCTAAACCCGTCATAATTTTAAACACCTCTATCAAATCTCCTCTTAGCTTTCTGTGCTCTAATCAGAACAACTGCAGCTTCTCCAGTCTATCCACGTAACTGTAATCCCTCATCCCTGGAACCATTCTAGTAAATCTCTTCTGGACCCTCTACAAAGCCTTTATGTCCTTCCTAAAGTGTGGTACCCAGAATTGGACACAGTACTCCAGCTGGGGCCGAACTAGTGTTTTATGTAGGTTTAGCATAACTTCCTGGCTTTCGTACTTTATGGCCCCGATTTTCCCGAAGGTGCGGGGAATTGTCGGGTTCCCCGAATGTCGGGTTCCGACCCAAATCTAAATGGGTCAGCCAGCTGCATGCAATTTTCCCTCAATTGGCCAATTAATTTCCAGCGTGCTAAGTGTCCAATTCCAGTCAGAAAGCCCCACATTATGATGTCATCAGTCGTGGTGCTTTTAAAGTCTCCAGCAAGCTTCTCAACCTCTGCAGGCTTCCCAACCAGTCGGAGAGAATGGCAGAGGAGCTTGCACCAGCTGCTGCCAGCGGCAGAGGCCAAGCTGCTGCCAAATTTGACGAGACCTCATTACAGACATTGGTGGATGGGGTTAGGACCCACCGGGAGGTCCTTTTCCCTAGCTCAGGGAGGAAGAGGCCTCCCAAAGAGACCAGGTCTGCATGAATGGAGGTGGCTGCAGAGGTCAACTCTCAGGGAGTCACCCGTCGGACCTGGATGCAGTGTAGGAAGCACTTCCATGACCTTCACCGTACAGGAAAAGTAAGTATGAAGTTTCCATCACCCTCAACTTGATCCCCATTGCCTTTCCCCAACAGCACTCGGCTTCAGCAATCACTTCCTCCACATCCCACTTCACAGTCACATCCATGCACCCTTATCCATTCCCTCTCTCTCTATGCTCACATTCACATAACTATTCCACCATGCAGCCCTCACACTGCCTCTCACTCTGATGCTTGGAACACAAGTGACAACACACAGGGAGGGCCCTTCGTCTTGCAGCCTCATACCATCTTTGTCTCCTTCTAAGTATCTATGCTATGCAATCTCTACACTCACTCCTGCACTCTCACTCAAACTCCACTTGTTTCCCTCACTGCAGGAAAAGAGAGCTCACAATAGGAGAGAGCGAGCGAGGACTGGAGGAGGACCACCCTCAATTGCCCACCTGACCCCCTGGGAGGAAGCAGTGATGGAGATTGCTGGGGCTGACGTGGCTGTGGAAGCTGGGGCAGGAGAGACAGGAGCAAACCCGCAAGCTGGTGACAGAATAGTTTCCCATCTCTTTCATTGACATAGCATGAGTCGCTGATATGATTCTGAAGCTACATCATTTGGACTTATGAGCATCTGCCAAATCTAATGTGCAAGTAGCTTTGGCATCAGATCTCTAACTCTTTCCTTTACTCCCCCACAGGACCATCCGGAGCCCCCGTCACCACTGCCGAGGAGGAAGAGGCTTTGCAGCCAGACTCCTCAGAGGAAGCTCCAGCATCTGAGGGCGCAGCGTCAGCAGAAGTAAGCGCACCCAGCACCAGCGCAGACACTCACACCTCGGGGGGGCCTTTGGGACATAGAGTAGTGTTGTCACCTGGTGTTTCACAGCTCACAAGTGAGCATCAGCAGATTGTGGAGACAGGGACAGCAGTGGAGAGTGTAGTGTATGTAACCGTTCCACCTTTAAGAGAACCGTTCCACCTTTAAGAGAACTATTTTAAGAGTTGCACTACTTTATCTTGGCTGCTGTATACTGTAATACCGGTGGTGACCACACCGGTATATAAGTGCTGTGTAATGATTTATTGGGCAGTTCCGCCCTGACCTTCAACTAGTAAAGACCTGTTAAAGTTTACTCTTGTGGTCTGTGTAGTAATTCTCCATATAACACACAGACTTAACAGAGAGTCCTCGTCGGAGGGCGCAGGCCTCTGCCAGCTCAGCTCAGCTGCATGTCGACCCTATGCCTCTGGGTCCATCCGCAAGAGAGGAGGTGATGGATCTTCATCCACAGATGCAGGAGTCTCTGGCAGGTTTTGTCTCCAGGGTCGCTGTGAGTGTGGAGCGAATGGAGAAGTCCATGGTGAGCATGAGCAGAGCCTTATTGGAGTCATTGGCGCATGAAAGCATCACCACGGAAAGGATGGCTACCTCCGTGGTAAGGCTGGCTACCGCCGAGGAGAGGAGGGCTGCAGCCGAGGAGAGGAGGGCTGCGGCCGAGGAGAGGAGGGCTGCGGCCGAGGAGAGGAGGGCTGCAGCCGAGGAGAGGAGGGCTATGGCCATGGAGGAGCTTAGTTGCCAGGGTATCAAAAACATGGTGAGTGCTCAGAATAGAATGACATCTCTTGAGGAGCGATGGGCATCTATTGAGCACCGAAACCAGGCCTTCATGGAAGTCCCTCTGAGCAGGACTTCCAGTGCAGAGACGGGTCCCCATGGCCCCCCTGATGTGCAGCAAGGTGCTCTCCAGCCACTTGCAGGCACTGAGGGGGAGCTTACCCATGAGAGGGAGGTTGTTGGCACACCTCAAGGAAGTGGGGGGCTCCTCACCACGCGCTCACACTTCCATGCCACTTCAGTGCCCTCGGTCAGAGCCCCGCCGGAGTCAACACCCAAGTGAGATAGGAGTCTCAACCCCTGCACAGCTGCAGGAGCAGCAGACTGCTGGCAAGCCCTCACAGGCTCACCACCCCAGAGGACGCCCGCCAAAGGTGTCGAGACGGGCGCAGCAGGAAAGTGAGCAAGGGGCCTCCACATCTGCTGAAGCCACAGGGGTACCACTATGTAGGAGCACGCGTAAGAGAAAAATAAAGCACCACTAATCACAAGGGTAGTCACTTGGGTAAAAAGTCTTGTAAAGAGTTTTAATGCCATCAGTTTGCTGTACATTAAAAATCTGGTGGCAACTGCTGCAGTTATGGCATCTGTCATTTGGCGAATGGGGATATCACATTGAGGCCTTAGGATAACTTGCAGATGTCAGCAAGCTGGTCAAATAGGTAGAAATGCGCAGGCATGGGCCACTGTCCATGGTCAGTTAAGAAGCAGCGAGGCTGTAGTGTTTGATGTGCCAGGCTACGCAAATCTGCCCAGGACGAGTGCGTTCCTTGCATTCTGCCCAGCAATGTTCTCGCGCACTGGTGCCGCTGGTTGACGGGCCTCTGCAGGATGCTCGTTTGCGTCCTCCTTCTCCTCCTCCTCCTCAGCATCATCCTCAGCATCATCCTCATCCGAGGCGGTTCTGTGAGGAGCCTCTTGGTCCTGCGGAATCGGCAAGCCACGACGCTGTGCAATGTTGTGAAGCACACAGCATACCACGACGATTTTGGAGACCCTGGCTGATGAGTACTGTAGGGCTCCACCTGATCTATCGAGGCATCTGAAGCGCATCTTTAGCAATCCGATGGCTTGCTCGATAAAGCATCTGGTGGAAATGTGGCTGGAGTTGTAGCGCTCCTCAGCTTCGTTGGCTGGTCTCCTCAGCGGCGTCATTAGCCAAGACCGCAGGGGATATCCCTTGTCTCCAAGTAGCCATCCCTGAAGTTCGTTTGGCGGACTGAATAGCGGAGGCACAGTAGACTGGCGCAGTATGAAGGAGTCATGGCAGCTGCCAGGGTACTTGGCACAAACATGCAAAATCACCTTCTTGTGGTCACACACCAGCTGAACGTTAAGGGAGTGGAAGCCCTTCCGGTTGACAAAAACTCCTGGATTGCGGTGGGGTTCCCTAAGGGCCACATGTGTGCAGTCAATGACACCCTGCACCCTTGGAAAGTCTGCCAGCTGAGCTAATCCAAGCGCTCGCGCCCTCACACTTGCTCGATCCCTGGTGAAAGGGATGTGATTGTGCACGAGGGCAAAGAGGGCATCGGTGACCTGTTTGATGCAAATGTGTGCGGCCGCCTGGGAGATGCCGCTGATGTCTGCTGCTGATCCCTGGAAGGAGCCTGAGGCATAAAAGTTGAGTGCGGTGGTGACTTTGATGGCCACTGGTAAGTAGTGTGGACCTGGTGCTCTGGGCTCCAGGTCTTGCTGCAGCATTGCGCAGATGTCAGTCACTACCTCTCACGAAAGTCGGAGCCGCCTTTGGCACTGCTGCTCAGTCATGTTGAGGTAGCTGACCCTGTGTCTGTAGACCCTGTTTGGGGGGTATCTCCTGCACCGACGACCTTCCATGCACTGGCCCCTTCTGGCCTGTGCTGCCTCAGGTGGGTGAGCAGCAGCCTGTCGCTCCTGCTGGAGCTGCTGTTGCTGGTGATGCTGTTGCTGGAGTTGCTCCAGCCTCCTCTGCTGTTGGAGATCCTCAAATATCCAGGAAGGGAAGAAACAAAAGGCCTCCCATGCTTCTGGCAGATGCCTCCGTTGAGGAAGCGCTGAGTGAGGGTGGTGAGAGGGGCTTCCCAGGAGCTCACACTGGAGAAGAGTGTGAGGCTCCAACCTTCCACAGCTGTGCCTAAGCCTTCAACAAGTTGCCCCAGGCCTGGAGCAACAAGGTCCTGCAGCCTACCAATGCTGTCTGATTAAATCTCTTCATTCCTGATTGACCTGCAGCTGAAAGTAAGCAAGCCAACATTGTTCACGCCAGGTTTCATCAGCAGTGTTCCCACCAGGCGTGGTTTACGTAGGAAATGGCTGAAAATTGCAAGGGCCCCTTAAACTTGGATTACAGCCGCCAATTATTGATCATTAGGCTCCTGCCGACCAGTCCCGCCGGCTGCGGGCGGGACTGAATCGGGTCGCGCTGAAATACCGGGGCGAAAGTCGGGCGGGGCGGGGAATCGGGCGGGGGGGGGGGTCGCGACCCCCTATTTCTGTGATTTTCAGCCCCCGCCCGCCTGAAACCCCGCCCGACGGCTCCAGGAAAATCGGGGCCTATGCCTCTATTTATAAAGTCCAGGATCCCATATGCTTTATTAACTGCTTTGTTAACCTGTTCTGCCACCTTCAAAGAATTGTGCACAAACAGCCCAGGTATCTCTCTTCTTGCACCCCCTTAAAAATTTTACAATGTATTGTCTCTCCTCATTATTCCTACCAAAACGTATCACATCACACTTTTCTGCATTGAATTTCATCTGCCATGTGTCTGCCCATTCCACCAGCCTGTCTATGTATATCTCCCTCACTGTTTACTACACTTCCAAGTTTCGTGTCATCTGAAAATTTTGAAATTGTGCCCTGTACCCCCAAGTCCAAGTCATTAATGTATATCAAAAACAGCAGTGGTCCTAGTACTGAACCTTAGGGAACCCCACTATATACCTCCATCCAGTCTGAAAAACAGCCATTCACCACCATTCTCTGTTCTCTATCCCTTAGCCAATTTTATATCAATGCTGCCCCTTTTATCTCATGGGTTTCAATTTTGCTAACAAGCCTAATATGTTGTATTTTATCAAATGCCTTTTGAAAGTCCATATACACATCAACTGCACTGCCCTCATCCACCCTCTCTGTTACCTCATCAAAAAGTGTTAGAAAGTGGTGAAGAAGCAGCAATATTTTTTTTTCGTTCAAGGGATGCAGCGTCGCAGACAAGGCCAGTATTTATTGCCCATCCCTAATTGCCCTTGAGTGGCTTGCTAGGCCATTTCAGAGAGCAGTTAAGAGTCAACCACATTGCTGTGGGTCTGGAGTCACATATAGACCAGACCAGACCAGGTAAGGATGGCAGATTTCCTTCCCTAAAGGACATTAGTGAACCAGATGGGTTTTTACGACAATCCGGTAGTTTCATAGGTGCCGTGGTGGGATTTGAACTCTTGGGCTGGATTTTCTCAATAGGGAGCTTTTGGAGGCGGGACTCCCATTTGTCAGGTTTTAGTCCCACCTCCATCGACTTGTAGCCAACCCACGCTATTTTCCCTTGATTGACCTTGTTAAGCCCTCCCAGCGGGCTTTGCAGGCCAATTAAGGGAAAGCCAGTTCCAGGTGATATCAGCAAGTGACGTTTCATCTGTCAAGAGCTTTTGACAGATGAATTGTCATCGTTTGACAGCTCTATGAAGCTGTCAAACACTGACAATCTGTCCTCTAAGTTGAGTCCTTCCACTCAGGCTCAGTTAGAGATCTTTCCTGAGCAGAAAGCAGAAGGCTGCAGCTTTTGACAGTTCAGTGGCCATTCTGCTTTCTGTGCCAGTGAGATTTCTGACTCCCAAGACCTGAAGGGATGAAGCCTGCAGGAAGAAATAAACATAAGTAAAACTTATTAAAACATTTTACACTCACCTCACACACTTACCTCTCCACACTTGCACGCATCACTCACCTGCACACCGGACATCTCGGCCCCTCCGACCCCCGCAGACCAACAGACCTTGCTGACCCTGGCGTGGTTCAGAGCTGTTGGGAAGCCCGCACTTCAGGGCTGAAAATAGGGATTCTCCAAAAATCTGTCTGTTAACTACCTGTTAACAGGCAGTTAATTTCCACTAATCCACTTCCCGCCTTGGGGAGGTGGCTCCCAGCGTGGGTCGGGTACCCACCTCCTGGGAAGATGGCAGGGAGGCGGGTTGGGGGTGAGATGGGTACCCGCCCCCAGATTCTGCCATTTTCCTGGCAGTCCCGCCTCCATACCCACCTCCCCAGGGCTGGTATCACCAGATTATTAGTCCAGGTCTTACTGGATTACAGTAACATTACCACTATGCTACCGCTCACCCACCATTATTTCCACTTGCTTCTTGTTAAATTGTAATCAAGGTAATATGAGCATTAGGAATGTAACATTACAGCTGTGACAGGAGAACTGACATAATGCATTAAAGCACTGTAACTAATGTAATAATTCTATAGTTTGAATATCATTGGCTGCAATTCTGAATAATACTTTCTGCATTTAACTGTTACCGTTACAGGAGATACACATATCTCCCATCTACAGTACAGATAGGATTAAAGACACTAACATTACAGTTAAAGAATATTGGGCGAATTGTGATACATTCGCTATGCTGATCAGTGTAATAGTGAATGTAGTTCTGGTAGCAGAAAAAGACTGGGTCCACTGAGATTTCAAATCAAACAGATTTGAGAAGAGCTTTGACAGCAGAAGCTTTTAAAGATCTTTCATCTTGTATATTATTAGAGTATCATTTGCATAACGTTTTACTGAATAACTGTGCTGATTTATTTTTGAAATGCTTCCTTTCAAGACTAAGTGAGATGACAGCCAGCCCTGCTGTTCTCGGTGATATTTATCACATTCACAAATAAGTAGCTAAGAGAAAAAATTATATGAAGAGATTAGTTTTGCCATATGGATGTCACATCCCACAGGCTGAAGTGTAAAAGAATTGCAGCTGCACATTCTGGTACAGTGGAGCAATAATCAGCCTTGCAGATAGCATGATCGACACCCCAGCACCATTTACACACTGTTTCATAGAACCCATTAGTTGGCCGATAATTAGAGAATCTCATGGCAGAGATAAAAAAAAAAGAAAAATTACAAATGCTAGAAATCTGAAATAAGACAGAAAATGTTGGAAATACAGACTGGAGATTCTTCATTAGGACAGTTCAGTCTCAGGTCCCCATCCAAAATATTAGTCTGCCTATTCTCTCTGATGCTAACAGATCTGCGCCTGGAACTTTCATGCGGGTTCTCTGGTGGGGGATTGGTGGAACCAATCTTCTGCCTAACTTATTGGGGGAAATTGGAAAGATTCCACAGAAATTCAAAAGCCTTGATGTACATTTCCAGCAATTTTCAGAGTCCTTCTGTTGAGATACTTACAGTGACTTTGCTTTCAACATATATTGGATCTCTCGGTCATTGCTGTTCTCCAAGAGTCGTAGCGTGAATACATTTGCAAGTGCCTGACCCTGGTCCTCCAGCTCTTGGATCCGAAGGAGGCCTCGAAGTGCATAATCAAACACTTCATATCTGTCACTAGAAAGAAGAAATGTCACAGTTAAGAACCACCATACTGAATAGTTTGGGGAGAATTTCCGCAGGGTTCGCCCAATAAATTGTCAATGATTTAAGAGACAATTCTAGAATCATCAGCATGAGACAATATTTTTCTGTCCCTCAGTGATGTGATTGGAAAGTCTGAATGGAATCAGTCATAATATTGTACTGTATATTTTTACAACCACTTAGAGAGAGGTTAAAGCTACATCATAAGATATTTCACTATCAACACTGATCCACTTCCTTCAGGACTACTAGTGGTACTTTAGGGTAAATTTTCCACTTCTACACTCCTAGGCCAAGAGCACAGAAATGGAAAATGTATCTTTTTGTTTTTGCTCTGATGTTATGTAGGAGCTATAAAGAAGTATCATGGATAGTGGCAGTCAAGTGTGTAAACTGCAATTATTATAAGGGTAATATTTGTTAAGGGATATTCTTCCTATACAGTGAATTTTTGTGTTCATCATGGTGAGGAATGTTAGCGTGGGCAATGGAGAATTTTCCCATTTCAGGCAACCAGTGTCAGCACCAACCACTTACAGGTGAGATATCATACAGCCAGATGTAGAGTGAAGCTGCCTCTAATCTATCCCAACAAAGTGCCTCAGAAGAATACCCTCAATTGCACCAGCATTACATCCTTTCCATTTCCCACACTAGCCATCCTGTGATCTCTCTGAGCGAGATTGCTAGTTAGTGTTGAATTTAGAACAGTTTTGTGCTGTAGAGCCATGTCCAGTAGAACCTGGATTGAGACTTTCCAAACTCATTTCACGTAAGACTGTTACAGCCAGCAGACAGAGGAGACTTTCATCCCATCAATCTGGGCTGCACTTGAACCCAAGAGCCCAGAGGTGAATGGCCAGTGTCAAACCCACCATCACCCAGCTCCCTAATGAAAGCTTTTCTATCCAGATTGCACCTTTGAAACCATTCAAAACATATTGGCCTAGAAATTCACTAGCCTTAGCGCCGCTTTTGAGGCGCTAGAGGGACTAGCGCCAGAGTTATGGCCAGTTTAAAAATTCCCTGGGGCCCTAAATCGGCGTTGCACCGGTAGCGCTGCGCCGGCACCGATGACGTCATCGGTGTGCGCAGCGTCCCGGTTGCCGTGGTAACCCGCCCGAACTCCGAAATTGAGTTGCGGCCGCCTCGCCCGTGGCAGCCGCAAGCAACATTCTGGCAGAGGTGCCTTACTTCAGTTTGCGCCGGCGCATTAAAGGCCCCGCGGCGGCCGGCCACTTTCCCGCCGGCCGCCTGCCCGCAGCTCCCTCCCCGGACTTCTCCCCCCCCCCCCCCGGAACAGATGCAAGCCCGGCACTTGTCCGAGGTGCCGGGCTCATTTTTAAGCTGATTTGCGCGGGCCGCGGCCGGGTGCAGGCAGCTCCTCCTTAACGGGAGGAGGAGGCCTGCACGTCCCCAGCCTGCCGCACCGCATCGGGTGCCGCAGCGCCGGAATTGCGGCGCGAAACGGCAGTTAGCGCCGATGTACCGCCGCAAAGACCCTTCAGTAGCGCCGGCAGCCGTTTGGGCGCGGCGCCACTGAATTTTTGGCGCGCGCAGGGGACTTCGCGCCGGCAATAACTTCCGGCGCTAAAGCCCTGGCTAAGCCAAAACCCAATTTCTAGGCCATTGTAAACAAACCATTGCACTCATATACATACCACTGCCTTGATACCCTTGAAATGTCTGTCCTTCATAAACTAGATATTCTTGATAATACAGCAGCCAGAAAATCAGATTTCAAAATCTGCACAGTATGTAGCAACACTATTGGACAAAAACTACAATTCTTACAGGAATAAACCTTATATGGCAGTTACAAGCCTTAAAGCTACCGATATGACATATAACCACACAATACTTGAATTTAGTTGCCTCCACATTTCTGATATCTTTTGATGTTTTTTGCAAGGACTCACTAGGAATGTTTCTTGGCTATTAGAAAAAGATCATTGAACAGAATCAGGTAGACTGGCTTGAACAGTTTCTTCTTCCTGAAGGTTCGTGTTGCTTTTTGTCCTGACATTTGCTCCAGTTCACCTTCCTTCAGCAGCCACCGAGAATGGGAGATGATTGGCACAGACTGGGAAGAGTACAGGTGTGGGTTAGATGCAATCTTTGGTAACAATAAAATAATTGATCTCTCTATGGTTACTGGTCAAAAATCCTTAATGATATTGATTAACTGAAAGCCATGGGTCCACGCAAGTCTACCTAATTACAATTAATGAATTCCTTTTAAAATATATTCATTGAAGCACACTTTTTCTATGACTTCTAAAAAAAGTATAAATAGTGTTTTTTACTTTCTATTTTATCTTTTAATTTAATTTTTTATTTTTTTCCAATTCACTAATGGCATTCTGTTCTGAAGACCTCTCCGAAGGTTATGTGTACTGGTCTACAGATACAGACTTACTTATCCTTATGTGGACAAGAGTCCATTTTTCTGTTCATACCTTGACCTTAAACTCCAGTTTCTTCTCAAAGTTGATCAGCTGCTCAGTTCTACTCATTTTTTTCACACGTTCACTACACTCTTTGATAATCTTCAACAAGAAGAAAATATTATAAATAGACAAATTCTTGTAGTCAATGCATCTTTACATGATCAAATTTAGAAAATACCAAGCTACAGATGTCCTGTGTCATTTAATTTTTCCTTTGTTCTTTGCAAGATTGATTTAATCTGCAGTTGTGCATAAAAAGATTTTTCCACTGGATTGCTTGAAAGAGGAACCATTGATATTAAATTGGTAAGTTTGACTTGGCAGATGCCACAACCTGGAAGGGAGATCTAACAACAATGCCTGACTTTGTAGCTGCTGCTATCTTAGTTTCTGCAGATGAAATTTTCCTGGAGGTCCAATGCTCTACTGGGCCTCCTAAATTATTAAAATGAACCAGTGATTATACCATAGACTAAATATAAATTAAGACACACAGCACAGTTTTCACTTTAAGTGTGCTTTATCCCATATTTGTGTAGGATAAGTGCATTTAATAAGACATTCCAACAGTGTGTTATGAAGGTAAATTTTCAGCTCATCTGTACCATTTTTGCAGGAGATCAGAAAATTAGGGGAGCAGGACTTAGACATGTTTTCACTTGATTCCTTTTGCCTACAATGTTCCCTCTGGCTGCAATTTATGTGCTAAAGTGCTTGCACATACTTTGTATCATAGTCACATTAAGGCCTCAAAACGTACGCAAAATTATTTAAATGAATCCCTGATGCAATTTCCCAGCTTCTGCAGCATTTTCCCTATAAATTCCATTCGGATTGGATGCAAGGAAAGCTCCACGTACGATGGAGCTCTTAAAGGGGTACATGCTTTGTATGTTTTTGTTGCAATGTTTATAGTACTGTGCCATGTTAGCACTGTTTTATTTTTGTTAGTTTAAAAAATATATTTCTATCATTATTTATATGCTGAATTTGTGGAATTATTGTTGTGGAACAATTTTTATTTACTCGTTATGGTAAATTTGCTTTTAAATGTCCCAGAAAAAGAACCGTTATTGCCCACTAGCTAATTGGAAAGCAACTGCAAGTGATTAATTCACAGGACTTCAGTAAAACAGGAAGAAAGAGGGTGCGTGAAAAGATATCCACTACCAATTTTCACAGGAATTTAAGGAGTCACATGGCTATGGGGATGCTGCATGAGAGTGGCAAGCAGTGCCCCCTCCTCACTACCATGTTAATGTGCACCAACACTTTGCCAGCTATCAAACAAGGGATTGGTGTGTTGTGGCGCTCTGTCACTTAGCTACAGACTTGGTTTCCTGCCTCCATACTTAATGTGGCAACTGACAGGTTTTGCCAGGCACTTTTGGTACCAAGACAGCCTTTGCGCAGGTTAAAATGCACATTAAAAATGTTCTCAGCCTTTGTAAAGGTTACCAACATTCTTATCTTCCATTGTGGCCATTTATCTTTAAGTGACTGTATTAGTTAACATTTATGGATTACCCTTAAAGGGCTGTTTACATGCAATTTTGTGTGTCCTCTCCTCCTTCCTCCCCGCCACCCCCCCATGAGCTCTCATCACCAAGCCCAAATATGAGCAGAGAGTTCCGTACTTGTAAATGAAGCTGAACCCCACGTAATCGGACAGGATCAGCAAATTAATGCTCAGGGGTGCTAATAATGCATGAGTGGAGGCCTGATTGAAAATCTACCCCTGTATATTGTCACAGTCTTTTGCAATGTATTATGGTGTCTGCGTCACAAACACATACGTGCATACCTTAATACAGTAGTCAAGAATTTTAAGTACTTGCATGGACGGTGTAGCAAAAATGCAAAAGGTAAAGAACAAAAAGACAAAAGAGAAGAGTTGACTTCCATGGAAATGAAAATCAGAAGAGATGTATAACGGGGGTCCAAGCCGATATCGTGTGTTTTACATTATCGCCCAAAGTCAAAACTACCCCCAAGGAGTGAGAAAAGAAGGTTGAATAAAAAAAGGAAAAAGAGAATGTCAACCTTGTACCTTTTCAAGTTCTTTATGTGCCTTCACAGCTGTGCTTTCCCTCTTTGACTCTTCCTCAGCTGTTTTCAAGATATTCTGTCAAACAAAATTGAATGCAGAGACATCAGCCACTTAGCAGAAAATTCTTTATGCCCATAAATGAAAAGTTAAACAAACATCCATTTGGTTGCCTTGTATCTTTCTTGACCTTCTTCAAATACAGTTCTCAGTGGGGGGGGAGAAGAAACTAAATGAAGTCTCCACATCTCTGTTCCACATTTCCTCCCAGTGGAACACCTTGCCATGACACAGCATTCTACCAACTAAGAAGGGATGAGGGTCATTCAACCACGGTAAGTGATAATGAAGCCTTGAGGACTGAACTGGGAATCAAATTCTTGGCTGCTTGAATGGCCTCAGTTCTAAAACAAATCAAAACACTTTTATTTATTCTTTTAAAACTTGCAATTTCTTGTGCATAATGGATACTCTTTTAGAATGTGATATAATACCTACTTGAGACCAGTGGCCCACTAAGTAAGCTCCAAGCAGCAAAATGTTTATGTGAAAAGAAACCCCATTAGGCAAGTTAAAAATGAATATACTATTTACACCAATTGTTGAGAAATATTTACACTTTCATGGCACTTAATAGCTCTTTTTTTAAAAAAAAAAGGAAATTACATTTTACTATGTAGTATGGAGGCAGAGAGGTACTTGACTCAATCCCACAATTTGGTGTAATGTACTGTTGATGCCCCATGAGATGTAACATCACATGGTCTTCTTCATTGTATAAAATAATGATCACAATACAAATAGACACTGAAATATTTGCCTGAAAAATGTAGTCAGTCTGACATCCATAGAATTATCTCAGGTAGTTACCTGTACCAGCAGTTTTAAGCGTGTTATTCTTTGAAAAGGCAGGATAAGAAATGAAGGGAAGGGCAGCCCTCTGCATTTGGGATCTTTCTCGAGCTCAGCCAACACATTACGGAACTGAAGATTATTTTCCCTGTGAAGAAGAAGTGCCGAGAAGGTAACTGTTCTTTAAAATGTTGATTAAACTCGTATTTGAAATTCAGCAATAACCTGTACATTCTTTCCCATATAATGCCTTAAAAACCTTAGGGGGGAAAATTCGGTTGCTTTGCGCCTCCCGTTAGCGTCCTAAGAGGGCATTAACGGGGCGCAAAGCAACTAGCGCCCGGGCGCGGCGATGTTTGTGCCGCTCGCAAAATTGACCAGACATTTTGTGGCGGTGCTAAACACCACCGCTATGATCTCCTGCGCCCGCAGATCGTGACATCAGTCGAGCGTGTAGCGCCCTGGACCGGATATTGAGTGGCGCCCCCTGCCTTTCTGCCTGCCGCTAGCAATGACAGGTAGAGGGGAACATTTTGCAGTCGGGAAGGGACTGGGGGAGTGTTATTTAAAGGCAGCCGCTTCCTGCCTTTTTTTGTCGGCGACATTTTTGCACCACGCATTCTGAGAGAGAGAAAGAGACTTCTGGAGAGTTTGTGTGAAGGAGTTTTAGGTACTGAGCAGCACTTTGTAGGTTCATTTTGATTTGACCTTCCTTGCATCGATTTAGAAGAGACAATGGGGGCTGCACTCTGAGCTCTTTCCCTGGGCCTCTCCGTTGTTCTTTCCAGCAGAATTGATGTACAGGTCTCTCCAGGCCGAGATTCAAGGCTGCAATGAGCAGGTGTGGATGGAGAGCAAGATCGACCCTCCCCTTTAAGAACTGGCTGGCGCCACTGTGTCTGTGTTCCATTGCTGACTGACATCACATGAGCTTCGCCAGCACTCTGAGGTAGCGCCTTGCTCCTCGGCGTTAGTGCCTTAAGAGAGGTGAGTAGCGCCTGATTTAGCGCTCCAATCACCTGCAGGGGCAATAGAAGCCAAGTTTGCAGTCAGAGGCGATAATTAGCGCCAGGCGCTAAACTTTGCGCCCGGCCGATAATTGCGCCCCAAACGGGGTGATACTGAATTTCTCCCCCTTAGGATTTCAAAAATGTCCTTAATATTTACCCCAAACTATTTCTGAATATTGTGCAGAACTTGACATTGCCCATATGCTCCAGTCACCCAGATGGTGTTTGAGGGTATGTAGAGTGCTTGAGGTCAAGAGGTGTCACTTCTCCACTGAGGAGCCTGGAGATCTACAGGTCAGGGGCCTTGCATTTAAAAAAATCAATGAGTTGATGGAGGCATTGGGGGCTATATCAGGCGTGCGCTGTAGACAGATCCTTAGATAGAGGGGCTCACCAGCAGCACTAAATGCTCAGACCTGAAATTTTCAATGCAAATGGGAAATGTTAAAGTGTACATTCCAGGCAACTCTCTCCCCATTGACAATATTCTAACAACGTTAAACAGTGCTCCTAACTTTTCAGATTCAATAAAACTGTGAAATGTCAGTTCAAACAAGTCGAGGAAATAGTAAGCAAAATACTATGGATGCTGGAAATCTGAAATAAAAAGAAAAAGTGCTGGAAGCAATCAGCAGGTCAGCCTGCACCCGTGGCGAGAGGAAGGTAGGGTTAATGTTTCAGGTCTCATGACCCTTCATCAGAAGTTCTGACAAAGAGTCACGAGACCTGAAATGTTAACCCCACCTTCCTCTCTCCACAGATGCTGCCTGACCTGCTGAGTGTTTAGAGAAAACAGGTTTCTTTGATATTCAAATGTGACTCTGTTACCACAAAGCTATCACCAGCAAATTTTATGCATATAGGTGAGATATTGCAGCTATTATTAGGCTCAGTGGCACATTTACTCAGACACATGCACAGGCATACATGCACACACTGTAACAAGGATTGTTCTACCCTCCTGTTCAGAAACAGAAACAGCATCGAAGCATACATTGATCGTCGATAGGCAGCCTCCTGATAGCTCTGGTTTGTGACGTATGGGATGTAGACATTGAAGTGTCTGACAGTGTGTTCATGCACAATATCACAGACATCTGAGATAACAATGTCTTCTTCTATACGGTGCTCCAGGTCCTGAAAGAATCTGAAAGTAAAAAGTAATGTACTCGGTAATGTTTGCTGACTGATAACGATCCACCAGTGTACACTGATAAAGGTTGAAAAAGGAGATATCTGCACATTTACAGGTGCCTGTTGGTTGCCCTTTGCTCTCATGTTTGATACTTTAAGACTGTAGGCTGGGGAAGCCTGTGGACAGATATTTTGCACGGATTTCTTCCAACAGTGACATCAGCTACAAACTTTCTACATGAAAGGCACAAAATGCAAAAATAAGATAAAACTGAGAGACACCAGTAAGAGTTCAGATTTATCTCCCTTTCGAGTTACGTAAAGACTTGCATTTATAAAGCGCCTTTCAGGATGTCCCAAAGCACTTTACAGCCAATTAAGTATTTTTGAAGTGCAGTCACTGTTGGAATGTAGGAAATGAGGCAGTTAATCTACGCGCAGCAAGGTACCACGAACAGCAATGTGATAATCACCAGATAATCTGTTTTAGTGATGGTGGTTGATGGGTTAATATTGGCCAGGACATGGAGAACTTCTTTGCACTTCTTCGAAATAGTACCATGGGATAATTCCCAGAAGTGAAATTAAATACGATCAACTGTTTAAAAAATTATTCCAAGCATGATGAAAGTTTGCCTTAATGTGAAGTCAATGACACCCCTTCGAGATGTCAAAATTATCTTGTACATTTAGCAAGTTTGATGTTCCTTCGCTTACCTTTCACTGGCTGCTTTGATGTCAAGGATGTTGGAGAAAATATGATGTTTTTCAATGGGACTGAGTATTTCACCGAGCTGCTCAGATTCCATGAAGTGGAAAACTAGGATCTCCAGACTCTTATAGTACGAAGCTTCAGAAGTGACAAGTTCAAACATCGCCTGAAGAAAAAATTGTTCAGTGATAAAATTCACTTCTCTATATCCTTAAAACATTTGCGGGTCTGTATGACCTACTTCTGCTCCTATTTCTTATGTTCTTATGTTCTAATATGTATGTCAAACAAATTTTTTATATTATTTGTTCTTTCCTTTTAACTCTTAGTATTTGCACACGTTTACCTCTCTATTTTAAAAATATTTCACTGAGCAAACACCATTAAGATGTCACATTGAATGTGTGTCTGGCTCCTGTAGAGTCATAGTAGTGTAATGGATTCACTTTATGGAATAATAATGGTCAGAGCAGGTATACACAAAATTGCATCATTTGTATAGTGAAACATTGTAGCAGTTCACATTCCACAGAAAGTTTTCTTCTGCCTCCACCTCCCTCCCCAGTTCACAAAGGCACCTTTTCTTCTCCTGCTGTCTCTCTCTCAAAGAAGCACCCCTTATCTTCCCAACTCCCTCCAGTACATGGAAGTACCCTTGTCTTCTCCCAATTTGCGGCTCTCTGCCACTTCTAACTCCTCCCTAATGTTGCTGCTTTGTTTGTGGATTCCAATATGCTGCACACTGTGGCTGGGAATTTCCGATCTTACAAAACTAACAGCAAGAGTTCAATCTGCTGAGGAATGATCCGAAGGAACAGGTAGGGGCTGGGAGCAGAAGCGAGGGGTGGAACTGGGAGTGTTGCGGGAGACGATGACACCCGAGTTATGTTGGCTGATCGGATGACCTCATTGCAGCATGGGAAGTTTAAATTCCTGTAGATTTTCATCTGCAAACATGAAGCCACCCATACCAGGTGTGAATATTGACTACCTGCATAAAACATGGACTGTTGACACGCATGTAACCCATTTCTTACTTTATCTTGCGCTGCCCCTTTTTAGTGACCATTTTCACCTATTGTCATTTATTTTACATGAACCCCATCATTTTCTGACCACAACAGTCAGTGGCAAGTGTTTGCAATTCTCTACAAATGTAACCAAAATCTCCACAGAACTGTAGGAGTGAATTTCTTTATTCTTATATGCCAGCAGTGTGAAGGAAAATTTCCACTGGTTCCTATTTATATCAAGATTGCAAATACATGTACAGAGAACGTGTTCACAATTTCATTACAAATAGAGAACTGCAGAAATTTCTCTCCTATGTTGGTTGACAAACTGAAGTGAGAACTCACTGTACTTAAATAACATTTTTTTTTAATGTAATAACAGTAATTATAGTTTTCTTGTACTTTTAAAGTAAGATCAGTGTTACAGTGGTGAATGGCCGGTGGTGTTAGGGTTTCGAAATGACATTAATAAACAAAGACTTAAAATTCCCCACAGCAAATTCTAGCGATATAGCAAAAAAAAGTAAATAAGCCAGAATCGAACAAAACCCAGCTCATCATCACTGTTCCTTGGAATAGTAGAATAGAGGATCATATAGGATCATATCATAATACTAATTCAGCCCTATCCAGTCCATACCTCTAACTAGTCACCATCTAAATTGTATCTTATTTACAATAAAAATCTGACCCTCCAGTTGTCGCATTCCAGTGTTACATAGAAACATAGAAGATAGGAGCAGGAATAGGCCATTCGGCCCTTCGAGCCTGCTCCGCCATTCAACGAGATCATGGCTGATCATCCAAACCCTAGCACCCGGTCCCTACACCGACAGCCATCCCACCTGTAATGAAATCTGTTTGTCTTGCCTGTATTCGTTCTTGCCTGTATTCGTTTTGCTCTCATGTATATTACCCTCCCCCACACGGTGTATAGTTTCACTTCCTCTTTCCTGACTAACCTGGAAGGTTCCAGGTCTTGGCTCTTGGCTCCGCCCCTGACTTCTCTTACATAAAGATCCCAGGATCTGTATGACTCATTCCTGCGAGCCAGTCAGTGTGTTGAGATGTTAGCTCTGATCTTAGTGATTAAAAGCCAACTTGTTAAAGTCTATAACTTCTAGTTTTGTGGTTATTGAAGGCACATCAATTTTAGTCACTAAAGAATACTAGGATGGATCGACTCCTAAAACCAGAGCGTCTGGACTTGGATCCACATTCTGCTGAAGCATCAAATCAATTTGGACACTGGCTCAAATGCTTCGAACTCTTCACGAGGGCCTCATCCGCTAGCGAGGTAGATAAACTGAGTCTACTGACTACTCGCGTTAATCATCGGATTTATTCATTCATCCGGGATGCCACCTCTTACACGGAGGCCATCACTATCCTGAAGGCCCAATACCAGAGGCCAGTAAACGAAGTGTACGCCAGACATCTGCTGGCTACATGCAGGCAGCGACCTGAGGAATCAATGGACGATTTCTTACAGGGCCTAAAGGACTTGGTCCGGGACTGTAACTGCAAGGCCGTGATGGCCAACGTGTACTCTGATGAATTGGTCCATGATTCCTTCATCACGGGCCTCAAATCGAATTATATCCGGCAGAGACTGCTGGAGAAGGAGGTCCTGGACTTAAAAAAGGCAGTGGCCACTGCGCGATCGCTGGACGTGGCCCAGAAAAACTCTGACTCTTATTCTTCCGGCCATGCGGCCCTCACCGCCTCGTGCGCGCCGAGCGGGCCGCCATCTTGGAATCAGCCATCTTCCCCATCCAGGTCTCAGACCAGCTCTACACCGCCGGAGTCCCCACACAGAAGTTCACCCAGGAGTCCTACTACAGCGGCAATGTCTCGAGGCCCGAAATGCTACTTCTGCGGCCAGGCCAAGCACCCCAGACAACGATGCCCAGCGAAGGACGCTACATGCTTCAAATGTAAGAAAAAGGGGCATTTTAGCAAAGTCTGCAGGGGGAATCCGATTTCCAACTCCGTCACCGCCTCGTGCGTGCCGTGCGGGCCGCCATCTTGGGATCCGCCATCTTTTCCCGACTCAACGGCCGCCCAGGGCCCAACAGTGGCTTTGATCACGGTGGATCAATCCAGGCCACACCCGTTGACAAAATCCATGATGGACATACAGGTAAACGGGAATTTAACGAAATGTTTAATTGACTGTGGGAGTACCGAGAGTTTTATCCACCCTAGCCTGGTACGGCAGCACTCATTAACGGTAACCCCTACACGGAGCAGAATTGCTATGGCTGCTAAGCCCCACACTTCGGACATTTTGGGCTACTGTGTGGTAACACTGACTGTAAAAGGCACGGACTACAAGGATTTTAAACTCCTCATGATGCCAGAACTCTGTGTTAATGTAATCTTGGGCCTGGACTTCCAGTGCCACCATGAAAGTGTCACGCTAGCATATGGCGGGTCCCAGCCGCCACTCACAGTCTGTGGCCTATCAACCTTAAAAATCAGCCCGCCCTCTTTATTCACTAATCTCGCTCCGAACTGTAGGCCCATAGCGACCAAAAGTAGACGGTACAGTCTGGAAGACAGACACTTTATCAAGGCGGAAGTGTACAGACTCCTGCGGGAAGGCATTATTGAATGCAGTACCAGTCCGTGGCGTGCCCAAGTAGTCATAGTTAAAAATAGCTAAAAGAAACGGATGGTAATTGACTACAGCCAGACTGTTAATATTTATACCCAGCTGGACGCCTACCCTTTACCCCGCATATCAGAAATGGTCAACCAGATCGCGCAATACCGAGTCTTCTCGACTATCGACCTCAAATCCGCGTATCACCAACTCCCCATTAGAACGGAGGACCGCCCATACACCGCCTTTGAGGCGAACGGGCGCCTCTACCATTTTCTCAGAGTGCCCTTCGGGGTAACAAATGGGGTCTCGGTCTTCCAACGTGAGATGGACCGCATGGTTGACGAGAATAAACTACAAGCTACCTACCCCTATCTGGACAATGTCACTATCTGCGGGCACAACCAGCAAGACCACGATCTAAATCTTGCGAGATTTTTAAAAACTGCCCTAAAGCTGAATCTAACCTACAACGAAGACAAATGTGTCTTCAACACAACCCGTCTCTGTATCCTCGGCTGTGTGGTGGAAGATGGGGTAATTGGACCGGACCCTGACCGATTACGCCCCCTAAAGGAACTGCCCCTGCCACACAATCCCAAAGCTTTAAAAAGGTGCCTGGGATTTTTTTCGTATTATGCCCAATGGGTACCCAATTACTCTGATAAGGCCCGACCCCTCATTAAATCGACGTCCTTCCCACTATCAGCTGAAGCTCGGGAGGCTTTCCCCAGTATCAAACAGGACATTGAAAGGGCTGCACTGTGTGCAGTGGACGAAAGCATTCCCTTTCAAGTCGAAAGCGATGCGTCAGACTTTGCTTTAGCTGCGACCCTCAATCAGGCTGGGAGACCTGTGGCCTTCTTCTCCCGAACCCTTCAGGGACCTGAAATCAGGCACTCTTCTGTCGAGAAGGAGGCACAGGCTATAGTGGAGGCAGTGCGGCACTGGAGACACTACCTAGCCGGCAAACGTTTCACCCTGCTCACTGACCAGCGGTCGGTGGCTTTCATGTTTAATAACAAAGGGGGAAAATCAAGAATGACAAAATACTCAGGTGGAGGATCGAACTATCCACGTTCGACTATGATATTATGTACAGGCCGGGAGCCCTTAATGAACCCCCAGACGCCCTATCGCGGGGAATGTGTGCCAGCATTCATACGGACAAATTACAGGGTCTCCACAATGACCTCTGTCACCCAGGGGTCACCCGACTATACCATTTTATAAAGTCCCGCAATCTGCCCCACTCCATCGAGGAGGTCAGGGCAATGACCAGAGCCTGCCGCATCTGTGCGGAATGCAAGCCTCGTTTCTACAGGCCTGACCATGCACACCTTATCAAAGCCACACGGCCATTCGAGCGCCTAAGTCTGGACTTCAAGGGACCCCTTCCCTCTGCCGACCGTAACGTATACTTCCTCAATATCATCGATGAATATTCCCACTTCCCCTTCGCCATTCCCTGCCCAGACATGACCAGTGCCACGGTCATCAAGTGTCTCGGTAATCTATTCTGCATGTTTGGCATGCCGAACTACATACACAGCGATAGGGGGACGTCATTTATGAGTGACGAACTGCGCCAGTTCTTGCTCTCAAAGGGGATAGCCACTAGCAGAACCACTAGCTACAACCCCCGGGGTAATGGGCAAGTGGAAAGGGAGAATGCTACTGTTTGGAAGGCTGTCACGTTAGCCTTAAAGTCAAAAGGCCTTCCGACCTCCCGCTGGCAGGAAGTCCTCCCAGACGTGCTCCACTCCATAAGGTCTCTGTTATGTACAGCCACTAATGCTACCCCTCACGAAAAGATGTTCGTTTTCCCCTGGAAATCGACCTCGGGCATATCTCTACCCACGTGGCTGACGTCTCCGGGGACAGTACTATTGCGGAAGCACGTGAGAGGCCATAAAATGGACCCCCTTGTGGAAAAGGTACAGCTCCTCCATGCAAACCCTTAGTACGCCTATATCGAATACTCTGACGGGCGAGAGGACACTGTTTCCATAAAAGACCTCGCTCCCTCGGGGAGCGGAGAGAACGATGAGAGACTACCTGAGGAAGACCTACACCAAAAAGAGACAGGACGCCCAGAGGTATCAATACCCAACTTTAACCTGGAGGACACTGCAGATAACCTGGAAGACACTGCGGAGGCCCAGACAGCGGAGGAACCAGAATCCACTCCCCTAGAGGCACCCCAACCGGCTTTGCGCCGATCACTGAGAACCGCAAAACCTCCTGACAGACTCACTTATACCAACTTTTAAGAAACATCACCCCGATCGACTAAATCTAAAGAAGGGGTGAATGTAATGAAATCTGTTTGTCTTGCCTGTATTCGTTCTTGCCTGTATTCGTTTTGCACTCATGTATATTACCCTCCCCCACACGGTGTATAGTTTCACTTCCTCTTTCCTGACTAACCTGGAAGGTTCCAGGTCTTGGCTCTTGGCTCCGCCCCTGACTTCTCTTACATAAAGATCCCAGGATCTGTATGACTCATTCCTGCGAGCCAGTCAGTGTGTTGAGATGTTAGCTCTGATCTTAGTGATTAAAAGCCAACTTGTTAAAGTCACTGGGCTAGATTTTCAGTATAGACAGTTTTGGGGCGCTAACCTTAGCGCCCGCCCGAAGTTAGCGCCCGCCCCAAAGTAGCGCCCCGTTGCCGGAAATTCAGTGGCTTCGCCCTAAGAGGTTGGTGGAGCGCTAAAAGAGGCGTTCCACTACTATCTTTAGGCGCTAAGCCGGCGGTGCAGAGCGCAGCGCCCGAGCTCCGGCGCAGCGCACGGCAGACACTCTGGTGCCAGTGAGCTCTTAAAGGGGAAGGGTGCATGTGTTTTTTTCAAAGGCAGAGGGAGGAGGATGAGGATGAGGATGAGGATGATGAGGAGGAGGAGGAGGAGGAGGAGGAGGAGGAGGAGGAGGAAAACATGGAAACATAAATACACCGTGCACAACAACACACTGGATCCGTCCACACAACACATGCAGACTGCCATTTATAGTGCAGGAGGAGTGCCCTTTAATTTGCGCTCCCCAGGGTGTGTTGCGTTCCATTTTACAAACGCTCTGGACGCCAGCCGCACAATGGGGCGGTCCGACTGAAGTTTGGATTCGGGGCGGCCAAAGGGCGTTGCACGAGGATGTGACGTCATTTTCTGCGCGCGCATCCGGGCGGCCGCTAAACTTTGCGCCGGCGCTAACGGGCAACTTAATTTGGGGCGGGGCGCAAACTGCGCTGCGCCCGGGCGCTACACGCATAGCGCCCGAAAATCACTTCTCTTAAGGCGCTAACTGCTGGCGCAAGCAACTGAAAATCTAGCCCTATAACTTCTAGTTTTGTGGTTATTGAAGGCACATCACCACCCAAGCCCTATCCCCGTAACCCCACGTATTTAATCCCCCCTAACACTAAGGGTCAATTTTTATCATGGCCAATCAACCTAACCCACACATCTTTGGACTGTGGGAGGAAACCGGAGCACCCGGAGAAAACCCACGCAAACACGGGGAGAATTTGCAAACTCCACACAGACAGTCACCCGAGGCCGGATTTGAACCCGGGTCCCTGGCGCCTTGAGGCAACAGTGCTAACCACTATGCCACCGTGCTGCCTCTGTTGCCACTATGCCACCTGTTATCTCTCTGATTTATGGGATTTACAGTGAGCTCAGTGTAGCCTGATGTTGTTGCCAAAAAAATATTTCAAATATCTAATTTTATTCACTGTTACAAAACTGTGTTTTGCAATTTTGTGATACTGAAACAGTGGTCACAATTAACTGATTGAAACATTCTGCAGAATGAGTGATGGCTATTTTGAATAATCAAAGGCTTTTGGAATGAATAACGCATTGGAATGTAAAACTACACACAGGCCTTGCCTTTATTCCTCTGTCTTACCTCCTGGAGTTTAATTTCCTTGCGACTGAGCGTACTCAATGCTGTGCTGTTTCTTACTTTTTCTGAGTTCTGCCATAATTTCATGCCCAGGTTATTCGTTTTCTGACTGAGTTTGATTGGCTGTGATAACACTTGATCAGGTGAGTTGATGTCAGTTTTTACTTCCTGAGGCTTGGCTTCATTTGTGAACTCTGCTCTGTTCTTCTCAGTGCAATCCTGCATTCGCCTTGTCTCAATTTCTTGAAACGTACTCTTTTCCCGATATTCCTGGTACAGAAGTTCTAGGATAACACAAATTAGTATATCGCTTTTTTTTCCGGCTGATGAATCAGATTGACCAAGCATGCAAGCATTATGTGTGATATAGACTGGGATTCTTGGCAATTGATCAGATCAAGAGAAACAGCAGGCGAATTCTTAGATCTACATTATTGGCCTGTGATTGCTTTTGCTTTATCTACTAATGATTATAATGAACATTCCAGGATGAATAGAGCCAGCTTGTGGTACAATCAGCATTCTGATCCATATTCCAACGTAAAACACACTGAAGCATTCATTAGCAGCATATTTATCCATAGAGATCTGATGGTTTTCAAAGATTGTATTTTCTTATATCAAAGTAACGCACAAAGGCACAGTGAAGACTGCACTGGAATATAAAAACCTATTTAGAATGATGCACAGTGCAGAATATGGGTTCAAGCCTCTGATCTTCATATGGTTGGGTTGTTATCAGTTAACCTTTGCCATCACAAGAATGGAATCAATGGCTAGTCAGATAGATCCCACCAGGAAAAGAAATCAAACAGTCACTTAGGCCACTTATGTGTGATTCCCAGCACTCAATTTCATAGCTGCATTGGCAGAAGCTTAGAAGCAGGTCATCCACCTGTCTTTTCAGCTGAGTATGATGCATGTCGCTGGGATATCCAACAAAGGAGAAAGGAGAAGTCAGGAAAGTCGTTTCCAAAGAAAGAGGGAGGCCAAAAATCTTCAGCCCTTCAAACACAAATTCGGTACAACTCCAGTGGTAATGCAGTTAAAGGAATGCTGACTAGACTGAGATCCAGATATCATGGATGCTGACCTTGCTCAGGAGTTACCTTTGGGCCACATTTGGGGTGGGGCCTCTGCTCGGGGAAGTGGGGGAGGGGGTGCGGAAGATGGGACCAAGGGCAGGGACTCCCAAGCCCAGAAGTCTGTGTGGCCCTGGCCTGGGAAACTTTGGTTAGGAGACTGGTGTGTTGGCTGCAGGAGAGGTAGCTATGGAGCCCACATTGGGGATTCAGGCCTGTGTTGTGGCCTGGACCCATGTAGAAGAAGATTCATAAAAATGTTTTAACATTTTCAGAGCAGCCCCCTTCAGGACACAGTCAGGAGATTTCTGGGTGAAGGGAGGGCCTGACGCCCCTCCCCGACAGGGCCACCAACACCACACTTTGCAGCCTCATGCGGTAAGCAGGCACCCAAGATCTACCCCTAGTCGTGCAGGTGTTTGCCTGGGATAGTTAAATCGTGTGACCTTCTGCTGACCCCATATACTCCGATGGGGTCAGAAGCGGAGGTCTCCAGCAGGTGCAATACTGCTGGGATCCCTGGTCCATGGGTTTGCAGGTCCAGAGTCTTACTCTTGGACAGGCAGTAGGGTTTCCCACCTCCTGGACTGTCCTAGCGCCTCCAGGAATTAAAGATTAACCTCCTAAACATCCCTGGAGACACTATAGTCCAGCCGGTGTTCAAATGCCAAGGTAACGCATGCTGACCCTCTGCCAACCATCTTATTGGTTTACTGGTGCTACGTCTTATAACGCCAATGTTAAGTCGGTACTGTCTCACTTTACGATTGCAATCCAATTATGTCATGTGATGAATCCTCCCAGAATCTACATCCTAGGGTACTTAAGGAAGTGGCCCTAGAAATAGTAGATGCATTGCTGATCATCTTCCAACATTCGATAGAATCTGGAAGAGTACCCATGGATTGGAGGGTAGCTAATGTTACCCCACTATTCAAAAAAAGGTGGTAGAGAGAAAATGGGGAATTACAGACCGGTAAGCCTGATATCGGTAGTGGGGAAAATGCTAGAGTCCATTATAAAAGACGTAATAGCAGAGCACTTGGAAAACAGTGACAGGATCGGACAAAGTCAACATGGATTTACAAAAGGTAAATCATGCTTGACTAATCTACTGGAATTTTTTGAGGATGTAACTGGTAAAATAGATAAGGGAGAACCAGTGGATGTGGTGTATTTGGACTTTCAGAAGGCTTTCGATAAGGTCCCGCATAAGAGATTAGCATGTAAAGTTAAGGCACATGGGATTGGGGGCAAGGTATTGACTTGGATAGAGAACTGGTTGGCAGACAGAAAGCAAAGAGTTGGAATAAACGGGTCTTTTTCCGAGTGGCAGGCAGTGACTAGTGGGGTACCGCAGGGATCGGTCCTTGGACCCCAGCTATTCACAATATATATTAATGATCTAGATAAGGGAACTAGATGTAATATCTCCAAGTTTGCAGACGACACAAAGCTGGGTGGGCGTGTGTGCTGTGAGGAGGGTGCCGAGAAACTCCAGTATGATTTGGACAGGTTGGGTGATTGGGCAGAAGCATGGCAGATGCAATATAACGTGGATAAATGCGAGGTTATCCACTTTGGTGGCAAAAACAGGAAAGCAGATTATTATCTGAATGGCAATAGATTGGGAGAAGGGGAAGTGCAACGAGACCTGGGTGTCCTTGTGCACCAGTCGCTGAAGGTAAGCATGCAGGTGCAGCAGGCGGTTAAGAAGGCAAATGGTATGTTGGCCTTTGTAGCGAGAGGGTTTGAGTACAGGAACAAGGATGTCTTGCTGCAGTTATACAGGGCCTTGGTGAGACCACATCTTGAGTATTTTGTGCAGTGTTGGTCGCCTTATCTGAGGAAGGATGTTCTTGCCATGGAAGGAGTGCAGCGAAGATTCACCAGGCTGATACCTGGGATGGCAGGAATGACGTATGAGGAGAGATTAGGTCGATTGGGCTTGTACTCGCTGGAGTTTAGAAGAATGAGAGGGGATCTCATTGAAACTTATAAAATTCTGACAGGACTGGACAGACTAGATGCAGGAAGGATGTTCCCGATGGTCAGGAGTCCAGAACCAGCGGTCACAGTCTAAGGATAAAGGGCAAGCCATTTAGGACAGAGATAAGGAGGAATTTCTTCACCCAGAGAGTGGTGAACCTGTGGAATTCTCTACCACAGAAGGCAGTAGAGGCCAATTCATTAAATATATTCAAGAAGGAGTTGGATATATTTCTTAAGGCTAAAGGGATCAAGGGGTATGGGGAGAAAGCAGGGTACTGAATTTGGATGATCAGCCATGATCTCATTGAATGGCGGAGCAGGAAGGGGCGAATGGCCTACTCCTGCTCCTATCTTCTGTGTTTCTACGTTTCTATGGAATACGTCCAACCAAAGTTGGCAGCCTTACCAAGCAGTGCTGTGCAGTGCAATTCCAGATAATGAAGTAGCAATATACTGAAACGCTGAATAGTTTTGTGGGTGTGCCCTTGGATGCCGAAGCAGTGAGATACTGCAACAGAGAGGACCCCAAGGACTGTGCTTGGGAGGAGCTGTATAGCTTAATGGCTAAAAGTTGCTTAAAATGAGTTAATCTGCCGTGGTCTAAAATTACAGAGGGACATGCTGTCAAAATGTTTCCTTCTGAGTCACACTGTTAAACCTATATAAAAATCTAAACCGGATATTTGTCAGTTTCAAATTTATTTTACAGTTTTTTAGTGGAGGAGGAAAACTAAAATCTAAGCTGTTAAGACAGACTTAATGAAAATGGCTTGACATGTAAATTGTTGTATAGTGTAGTGCTAGATGTTAAAGCAGCAAAATAAGGTGCATTGCAGTAGCTTGGTTCTCCAACCCGGTGAAACCAAGATTTTCAATCCAAAAACTGCAGAGAAAGCTAAGGGCACAGCTTGACAGAAGCTGTGGAATTCTCTCAGACAGTGTCGCCATCTTGAACTCTGCCTCTTGAACAAAGAACTTTAAACATGGGGGTAGTTACTTGCTCGGTGGGCTGGGCAAGTTACTGGCTGTGGCTGACATCACAGAGTACAAAAGATAGGTGAGGTGTTGGGTGAATGCCTGTGGTCACTGTAGTCTCCTGGAACACTTTTTGATCATCTTCGGAGATCAGAAAAGAATTTCTCAGATTTTGTTCCCCCTGAATTGGCTGACGGTTTTCTTTTAGCTGCTTTTTGCCGCTCCCACAAGGCTGCTGGTGGGGACGTTGGGGATCACGATGCTCGGTTGTAACATGACTATATGGAGACAGGCTCAATGGACCAAGTGCTCTTTTCCTGGCTGTCACCTTTGTATATTTGTATGCTAAACCAGGGCTACTGGAGGATATATATCAGTATATGAAAAATCTGTTGTACCCCAGTCTGATTTCTCTGTATTCCAGTAAACACCAGGGTCAGTTCCAATAGACAACTGCCCTTGTTACAATTGTCTCTGGCTGCAGCCTATAGTTTGTCATACTGCACCACCTAATATATATAAAAAATAATGGAAGCCTTTTGTCTTATGTACAGAGTAGCACAAAAGTCACATGCAAATCAGATAATTAGATAATCTGCACCAAGGCAACAATACTTAAGCTGCAGGTTTAATGTTTGAGCTGAGAGAAATGGCCCACTAAAAATAAAGAAACACTTCCATTTATACAGCGTCTTTCACAACCTCAGGATGTCTCAAAGCGCTTTACACCCAATGAAGTACTTTTGAAATGTAGTCACTGTGGTAATGTAGGAAATCCGGCAACCAATTTGTGCGCAGCAAGGTCCCACAAACAACAATGAGATAATGACCAGATAATTTATTATTTCGTCACTACACTCGAGTATCAGCCTAGATAATGTGCTCAAATCTCTGGAGTGGGATTTGAACCCATGACCTTCTGACTCAGAGTTGAGAGCGCCAGCACTGAGCCAGGGCTGACAAAATCTTCCCAAAAAGACTAATCTTGGAAAAATCAAACAGGTTAAAAAAGTTTGCCACTGATTTAAACATCTTTTGTGGGGTTTTTTACGCGTGTTTTTTTCCAAGATGTATTTATGGAAATAATATTTTGCTGATGACATTGGCTTGGTGCAGTTATTGAGCCCACTACTGCAAGAAAGCTGAGGCGACATGCACAACTGAAATTTAGCTTTCGAAGCACCTTGGATTAATAACTATGTACTGATGTTAATTCACCTCCCACGTGTTGTCAGGCTCAGTAACTCCCCCAAGCCAGCCCCCACTGTTTCACAAACATTCACATTATAAAATCAACAGAAATAGGAAAAAAACAAATGGGATGTTCAGGTTCATCATAATTCTGAACTTTTTCATTTTAGACAGGATACTAATGACAAAATTCTTTCTTTAAATCGTATTAGAAATAATAGTTTGAAACACTCAAGGACGTTGATCATTCACAGTATTGTACCTATGTTTTCAACGAAATGCCACACATTCTTAAATCTGTTTACGGAAGCATTTGCTGGAGAATTTCCATTTTGCTGTGAGCTTGCTGGAAGAAATCTAAAATGGCACAGAAAGAGATGATAGACGAGTTACTTAGAAATATGAGGTTAGTTTTTTCATTGGAATAATACATTTATGAAGTCCTTTACCTCACTACATTTAACAAATATTATTTACCCATCAACTGCATGTATGTGCAGATTATTTTTCTGTAATTTTTCCCCTCTAGTGCTTGACATTGTTCATTCTCTTCCACCTGCTTTGTGACACCACAATACCATCCTACTGCTTGTTATCAATGGCTGCTTCAATTGTGCAGTGACCTCCCCCAGCTGGTTGTTGCCCACAAACAGAAGCAAAGAAGTAACCGCGTGGATACATTATACAAGATAACAGAGGCCCAGGGATAAATTAGATTTGTGTGGCATTTCTCATTGGTTCTGAGAGTGTACATGAAAAAATGAATTTGGACCTGCATATATGTGTGTAATTTACTCTTGCCCTCCTGATATTCTGTATATATCTGGGGTTTACATGTGTGGTTTGGATCAATTGTTCTCTGTTAGCAATCTAATGAATAATGAACCATTGAAACGGAGTGAAATGTCCCCGCTACAGAGGCCCATTGGGGTCGATTTTCATTGACCCGTGGAGTCGGGATTGGAGGCGTGCGGGGGGTTTAAAGTCCCAAATTCGGGGGTCCCGACACCATCCCGCCCCCAACCCGCCTCCATGTAAGTTTCAAAGGAGGCGGGTACCCGCCCCGCACTGGGACCCGCCTACCCGAGGCGGGAAGGGATTAGTGCCAATTAACTGCCTATTAACAGGTAGTTAACAGGCAGTTTTTAGCCTAATCCATATTTTAATGCTTGAAGTGTGGGATTCCCGACGGCTCCAAACCACGCCAAGTTAGAGGAGTCGGGCCGTCGGATTGAAGGACTTGGAGGGGTCGAGATGTCGGTGTTCAGGTGAGTGATGTGTGCATGAGTGTAAAGGTAAGTGTGTTTGGTGTGTCTAAAGTGTGTAAAGAAGTTTAAATTACCTGTACTTACCTTTTCAGCCTTCCTTCCTCTAGGTTTCGGGAGTCCATCATCTAATCGGCACAGAAAGCAGAACGGCTGCGAACTGTCAAAAGTGACAGCCTGCAACTTTCTGTGCTGGTGAGATTTCTGAGTCTGTGTAGAAGGACTCAGGTTAGAAGTAAGACTGTCAGTGTTTGACAGCTTCAAACAGCTGTGAAACACTGATATTTCATCTGTCAAAACGTCTTGACAGATGAAAATTTCAGTCTGTGACATCACCTGTTCCCGGGTGGCCCTTAATTGGCCTGCTGAGCCCGCTGGGTGGGCTCAACAAGGTCAATCAAGTTAAAATCACGTGGATTGGCCGCATCTCGATGGAGGCGGGACTACAACCCCGAAAGTTGTAGTCCCGCCTCCTTCCCGACTTCTGAATGAAAATCACCCCCATTGTCTTTTTAAACAGAATCAATTTTACTCATTGGGCCAAAATTTGCTGTAGCAGGCATCTGCAGTTAGTTAGATTTGCCCCTGCACCCTTCAGCTCAAAACACTTTTGCCCACAAAACTGCTGAAAGTGTGAGCTGATAATGGTGCGACAAGGGAAACCTGAGTGAACAGGACAAGCAACTGTGTATCTCCTTAACCAATCAGATTGAAGAATTGAGAACTAAACAGTGGAAGGACTGAGAAGGAAGTGTAAATTAGAGTGGGTGAATTCAAAATCAAATCAAGAAATAGAAATAAAGAGAGGGAAAGATTGGATTAAGGGAGAGAGAAACAAGAAACAGGGAGGAAAAATTTTAAAAATTGTAAAAAAAATTAAATTTTACATTTTTAAAATCTCCAACAACAATTAAAACCTGAAGGAATGAGACTTCACACTTGTAATAGCTCATTTTCACTGCCAGAGAGGTTGATTGACAGTAGTTAATAATTATCATGTCATTTAAAGGGTACTTACACATGTAATGACAAGACTTAAATTTCTGTAGCGAGTTTAGTTCATATCTACCCCGTAAATACAGCAACTTCATGATATTCAATGCTTGTCAATGGTGAGGCAGACCACAAAATGCCATTTCTGTGAAGCTAATGATAGAGTGGCGCAACTCCGACAGCAACTTTTGGATATCTGCATTTAACCTCGCATCTGCTTCTTGCCTGGAGTTGCTGTACCATTTATGCATAAATAACGGCGAGCGCCATTAGCCTCACCATTATTTTGACAGCAAAATCTGCCCCATTAAGTTGAGAAATGCCAATTCTGGTAAATTGAACACTTTTCTATCTAGTATTAACATGAAACTCCCCTTGAATCAGATTTAGTATGGGCCAAATGCAGAGTACACCTCGCTCTAATCATCCTTTCAATATTCTTTAACCCTGACCTCATAAAGGTACCCCTAATGCACCAATGTGGATTTTTCAGTTTCCTAATCTAACGTTCCTTATGGCCTATCTTAGTTAGAATTCCAATTTGGTATCATTACTTTGTTGAGCTGTGTCCAGTATTATGCTACAGACCTATGCTTACTGGGAACAGGATGGAGACTATTCAAACTCATTTCACTTTTGTATGTCAGTGCCATCAGACAGAAGTCTAGAGGGTTGATCTCTGATTGGGCACTGACAGCAAGGTGTGACATTCACTGGGTGCTGTTCAGGAGATCATGAGCTAGCAGTCCCAGATTTTCTGTCCACTTAAATTATTGAATCCTGCTCGAGCACTTCCTGCGAGTGCCAATTCTCACTGGAAGTGCCCAATCAGGGAATCAGCCTTTAGGTTTAAAGTCAACTCTCGGGTCCCAGAGATGAAAGGGTAATGTTTGAATGCACTATTTCATTTATTTCTATTTAAAAGTTTACCAGTAAAATGTGTTTCTAAAAATCGCCCATTGTGAGAATCAAGCGCTACCAGTTTAGATACATCACGGGTCAGATGTAGAGTTAAATTCCTGATGGCTTTTCCAAGTGAGATTGCCATTTTCAGGACAAAATGGTTAGACTTGGGAAGCTGTGAAAATTATTGGCAGTTCTATGCAAGGATGTCTTGCTGCAGTTGTACAGGGCCTTGGTGAGGCCACACCTTGAGTATTGTGTGCAGTTTTGGTCGCCTTATCTGAGGAAGGATGTTCTTGCCATGGAGGGAGTGCAGCGAAGATTCACCAGACTGATACCTGGGATGGCAGGAATGATGTATGAGGAGAGATTGGGTCGATTAGGCTTATATTCGCTAGAGTTTAGAAGAATGAGAGGGGAGCTCATTGAAACTTATAAAATTCTAACAGGACTAGACAGACTAGATGCAGGAAGGATGTTCCCGATGGCAGGGGAGTCCAGAACCAGGGGTCACCATCTAAGGATAAGGGGCAAGCCATTTAGGACTGAGATGAGGAGGAATTTCTTCACCCAGAGAGTGGCGAACCTGTGGAATTCGCTACCATAGAAGGCAGTGGAGGCCAATTAATTATTAAATATATTCAAGAAGGAGTTAGATATATTTCTTAAAGCTAAAGGGATCAAGGGATATGGGGAGAAAGCAGGGACAGGGTACTGAATTTGGATGATCAGCCATGATCTCATTAAATGGCGGAGCAGGTTCGAGGGGCCGAATGGCCTATTCCTGCTCCTATCTTCTATGTTTCAAAGTTTCATGTCCAATAGAAATTGAGTTGAACCTGCCTAAATAAATTTCATTTAGGACTCATAAAGCTTACAATGTCTGACTGGATTTGGATCCAGGTCCTGAAAGTGAAAAGGCAGTATTTTGTTATGCTAGTCTCATTCTGTTCTATACTTTCAAAACATTGTGCTATTTACTTTGTTTCTCAGATATATCTTACCTGTTTGAGTTGTCCTTCTCTTGAACATTCACCAATGAACCTGTGATTTCAAGGGGCTGACTTATCTGTTGAGCTTCTTCTCCGAGAGTACAGGATCCAAGGTCATTGGCCAGAGTCTCTGTACCAGTAACTTTACTCTGAGCTGGAATGGAACTGGTTGCTTTCTTTAGAAGATATTCAGGATTTGATGCCAACTGACAACTTTGGCTGTCATAACGTCTTTGTAAGTGATTTTCCTTTTGCACCCCATGTAGTTCCAACACTGGCAAAGACCCATGGAAGCTGGGCAGCATTGTCACATCGCCACTACTCCAATGCTTAGGTACAGGGTTCTTTGGTACCAATGACCTAGGCCAAAAAGACACTGTATTCTTTACACCATCAACATTCAAAACACAACTGCATTTTTTAAACAAGAAAGTGTAATAGGCCACTTTAAATTTACCACACCATTTTTAATAGTTACAATAAGCAGTTTCCGAATTAAAATTCAGAACTACAAGTATATCAAAAAAAATTGGTCATTGTATTCAACTTCAAAGCAAAGTCAACAGGGGCTCATTTCGCCACCTCTGGAGTTGTTGCCGGTATAATCAGCCACTGGTGCTATCTGAATATGGCTCACAACACTCAGGTTAGTGGCAAAAAAACACACATCACTAGCCTAAGGCATGATTTGATAGAGTATTTATTCTTCCACTATCCAAAGATTAGGAGAACACTGTCCTTGTGTCAATTGAGTGAGCTAATCACAGATTCTGATCAACACCTGCACAATGCAACATTATCAGACATAATGGAGTCGATTTTAACCCCCGTCGTCCAGCCAGAATGGTGCATGTGAGGGGCTAAGATCAGTCTGAGTCCACTTACTGCACCGTTCCTGCCTGGCGACATCGTATCTTCACTGACTGTGAAGTCGGCCGAAGCTCCCGCTGTAGGCATGCGAGAACCTAGTTTACACGTAACGGTCACAGGCTGATGACATCATTGGTGCTGCAACGTGATTTTTATGAAAATTCAAGGGGAGGACTGCCCGGTGTCAAAAGCACCAGAGAAACCTGGCGGGATGCGGCAGAGTGGCCAGAAGAGGGCAAGGTAAGTACAATTCCCGATTGTTCGGAGGAACAGGAGGAAATCTTTTGCCCTGGAAGCGCATCTGTTTAGGAACCGCCACCCACCGCAACACTTATCTTATGCCGGGACCCATTCTCTTAGGTCCCCGGCGGCGGCCGATTCCCACCTCAATTGCCGCTCCCATCTGCGGCCAGGAAGTGGATCTGGCCAGTTTGGGCGGGACTCAGGGAAAATGTTTTCAAATGAGTACCGAGCATTAAGATCAGCCAGGCCTACACAACCCTGGTCTCCCCAGGTGCACCGACGGCTTTGGGGTTCATGCGCACCTTACCCACCCCCTGTTAAAATCAGGGTTTATTTGTATAAAGTCACACTCCATTTCATAGGGAGTCAGATCTTGCTTGCAGGAGTGATCTTTAGCATACAGCAATAGAGAAACATTCAATGAAGCTCTAAAAATAATAACAAAGGGTTCTCCGAGTTGCTTACTGATGGGGAACAAAGAAATGGCAGACCAATTAAATACATACTTTGGTTCTGTCTTCACAAAGGAGGACACAAATAACCTCCCAGAGATGTCGGGGAACATAGGGTCTAATGAGAGGGAGGAACTGAAAGAAATCAGTATTTGTAGGGAAATGGTGTTAGGGAAATTGACGGGATTGAAGGCCGATAAATCCCCAGAGCCTGATAATCTACATCCTAGGGTGCTTAAGGAAGTGGCCCTAGAAATAGTAGATGCATTGCTGGTCATCTTCCAAAATTCGATAGACTCTGGAACAGTACCCATGGATTGGAGGGTAGCTAATGTTACCCCACTATTCAAAAAAGGTGGTAGAGAGAAAATGGGGAATTATAGACCGGTAAGCCTGACATCGGTAGTGGGGAAAATGCTAGAGTCCATTATAAAAGATGTAATAACAGAGCACTTGGAAAACAGTGACAGGATTGGACAAAGTCAACATGGATTTACGAAAGGTAAATCGTGCTTGGCTAATCTACTGGAATTTTTTGAGGATGTAACTGGTAAAATAGATAAGGGAGAACCAGTGGATGTGGTGTATTTGGACTTTCAGAAGGCTTTCGATAAGGTCCCGTGTTACATCGTTATATTATTACATCGTTGTGGTGATTATTCTTTATGTTTAGTAAGAAGTATTGTGATTGGTTGTTTGTTTCCTGCCTTGGGATATATGCTGTAATCTCATTGGTAGTTGATGTCATGTGATTTGTGGTGGCCATCTTAAATTCAGTTCTTTCCAGCCTTTAGTTGGGACTGGGTGTTGAAAGATGTGCTACAGGATTTTTAAGTTAATAAAGCCTAGATTAGAAAGGCAAATCTATTCTTTATTTCAATTTATTAACTTATGTCAGAATGGAGTGATATCTTCAACCAGAACGATTCAATGCTGACCCTAATTCTGCAGGAGTGGATGATAAATGGAAACACTGGTATTGTACATTTAAAAACTTTTTGGGCGTGTTGGATCAAGAGTCTCTAAATAAGCTGAATATGCTGATCAACTACATTGCTCCGGATGTGTATAAGTATATTTTGGACTGTAAAACTTACGAAGTGGCTATTTCTACATTGGAAAAGATTTTTGTTAAACCAAAGAATGAGGTATTTGCACGTCACCTTCTATCTGCCCGTAGGCAGCAGGTGGGAGAATCTTTGGATACTTATTTACAAGCACTTCGGTGCCTTAGTGTTAACTGTAATTATAAGGCCGTGACGGCTGAAGAATATAAGGAAGAATCGGTACGGGATGCTTTTATTAATGGATTACTGTCTAGATCAATTCATCAGCGGTTGTTAGAAAATAAGACTTTGGATCTTAAGAGTGCTTTTGAGCAAGCTTCTACATTGGATGTGGCTCAGAGAAGTTCGGATTCTTATGCTCTTTTTAATCGGCCTGTGACTGTGGTTTCGGCAGTTCCGGATGAAAAGGAATTATGTGGACTTAATAGGAGTGGTTTACTAGATTCTGAAACAGTTTCTACTTCAGCGGCTGTTGCCTCTAGGATTCAGAAGTGTTATTTTTGTGGGAACGTCCGGCACCCTCGTCTGAAGTGTCCTGCTCGGGAGGCTGTGTGTAGTAAATGCGGCAAGAGAGGTCATTACGCACATGTGTGTAAATCATCAGGTTCAATTACCTCCTCTGTGACTATTCAGCTTTTAGATAGGGCATTTATTGCATCAATTTCTGCTGCATTTGCTCATGGCCGAAACAAAGCTATAGTTACGGCCCAAGTTAATGGGTTGGAAGTGAAGGCCCTTATAGATACGTGTTTTGATAATTTTAAAAAGGATATCCTTGGAGCAGTTGTGCATTCTATTGATGAGCAGGTTCCTTTTGTGATTGAGACGGACGCTTCTGATTTTGCAATTGGGGCTACTCTGAACCAAAATGGAAGACCTGTGGCCTTTTTCTCACGTACCTTGAACAATAGTGAAAAAAGGCATTCTTCAATAGAGAAAGAGGCGTATGCAATAGTAGAAGCACTGCGTAAATGGAGACATTATTTATCGGGGCGACATTTTACGTTGGTAACTGATCAAAAGTCTGTGTCCTTTATGTTTGATGTCAAACATTTTGGAAAGATTAAGAATGATAAAATAATGAGGTGGAGGATTGAGTTGGCATGTTACCATTTTGATATAGTTTATCATCCGGGGAAGGATAATGTTGCTGCTGATGCGCTGTCGAGGGCTTATTGTTCTGTGATTCACGGAGATACGCTTATTAATCTTCACAATGCCTTATGCCATCCTGGGGTTACAAGGATGATACACTTCGTACGCAGTAAGAATTTGCCCTTTTCAGTTGAAGACGTCAAGCGGATGACTTCATCATGTTCTATCTGTGCTCGGTGTAAACCAAATTTCTTTAAGCCTCAACGAGCTCATCTTATAAAGGCTACTTCTCCTTTTGAACGTTTGAGCGTCGATTTTAAGGGGCCTCTTCCTTCAACTACTCAAAACCGATATATATTTACTGTTGTGGATGAGTTTTCAAGGTTCCCTTTTGCTTTTCCTTGCGCAGATGTATCAGCTGCTACAGTTATCAAATGTCTGACTCAACTTTTTGTCATCTTTGGGATGCCTGCGTATATCCATTCGGATCAGGGAAGTTCTTTTATGTCTTCCCAGTTGAAGGAATACCTTCAGAGTCGGGGAATTTCTACTAGCAGAACTACCCCGTATAATCCCCAGGGTAATGGACAGTGCGAACGATACAATGGGGTGATCTGGAAGGCAGTTATGTTGGCTTTGACATCCCGGAACCTTAAGAATACACAGTGGGAAATGGTACTGCCTGATGCCCTGCATTCCATTAGATCATTGCTTTCAACGGCTACTAATGTGACCCCCCATGAAAGGCTCTTTAACTATCCGCGGAGATCTACTACGGGATATTCGGTACCTTCATGGCTTACTATGCAGGGACCTGTGCTGCTTCGACGCCATGTTAGATTGTCAAAATATGATCCTTTAGTGGAGGAGGTGGAGCTGTTGGAGGCAAATTCCCAATATGCTCATATTCGATTCCAAGATGGGAAAGAAAGTACCGTTTCAATTAAAGACTTGGCTCCTTGAGGATATTAACAATAGTCATGATTCAGATAATGTGGATGCTGTTACAGATACTACGAATATTTCCAATCCGACTGCAGATAATTATACTTCTATTAGTCAGCCCTCGATGGATGTTCATGACCGTCCCAGCTTACCTCCTGATGGGATTTCTAATCCGGAAACCGTTGAAAATCGGGATATGGATAGCCTTCCTGCAGAAGATACTTCTGTGTCTCCTGGTGTGGGAGGGCAAGGAATTTCACCAAGGTTAAGAAGGTCGACACGAACAAGATATCCGGTCGACCGATTGAAAATGGACTTTTAAATTGATAGTAATGTTTTAAAATTGTTGAAATATTATATTATATTGTTTTAGTTGAGAGATACTTAATACTTATGTGCAATGTTACTATTTGTTGTTGCTCGCTTAGTATTGTGTCATGTTGAATAGTTTTATTTTGTCTGTGCATAGTTTTAGTTGTAAATAATTAATTATAAATTGTAAAGGTTATTTAGGTTGGAGTAAATTTTAAAAGGAGGGGTGAATGTGGTGATTATTCTTTATGTTTAGTAAGAAGTATTGTGATTGGTTGTTTGTTTCCTGCCTTGGGATATATGCTGTAATCTCATTGGTAGCTAATGTCATGTGATTTGTGGTGGCCATCTTAAATTCAGTTCTTTCCAGCCTTTAGTTGGGACTGGGTGTTGAAAGATGTGCTACAGGATTTTTAAGTTAATAAAGCCTAGATTAGAAAGGCAAATCTATTCTTTATTTCAATCGTTAAATGGAACTACTTGTTACATCGTTATATGGAACTACTTGGTTAGTGTATTTATATTGCTATGTAGCACACTGTGAAAGGCAGTGCGCAGTGCAAGGTCGGACATCTTGTATCACTCCGCACCATGTGGCAGCAACATCATAAAAGCAAGAATACAACTGAGTGAAAGTCGTAAACTAAATGAGTTAAAAGTGTCTGTATAACATAGTAATAAGAACACAAGGAGACACAACATGGTGGCAGCGGTATAAGTGAGTACAACTTGTGCCATACGAACTACGAATAAGACGAAAAGTGAATATATGAGCTGATCGTGAGTGCCGGTGTCTGTGGTAATTGAGCGTGAATCATACGGGCAACTAAGATGGTGGCTGCCGCTGCACTGACTGCACAAATGCAACCCCTCATGAACTGGGAAGCCGACGATATAGTAGAGGCATTCCGCAAGTTCAAACAGAAATGTGACCTTACATTCAAAAGCTTCCTGAAGGGTACTGCCAACGAAGAAAAGGTTGGTTACATTCGGTTGTGGACAGGAGAAAAAGGTCTAGATTTGTATAATAGCTGGAGTTTGACTGAAGAGGAAAAGGAAAACCCTGTGACAATCTTTGAGAAATTCAGCAACCATCTAGAGCCTAAATCCAATCACCGTATACACAGATACAAATTTCAGAGTCTAAGACAGGAATCCGGTGAAACAGCTGACAATTTCCTGACAAGGCTGAGAAATGAAGCCAGCAAGTGTGCATTTAAGGAAATGGAGGAAAGGCTTGTGGACCAGCTGATATGGGGGTCAGCGCATGCAGAGGTACAAAAAGCCCTGATAGGGAAAGAAAAGCTCAAAATAACAGAGGCTATAGATACTGCGAGAGCTCATGAAGCCATGAAGCAGCAAATGAGAACGCTGATTTCTCAAACGGCTGACATGCGGACGGCTTCTGAGACGGACAACAGAGCGGATACAGTGAGAGAAAAGTACAACACACAAAGACATGCACATGACAACGGGAGAAACATGTGCAGAAACTGTGGAAGACCGCACTATTATACAGACCGGAGGAAATGTCCAGCATATGGAACAAGCTGCAATGCATGTGGCAAACTAAACCACTGGGAAAAGAGGTGTAGAACAAAGAAAGAAGGAACATACATCAAAAACAAAGGCAGACAGCAGAACCAGAGAAAGAAACACAACATCCATGCCATGGATGAACAGGATGATGTTGATTATGGTCATGACAATACACTAAACATCGAAACCATAAAGGTACAGCTTCACGAGATGTCCAGAGCGGAAAATACTCCGAAGAGAGAATTGCACACCATCATCCAAATCGAAAAGAGGGTCAAAGGTCAGCCCACAACCATCAACTTAAAGTTGAAGCTGGACACAGGGGCTCAGAGCAACATTCTCCCATTGAGACTGTACCAGCAGATCTTTCCTGAAAATTTGAGAGAAGATGGCTACCCGAAAAAGGGTTGTTTAAAGGCAAGTAATGTCACGCTGACAACATACGGGGGGAGTGAGATTAAACAACTCGGAATAACCTTTGTCAAAGGGACACATAAAAGAAAGAACATCACTGCATGTTCTATGTCACCGACACTGAGGGGGCCAGCGATCCTGGGATTAAACAGCTGCGAGAAGTTGAGATTGATCTCAGTGAATCACGAGCTGACAGAAACGTCACTGAGGATAGACAGCAACACCCCGCTGGAGAATCGCCCACAAATCAAGAGTAAAAAAGACTTGATAGACATGCATCCGGAATGTTTCGATGATACAGTGGGATTTTTCAGAGATTTCCAATACCACATCACCATCGATCCAGAGGTAAAGCCCGTTATCCATGCACCACGAAAAGTACCCATCGAGCTGAAGACAAAGCTTGAAAGAGAGCTAAAGGAGATGGAAGAAAAGGGAGTGATCGTAAAGGTCACTGAACCCACAGACTGGGTAAACTCAATTGTGGTACGAGAAAAGCTAAACGGGCATCTCAGAATATGTTTGGACCCCAAAGATCTAAACCAGGCGATAAAGAGGGACCACTATCCCACCCCTACGCTAGAGGAGATTACGCCATCACTGGCAGGAGCCAAGGTTTTCTCAAAACTAGATGCCAGAAATGGATATTGGAACGTGAAGTTGGATGAGGAATCAACAACACTGACAACATTCAACACACCATTTGGGCGTTACAAATTCCTGCGGCTACCATTCGGGTCAAAGGTCAGTCAAGATATCTTTCAACAGAAAGTAGACGAGACATACAGAGGCGCTATAGGAATAGCTGATGATATTCAGATCTATGGAGCAGAAGAAAGAGACCATGATATGCACCTACATGAGGCCATGGAGCGTACCAGGAAGACTGGCATCAAGTTAAATGCCGATAAGTGCATAGTTAAAGTCAAGGAATGCCAATTCTTCGGTATGATTTACACACCAGTGGGAGTCAAGCCAAATCCAGAGAAGATTGCGGTGATTGCTGAAATGAAACCACCCAAAGATAAGAAAGAGCTGAGGAGTTACCTCGGCTTGGTCCAATACATGAGTTCTTTCATCCCACACATGTCAGAACATACAACAAATCTCAGAGAGCTAATGAAAGAAGACGCCGAATACCAGTGGTCTGAATCACATGAAAGGAATTTCAAACAACTTAAAGAATTGTTGTGCAAAGAAACAAATCTGTCATATTATGACAGAAGAAAACCAGTCACTACAAGTAGACGCTTCTACCAGAGGACTAGGGGCAGCTCTTGTGCAGGAAGGAAAGCCAATAGCTTTCGCATCAAAGGCCTTGACGTCAGCCGAGACAAGATACGCCAACATAGAAAGAGAACTATTAGCAGTAGTGTATGGATGTGAGAAATTCCATACATACCTGTATGGAAAGCAGTTTACAATAGAGAGTGACCATTGTCCACTAGAACAGATCTACAAGAAGAATCTGTGCAAAGCACCTACGAGACTGCAAAGACTACTTCTAAGGCTCCAAAGCTACGATTTCACGCTTAAATATAAGCCAGGAAAGGAAATGGTGCTAGCAGATGCATTGTCTCGATTGTCACCATATGAAAAACACGAGGTGGAGGGTCTAACAGTAAAAATCCACCACCTAGTGAGTGTTACCCCTACAAAGCTCAGTCAAATCAGAGATGAGACTAGCAAAGATGAGGAATTGCAACTACTCACACAACAAGTGATACAGGGGTGGCCAGAGAGAATCCAGCAGGTACAGGCGACAATTCGTCAATACTGGACGATTAGAGATGACATCGCAATAGGAGACGGTATTCTCCTTGCTGGATCGAGGATCATCGTGCCAAAGACGATGCAGACAGAACTTCTCCATTTAATACATGAAGGCCACATGGGAATGGAGAAATGCAAGCTGAGAGCCAGATCAGCTGTATACTGGATAGGCATGTACAAAAATATCGAACAGATGGTTTCTGCATGTGGTATATGCCAGAAATACAGAAATGCACAACAGAAAGAGGAGATGATACCTAGTGAAATACTGTCAAGACCATGGCACACTGTTGGGGCAGATCTCTTCATGTGCAATCAAGAATGGTATCTCATAGTGACAGATTACTATTCCAAGTTTCCTTTTGTGAGAAGGATGAAAGATCTGAGAGCCACAACTACCACCAGAATTGCAAAGAGCTTGTTTGCTGAAAAGTATGGGTTCAAAAATAGTAACCTCATCCCCACATTTCCCAAGGGGACACGGGTTCATCGAAAGACAGATCCAGACTGTCAAGAGAACTCTCATCAAAAGTAGTGAGATGGGGGAAGACCAAGACCTTGCCCTCCTATCACTCAGATCAACACCACTGAAAGCAGACATGAAATCACCTGCGGAATTGCTGAATGGGAGGAAGTTTAAGACTACCCTACCAGCAAAAATACATCCTCCCCAGGACCAGGAGGCCTTCAGACAGAAGCTGGCAGAAGCACAAGTCATAGGGAGCAAATATTATGACAAACATGCAAAGATGCTACCAGAATTGCTGAATGGGCAATCAGTGCATGTGCAAGACCCGATGTTGAAAACCTGGAATCCAGCCAAGGTCATTGGAAAAGCTGATACTCCAAGATCCTACTTCGTAGAGACCGAACCTGGTAACCAATACAGACGGAACAGACTCCACATCAGACCTTCACCTGAACTGGATAAGCAGCAGACAACATCAGCAACATTGACAACACCAGCTACCACAAGCAGTACAATGCCAGAACCAAGCGCCACAGATCAAACAACCATGAGCATGCACACTCCAACTCCAAGTGCGACAGCAACAACAACAACAAGAGCGGAACACACCAAAACACCGCAGAGGGGAGTGGTCACCACCAAATCCACAAGATGGAGGGACAACATCCAACCACCTGAGCGATATCGCGAATAAGAAAAGAAAACTCACGATTCTTTGTATTTGATCATAATTGTTTAGATATAATATTTTTTTTAATCAAATTAAATTTCATGTTTTAGTTTTTAGAGAAAGAGGGATGTTACATCGTTTATATTATTACATCGTTAAATGGAACTACTTGTTACATCGTTATATGGAACTACTTTGGTTAGTGTATTATATTGCTATGTGGCACACTGTGAAAGGCAGTGCAAGGTCGGACATCTTGTATCACTCCGCACCATGCGGCAGCAACATCATAAAAGCAAGAATACAACTGAGTGAAAGTCGTAAACTAAATGAGTTAAAAGTGTCTGTATTACATAGTAATAAGAACACAAGGAGACACAACATCCCGCATAAGAGATTAGCATGTAAAGTTAAGGCACATGGGATGGGGGCAAGGTATTGACTTGGATAGAGAACTGGTTGGCAGACAGAAAGCAAAGAGTTGGAATAAATGGGTCTTTTTCTGAGTGGCAGGCAGTGACTAGTGGGGTACCGCAGGGATCGGTCCTTGGACCCCAGCTATTCACAATATATATTAATGATCTAGACGAGGGAACTAGATGTAATATCTCCAAGTTTGCAGATGACACAAAGCTGGGTGGGCGTGTGTGCTGTGAGGAGGAAGCTGAGAAACTCCAGTGTGATTTGGACAGGTTGGGTGATTGGGCAGAAGCATGGCAGATGCAATATAACATGGATAAATGCGAGGTTATCCACTTTGGTGTCAAAAGCAGGAAGGCAGATTATTATCTGAATGGCAATAGATTGGGAGAAGGGGAAGTGCAACAAGACCTGGGTGTCCTTGTGCACCAGTCGCTGAAGGTAAGCATGCAGGTGCAGCAGGCGGTTAAGAAGGCAAATGGTATGTTGGCCTTCGTAGCGAGAGGGTTCGAGTACAGGAACAAGGATGTCTTGCTGCAGTTGTACAGGGCCTTGGTGAGACCACATCTTGAGTATTGTGTGCAGTTTTGGTCACCTTATCTGAGGAAGGATGTTCTTGCCATGGAGGAAGTGCAGCAAAGATTCACCAGGCTGATACCTGGGATGGCAGGAATGACGTATGAGGAGAGATTGGATCGATTGGGCTTATACTCGCTGGAGTTTAGAAGAATGAGAGGGGATCTCATTGAAACTTATAAAATTCTAACAGGACTAGACAGACTAGATGCAGGAAGGATGTTCCCGATGGCCGGGGAGTCCAGAACCAGGGGTCACAGTCTAAGGATAAGGGGTAAGCCATTTAGGACAGAGATGAGGAGGAATTTCTTCACCAAGAGAGTGGTGAACCTGTGGAATTCTCTACCACAGAAGGCAGTAGAGGCCAATTCATTAAATATATTCAAGAAGGAGTTAGATATATTTCTTAAGGCTAAAGGGATCAAGGGATATGGAGAGAAGGCAGGGACAGGGTACTGAATTTGGATGATCAGCCATGATCTCATTGAATGGCGGAGCAGGCTCGAGGGGCCAAATGGCCTACTCCTGCTCCTATCTTCTATGTTTCTATGTTCACATTGCATCTACAAGTCATCAGAATGCAAGAAGCTGTTATGGTCATTTTTGACTCTTTAGTGGAGCATCTCAGGTAGGGGGTGTTATGTATTGTGTGTTCTATTGTGTGTTCTCCTCCCACCTGTGGTGGCGCTGTCACAGGAGATAAATGGTTGGGTATTCTCTCGGTTAAGTTTAGCTCTCTTTGTTCGGAACTTTCCAGAACTTCCTTTCCTTCCAATAAAGCACTTCATGTTTGAATCTCTGAGTTCTGAGTCCTAAATTGTGTCTAGGTAGAAAGCTACCGACACAACAAGTGGCAACGAGGAGCGGATGAATCTGCGTACGTTACGGGTGCAGTGAGTAAACAGAAAATTTAATTTGAAACGTGTGATGGCTACTATATTAGGAAACATCGGTGATTTTGATGAAAATGTGGAGCAATGGAGCGCATATACGGAACATTTTGACTATTTTGTATTGGCGAATGCAGTGGCAAGTGAAAAGGTCGTGCCTACCTTTTTGAGTGTAATCGGGCCGAAGACTTTCAATTTACTTCGCAGCCTCGTGCAGCCAGATAAGCCAGGAACTAAAACATATAAGCAACTAGTGGAAATTCTTGGAGCACATTTTTCACCAAAACCTCTGGTTATTGCTGAGAGATTTAGATTTCACAAACGGAATCAAGAGGAGGGGGAATCAGTGACGATGTTTATTGCTGCTTTAAAAAGGTTGTCGGAACACTGCCAGTTCAAGGAGGTGCTGAATGACACCATTAGAGACAGACTTATGTGTGGTCTGCAAAATGCAGCCACACTGAAGCACCTTCTTACTGAGGACAACCTTACTCTTGAAAAGGCCATTGAAGTTAGTGTCTCCGTGGAGATGGCGGAAAAGGAGGCTCACCAGTTGAGTTCAACAGGGAGAGTTCACAAGGTGTCGTCTGAGCCTAAAGGTGCGTGGAACGGCACATGTTACCGTTGTGGGAAAACGGGCCATCACGCTAATGACTGCTGGTGTACGGAGCTGGAATGCCGAAATTGTGGCAAAAAGGGTCACATTGAACGCGCCTGTAGAGGTAAAAAAAGAACAGACAGAGCTGGGAAGCATGGAAGCAAAATGTCTGTATTTGGACAAGAGAGGAAAAAGAGTGTTCATTCAGTGCAGTATGATGGAACAAGCAAAACAGAGGGGAGCGACACCTCTGAGGAGGAAGAGGTGCATATACTGACGGTTGCAGGTGGTTCAAATGGCTACTGGGTGTCACCACTGGTGGAGGGACAATCAGTGCGGATGGAGGTGGACACAGGCGCGGCTGTGTCCCTTGTTTCAGACACTGTCTACAACAAAATGCTAAAGCATCTTACCCTTCAGCCAACAAACATTGTGCTAAAGACGTATACCGGCGAACCTGTGGCCATGAGAGGCGTCATTGAGGTGACAGTTAAATTGAACGGACAGACTGCAAAACTGCCACTATATGTGGTAAAGGGAAATTACCCATCGCTCCTGGGACGTGCGTGGCTAGAGAAAATCACGCTGGACTGGCCTGCAGTCCGCATGATGTCAAAAGGGGAGTCAGGTCTGACTGCAGTGTTAAACAAACATGCAGAACTCTTCAATGGGGAACTTGGGAGCATGAAAAAGATCAGCGTGAGACTGGACATTAAACCTGACAGCAAGCCGAAGTTTCACAAAGTCCGACCTGTACCCTATGCAATTAGGCCAAAAGTTGAGGCTAACTTGGAGGCCTTAGTCGAGAATGGAGTCCTGGAGCCTGTGAGCGTGAGCAAATGGGCCACACCCATTGTTCCTGTCCTGAAAAAGGATGGATCTGTTCGAATCTGCGGGGATTTTAAAGTGACTATTAACCCGGTGCTGTCTGTGTAACAGTACCCTCTTCCCCTCATTGATGATCTTTTTACGGGCCTGGCCGGAGGGCAAAAGTTCAGCAAAATAGACTTATGCCAGGCTTATCTACAAATGCATGTCGATGACAAATTAAAGGAGCTGCTGACAATTGTGACACACAAGGGGCTATACAGGTACTGCCGCCTTCCGTTTGGAATTACGTCGGCCCCTGCTCTATTCCAAAGGGCAATGGATCAGATTTTGAGTGGACTGCCAGGAGTCCAGTACTACCTGGACAACATCCTTGTCACTGGGACAAATGAGGAGGATCATCTTCTGAACTTGGATGCAACACTACAATGACTGAAAGAGTACGGACACAGAGTTCGTAAAGACAAATGTGAATTCTTTCAGTCTTCAGTTGAGTACCTGGGGCATGTGATTGACGCTACTGGCCTGCATAAGGCGCCGCCAAAGGTCAAGGCGATCGTGGAGGCCCCAGCACCCCAGAATGTGAGCCAGTTACGTTCATTTCTGGGGCTACTTAACTACTATGGGAAGTTTATTTCAGACTTAGCAACATTGCTGAAGCCGTTACATCAGTTGCTATGTCAAGGCAAAACATGGAAATGGACTGAACTGTGCAACGAAGCTTTCGCCCAAGCAAAGAAAGCATTGCTGAATTCGGAGGTCCTGACACACTTCGACCCAAAGCTACCCGTGCAGCTAGCATGTGATGCATCACCATATGGTGTGGGAGCAGTCATATCCCACATCATGCCTTCGGGTGAAGAGAAACCTATCGCCTTCACATCACGCACCTTGAACAAGGCCGAGAGTAACTATGCGCAGATCGAGCGCGAGGCCTTGGGAATCGTTTCTGGAATTCGAAAATTTCATCAGTACCTGTTTGGGAAAAGGTTCACACTCCTGACAGACCACCGTCCATTGACTTCAATCTTCGGGCCCCACATCGGAATTCCGTCTCTCGCTGCAAGCAGGATGCAAAGGTGGGCTTTACTGTTGTCAGGACACACATACGACATCAAATATCGCAAATCAGACTTGCACGGCAACGCAGACGGTCTCTCGAGGCTACCCTTGCCTGTTACTCCCCCAGAGCCTCGTCAGATAGACATCTTCTACTTTAGACAAGTGGAGGGAGCACCTGTCACTGCAGTTCAGGTGCGAAGGTACACCCGCAACGATCCAGTCCTGTCTGAGGTAATGGACGATGTCATTCGAGGGAGAGCGATAGGAGATTCCCCTAGTTTGAAACCTTACGTTTCAAAAAGAAATGAGCTCTCCGTCCAGGCATGTTGTCTTCTTTGGGGACGCCGTGTCATCATTCCGCCACCTCTGAGGGAACCTATACTGCAACAACTTCATACAGGCCACAGTGGGATGGTTCGGATGAAGGAAATGGCAAGAAGCTACTTCTGGTGGCCAGGTCTCGATGGGAATATTGAGGAGAAAGCCAAAACATGTTCCCCATGTCAAAGGGTCCAGAATGTTCCACAGCTGGCAACCCTACACCCCTGGGATTGGCCTGCAGAAGTGTGGCAGCAAGTACATGTGGACTTCGCCGGTCCTTTCGAAGGGAAGATGTTTATGGTGGTTGTGGACGCACGTAGCAAGTGGCCGGAGGTCGCTGTGATGAGGTCTACCACGGCAGAGAAAACAATTGAGAAACTTGGTGAGATGTTCAGCCGTTATGGCTCACCGGAACAACTCATAAGTGACAATGGGCCACAATTTGTATCACAGGAGTTTGCAACCTTCCTGCATGTGAATGGTGTCCAACACATCAGGTCTGCGCCCTATCATCTCTCTACTAACGGCCAGGCAGAAAGGTTCATGCAAACTTTGAAGCACGCCTTGAAGGCATCGCAAGGTCAGGGCTCAATCCACCAACGTCTGAACAGCTTCCTGTTGTCCTACAGGAACGAGCCGCATGCCACAACCAAAACTTCCCCCGCTTCGCTCATGATGAAGAGGCAGTTGCGGACAAGTTTTGACTTACTCAAACCTCCAAGGGCAGAGCAGGTTGTCCATCGTCAACAACAAGCTCAAGTTGAAAAGAGAGAGAAAAGAGCCAAGGAGAGACGGTTTCATCCGGGAGAGCACGTCCTAGCTCGAAACTACAACACTGGACCGAAATGGGTTCCTGCTACGGTGATCGCGCAGACGGGCCCTGTGTCTTACACGGTTGAGACTGCTGAGGACGTCGTCTGGAGAAGACACACAGATCAACTGTTGCTAGGAGCAGAGACAGCCACAGAGGCTCCAACAGCTGGTTGGCCTGAACTGTTTCCGAATGATACCGCAAACCAGCATCCTTTGCCACAGTGCTCTTCTCCAACACAGGAAGTCAAAGAGACTGTTCCACCTGTGCAAACTCCTGACTTTCAACTGACACAGGCACCTTCTCCATCCAGGCCTGTGTCAATGCCTACTGCTGTGGAAGCCAGCGATGACCGCCGGTATCCTGTCAGAGAGCGGCGGCCTCCAAGACGCTTGGATCTGTAGGCTTAGTGACTTACCCACAAGACTGGGGCGGAATAAACCCCAGGGTAAAGTCAGGGTTTGAGGCAGTCTACCTCTACCCTAGGTTAGTTGAGTGTATTGAAAGTGACTTACCTATTGAGGAATAATGTGGACCTTCCATTTAAGAGAGGAGGAAATGTTATGTATTGTGTGTTCTATTGTGTGTTCTCCTCCCACCTGTGGTGGCGCTGTCACAGGAGATAAATGGTTTGGTATTCTCTCGGTTAAGTTTAGCTCTCTTTGTTTGGAACTTGCCAGAACTTCCTTTCCTTCCAATAAAGCACTTCATGTTTGAATCTCTGGGTTCTGAGTCCTAAATTGTGTCTAGGTAGAAAGGTACCGACACAACAGGGGGAACACAGGAACTCAAGCAGCCATAGAGGTAGGTCCCTGATGATGTTAGTCCAAGTACTGCCTGAGCCCCTGTCATCTGGTTTACAAACCAGTTTCCAGGATGTCACCATTAGTACTCCTGAGCTGCAGAGTTCTGAGAGCTGGATTGCATTGCTCAGAACCCTTGCAAGGAAGAGCAAAAACATCCCAGGCCAGTGCTGTGACTGATCTATGGTGTTCTGGATTGTTTGTGCACATTGACAACAGGCCTATTTCATCCAGCAGCTACCAGGCTGCAGTGTCTGCAGATACACCCTCTGCCATCAGTGTTGCCATCTCATTGGAACATATCTTGAATATTAAACTGTCACATGATACCTGACATTAGACTGATATCAAACACTTTCTCTACAATGACAGAGTAATATCTTTTTCTACTTTTTTACAGCAAGGCTCAGATGTACAATCAATGATGCTTCACACCCTGAGAAAACTATCTATATCAAGCAAGGCTTGCAACTAGGACTTCTGTTATTGCAGTTTGGTGCTAAAGTGCAGACAAAGGGATACATGGCTTAGCTGAGCGTTGGTGACCTTTTGGATGTATCAGTGCACTCCAGTTACACAGAATTACAGAGAATTCACAGCACAGAAACAGGCCATTTGGCCCAACTGGTCTTTGCCGGTGTTCACGCTCCATAAAAGCATCTGTTTTAATCTCTATGGCAGCGTGAAAGGACCTTTGCAGCGTGACATTTCAGGGCTGCGGTCACTTCAAGAGCCATAGGCCAGTTTGTGCTCATGGTCCTGCAGATCAGGTGCTTGTTGCTAAAATGAAGGCACATTATTTAAAAGGAATGTGGCAGCATGGATAGGAAGTTGGATAAAGGAAAGAAAACAGCACTGTAGTTAATAGACGTGTCACATTTTGGGATTTTTTGATTTTTTTTCCTTCATGGAGGGGATTTTGGAATGAGTTATATTTAAGTGTTGTATATTAAAACAAAGTTAATTTGCACAGGTTTTAAAAGAGGACCACAAGCTGCAGCACTGAGACAAGGTACTGATGTGTTAATGAGCCAACAATCCTTACCATTGTCTAAAACTACTGGGGACATTAAGCAATTCAACAATAAAACAACCACATTTATTATTGTGATGATAATTCTATTCATGTGAGTCCAGCATGAGGTATGTGCTGAGGATATACTGTTTGGAGAAGTGGCTGAATTCCTTAATGAGGAAGGAGTCAGAGGCCCCACCTTTCCATTTCCTCAGAGAGTAAAATCAACAATAGGGGAGTCAGTCAAAATTGAAACAAAAGACTATGACATGTAGGCCTGGAATCCAGAGCTGGAAGCTAAAAAGCAGAAACTCCGTTTTTGCTGCATTCTGTTATTTTTTTACTTCTGTTCAAAGTAGGACAAAGAACAGCTGGAGTATTTAAGTGGAATTCAGTGGAGGACAGTACCAGTGGACTCAGTAATCCAACAAATAGGTTTTAACTGGCCTTAGCAAGCTTCAAACTGACAAAAAGAATTCCAATTAAAGAATCTGCCTCCAGTTTGGAGCTAATGGAGAAATTGAGCTTTTATCTGGAATGGCAATTGCTGCTGACATCTCAATGTTTTATTCTAAAAACAGAAAATGCTGGAAATACTCAGCAGGTCAGGCAGCATCTGTGGAGCGAGAAACAGAGTTAACATTTCAGGTCATTGACCTTTCATCAGAACTGGCAAAGGTTAGAGAAGTAAGGTCAATGAGATGTAAAATCAACAATGAAAGGTCATCGGCCTGAAACTTTGGGCTGGATTTTCATTGAGGAGGCGGGTAGGAGGCGGGACTACAACCTTCAGGGTTGTAGTCCTGCCTCCATCGAGTTCTAGCCAACCCATGCGCCCAGCGGGCTCAGCAGGCCAATTAAGGGCCACCCGGCAATAGGTGACATCACAGATTGATACTTCATCTGTCAAGACCTTTTGACAGATGAAATATCAGCATTTCACAGCTGTTTGAAGCTGTCAAACACTGACAATCTGTATTCTAAGTTAATTCCTTCCTCTCAGGTTGATTTAGAGATCTCCCCAGAACAGAAAGCTGAATGCTGCAATTTTTGACAGCTCGCAGCCATTCTGCTTTCTGTGCCGGTGAGATGAGGGACTCCAGAGACCTGAAGGAAGGAAGGCTGTAAAGGTAAGTAAAGGTATGTAAAACTTCTTTAAACACTTTACACACACCAAACACACTTACCTTTGCACTCATGCACACATCGCTCACCTGAACACCGGACATCTCGACCCCTCCAAGTCCTTCATCCCGGTGGTCCGCCTCCTCTAACTTGGCGTGGTTTGGAGCCGTCGGGAATCCCACACTTCAACGTTAAAAATAGGGATTAGGGTAAAAACTGCCTGTTAACAGGCAGTTAATTGGCACTAATCCCCTTCCTGCCTCAGGGAGGCGGGTCCCAGTGCGGGGCGGGTACCCACCTCCTTTGAAACTGGCATGGAGGCAGGTTGGGGGCTGGATGGGGTCGGGACCCCCGATTTCAGGACTTTAACTCCCCACACGCCTCCAAGGCCCAATGAAAATCCTGCCCGTTAACTCTGTTTCTCTCTCCACAGATGCTGCCTGACCGGCTGAGTGTTTCCAGCATTTTCTGCTTTTAGTTCAGATTTCCAACATCCGCAGTATTTTGCTTTGTCTCAATGGCCCGGATTTTGCGGTGGTAATGACGGCAGGCTGTCAGCGTTCGCCGTCATTACCCCATTGAAACTGACCGTAACTTCAGAATTTAACGCATGCTCAGATAAACACGGAAATCCTGAAGTTGTTGTCAGTCATTCACTGCTCCTCCAGGCCCCACAAGGAAAGTTTAGGCTTCCCCCACAATCGCGAGGGCCTCCCAAAACCCCCTTCTCCTGACTTACCCGAGTGCATGGGGACTATTCCTTCAGTTCCCTGACAGTGGCCTCCTGATTTTCCGCTCCCGCCCGTTTTCAGCCAGTTTTAGGTGGGCAACTGACAACTCACGCTGCCGAGATCAGGACGGTTTGCCGTTGCCTGCCTGAAACCCATCCTAAGTTAAAATTGGGACTCTTATGTCGGAAGACTTGTTGGTAAACCAGAATCAGTCGAAACATTTTGATAAAACATGTCAAAAGTACATCGCACACATTTCCGATACTGCTTTATATTGTCCAATGGTTTGCATTTTGTGCTACACTGACTGCACTTTCACCGTGTTTACCCCTGTTCTTACCTAAGGTTGTTGCTCAATAGTGGAGATCTCTGCGAGTGCTGTTGTGTGGCAGTGGGAATTTTCCAGCAAGGCAATGAATCAGAAGGCTTGGGAGCATGTCCTAGATCAATTGGTTTTTCCTGCAGGCCATCATTCCTCATGGTCTTGTAGCTATCTAACCGAATAAACCCCCCCCAAAAAGTTCAATATATATAATTTATTACACAGGTTACCATACAACAACACAGGACTTAAAAGCGTATAACTAATTTCCTATAATGTTATAAATGCAGTTTCAATCCCATTAGGAGTCTACATTCTTTGTACTGTGACAAAAAAAAACAGTTTGGTTGAAAAGTATTATTTTATATTTACAATGGGATAGATTTGGACTGTTTCAAGAACTTTGTAATATATTTACACTGGCTAGGTTCCACCAGAAAATAAGCAATGGACAAATATGTACTTCCAATGGATATTAAAAACAAGGTTTTTGTTAAATTAAAATGTTGAGTCTCTCAAATTAGTTTAAAAGGTAGCTTGAAATTGTCATAACACTTTACGAGTGTGTTATCTAGTGCCCCTTTCTGATTTCAACCTCATAGACACACCTACAGTTAAATTTGATTCTTTTGTTCATTATTGGTCGCAATGGTGACAAAAAGCACCATTCTATGCACTGACACATGAAGAAATGAAACCAATTTCCTGCCAGCTAATGAAACTTTAAACTTCAGTTTAGTGACCTCAAAATTCAAACTCACAAAAGCTGCACTAGAATCCAAAATTCTGAATTAACTCTATCTCTTCAGCATTGTTCAAGGTGTTCATTCTGTAACTGCTGGTGCTGACAAGCTCATAGATATATTAATATCAATTCCTGTACACACATGCTGTAAACAGGGTACATTTTTATACCTACAATAGAAGAGAAGCTGATATTTGAGAATAGGGCAAGCCAGTAGCAATGTCTACCATACAAATCATGTTCAGTCTTCTCAACAACTGTGTGACTGCTCCAATATGATCTTGTGCAATACATGTACAGTGCAACTTCATATGCTGTACACTATATAAACAGTCGTGTGATATATTATCATCGATCTAATAATAATGAAGGAATGTTAAATTCTTTATGAAGGTCACCTTTAAGGTAGCTCAGATTGTAAATATAATATCCGAAAGCCACCAAAATGTGATAAAATGCTAATTTGATAAACAAAGAATCAAACCTTAATTTGTATCACAACCAATGCTTTAACTTTTACATTCTAAAATGAATATTCAAATCATTATCTCTCAGGCTTCTTGTGATACACAGTATAATCCCATTTCAGAAGCTCAGTAAATTCTGCAGAAGCTTCCTAATTAACTACGTCCAAACACTTCTATTCTTATACCAGTTCTGTCATTTCCTCAGATCTAATTCTGCCTCCCGTTCCAGCCCTCTTTACTTCATTCTGCTGCTCAATATCATGCATGCATGTCCATTCTATTGAAGCTTGCTCTGACATCCCCATCATACTCACAATTCCATAGCAGTTCATCCTCATGCTCTTAGTACATATTGATTTCATCTTTCTAGTGTGGTTTTTAGTAACCCTCATTTCTGTTGCTCCTTGTATTTTTTTTTTCTAGGCATTTCCAAAGCTCTGGTCTCAGTATCAGAAAATGCTGGAAGCACTCAGCAGTTCGTATCTTGCTTTTTGTTCTCAATATTATATGTCAGTGTTGGTACAAAACATGCTCTTGTTTTTTCCATTTCTGATCTCTTACAACAGTCAGATACTTTTCCAGCCTGTTTGATTCTCATATCCATCTTTGTAAAAATTTTCTCATGTTTACCTCATCTTTCCATATTCTGCAGCTGAGTCTTTTAATCTGCATAAGTTTAGTCTTTCATTTAATTGTTGTTTGAATAGATTGATCTTTCACTAATTGGAGCTGAAGATAATATTAATTTTTTTGCATACGGCAGACTCCTGACCTCAGCATTTCGAGACATAACTTTTGCAAGTAAATTTCTGTCTCACAATCCAATTTGTAACCATAGATAATTAATAAAGATTCTGATATTGTATAAATCTGTCATTAATCTACATGCTGTCATATAGGCGCCACACTCCCATGAACAAATGCCTGTTCACCATATATCCACAACGGTATCTGAAAAAGATTCCCTTTGTTAGGAACAATATAGTAAATATAGATTCTCTATTATTTACAGAAAGGTACAAACATCCCAATACTTACCGCCCTTGCCCATGTGTGAATGTTAGGTAAAGACAGGACTGGGTCTAACTACATTGCATCCCCATGGTCAAATAGCCTCCTGACACTCACTGTCAAGGCTTACATATTAATAATGGGCACATGAGCAAAAAACTGGATGGTGACTGGCATACACGGAATTGTATCCCAGCAAGGAACCAATGCTTTAAGGTGAGGTGGGAGGGAAAATAAGTGGTGAGAAAAGAGGAGAGAGGAAGAAAAAACATTCTTCAGATTGAATCTCACTGAAATCATCTTTTACTGCTGTGAGAGAATATCTCTTTTTGAAATATATCTCCCCTTTGCCAAATGTGTGCTGTAGAAATACCTTTCCAATTTTCATATCTCCATACTAATGATGTAAAGATTATTCATTTGCAGGGGCTCAGACTACATTCCTATTATTATCACATTCCTCACAACTTAAGTCCACCTCCAGCTTTCTGCAGGGATAACCAATCAGCCTCAAATTTAATTTCATTTCTGGTGAGTCATGGAGATATGAAATTTCTTTGCTCCCTGTATATATACATATAAAGGATTGAAACATCCCTGTCAATTTATCATCAGTCACTGAACACAACTAAAATGAACATTTATTGCTCCAATTCTACACAACATCTGCACTATTGAGGGAGAGTATACTATACACCAATCCTTTCACCTAAAATCAGTGCTATTTGAAAAATAAGGTGTTGAAAACTGCTTTAATAAAAGTTCTCAACATCCTTTCTTCAATTTATTGCTGCAGTGAAACCTATAAAAGAAATCTTTATTAGGTTATTGCAACTCGAAATATCTAAAGACGTTCAACTCCTCCAATGGTGTAGGTGGGGGATGGTGTCAGGATAATCAAACATCCACCAAAATTTTTATGACATTTTTTATAGGGCCACTCCTTCTTTTGAAAGAACGTGCTTTAGATCACTGATAGAACACAGGAACAATGGGAGTTCCTCTTCAGTTAGGTTTACAATTCACCCAGTAAAAACCAATTAGTTGGGCTTGCGCTTCTAAATGTTCACCAGGATATTGCACTTAATAGTAGAGAAGTTACTGACAGACTAGTAACACATAACCGGTGCTTGGACTTCGTACTTTAGAGTTTTTGTCTGATAAGACTCTCTTCATCTCCTTTTTTTAATTGTTAAATTAATGGAAGTAACTGAATAACTGTCATATGTTCTATCACACTTTGTCACTCTCCTCAGTCATCTTTCTTAGACATTCTTAACCATAATCAAACATTATAACTATTCTCAAAATTTATTCCAGTTTATAGAAATTTCACAGCCTTCAGGGCTCAAACCCATGATTAGTCCCATAGCCAACAAAAGTGTACAGATAAAAGAACAGATTGAGTGAATCTTGAATTCACGATCAAAAATTGCAAAAAACTTATCATTAAAATATTTTGTCGCTGTATTCTGCAGTTGTCCATTGCTTCCTGCGGTCCTCGCTCCCCATTATTCAGCTTTTTTACTCGCATAGACTCCTTTGTATTTCACCATTTTGAATTTACCCACCTACAGTATTGTGGGATCCTCTCCAACATATTACTGTTTACTGCATTTTAAACTTACACTACTTACTCATTTATATTTACCATTTAAATGAATGAGTTATCCCTATTTAAATCTCTAATTGAGTTTTATTATTTAATCATTATGTATAAGTACTACATTTAAACAAATCTACATATGCAGTACATCTTTTCATCAATCACTTTCCCACTAACATTAACCCTACTGCACTCTTGATTAACTATGTGCAATGCCATGGGAGATTTGCTAGTTGAAAAAAGAGAGCCTTGGCAGAGTTAGAAGCAATAACCCAATCTTGGGATCCAGTGATTTTGTGCATGTTTAAAACTGTAAAATAAAATGGGTTTGCACTGTTTCAAGAGTGATCTATAAGCCTTGCGGAAGCTGTCAATCCAATCCTGTATAACACACTGGGTTTGACCATGACAAATATTTTCTAAATGAGACAAATCACATTTACTGTAATTACTAAATGAATGAGTTAGCTCTCAGTAGGTAAGTGCACCATGTGTTGTGACTCTGTTACAGACCAGAGAGATCCCAGGATTGGTCTCTGTTGAGTTAGTTGATCTGTGCTCTGTGAGCTGAGCTGACCTCAGCTGTAGCTGACCCAAACTAGACAAGAGAATGAAACCAGCTACAGTTCACGCTCATGATGCTATCCAGTGCCCCTTTTTTAAAGTGCATGTGCGTGGATAGGGTTCACATGGCTGTGATGCATCCTGTGGATGAATTGCCTGTTGACACACTCGCAAATGTAGAATGGCCACTTGAGTGAGGCAGTGCTGGAGAGCCACTGATGCCCATGAAATTTGATTGCTATTTACACGGCCACATCTGTATAACTTCCTCCGATCTATTATTATTCTGTATATTATCTTAAATGCACTGATAAACTATATTTATACTGCAGCTTTTGAAAAATTATTTTTGCTGTATTGTAAAATTTTTCATATCAGCTATCGGACTTCCAATTTCTGAATGACTTTGAAAAAAAAAATCAAGCTTAAGAGCTGAATTGTTTTAAATGCCACAAGCAGGAAAACAAGGAATCATTTTTATATGTAACACTACTAACATGAGCAAACAGAAACTCTGTTAAATCCATCATCTTACCTGAGCAGCAGGTTGAGTCTGGTTCTGTATTCTGAATGAAAAGCTTTGGAGGTGTTGCCTGGACAAACTGATTGATGGCTCTATGCACTTACAGTATTTCACTGTGAGCAAGAGCACTTTAGATAATTGATTATTCCAGAGGCGAGGTCTTAAGGGGCACCGTGTTTATGAAAAAAATATTTGCCAAACCTTTTTCTATGTCTACCAAACGTTGCAATGCAATGGCATAAATCCCTTCACAGTGCATACTTGCATCACAAGAATGTTATCATGTCACTTGCATGCGACTTCACCACAACAACAAAAAATGGTGGTTGTTCTGTTCTGTTATTATCCCTCACCAATTACCAAGAGACTGCTTCTTTAACAATATGAACAGCAAGAAATGGACTGATGGCTAACAGTGTGGTACAATTTGTTTCATAACGAGTGGCCTGACTGCATGATGCTCATTAGTGTTTTAATTATTAGGTCAGAACTCCACCAATTGCGCCATTGGCAAAGGCACCATCCTGTGTAGCACCGACCAGGAAGATCCCAGGTTTGGTCCTCGGTCTGTGTAAAGTTAGATGATCTCAGCTGGGGCAGTAGTTGAGTGCTACAATTGGCCACACTGCCCTTAAGCTGGGGAGGATTCCCACCCCTGATTGCCAGTCAAAGAAACCTGTATCCATGTGGGTGTCAAGTGAGAACAGGTTCAAGATCCTCATAGCCTTGGAATGTCCTCCATGATCGAGTAGTCTGCTGACACTCACTGTCTAGGCTCACATGTGAAGAATGGACAATTGGAGAAGGTGGCAGACGGCAAGCTGGTGCCCATGGATCCTCATCCCAACATAAGTCAGGAGAGAAGGGGAGAAAATTGAGGGGAAAAAAATAAAAAAACAACAGTTTGGTTACTGGCTGTGAAGACATGGAATCCATTAAATATTGTTTTTATACAGTGAAGTGCCGTGACTATTCTGTGACCCTGTGCATGCCACTGATTATGATTGTACATCTGAGGAACTTACTGTCTGTTTGTCTTGGTGCTGATTCAGACTGACCCTTGGTATGTCGTTTCCTCCTCATAGATCGGTAAAACAAAGAATTCCTGCGGATGGGTATGTGCTTCTTTCCTTCTCGCTCTGAATCGTCAGTGTCATGTTGAGTGAGATCAAGTTCCCTATTATTACCGGGAGCATCATCCATTTTCACTGCACCAATCTGTTTCACAGTGCTTTTACTGCTCGCTCTCATCCCTTCACGCTGATGCTCCTCTTTCCTGTGTTATTCCTGCTGAATCCATACCGGGTACTCTTAGCAAATGGAAAGAAATGAAATATTATATTTATAATCCAGTGGTGTCCCTGAATATTTTACTCCAAGGGCATCTGTGCTGTAGTTAGTTCACCTCAAATGAAATGAAGAGAGATTTCAGAAACAGCTATTGAAATATTGTCAGTAACCAGGCATGAATTCATCTTCATTACCATGGCAACTAATAGCACTGTTACTAAAGGAGGGTACAGTGGGTGGGAATGAGTTCCAAACCAAATAAGAAATCTGGTTCTATCTGTTTTGGTCCAATCCAGATAAAATTCTGAAATAACAGAACTTTGGCATAGATGATTTATATAGGCTAGCCTGTCCCTTTAAGAAAACTTCCTGTTATCCATGCCATTTTTACTTGCCATTCTGTATACATGCAATGCTGTAGAGTCTCCATTTCTTACAATACATGGCTCAAGGTGAGCAGTTACCATTCCACAAATTAATATGCCTCCACCATGCCTCATTGTGTGTTTTCTGATAAGTGAGTCGAAAGGTATTACAGGTAAGGAAGTTTAAAAATACATATTTTTATAGTATTATCATTTGTCAATTTCTATTTTCCATGATCTGTATGATGGAGAGAAGCTGTACAACTGATTTATCTAATTTCAGCGTGATGGGGTATCCATTTGCTCATAGCCTGTGAAGCAATATTTCGGCTTCCCACACACCAACCCCAATTTCCTTCAACCTCCCATCATTTTGAATTCTTTCAAGGAAGCAATACGCAACATGCAATGCCTGCACCCACCCTCAATCTGGATACATTAAAACAAAAATCAGGGTTTGTATTTAAGGTTCTGATTATATTTAACCGCCAAAATAAAATTGAGGGGCCAATTTTCCCATTCCCATATGTGCACATAGGAATGACAGTAACCATATGCATGGGCATGGGCCTTAGGTGGCTGAAAGCATGACTGAAGAGGGATACATGAGACCAGATTCAAAGGAATGGGAAGTTTGGGGTGCAGGGGGAGTTTAGAGGGCTGGAAGAGGTTACAAAGATAGGGTGAGGCTCTTTAAAATTTGAGGAGCCAATGTAGGTCAATGAGGATCGGAGTGATGGGATAGTAGGACTTGATGGAGGATAGAATACAGGCAGCAGAGTTTTGGATTAGCTGGAATGTGAAGGATGGGAGGCTGGCCAGGAGAGAATTGGAATAAGTGGCCCTGATTTTAAAGGTGAATGGGTACAGTGCACGTGAGCCCGAAGCGTGGGGGAGGGGCATTGGCCCCAATCGGGGAGGGGGGCTGCTGGTGGTAGCCTAGGGCAGAGAGGCTCAAGGCTTCTTAGTGAGGCCTGGAGGAGCACTCCTGCAGGGAAACTTAAAATTACATTTGCCAAACTTACCTGCTGGGCCTCTTCGGGCCCATGCTCCCCCTCCCGTCACTGCTCCCTCGCTCAGACTTCCAACTTAAATTGCAGATCAGGTCCGATCTGCATGTTTAAAGGAGGACCCCACTTCCTTCTTGCTGGGGTCCTACTTGCCTGCTCAGAAGAACAGGTTAACATCGGGAAGCAGTGGGAAGGCAGCAGAATCAGAGGGGGTGAGTGACTGGCTTCATTTTAACTGCCTCCCAGCCCAGTTTCCGCTGGGCAGGGGAGGTTAAAATCAGGATCATTGAGCCTGGAGGTGATAAAGGCATAGGTGAGGGTTTCAGCGACTGAGGTGGTTGATGTTATAGAGGTGGAAGCAGAAGGTTTTTGTGATGGAGAGGATCTGGGGTCAGAAGCTCAACTCAAAGAATCATACAGGACACCAAGATTGTGAACAACCTGGTTCATCCTCAGACAGCAGCTGGGAAGGGGAATGAAACTGGTGCCTAGGACATGAACATTATGATACTGGTAGAACTCAATGCCTTTAGTCTTCCCAATGCTTAGCTGGAGGAAATTGCACTCATCCAGAACTAAATGTTGAGCAAGCAGTCTGATAGTACAGAGACTGTAGAGAGGGAGAGCTGGGTGGATATCCGTGAAAGCTGATCTTATGTATGCGGATGGTGTCACCAAGAAGCAACATGTAGATGAGGAAGAGGAGAGGGCTGAGGATAGATCACTGGGGGATTCCAGAAGCGATGGTGCAGGGGTGGGAAGAGAAGAGTTGCTGAGTATGATCAATAGGAAATCAGGCGTGTTCTACAATGGACGGGCAATCCGCTCCACCTGTTTATTGTCAAAACGGTCAAGGTGAAAATGACCTTCCCCCCACCAACTAATCCCAAACTCCTGCTCATTGCCCATGCCTTTGAATATGTCTCTTTTTCAAGAAAATTGACATGTTAATCTATGTAACCACAGAATCCTTATAGCAGTGTGTCCACCACTGGATTCAAAGTTGTGTCTGAACCTGAATTGAGTCAATTAAGATCTATTTAGAGTTTTCTGAATTTACTCTAATTTGGGCTTTGGATGCCACCTCATCTTATGCGTTTGTACAGTTACAGCCATCACTGTTGTGACAGTCAACTCTTGAAACTAATAATAGAACTGGCAGTTAAGAAATCTAATTTATATTTCAGATTAGACCATCCAAAAATGTGGCAAATTGTAGGTAGGGGTGGACCTGAATCATGGTTGTACACCAATGAGCTGTGCTACTGGGCAACCTGAAAAGTTTTTTTTATACATACTTTTTACACACTCTGAAATATATGTATTGGATGTATTTAGGAGGTTCCAAGCAATGACATTTATGGTCATTCCCATTAGCTGCATATATTTTGTTTTATTGTCCCATAGGAAATTCTTCCTTCATCAATACTGAGGAGCAGACATATTCTTACCACATTGTGGGTGAAAGGACTTGCTGTGTGAATGTGTGTCACAATTAGGACAACAAGTTAAAAAAAATTCCTAGCAGAAAAAGCAAGACAAAAGCAGTATCAAGAATATTTTACCTAAAGCAAAAAAAACCTCTCATGAAAACGTGAAAGGATAAAGGAAACTCTCTCCCCCAAAAAGCTGTTGCGGCTCAGTCAATTGAAATTTCTAAACTGAGATTGATAGATTTTTGTTAGGCAAGGGTGTTAAGGGTTACGGAACCAAGCTGGGTAGATGTAGTTAAGATACAGATCAGCCATGATCTATGAATGGCCGAACAGGCTCGAGGTGCTGAACGGCCTATTCCTGTTCCTATGTTTCTGTGCGATTAGGGTAGTAAAACAGGGAGGGGAGGAGTAGCTATTTGTAATTTCAGCTTTTGTCATACATTCAAGCTCTGCCTAGCAGCCATTTCCTGCACACACTTTTAGTTGTGAGTTCTTCTAAAGCAAATACAACATTTCAACCACGATTACAGTCCCATCCCACAGTCCATAGATGCCGTACCGTAGTTTGGGGGCCGCTGCAAGAGGGTTCAAGTATAAATTCAGATGAGAGTTAAAACCTCATCAGTCTTAACAGAGAAAAGCAGTTATTCCTAGAAATTGACTGCACACAACTCAGAAAAAATGCACTTTGGCCTTTTTAAATATTAAATATTTTAGGAAATACTTACATATTCTTTAAATTCTGGTTACTCTCAATAAAGCCACACTGGTGCGCTTTCAATATGCAAGATAGTCATACAAACAGCCATTTTAGTTAAAACTTGAGTAGTGGCTGCAATAGGTATCTCCAGGAAGCCCTTTGCTCTGTTTTAGCATTTCATAGGTTTAGTAATTGCTCTGCACACCTGCGTCACTCCTCTGAATACTAAAGTCCAGCTCGGTTTGTTTGCTTTATACTGTTAACCCTTTGAGTTAGTTAAATTCAATAGCATCTGAATGGTAATAAGTTCTATCTTGCACCATTAGCAGCAGATGGAAGAAATAAATTAGCGCAAAGAACAAAACGATTTAAATTTGAGAATTACAAGAATAATTTGTTCATTTCTGAGGATTTCAAAATACTTTTGAAACAAAGGGAAAAGCAAGGTGATGACATTTGAACCAGTCTGTGGCATCTTCCCATGTAATCTGCATGTTGAGCCCTGTTCCATTTTAGGTGGTGATGCTGCCAACATCTACAAAAATAGCTGTCTCCATGGCTACAGAACGTGTAACTGCCAGCTGGGAAGCTTGACCTTTAAAGAAATTTAGAGACCCACAATGCAGTATGCTATTGTTCCGTTTGCTGGTCCACATATCAAAATTGTGATATGAAAATAACCTGCTCTATTACCCACTCTATCCAAATCAGAAACGGTGATGGAAGGCATAATGCCAAAAGTTGGGTAATAGTAATTGTACCAGATTTCTGTAAGTGTATGCATTTTTATGCATAATTTTTAGTCATGGAAAAGTGAATCACCTACCTAACTCTAATCTTCCTCACTTACTCCAAAATGGCACTGAACAAAGCATTAGAAAAGAACAAACACTTGTTTTTAGGGCCTTACTTCAAATTAAATTCTTTACTTTCAGTTTTATTTTTTTCCACCGTCTTCCATGTTTTCTCCTCTTGTTAACTCCTATCTGAGATGTCACAATATCCCTGTACTTTGCACCAATTGTAACGGTCCTACTCCATAATGGTCAATGATTCATTATACTTGATTTCGTGTCATACTACCAAATAAAACACTTCCATTTTGTCACTAATCAATACTGATAACATAAACACATATAGCCATGCTGATACTTAAAACAAAATCATGCGCAGCTTATGTTCAAAATTCACAGAATACTACAAAGAAAGACTTGTATTTATATAGTGCCTTTCATGATCATCGGATGTCCCAAAGCGTTTTACAGCCAATGAAGTACTTTGAAGCGTAGTCACTGTTATAATGTAGGAAACATGGCAGCCAATTTGTGCACAGCAAGGTCCCACAAAGAGCAATGTGATAATGACCAGATAATCTGTTTTTGTTGTGTTGAGGGATAAATATTGGCCAGGACACCAGGGATACCTCCCCTGCTCTTCTTCGAAATAGTGCCATGGGATCTTTTAGGTCTACTTGAGAGAGCAGACGGGGTTCTCGGTTTAATGTTTCATCCGAAAGACGGCACCTCCGACAGTGCAGCACTCCCTCAGCACTGCACTGGAGTGTCAGCCTAGATTTTTGTGCTCAAGTCTCTGGAGTAGGACTTGAACCCAAAACCTTCTGACTTAGAGGCAAGTGTGCTACCAACTGAGCCACAGAAACACTTCAAATCGTGTCATATTTTTCACAGGAATTCATGGATCCATCTTTTTCCATGGGAATTAGTGGCAATAATTTAGCTTAATGTTTCTGCAAAAGATGATTTTTAAAAGATATCATTCATGAATTATTACAAAACATTTTGCAAGATCACATTAAAAACTTATTATGGAAATATTTCAACAGGTCACATCCAAAATGGCCGCTTAAAGCATGACCTTCCACAACACTAGGTTTTGTTTTCCTCATAAAATTTGTTAAAACTCACGTGGAGAAGTGCAACTGTTTGCACTTGAATTAAGGTGCCAAGATCTCACACTAGGAACTATTTTCCAGTTTGGAGCTAGAGAACTCCACTTATTTTTCCTCCTCCTTCAAGCTAAAAGCACTTGTAACCTAAGAACACCAGCTATGCCTCCCGCTGAAAATTCATTAACAGGCAAGTTAGTGGTAATGGCAGAGTTAAAAATAAAATCACCTTCAAGCTGCATGTTATGCTTCATAAATTCAAAGCTATGCATAGCAGCATCACAGAAGTGTAAATTGCAAAGAAAGAAACTGATGAAAAAAACATACGAAGCTGAAGTTTAATAAAATGGAAAACATTCCGTCTGCTTTCAACATTAAGAATAGCGAATGCAAAAGATTATTCTAATAGGCTATTTTTGAACAAAGCAACGACGAGTTGGGGAAATAGAAATACAAAATAAATATAATGAAGCTCCAGATAAACAGAAGAGAACAATGTGGCAGGTGCAACCGTATTCATCCAAACATGCTGATCTAACGCTTTGGACCCAGAAGAAGAGCTTGCATCACTAATAACGGAGGCAATTCAAATTAGACTGAGACCAGTAAGCTCAGTAATGTTAATAAGATTCCAAGCATATCATGGCAAGGAGAAAATATTGCCTGTCTGATATCAAAATGGTAAACAGAAGAAAAAAATAAAAACAAATATAATTTGTTCTGGAAATGCCTCATGCATCCATTATCACCACCCCCCTCCCCGCCCCCCACTATTATGGGCCACCTGCAGATACATACACCTGGGTTTTGCTGCCTCAAAGATAGTTCTCACGCTTTGCCTTTTTAAAAAATGAAAAGGCAGTCCTAAACAGCCAGTATAGACTGGCAACAGGTGGAGAACCCCCAAGAATCACACAACTTACCCTCTCTATATTAGTTGGAAGTCATGCACATCCTGGAAAGAGGCCATTGAGGGTGTGGAGACAGTGAAGTGGGAAGGCATGTGCCAGCTGAGGATTCCTTATAACATTCTGCTTCTTTTCCTATTGTATCATTCATTAATTGTCAGTGAACCATATCATGAAACCTCCATATCACTCTTTCGACTGAAAGTTATATACGAGTTTCATTCCTCACTCCCTCAGGAGATTCATTTTAACCTCACTTCCTCCCCGTTAGTGCCTGAGCAAATAGACACAGGCCCTAGAGCATCCAGCAATGGCAGCACACATCCTCACTCACTATCCCTCCCAGCTGTTTGGCTCAGTTGGTAACACTCATACCTCTGAGGCAAAAGGTTCTGGATACGAACTGCACTACAGACTTGAACACATAATTGCTTAAGTAATCAAGGAACCATCTTTTCAGGTGGCTGTAAAAGATGACATGGCAATTGAAAAAGAGCAATTATCCGAACATTCATTTATTTGCGGTTTGTGGGTCTTGCTGTGTGCAATTTGACTGTTGTGATTGCCTGCAAAGCAGTAACACCACTTCAAAATATATTGGGCCACAATTTTTTTGTAGCAGGGCATCTAACAGCATCTGCTGTTAGTTAGACTTGCTCTTGCATGCTTCAGCTCAAAACAAATTTTCCCACAAGATTGTTGAAAGTGTGAGCTGATAATGGCGTAGTGAGGGAACCGGCATCTGGGACCTAAGTGAACAGGACGAACAAAAGGGTACTTTGTTAACCACTGAGATTTAAGGATTGGGAAATAAACAAAGGAAGGACTGAGAAAGAAGGTGAATTCAATGTCAAATCAGGCACAGAAAGAAACATGAGGCAAAGATTGGATTAAGAGAGAGAATGAACAAGGTCAGAGAATGTGGAGTCAGGGGACAAGTAGCAGAATGGATTGCTGACTGGCTTCAGGACAGAAAGCAGAGAGTAGGCATAAAGGGTGGCAGTGGCAGAAGGTGGGTAGTGGTGTTCCACAAGGATCAGTGCTGGGACCACTGCTGTTCAAAATTTACATTAACAATTTAGACTTAGGAATCAAAAACACAATTTCTAAAATTGCAGATTACACCAAATTGGGGGAGATAGTCAATACTGAGGAGGACTGCAACAAGTTACAGGAGGACATTACTAAACTTGCAGAATAGGCATATAATTGGCAAATTAAGTTCAACAGATAAATGTGAGGTATTGCATTTTGGTAGGAAGAATAGGGAGGTCACTTATCACTTGGAGGGTGCGAGTCTAGGTGGGGTAGAGGAACAAAGAGATCTCGGAGTACAAATACACAAATCACTAAAAGTTGCCACACAGGTTAGCAAGGCTAGAAAAAAGCAAACCAAGCACTAGGGTTTATTTCTAGAGGGATAGAATTGAAAAGTAGGGAAGTTATGCTAAACCTGTATCAAACCTTGGTTAGACCACACTTTTGGAGTACTGCGTTCAGTTCTGGTCGCCATATTATAAAAAGGATATAGAGGCACTGGAGAGGATGCAGAGAGGATACCAGAAATGCAAGGGTATACACATCAGGAAAGGATGAACAGGCTGGGTCTCTTTTCTCTTGAAAAAAGGCTGAGAGGTGACCTAATGGAGGGCTTTAAAATTATGAAAAATGTTGATGGAGTGGATATAGAGAGAATGTTTCCACCTTAGGAAGAGCATAACTAGAGACCATCAATATAAGATACACCAAGAAATCCAATAGGGAATTTGGAAGAAATTTCTTTACCCAAAGAGTGGTGAGAATGTGGAACTTGCTACCACAGGGAGTGGTTGAAGCGAATAGTATAGATGCATTGCATTACAGATGGATCGCGAGTGGAGCACGAGGCCAGGGATCGCGAGAATATCAATGCTAATTTAATCCTGTGAGAGACAACATCACTCATGTCCGAGGTCGGGACCCAAGAGCGAGGACGAGCCCAGCAGCGAGCTCAAGGCCCAGGAGTGGCGCAGCATGGACCAGCAGCGGGGTCGGGGCCCAGGAAAGGTGCAGCACGGGCCAACAGCGAGGTCGGGAAGACCACAATGCATCCTACGAAACCCAGGCAGAGAGGACCTGCGGGAAGGAGGGAGGAGGACAGTAGCAGTATGTTTGTGTGTGTGTGTGCTAGGCCGATGTAGCAGAGCCTGGTCTCCAGTCGTCTTGAATCCCCTTGCCATTGGACCAAGACCTTGCTCAGTCAAGCCCGTGTGGTAGCTGGTGTGCAACGGCCACCCCACGTTAAAAGAATTCACGCACAGGCACCTTCCACCCTTTAAAATGAAGTCCGGGACCTGGAACGTCAGGACCCTCATGGACAACCGCAACAGTGACTGACCAGAACGCCATGCTGCTATCGTTGCCCGGGAGCTCAGACGTTTCGACATTGACATCGCCACCCTAAGTGAGACCCGGCGGGCAGGGGAAGGCTAGCTCAAGGAGCAAGGCGGTGGCTACACCTTCTCCTGGAAAGGCAAACCTGAAGAAGAACGCCGCCTCCATGGGGTAGACTTCGCCATAAAAAATGAACTAGTTGGGCATCTCAGAGACTCCCCTAGCGGTATAAACGAGCGCCTCATGACTCTTCGGCTTACCCTAGCCTGGAACCAGTGCGCTACAGTCATCAGTGCGTACGCCCCAACACTGGAAGACACAGACGAAACCAAAGAGGAATGCTACTCCAGCCTCGAACAATCCCTGTCCCACCGGGTGACAAGCTGATCCTCCTTGGCGACTTTAATGCCAGAGTTGGAAAGGACACAGATCTCTGGGGAGGTGTGATCGGCAGGGAAGGGGTAGGGAAAGCCAACTCCAATGGTACCCTCCTCCTGAGGAAATGCTTAGAACATGGCCTTGTCATAACCAACACCTTGTTCCATCAGAGAGACAATTACAAGGCTTCATGCAGCACCCCCGCTCCAAGCACTGGCATCTGCTGGACTACGTCATCGTCCGAGCGAGGGACCGCAAGGGTCCGCATCACCCACGCCATGACAGGAGCTGACGACTGCTGGAGAGACCACCGCCTAATCCGTTCTGTCATCTCCATCAATATAGCCCCAATACAGCAACGGCAACAGAAATAATGCTGCTGGAAAATGAATGCTAGAGCACTCAAAGACCCCGCTAAGAAAGCCCTATTCAGCCTGCGCCTCACAAACAACCTGATGACTCCCAGTGATGCAGAGACACAGAGTGTCCACAGCGCCTGGTCTGCACTCAAGGCCTCCATAATCAGCACCTGTGAAGAGACGCTCGGTCACTCGACCAGGAAATACCAAGACTGGTTCGACAAGAACGACCAGGAGATCCAGGAGCTAATAAACCGCAAGCGCAAGGCATTCCTGATCTGGAAACAGCAACACAACTCGAGAGCAAGAAAGCAGCTCTACAGACGCCTGAAGGCAGAGGTCCAACAAAAAACTCGCGACCTAAGAACAGATGGTGGGCGGAGAAAGCGCAGGAGATCCAGCAGCTAGCCGACAACCACGACGTGCGCGGATTCTTTAGCGCAGTCAAGACCGCCAACGGCCTAAGCACCCATGGTCCTACCCCACTGCGGGCCAAGAACGGAAAGGTACTCATCAAGGACAGGGAGGCAGTCAGTGCCCGCTGGAAGGAGCACTTCGAAGATCTCCTTAACCGCAACTCTGTCTTTGACGCGAGTGTCCTCAACTCTATCCCACAGCATTCTACCCGCCACCATCTCAGCACAACCCCAGCCCGGCAAGAGGTTGAAAATGCCATCCGACAACTGAAGAACAAGGCCTCAGGAGCAGATGGAATCCCTGCTGAGGCACTAAAGCAAGGCAGAGAAGCACTACTGGCGCGAATTCATGAACTCATTTCTCTTATCTGGAAGGAGGAGAGTATGCCAGGGGATCTCAGAGATGCTGTAATTGTGACCATCTTCAAGAAAGGTGACAAGTCCGATTGCAGTAATTACAGGAGAGTTTCCCTGCTGTCTGCCACAGGGAAAGTCATCGCAAGAATCCTCCTCAATCGCCTTCTCCCAGTGGCTGAAGAGCTACTCCCAGAGTCGCAGGGGTCGATTTTAACTCAGGTGTGGGGAATTGTCGGGTTCCCCGAATTTGGTGTTTCCCACACGAATCTAAATGGGTGTGTGAGATTGATGCAATTTTAAGTCAATTGGCCAATTGATTCCCAACGTGTGGGAACCCTTGGCAAATGAGTATTTCCAGTCAAAAAGTTGCATAATATGACGTCATTATTGCTGCTGCATTTAGGGTCTGCAACAAGCCTTGCTTCTTCTGCAGGCTGCCAACCTTTTGGCATTTGCTGATACACTGAGCTGGAAGCAGAATGGCAAGAGAAAGACCGAGGTCTGCACCCCGTTTTGATGACGTTGCTCTGCAGGCTTTAGTGGAGGGAGCAAGAGCTCACAAGCAGGTGCTCTTCCCTTCATCAGGGAGGAAGATGCCTCCCTAGCAGACAAAGGCTGCATGGCTGCAAGTGGCAGAGGAGGTCAACTCCTTATCGGCTACCCGCAGAACCTGGATACAGTGCAGGAAGAGATTTCATGACCTTCAGCACACTGGAAAAGTGAGTATGAAGTTCCCATCACTCTCAATCTGATCTCCATTGCCTCTCCTCACCAGCACTCAGCTTTAGCAATCTCTTCCTCCACATCCCACTTGACACTGACATCCATGCACCCTTACCCATTCCCTCTTTCTCTATGCTCACATTCACCTAACTATTCGACTATGCAGCCCTCACACTCCCTATCACTCTGATGCTATGAAAACAACTGACAACATACAGGGAGGGCCCTTGGTCTTGCCACCTCACTCCATCTTTGTCTCCTTCTAAACATCTATGCTATGGATTCTCTACACTCACTCCTTCATTCTCACTCAACCTCCACTTGTCTCCCTCATTGCAGGAAAAGAGAGCTCACAATAAAAGAGAATGAGCGAGGATAGGAGGAGGGCCACCATCAGTAGCCCACCTCACCCCCTGGGAGGAGGCGGTCCTGGAGATCGTAGGACTGGAGGTTGAGGCGCAAGTGGGGGACGGACAGACGGGTGCATCACAGCAAGCTGGTGACAGAATAGTTTTCCATCTCTCTCATTGACATTGCATGAGTCGCTGATAATGATTCTGAAGCTATAACAGATGGACCTATGATCATCTGCAATATGCAATGTGCATGTAACCTTGACCTCACATCTCTAACTCTTTCCTTTACTCCCCCACAGGATCATCGAGAGCCCCCGTCCCCACTGTCCAGGAGGAAGAGCCTGAGCTTCCAGACTCTTCAGAGGAATCTGCAACCTCTGAGGGCGCAGCGTCAGCAGAATTCAGCGCACCCAGCACCAGCGCAGACACTCACACCTCGTTGGGACCTTTGGGACATAGAGTAGTGTTGTCACCTGGTGTATCACAGCTCACATGTGAGCATCAGCAGATTGTGGAGACAGGGACAGCAGTGGAGAGTGCTAGTCGGAGGGCGCAGCACTCTGCCAGCTCGGCTCAGCTGCATGTCGACCCTCTGCGTCCATCCATAAGATCAGCGGGGCTGGAACTCCAGGAACAGATGCAGGAGTCTCTGGCAGGTTTTGTCTCCAGGGTCAATGTGAATGTGGAGCGAATGGAGGAGTCCATAGCGAACATGAGCAGAGCCTTTGTGGAGTCATTGGCGCATGAACGCATCACCATGGAAAGGATGGCAACCTCCATGGAGGAGATAAGTCGCCAGGGTATGGAAAACATGGTGAGTGTTCATAATAGAATGACATCTCTTGAGGAGCGATGGGCATCTATTGAACAGAGAAACCAAACTTTCATGGAAGTCCTTCTGAGTAGGACTGCCAGTGCAGATACAGGTCCCCATGGCCCCCTGATGTGCAGCAAGGTGCTCTCAAGCCACTTCCAAGCGCTGGCCCCTTCTGGCCTGTGCAGCTTCAGGTGGGTGAGTAGCAGCCTGGCGCTCCTGTTGCTGCTGCTGTTGTTCCTGGTTCTGCTGGTGCCGCGGCTGGTGTTCGAGCTCATCTAATGCCCAGGAGGGAAGGAAATAAATGGCTCCCATGCTTCTGGTATATGCCTCCGTTGAGGAAGCACTGAGTGAAGGTGGTGAGCGGGGTTTCCCAGGAGGTCTCACTGGAGATGTGTGTGTGAGGCTCCAACCTTCCACAGGTGTGGTTAAGCCTGGTAAAAGTTGCCCCAGGCCTGAAACAACAAAGTCCTGCCACCTGCAAATGACGACTGATCAAATCTCCTCTTTAATAGTTGACCTGCAGCTGATAGTCAGCAAGCCAATAGTGCTCACGCCAGGTTTCACAGGCGTGATCCCCACCAGGCGTGTTTTACGTGGGAAAAGGGTTAAAAATGCAAGGGCCTGTTGAAATGGGATTATAAAGGCCAATTATTGCTGATTAATAGCCTTAAAGACCAGTCCCGCCTGTTGGAGGCGAGACTGATTTGGGACCATCAGACACGCCTGGGTTACAATGGCTCGGGGTCGGGGACCACGCGGCGGGGGGGGGTCCCGACTCCAGTTTTTGCGATTTTAACCCCCCACACGCCTCAAAGCCCGCCTCACAGCTGAGTTAAAATCAACCCTGCAATGCGGATTCCACCCACTAAGCGGCACAATGGACATGATCTTCACCGCGTGCCAATTACAAGAGAAATGCAGGGAACAGCACCAACCGCTGTACATGGCCTTCTTTGACCTCACAAAGGCCTTCGACACTGTCAAGCGTGAGGGATTATGGAGTGTCCTCCTCAAATTTGGCTGCCCTCAAAAGTTTGTCACCATCCTCCGCCTGCTTCACGACTTGCAAGCCGTAATCCTGACCAATGATTCCACCACAGACCCAATTCATGTACAGACCGGATGGTCAAGCAAGGCTGTCATCGCACCAATGCTCTTCTCGATCTTCCTTGCTGCAATACTCCATCTCACCCTCAGTAAGCTCCCCGCTGGAGTGGAGCTAATTTACAGAACAAACGGGAAATTGTTCAACCTCCGTCGCCTCCAGTCCAGATCCAAGGTTGTCCCATCCCGTCGTCGAATTACAGTATGCAGGCGACGCTTGCATCTGCGCACACTCGGAGGTCGAACTCCAAACCATCGTTAACACCTTCACTGAAGCGTATGAGAGCATGGGCCTTACACTAAACATCCATTAGACAAAGGTCCTCTACCAACCTGTCCCCGTCACACAGTATTGCCCCCCAAATATCAAAATCCACGATAAGACCTTGGACAACGTGGACCATTTTCTATACCTCAGGAGCCTACTGTCAACAAGTCCAACACCGCCTTCAGTGTGCCAGTGCAGCCTTCAGAAGAGTGTTTGAAGACCAGGACCTCAAACCCGGCACCAAGCTCATGGTCTACAGAGCAGTAGTAATACCCGCCCTCCTGTATGCCTCAGAGACATGGACCATGTACAGCAGGCACTTCAAAGTACTGGAGAAGTACCACCAATGCTACCTCCACAAGAGGCGCACCAAGGCAGTGTTCTCGCTCAGGCCAACATCCCCAGCATCGAAGCTTTGACCACGCTAGATCAGCTCCGATGGATGGGTCACATCGTCCGCATGCCCGATAAGAGACTCCCAAAATAAGCGCTAATCTCGGAGCTCCGACAAATCAAGAATGCCCCAGGTGGGCAGAGGAAATGCTTCAAGGACACCCTCAAAGCCTCCTTGAAAAAGTGCACCATCCCCACCAACACCTGGGAATCCCTGGACCAAGACCACACAAAGTGGAGAAGCATCCGGGAAGGCGCCGAACACCGAGTCTCTTCACCGGGAGCAAGTGGAAGCGCAAACAGCACAGGGAGCGCACTTCAACCCAAGTACCCCACCCACCTGCCCCTTTAACCACCGTCTGCCCCACCTGTGACAGAGACTGTAGGTCCCGCATTGGACTCATCAGTCAACTGAGAACTCATTTTTAATGAGGAAGCAAGTCATCCTCAGTTCCGCCTAAGAAGATAGATGCATTTAAGGGGAGGCTGGACAAGCATATGAGGGAAAAAGGGAATAGAGGGTTTTGCTGATATTTAGATGAGGAAAGACGGGAGGAGGCTCGTGTGGAGCATAACTGCCGACATGGACTGGTTGGGCCGTATATTCTATGTAGAATAAAAAAGACAGCAAAAAGAAAATAAAAATTAAATTTTAAAAATCTATGCAAAATTCAATTTTCAGTGCCAGAGATTGAACAGTCATCACATTGTTAAAAGGGTACTTACGCTTGAAATGACAAGACTTCATTATTTTGACAGCAAATTCTGGCACAATCTGTTGTCAGGCATGTGATATGCTGAGATTGCTATGTTCAGTCCCTACCGCTTATAGTGGGCACGTTGGTGTTAATGCAATTTGCTTTAAGCAGTGGACAGTAAAACTGAGTTATTTAATACTTCCAGAAATCAGCAAAGCTTTTAAAACAGTAGTGAGGATTAAGTAATTATGGTAATCACACCTTAACAAGGTGCAAAGAGCTTATTGAGAGCTAAACTTCCAGTGCACTTAATGTGTTGAGCCTTAGTAATAGGCTTCAGTGGAAATGGCAAATGTTAGCACCATTTGCCGAGATAGGTAGCGGTGCGATAAGCATGCAGTTTGTTACTCTGCAAGCTTGTTCTTTTGTCTTCCCGAGCACCAGCTGAGGCATCCACCCCAGGAGTTAGTAAGGGAGGAAACAGCTGGTGATGGGACATTAAGAGGAAGACGCTGCTGGCCACTAGGCTAGGGGGCATCGCCTCTTAAGAATTAAGTTGACTTGCAGGGTATGGCCGAGAATACTTGCAGAGTATCAAATGTTGCCAATGCGAGTACTATCTCCAATTTACAGCGCAGGAGGCCATTCAACCCATCTTGTCCGTGCCAGCCGACAGAGCTATCCACCCTAATCCCACTTTCCAGCTCTTGGTCCGTAGCCTTGTAGATTACAGAACTTCAAGGGCATATCCAGGTACTTTTTAAATGTAATGAGGGTTTCTGACTCTTTTAGTAGCTAGAGCCTAACTAGTGTTTTATACAGTTCAAGCATATGCTATGCCTTGGCTAATAAAGGCAAGTGTCCCATGTGCCTTCTTAACCACCTTATCTACTTGTCATTCTACCTTCAGGGATCTATGGATATGCACTCCAAGGTCCCTCTCAGCTTCACTTCAGTGTCCTACCATTTAGTATATTCCCTTGTTAGCCCTCCCCAAATGCATTAACTCACCCATCTCCAGATTGAATTTCATTTGCTACTGTTCTGCCCACCTGAGCAGTCCATTGAGATCGTGCAGCTTTCTTCATTATTAACCACAGCCAATTTTTGTATCATCTGCAAACTTCTTGAATGACTACTGCCTCCAGGTAACAGCACAAGCATGATCTCCTGCACATGTGAACAGGATGCTGGACCACGATAGCGATGCAGCAGCACAAAGTTCAGCCTACAGGTATTTGTAGAAATAAATCTGTACAACCTACCTTTAAGTTCCACTTGACAAATAAGTGACTTATATTTAGGGACATAATGGTGCTGGTCATGTCATGAGCCAAATTGGCATCATACAAGGTGAATGTTGTGCTCATAGGACCTACAAAGTTACGCTGCTGTTCCCCCTTGCATTGCTCTCCAGCACAAATATTTTTTCAATTTATGGGATCCTACCTATTACTGTACACACCCCCACAGCAAATTACTAAATGCTGAGGCGCAATTGTGGTTCAATGACAAGCCCCTCACTAGTTGATTCTTGCTGTTGTTGAGGCCCTTGTACTAGTGCAGAGTGTAGAATTTGATGGTCAATTTATTTTTTAACAAGCAGCCTTCCTGTTAGAAATTTAACAAGAAAATATTTGATACTTTGCTTGGTCCATGCTCAAATTAGTTTTGCTATAAGTGAATATTTGCATTTTTAAAACACTTGGCTATCTAAAGCCCTTTGAAGTGCATCAGCATCAGAAACCTGACAAGATCATTTAGTGTAGATTAGCCATTGGACATAAAAAAATTCACAAATTGCTGTATGTATTTATTTATGTTGTTCACCAGTCTACAGTCAACCATTACATTGTCATACAGGTGTAGAAGAATTACAAAAGCTAGCAGCACAAACCATTCTATAAAAGTTTCACCCCTTACACAAGTATTGCAAATCTAGCACAATGCCAGTTAACTAAACCTCTGGCTTACACACAAGGCAGACAGATGGTCAAGCAGAAATCTCATTGGATCAGAACAGTGGATTTAGGTTTGCTCATCATTCCATACTCCACAGACCACAAGCAAAAGGCCAATAAGTCAACATCATACAAAGATAGTTTATATCGGCAGGCATTGACTATATTTTCAATAGCTCTCCATCACGCTGTAAAGAGATTAAAAATAAAGTTTAGAACAGCAGCCAATTAAACATAGTACTCATCCGTCTGCAAGGCCAGTACCCAATAGATGCTCTTCATTAACAGCATTTAGGCTTCTTCCAGTATCTCTTGCCCAAAATACAAGGGGATGTGAGGGGAAACTTTATGCAGCAAGTGGCAAGGACCTGGACTTCACTGCCACTGGAAGTGGTGGAAGCAGAGACACAGGGCCAGATTTTCAGTGTGCCGTGAGGCAGGCTTTTAGGCGTGCAGGGGGCAAAAATTTCAGGGGTCCCGCTACCATCCTGCCTCCACATAAGTTTCAGAGGAGGGGGTACCGCTGACCAGAGGTGGGAAGGGATTAATGCCAATTAACTGCCTGTTACTAGGTAGTTAACAAGCAGTTTTTAGTCTAATCACTATTTTGAGGGGTGTCGTGAGGGATTCCCGACGGCTCCAAACCACGCCAGGTTAAAGCAGGCTGTTGGGTTAAAGGAGTCTGTTCAGGTGAGTGATGGGTGCAAAGGTTAAGTGTGCCTAAAGTGTGTAAAGAAGTTTAAATTACCTGTACTTACCTTAACAGCCTTTCTTCCTCTAGACGTCAGGAGTCCATCACTCAGCCGGCACTGAAAGCCGAATGGCTGCGATCTGTCAAAAGTGACAGCCTTCAGCACCGGTGACAGTTCTAACTGAGTCTGTGTAGAAGGACTCAGGTTAGAAGTCAGACTGTCAGTGTTTGACAGCTTTAAACAGCTGTGAACCACTGATATTGCATCGGTCAAAAACTCTTGACAGATGAAATTTCAGTGATGTCACCTGTTGCTGGGTGGCCCTTAATTGGCCCGCTGAGCCCACTAGGCGGGCTCAACAAGGTCAAACCGCGTCGATTGGCTAGACTTGAGGCGGGACCAAAACCCAAAAGCTGTAGTCCCGCCTCCTTAATGAAAATCCAGTCCACAATGTTTTCCAAGGGGAGACTGGATAGGCACTTGAGGGAAATAAACTTGCAGGCCTATAGGGATAGAGCAGGGGACTGGATTGCTCTGCAGAGGGTTGGCACAGACTCTATAGGCTGAATGGCCTCCTTCTGTGCCTTATGACTATGAAACAATTAAGACTATGAAACAAGACCATTCCACTTTAAACCAAACTGGAGTCAAACAGAAATGTCATACTTACCAATTCAATGACCCATATTGCAAGACTGCTGGAAAAAAAAGTAAAAAGTATTCAGAAGGCATAGTAACTTAAAATGTTTTTAAAAGTAGCACTTATCCCCATCTGAAAGTCAGAATTGAAAAAGAGTATCATCAGTTGTCGCATCCGACGGCACTTCCTATTTGATTTTCATCATTCAGAGATGGACTAGTGAAATTTGAGCACCAATATGACAGATTGCAGAGCTTAAATGCAATTCAATATTGGCTAAATTTACAGATTAACATGCTAATCTGTGGCAAGAATTCACTCTAGTCAATCACAAAGCTCACCTGTTAATGAATCTTTCAAGGATAGACAAGCATCCAGTGCAACAACCAATCATCTAAGGACAAGAGAGACATGTGTTTAAAATGGTAAATTTTTAGTGCATTTAACAAAATTTTTTTTAAACGTAGTGATCAGAGAACCATTCCTCAACACTGTTCAATCTGACGGTAATTCCAGCTATTTGAGTTTAGTTTCATCATCCACAAGATCAAATGTTATGAAATTACACAATATGGAGTAAATAGAAGTTAGAAAATGCATGCTCCGCTTTCAGTATTGAGAACCAGAAATGTTGTTCAACACCCTCACCATTAAATTGTATAGTTGAGATTATCCAAGTTGTTATCCAATGTCCTGTTTGCTAATCCTAGTCCCAAATAATTTAGTTAACAGGTTTATAAATTACTCAAATAGACAGGTAGAAATATTTGGTTTAAGAACAGGTTTTATTTAATTTAGAACTTGCAGTTAGGTAGTAAAACACCAAGGCGAAATCACAGGAGCAAACAACATTTGACAGAGGTGACCAAAAACTTGGTCAAAATAGGTTTTAAGGAGTGTCTTAAAAGGAAAGGTATTGAGGGTTAGAGAGGCAATACCAGAGCTTAGGGCCTAGGCAGCTGAAGGCACAGCCACCAATGGGGCATGATTAAAATTAGGGATGTGCAAGAGGCCCAAATTGGACACCTAAAAGCACTTCCGACAATTAATTGCAGACATTTATATAGTGAATAATAGTTATTTTGCACACAAGGTCCCACCTTCAGTAACATGAGGAGCCAGTTAAGTTTTCTTTCACACTAGGAGAACTCCTTGGCCATCTTCAATTATAGCAATGGACTCTTGTATCCAAAGAACACCATAGACAAGGTGAAAAGCTCCCCAGCTTTGAAAGAGAAAACAAAAAATTAGATCAAAAGACACCAGATCAGCTTTCTATATTTATATTAAAAGCCCACCATGACACAATCAGAAAACCACTGCTCAACATTTTCCAATCAGACGGTAATTCCAGCTATTTTGAGTTTGGTTTCATCACCCATGTCATTCTACAGAATGAATCTTGCACAGCTTCTACAAATTACTGTAAGCACATGTAACTTCAAAGACTCAGCTTGAAGCTAAAGGTAGAAGAGGAACGCTTCCTTCTCATACTGAAGCCGGCACACTCGAGGCCTTCCGCAACCAGTGGGCACCGCAGGGACTGGAGTGCATCATCACCATGGCCAAACAAATTCTAATTTAATTTGTTATGTTTTATTAATTTAAGTAGATTTGTTTAATCACCCCCACCAGAAAGAGTTGACTCGATTAGGCAAGGGTATGGGTTAGGAATCAGCACACCACTCAAATTTCAGAGCCTCAACAGTTAGTATGGACCATTAAAAAAAAAGCCATTGTTCATATAAAACAGATACTGCACAAAGGGTTCAATCTGACCTGCTAGAGCAATGTGCTCAGAATTTATCCAGTTCCCATTCCTCAGATGTGAAAACTCCTGCCTTTGAAAGAGAAAAACTCCTGCCTGCTTTGAAAGAGAAAAACAATTAGAACAGACACTATCAGATTTCAGTATTTATATCAAAAAGACAATCAAACATGATCAGAAAACCATTGCTCAACACTTTCCAATCAGACGGTAATTCCAGCAATTTTGAGTTTGGTTTCATCATCCATGTCATTCCACAGCACAATCTTGCACTGTGTTTGCAAATTATTTGCGACAGATTGCCATAAGGACATGCAATGTCACATATAAAGGCCATACCATTTATCTTTTCTAAAAATTAATCAAAAGCTTCAGGAGTTCTAAATTCCTAATTTGGTTGCATCTATGGTACTTGGCTGACTTTATTCTGGAATATTCCTGAGTTCCATAGTGCAGAGTTATGCACATGAGAATGTAGCTGCCTTGGTCAGCTACGTGGGGTTACGGGGATAGGGCTTGGGTGGGATGGCTGTTGGTGTAGGGACCGGGTGCTAGGGTTTGGATGATCAGCCATGGTCTCGTTGAATGGCGGAGCAGGCTCGAAGGGCCGAATGGCCTACTCCTGCTCCTATGTCAAGCGATTGTGACAAAAGAATGTCTAGGAAAATCTACAATCAAGCCTGCAATTTGACAGCAAGTGAAAGGACCCAGGTGTACAATTTTTGAAGGTTGGCTGTGACACCAAGAACATCCTGGACATCTTCAAATATTGGGACACTAGCTTATCCAAAAGGACACCACGGCAGACCTGCTCAAACGTGAAGCCATAACCTCATTGTGGCAAGTGTTAGTCAGTAGTGCCAATGGGGGGGGGGGGGGGGGGGGGGTGTGAAAGGATAAATAACCATGGCCAAATTGTTGAGGAAAAGATGGCAAGTGTATTTGATATTAGTTTAGGTTGATTAAACTTGCCAATTCAATCAAATGCTAACATCCCAGAGATGGCTCCTGTATCAATTGCTGAAAAACCCCCCAATAATCAGCAATTTCTCAACTCAATCCCATGTAGTCTAAAAAAAAACAAAAAAATCTTGTTTCAATGTTTGATTAAATCAGATTTAAAAACAGGATAATCAGTTCTCTAATCTGACAGCATTTCCTATTGATTTTCATCATTCAAATAGGGTACAGTAATAAGGTTTTTAATGCTCAAAAAAACTAGTCTAATGACCTCAGGGCACACCAAATCACTTGAGGAGGATTAGGGAGGGAGGTTCAGAGCTTAGGGCCTTCGCTTCGCAGAAGGCACAGCTGCCAATGGTGGAGCGATTAAGCAGCGCAAATATCTGAGGGTGGGGAGGTTGCAGCAATTCGTGTCCATATGCAGCAAGACCTGGACAACATTCAGACTTGGGCTGACAAGTGGCAAGTAACATTCACACCACACAAGTGCCAGGCAATGACCATCTCCAACAAGCAAGACTCTAACCATCTCCCCTTAACATTCAATGGCATTACCATCACTGAATCCCCCACTAACATCCTGGGGGTTACCATTGATCAGAAACTGAACTGGACCAGCCATATAAATACTGTGGCTACAAGAGCAGGTCAGAGGCTGGGAATTCTGCGGCGAGTGTCTCACCTCCTGACTCCCCAAAGCCTTTCCACCATCTACAAGGCACAAGTCAGGAGTGTGATGGAATACTCTCCACTTGCCTGGATGAGTGCAGCTCCAACAACACTCAAGAAGCTCGACACCATTCAGGATAAAGCAGCCCGCTTGATTGGCACTCCCTCCACCACCGGCGCACTGTGGCTGCACTGCAGCAACTCGCCAAAGCTCCTTCAACAGCACCTTCCAAACCCGCGACCTCTACCACTTAGAAGGACAAGGGCAGCAGAAGCATGGGAACATCACCACCTACAAGTTCCCCTCCAAGCCACACACCATCCTGACTTGGACCTGTATTGCCGTTCCTTCACTGTCGCTGGGCCAAAATCCTGAAACTCCCTTCCCAACAGCATTGTGGGTGTACCTACACCACATGGACTGCAGCGGTTCAAGGCGGCAGCTCACCATCTTCTCAAGGCCAATTAGGGATGGGCACTAAATGCAGGTCTAGCCAGCCAGCGACACCCACATCCCATCAATGAATAAAAAAATTAATGTACTGAAGTGGCCATCTAGATTGTGCTAAATTGTCTAGCCAAGGCTCGACACTTCATACAGATAACCAATTCCTTCACAATACAGACAAATTCCCCACTGAACATTTGTATAAAACTAGAATTATAGAATGGTTACAGCACAGGAGGCCATTCGGCCCATGTCAACAGCAAATATTGACCCCATATAAAAAGCTTATTATGTATTATATGAACAAAGGGCTCAATCTGACCTGCTAGAGCAATGTGCTCAGAATTTATCCAGTTCCCATTCCACAGATGTGAAAAGTCCTGCCAGCTTTGAAAAGAGAAAAAGATTAGAGCAAAGATACTATCAGATTTCAGTATTTACATCAAAAAGGCCACACAAGCATGATCAGAAAGCCATTGCTCAACACTTTCCAATCAGACGGTAATTCCAGCTATTTTGAGTTTGGTTTCATCATCCATGTCATTCCTCTGCTCAATCTTGCACACAGCTTCTGCAAATTACTGCAAGCACATGTAACTTCAAAGACTCAGCTTGGCACTAAAGGTAGAAGAGGAACGCTTCCTTCTCATACTGAAGCCAATTGCTTTACAATAAAAATTCCCCACTGCTGAGGACGTGTATAAAACTAGGCAAGGGTATGGGTTAGGAATCAGCACACTATTTCAGATGTTAGTGCCTCAACAGTTAATATTGACCCTTTAAAAAACCCATTGTGCAGCATCTGTTTTATATGAACAAAGGGTTCAATCTGACCTGCTAGAGCAATGTGCTCAGAATTTATCCAGTTCCCATTCCTCAGATGTGAAAACTCCTGCCTGCTTTGAAAGAGAAAACCAATTAGAACAGACACTATCAGATTTCAGTATTTACATCAAAAAAGGCCCCCAGACATGATCAGAAAACCACTGCTCAACACTTTCTAATCAGACGGTAATTCCAGCAATTTTGAGTTTGGTTTCATCATCCATGTCATCCCACAGCACAATCTTGCACTGTCTCGTTTGCAAATTATTTGCGACAGATTGCCATAAGGACATGCCATTTATCTTTTCTAAAAAATTAATCAAAAGCTTCAGGAGTTCTAAATTCCCAATTTGGTTGCATCTATGGCACTTGGCTGACTTTATTCTGGAATATTCCCAAGTTCCATAGTGCAGAGTTATGCACATGAGACTGTAGCTGCCTTGGTCATGCGATTGTGACAAAAGAATGTCTAGGAAAATCTACAATCAAGCCTGCAATTTGATAGTGAAGGACCCAGGTGTACAATTTTTGAAAGTTGGCTGTGACACCAAGAACATCCTGGACATCTTCAAATATTGGGACACTATCTTATCCAAAAAGGACACCACGACAATGTACTACTCTCAAATCTGCTCAAACTTGAAGCCATAACCTCATTGTGGCAAGTGTTAGTCAGTAGTGCCAATTGAGGGGGGGGGGGGGGGGGAAGGATAAATAACCACGGCCAATTTGTTTGGAGGAAAAGATGCCAAGTGTATTTGATATTAGTCTAGGTTGATAGCATTTGATTAAACTCACCAATTCAAACATCCCAGCAGAGATGGCTCCTGTATCAATTGCTGAAAAAAAGAGCAATAATCAGTAATTTCTCAACTCAATCCCATGTAGTCTAAAAAAAATGGTTTCAATGTTTGATTAAATCAGATCTCAAACAGGATCATCAGTTCTCAAATCTGACAGCACTTCCTAGTCATTTATATCGTTCAAATAGGGTACAGTAATAAGGTTTTTAATGCTAAAAAAAAATTCACCTAATACCCTGGTGGCAAGAGCAAATTTGCATAAAGCACCCTTAATGACCTCAGGGCACACCAAAGCACTTTAGGAGAGGATTAGGGAGTTTGAGTTTAGGGCCTTTGCAGAAGGCACAGCCGCCAATGGTGAAGCGATTAGGAAGCGCAGATATCGGAGGGTCGCGATGTTGGAGGAATTTGCAGCAATTAATTTACTGAAGTGGCCATCTAGATTGTGCTAAATTGTCTAGCCAAGGCTCGACACTTCTCAAGATAACAAAATTCCTTCACAATACTAAAATTCCCCACGGCTGAATATTTGTGTAACAGAATTATAATAGTTACAGCACAGAAGGAGGCCATTTGGCCCATGCCAGCTCTCTGCAAGAGCACTTCCGCTAGTCCCACTCCCCCACAGCCCTGCAAATTTTCTTCCTTTAGGTACTTATAATTCCCTTTTGAAAGCCACGATTGAATCTGCCTCCATCACCCTTTCAGGTAGTGCATTCTAGATCATAACTAGGCTCGATATTAAGCAAGGTTATGTGTTCAGAGTCAGCACATAACTCAAATTATTGGTGCCTTAACAGCAAATATTGACCCCATATAAAAAGCTCATGTATTATGAACAAAGGGCCCAATCTGACCTGCTGGAGCAATGTGCACAGAATCTATCCAGTTCCTATCCCTTTGATGTGAAAAGTCCTGCTTGTTTTGAAAGAGAAAAAGATTAGAGCAAAAACACCATCAGATTTCAGTATATACATCAAAATGGCAATCAGACATGATCAGAAAACCATTGCTCAACACTTTCCAATCAGACGGTAATTCCAGCTATCTTGAGTTTGGTTTCATCATCCATGTCATTCCACAGCACAATCTTGCACACTCCGTTTGCAAATTATTTGCAATTATCTTAAGTACATGTAACTTCAGATATAAAGGCTCATCATTTCTAAAATTAATCAAATTCTTCAGGAGCTGCACATGTTAGTTCAGATGCAATTTTAAACTGCCATTTCTTTAAACTAATTTTAGGATGACGTAAATGTTTTTATTACAATATTAATACACTGGGTCATTCACAAACTTTAAAATTGCTCTGGACGAACACACCCTGGTCACAACTGTTAAAGATGGCGGATGAACAGATTCGGACTGTGGCAGGGGTTCCCAGCCCTAAATGTGGAACCAACTAGCGGGAATGACTGAGACGCCCGCCACAGGCGGACTCGCTGGACCGGCGGTGGGGAGAGAGGGTGAAGCCAAGCCGCCCGGTACCAACGCTCAGAACTGGAACCATGCGGTTTAGTCGGGAGCGACCCCCCCGCCCGCGCTTTGCAACCCTCAGCCCCGGCCGCCATTTTAACCAGTGGTTAACACGTGCAGCCCCGTGGCAAACAAACGAACTACCTCCGATATACCAAAGGAAGCCGATATAAAGATCGGACGAGCCAAGCCGGGGATTTGGGACACAGGCAGCAGCCGCCGCCCTGTGAGGGGAGGTGCAGTGACCACCCGCCGGCCGCTCCGGGCCTGGCGCACCAGTTCAACACATGGGGCCCGGCCGCCTTTTTAAAAAAAAAACACGGTTTGAGTTTGAAGTACACGCTAGAATATCCTTCACTAGCCATTTTCGTATCGAATTACCGTTATCAAGACAAGGGCTGGCTGGCGATACAGTCGGAGAAGAGCAGCAATCCTGTGTCCACTTCCAATCAGTGCCATCCTCAAAAAGATCGAACACCTCGCGATCTCCGCCTTTTAACCCCTGATGGGGCCGGCGTCACACCAATCCCGACCAATCAAATTAATCCGGATAATTATCAATCAGAAAAGTAGGCAATGACAGCCCGGAAATATAAAGCGACTGTTAAAATAATATGCATTTAAAAAATAAGCACTTTAATATTTTTTATGTTGAATTATCACGGTGTTGATTTATGAATTGGCTGGTCGGAACGCGTCACTTCCGCTCTGTTTAAATGGGGTGCGCGCGGTCGAGTGTTCCAAATTAGACCAACGGCGCATGTTGCAAAAAAAATGCTTAAGTTATATAACAACAGAAAATGCTGGAAAAACTCAGCAAGTCAGGCAACATCCGTGGAGAGAAATTTGAGTTGACGTTTCGGGTTTGACCCTTCTTTTCCAACATCTGCAGTATTTTGCTATCGCTTAAGTTATATGTTGGCTTCAGCTAAAACTTCAGTGGTTCTAAATCCCCAATCAAGTTTGTTGCTTCTTGTGCTCGTCTGGAGTCAATGTTACCCCAGAATATACAATTAGTTATAAAAAGTTGCCTTTCTGTCATGCGAGTTTGTGAATGCAGGAAAATCTAGATGCAATCCTCCAATTTGATAGTCCCAAGTGAAGTTTGGGAACCGTTCCTTCAGATTGGAAATTTGTGCACATCACTCCACTATTTAATGGCGAGAGGGGGAAGCCAGGAAATTATAGACCAGTTGGCCTAACATCTGTTGTCAGAAAATTGCTAGAGTCTATAATTAAGGATAGGGTGACTGAACACCTCAAATTTTTAGTTGATCAGAGAGTCAGCATGGATTTGTGGAAGGTAGGTTATGCCTGACAAACCTGAATTTTTTGAGGCGGTGACTAAAGTAGTGGACAGGGGAATGTCTATGGATGTTATTTATCTGGACTTCCAGAAGGCATTTGATAAAGTCCCACATAAGAGACTGTTAATTAAGGTGGAAGCCCACAGAACTGAGGGCAAATTATTGACCTGGTTCGGAAACTGGCTGAGTGGCAGGAGATGAGTAGTAGGGATAATGGGTAGGTATTCAAATTGGCAGGAGGTGACTAGTGGTGTCTTGCAGGGATCCGTGTTGGGGCCTCAATTATTCACAGTATTTATTAACTACTTCGATGATGGCATAGAAAATCATATATCCAAATTTGCCGATGACACAGATAGGCGGCATTGTAGATGAAAGCATAAAATTAAAGGGATATCGACAGATTAAGTGAATGGGCTTCAATGTAGGCAAATGTGAGGTCATCCACTTTGGACCTAAAAAGGATAGAACAGGGTGTATATAAATGGAGAGAGTGATTAAGAAGGCCAATGGAATGTTGGCTTTCATTGCTAGGGGGATAGAATATAAAAACAGGGAGGTATTGCTTCAGTTGTACAAGGTATTGGTGAGACCGCACCTGGAATACTGCGTACAGTTTTGGTGTCCATACTTAAGGACATACTTGCTCTCGAGTCAGTACAAAGAAGGTTCACTCGGTTAATCCCGGGGATGAGGGGATGGACATATGAGGAGAGGTTGAGTAGATTGGGACTCTACTCATTGGAGTTCAGAAGAATGAGAGGCAATCTTATTGAAACATATAAGATTGTGAAAGGGTTGGATCGGGTGGATGCGGGGAAGATGTTCCCGATGATGGGTGAAACTAGAACTAGGGGGCATAGTCTTAGAATAAGGGGCTGCTCTTTCAAGACTGAGATGAGGAGGAACTACTTCACTCAGAGGGTGGTAGGTCCATGGAATATGCTGCCCCAAAAAGCTGTAGAAGCAACATCATTACATAAATTTAAAACAGAAATAGACAGTTTCCTAGAAGTAAAGGGAATTAAGGGTTACGGGGAGCGGGCAGGAATTTGGACATGAGTCTAGGTTCGGATCGGTCATGGCCCTGTGGGTAGCGGAGCGGGCCCAGGGGCCGTGTAGCCTGATCCTGCTCCTATTTCGTGTGTCTAATTCTGTTAGAATCAGGAGATGGTTCTGTGATAGTGGATTGGCGGTTAGGATCAGATCAGCCATGATCTTATTGAATGGCGGAGCAGGCTCGAGGGGCCGATTGGCCTACTCCTGCTCCTATTTCTTATGTTCTTATGTTCTAATAACAGTGAGGGTCCAAAGAGACTTGGGGGTCCAGGTACATAGATTAAAATGTCATGAACAGATACAGAAAATAATCAAAAAAGGCTAATGGCATGCTGGCCTTTATATCTAAAGGACTGGAATATAAAGGGGTAGAAGTTAGGCTGCAGCTATACAAAACCCTGGTTCGACCACACCTGGAGTACTGTGAGCAGTTAGGGGCACCACACCTTCGGAAGTACATATTGGTCTTGGAGGGAGTGCTAAGTGGTAGGTTTACCAGAATGATACCTGGACTTCAAGTTACGAGGAGAGATTAAACAAATTAGGGTTGTATTCCCTAGAATTTAGGTGGTCAGGAGTGAAATTAGAAAACACTTCTACACACAGAGTGGTAGACATTTGGAACTTCCTTCTGCAAATGGCAATTGATACTAGATCAATTGTTAATTTTAAATTGGAGATTGATAGCTTTTTGTTAATTAAAGGTATTAAGGCATATGGGCCAAAGGCAGGTATATGGAGTTAGGTCACAGATCAGCCATGGTCTTGAGAAATTATTTACTTTTTATATTAATAGGTGCATTTTGGTTAATTTTAGAACACTTAATTTCAGTTGATCAATTAAGATTTTAAAAAATCTTGTGAAGTTGCTCACTTCAAGAAGGGTAGCAGGGATAAACCAGGGAATTACAGGCCAGTGAGTCTAACATCTGTGGTGGGGAAATTATTGGAAAAAATTCTGAGGGACAAAATTAATCTCCACTTGGAGAGGCAAGGATTAATCGGGGATAGTCAGCATGGCTTTGTCAAGGGTAAATCATGTCTAACAAATCTGATCGAATTTTTCGAGGGGGTGACTAGTGGGGTGGATGAGGGAAATGCTGTGGATGTGGTGTACATGGACTTCAGTAAAGCTTTTGACAAAGTCCCGCATAGGAGACTGGTCAAGAAGGTAAGAGCCCATGGGATCCAGGGTGCCTTGGCGCGTTGGATCCTAAACTGGCTGAGTGGCAGGAGGCAGAGGGTGATGGTCGAAGGTTGCTTTTGTGACTGGAAGCCTGTGTCCAGTGGGGTACCTCAGGGATCGGTGTTGGGTCCCTTATTGTTTGTGATCTACATAAATGATTTGGATGAAAATGTAAAAGGTATGATCAGTAAGTTCGCAGATGACACGAAAATTGGTGGGGTGGTAAATTGCGAGGAGGAAAGCCTCCGGCTACAGGACGATATAAACGGGTTGGTCAGATGGGCGGAAAAGTGGCAAATGGAATTTAACCCTGAAAAGTGCGAGGTGATGCATTTTGGACGGACAAATAAGGCAAGGGAATACACAATGAGTGGTAGGACCCTAGGAAGTACAGAGGGTCAGAGGGACCTTGGTGTACATGTACATAGATCCCTGAAGGCAGCGGAGCAGGTAGATAAGGTGGTTAAAAAGGCATATGGGATACTTGCCTTCATTAGCCGAGGCATAGAATATAAGAGCAGGGAGGTTATGATGGAGCTGTACAAAACGCTGGTGAGGCCACAGCTGGAGTACTGTGTGCAGTTCTGGTCGCCTCACTATAGGAAGGATGTGATTGCTTTGGAGAGGGTGCAGAGAAGATTCACCAGGATGTTACCTGGGATGGAGCGCCTCAGCTATGAAGAGAGGCTGGACAGGCTGGAGTTGTTTTCCTTGGAGCAGAGAAGGCTGAGGGGGGACCTGATTGAGGTGTACAAAATAATGAGGGGCATAGATAGGGTAGATAAAGAGGAACTTTTCCCCTTAGTGGGGGGGTCAATAACAAGGGGGCATAGATTCAGGGTAAGGGGCAGGAGATCTAGAGGGGATTTGAGGAGGAACTTTTTCACCCAGAGGGTGGTTGGAATGTGGAACTCAATGCCTGAAAGGGTGGTGGAGGCAGGAACCCTCACAACATTCAAGAAGCATTTGGATGAGCACTTGAAATGCCATTGCATACAAGGCTATGGACCAAATGCTGGAAAATGGGATTAGACTGGACAGGGATGGATGGGCGGCGCAGACACGATGGGCCGAAGGGCCTCTTTCTGTGCTGTAAAACTCTATGACTCTATGACTATCTTGAATTAGATATTTTGGGTTATAAGGGCAGAGGCATTTTTGTCAACTGGCTGAAAATGGACTGGAAAATAAGAGTTTGTATTGAATATTTCAAAGTTGGTTTGCAAAGCTGCTGGTAATGTTAATAAATTCATGTTTAATACTTTGGCTCAGTTTCAATATTGACATGGTATGTTACATTGGTGTGAAAAATGTCCTTCAGATTTCACCAAAGAATCTTTTCTGAAAAGTCTAGAATTTTCCATAAACATCCACTGACTGCTTGCACAAGAACCAGATCAATAAGGGAAAGTCTCAAACGTATGGATGTAGACATCAAAGTTGAGTGATGTCATATAAATAGTCTCAATGCCTTATACTACTTTTCAGTGCAGTGCTGAGGGAGTGCTACACTGTCAGAGGTGCCATCTTTCGGATGAGACGTTAAACCGAGACCCCATCTGCTTTCTCAGGTGGATGTAAAAACTCCCATGGCACTATTTTGAAGAAGAGCAGGGGAGTTAGCCTCGGTGTCCTGGCCAATATTTATCCCTCAATCAACATCACTAAAAACAGATTATCTGGTCATTATCACATTGCTGTTTGTGGGAGCTTGCTGTGTGCAAATTGGCTGCCACATTTCCGACATTACAACAGTGACTACACTTCAAAAGTATTTATTTGGTGTAAAGCGCTTTGGGTCGTGAAAGGCGTTGTATAAATGCAAGTCTTTATTTATCGCTTACAAAATGACAGAATTACATCCAAATTTGCACTAAACCGAGTCCATCAGAAATCGCATTCAGATAGAAAACCTTTGGTCCTTTGGCTTGTTGAGTGTACACAATTATATGATGATGAGTGAAAGAAACAAATGAGCAGAGTATGTAATTTTCAGAAGATTTATTACATGGTCTCAGATACCATGAGTTGTAATAGTATTTTCAGTTTAACAGTTGTACAATGTTAAAGCTAATTCCAATCTTGATATTTCTATCACCACCCCCACCCATGGCTGGTGCTTGGAATAAATGGGGTGCTGGTAGATCCAGTTTATAAATTTCCCTAATCATTAAAAAAGATGGAGATTAATTCAGGTTCAGCCTAAGGCTTAGGTCCAGCTCAGTTATTAACATTTATGTTCTGGGAGCTCCATATGGGAGCATGTCCTTGTTGGGATAGGTTTCTATGTCAACTTAAAATAAACATTTGTACTGTGCCAGCAGCACAGCACAAACTTGGTCACGTGCTATGATTGTTTGACTTTCACTAGCAAATATGTATTTGTGAAAATATGTATTTGCTTAAGAGAATGTTGGTAAGAAGTAGAGCAAGTTATAGCTTGCAATCTCAGGAAAATAAGCTACTCCCCAACAAGATGGAAACTAACCCACAGTCAGAGTACAACTCCATCATCTGAATATATACAAGAAAATACAGAAAAATGTAATAGTAAATAGACTTCAGATTCAATGATTCACAATAAGTACACCAAAAAAAACACTATAGCACAAACGTGAGTACAAAATGTAGCAAACACTGATTTAGTTACATTAATACATTAAGCATTGGTACTTCAAGTTAAGTATTTTACAGATCCTAATACAACATCTTTTATAACTATATAGTAAATAAAATACAAAATCTACTCATACAATTAATACTGTCCTGTTAATACCTTCTCGAAGTATAACCTAACAGCAACATGTTTGATGTTGAAGATCCATGCTCAAACCTTTTATCAAAATAATAGTCTTCACCCAAAAGGCCATTCTTCATGTGTAAACCTAGACAGTGAATATTGACTGTTGTGGTGGGGCATGAGAACCAAGTCCCATACCACTGCCCACACAAGTGCTTCCAGCAAGGCTTATTGTAAAGCAATTCAGCAGTGAAACTCACCCTTCCCTTAATCTGAGAACACTAAAGCCAATAGTCTCTTCCACTCCCAACAAACTCAGTGCAGACCAGGATCCATTAGAGGATTCTTTACTACAGACATTTTGCTGCAAACCAGCTTAGAATTTTAGCCAGCTTAGAAGCATGACCCCGAGCTTCCGGTCACCTGTCACTTTAATTCTCTGCTCCACTCCCACTCTGATCTCTCTGTCCTCGGCCTCTTACACTGTTCCAACGAAGCTCAAGGAACAGCATCTCATCTTTTGATTAGGCACTTTACAGCCTTCTGGACTCAACATCGAGTTCAACAATTTCAGATAATAACCTCGGGCCCCCAGGTTTTCTTATCTCTCTCACATGACAGCTGTTGATGATTCTGCCATTGTCATTTACACCTCATCTAGAGTCATCTTTTGTTTCTTAACTTGTCCCATTACCATCTCCTATTGCCTTGCACCAACATCCCTTTTGTCTTTCAATCTCTCCTGCCTTCCATCCTATCACAGACCTTCCCTTTGTTCTTTCCTCCCCTCCCCCCTTTCCTTGCTTAAATATCTCTCACTTCTCCAACTTTTTCCAGTTCTGACAAAGGGTCATCAACCTGAAACGTTAACTCTGTTTCTCTCTACTTGATTCTGCCTGATCTGCTGAGTGTTTCCAGCATTTTCTGCTGTTCTTTCAGATTTCCAGCATCCGCAGTATTTTGCTATCATTTTAGAATTTTAACACTTCATTAAAAAAAAATTAGGAAAGAAAACTAACAAGTTGTGAAGATCTGAAAATGTTGTGATATCTTGGTAAGAGTAAGCTTCCGTAAAGTCCATCCTATTCAAGCTTTAATCAAATCAAAACAGTTTTCATTGTAAAAATAAAGTCTTGTAAATTCTGAATATATTTTTACATTTTTCCAAAGTATATTAAAGTCACAATTTATATTTTAAAAAGATTTGAGAATCAGTTCCCTTTGGATTGTTTCACTGGCATTTTCCTATCTTCCTGGTTAATGTGAAACTATTTTTAATGCACCAGTGTTTCAAAATTAGAAAACCTTTTGTAATTTGGTCAGCATGCAAATTTGATTGTGCATTTTTTCTCATTTCCATATGGTACATTCATGAGTTAATGAGAATATATTAATGTCTACAAGTAGGCAAGACACTTTATTTAAAAAAAAGACTGACAATCTATTGTAAAACCATGAACCCATAACTCAAAGATGACGAAAGAGGGCCTTGATCCTCAGAAGGAAGGACAGCAACGTCTATCTCCCTACGGTGAAGGGGAACGATAGTCAATAACCTCAATAAGTCAATAATTGTAAACTACAATGGGCATCCAGGATGCAGAATTAAAAATAAACTCTACATGCTACCTTATAGGAGAATCTCATTCGTCGGCAGCTCTTGTACAGGTACATTTCTGTTTTACATGGTAGTTCCCCCAGGGCAATGCATGGTCAATCCTCCTGTGTTGCCCTTATACTGAGCCTTTCACATCAATGCTGCAGTGAGATTTTAAGCGCACTGGTGTTAAAAGTGCAGTACAAATCTAATCATGCATGTCCAAGTGATGCTCTGCCATTCTGCAAACCTTTCTTTTTAATTTTTAAAAATCTCCAGTGGGACAGGTAGCTGTATTTTAGCTTTCAATCAGTTTGAAAAGACTGTCCTGTAAGGTAGGAATTAACCAGAGATAGAAGCTGCCAATATTTATGTTTGAATAGCCATGCATAGAGGTCTTCCCACCATACCTTCCCCCTCGCACGACAGAGCAATAAAATTGCCAATGTAACCGGCCTCCCTATTTGCATTACTGCTTAAGTTCTATTGGTAGAACCATTCCAGGTGCAATTGTCAGAGTTATACAGCACAAAAAGAGGCCCTTCGGCCCATCGTCTCTGCGCCGGCCATCAAGTCCTATCTATTCTAATCCCATTTTCCAGCACTTGGTCCGTAGTCTTGTATGCTATGGCGTTTCAAGTGCTCATCTAAATACTTCTTAAATGTTGTGAGTGTTCCTGCCTCTACCACCCTTTCAGGCAGTGAGTTCCAGATTCCAACCACCCTCTGGGTGAAAAAGTTTTTCCTCAAATCCCCTCTAAACCTCCTGCCCCTTACCTTGAAACTATGCCCCCTGGTTACTGACCCCTCTACTAAGGGAAAAGTTTCTTTCTATCTACCCTATCTATGCCCCTCATAATTTTGTACACCTCAATCAGGTCCCCCCTCAGCCTTCTCTGCTCCAAGGAAAACAACCCCAGCTTGTCCAGTCTCTCTTCATAGCTGAAATGCTCCAGCCCAGGTAACATCCTGGTGAATCTCCTCTGCACCCTCTCTAATGCAATCACATCCTTCCTATAGTGTGGCGACCAGAACTGCACACAGTATTCCGGCTGTGGCCTAACTAGCGTTTTGTACAGCTCCATCATAACCTCGCTGCTCTTATATTCTATGCCTCGGCTAATGAAGGCAAGTATCCCATATGCCTTCTTAACCACCTTATCTACCTGTCCTGCTGCCTTCAAGGACCTATGTACATGCACACCAAGGTCCCTCCGATCCTCTGTCCTTCCTAGGGTCCTACCATTCATTGTGTATTCCCTTGCCTTGTTAGTCCTCCCAAAATGCATCACCTCACACTTTTCAGGGTTAAATTCCATTTTGCCACTGTTCTGCCCATCTGACCAACCCATTTATATCATTCTGTAGCCTGAGGCTTCCCTCCTCGCTATTTACCACTCCACCAATTTTCGTGTCATCTGCGAACTTACTGATCATACCCCCTACATTCATATCTAAATCATTAATGTACACTACAAACAGCAAGGGACCCAGCACCGATCCCTGTGGTACACCACTGGACACAGGCTTCCAGTCACAAAAACAACCTTCGACCATCACCCTCTGCCTCCTGCCACTAAGCCAATTTTGGATCAATGTGCCAAACTGCCCTGGATCCCATGGGCTCTTACCTTCTTGACCAGTCTCCCATGCGGGACTTTGTCAAAAGCCTTACTGAAGTCCATGTAGACTACATCAACTGCACTACCCTCATCCACACACCTAGTCACCCCCTCGAAAAATTCAATCAAATTGGTTAGACATGTAACCACAGCACTCTATACAAGTCTGCCTATTTGCAACTTTATTCATGGGTGACTTGACCGAATACATATAATGGGGCTTTGCTGTATTCTCAGTACAAAGTGCTGATAATTAACTGGGGTGAAGATGTAAAAATTATGACTAAACACTTGTAGTTGGAACTTAATAGGCAATGCCTAAAATGCACTCTAGAAAGTGTCTTGTAATAACAGGTCTGATTTTAAGCTAATCCGCCCGGTAGGAATGGGGCAGGTTTGGGGTCAGATGTTTGGGATTTTACACAATGCTTGATTTTATGCTCCAGACGGGTTAGGTTAAAATCGGTGCTAAAAATAAAGTCCAATCACACTGAGGTTTTGGGGAGAGATCTTCAATTATGTAACACTGATGACTCTTGGGTTTTTATACTGGGAGAAAGGCAGTCGCATTATACCATAACTGCACCCAAAAGTGGGGCCAGAGGTGAATAGCACTGCAAGAATCCTATACTCAGTAAGAATCTTTTTAAACTGGTTTTGAAACCAGGATTTATTTTGTGCATTTATCATAAATATTTCAGTAAGTTATGAGAGACTAACCTGAATTCATCCTCTTATAAAAAAGAAGATAAGCTGTCCCGCCCCTGAATAGAATGAAAACAATTAACATTAGATAGTACATAGGAAGTCACATTGATTTACATGCAGTCATAACCAATACATCAGCAGTACAAAGTTTCATCCAAATGTAGGGCTAGGGCTTTCTGATGGTGGTAGAATGAAAAAGCACGAGGCCGCGAATTTAATGGAGGAAGCGGGATGGTGGTGGGACAGCTGGCTTCCGGGTTCTGGTCCTGCTCCCAGCTGCAGACGTGATTTTCCCTTGATTGGCCTTGTTAAGCCCGCCCTGCAGGCTTACCGGCCAATTAACAAGAAGCGGGTCTGGTAGCGTCAATTGATGACGCATCATCAACCGATTTCCTTAAAGAGACCACGTCCACCTGGAGTTTGACAGTTGTTCTGTCAGTGTCTGACAGCACTGAGGTGCTGCAAAACTGACAATCACTGCACAAAGGTGAACGCTTGCACCCAGACTCTCTAATGACTTCCTCCATATGTTTATGGAGGGAGTCAAAGCACGCAGGGAGGTTCTCTTCCCTTCCAAGGCTGGAAGGGACCTCCCCAGGACACCAACTTACCTTGCACCTCCACCAAACTCTATCTACTTTATAACTTCCCCACATCACTAGCCACCCTCACACTCACCCTCATCCTACTGCAAGTATACCAACTAACAACACACAAGGGTAGGCACTCGAGAGGTTTAGCCAATGTCTATGTGAAGTTTCTGGTAATGTGTTGTCATACAGTGAAATCTCTTTTTCAAAAAGTGCCACTTATTGGACAGATCTGAGCACACCTTGAGAAGTGTCTTACTGAGTTCCAGTGATTGTTCAGTCATAACTTCCTCCCCCCGCCCCCCTGCTATAGTGATGAGTGTGCATGGGATGGCTTAGACATTAAAGGGATGCTTCACGGTGCTGGTGTGGGATGGTGTCAACCTGGCGCATCATGTGGCAGCCAGGATTTACAGCATCACATGAAGAAAATCTGACGATCTGTCACTGGTGAGAGAGGTTCTCCCAATGAGGTGGCACTGGACATACAGTTGGATCTAAAAACTTGTAAGCTAAACAAATCTCTAGATGTATTAAAAATGCAGTAACCAACATTTTCTGTGCTCTGAAACTCACCATATGATTAAAATACGATTAAAATCACTAAGGAAGTGGTACTTGGTAAAATAATGGGACTCAAGGCGGATAAATTTCCTGGACCTGATGGCTTACATCCTAGGGTCTTGAGGGAAGTGGTGGTAGGGATTGTGGATGCATTGGTAATAATTTTCCAAAACTCCCTGGACTCAGCAAAGGTCCCGGCAGATTGGAAAACTGCTAATGTAACACCCTTATTTAAAAAGGGTAGTAGGCAGAAGGCTGGAAACTATAGACCTGTTAGCCTAACATCTGTGGTTGGTAAAATTTTAGAGTCCATTATTAAGGAGACAGTAACAGGACATTTGGATAAACATAATAGGACAAAGTCAGCATGGTTTTATGAAGGGGAAGTCATGTTTGACAAATTTGCTCGAGTTCTTTGAGGAAGTAACATACAGGGTGGATAAAGGGGAACCAGTGGACGTAGTGTATTTAGACTTCCAAAAGGCATTTGACAAGGTGCCACACAAAAGATTATTGCTCAAGATAAAAAATCATGGGATTGGGGGTAATATTCTGGCATGGGTGGAGGATTGGCTATCTAACAGAAAGTAGAGAGTTGGGATAAATGGTTCGTTCTCAGACTGGCAATCAGTAACTAGTGGTGTTCCGCAGGGGTCAGTGCTGGGTCCCCAACTCTTTACAATCTATATTAATGATTTGGAGGAGGGGACCGAGTGTAACATATGAAAGTTTGCAGATGATACAAAGATGGGAAGGAAAGTAGTGAGTGAGGAGGACATAAAAAACCTGCAAAGGGACATAGACAGGCTAAGTAAGTGGGCAGAGATTTGGCAGATGGAATACAATACTGGAAAGTGTGAGGTTATGCACTATGGCAGGAAAAATCATAGAGCAAGTTAATATCTTAATGGCAAGAAACTGGAAAGTACTGTAGTACAAAGGGATCTGGGGGTCCTGGTGCACGAAACTCAAAAAGTTAGTATGCAGGTGCAGCAAGTGATCAAGAAGGCCAATGGAATGTTGGCTTTTATTGCTAGGGGGATAGAATATAAAAACAGGGAGGTATTGCTTCAGTTGTACAAGGTATTGGTGAGACCGCACTTGGAATACTGCATACAGTTTTGGTGTCTATACTTAAGAAAAGACATACTTGCTCTCGAGTCAGTACAAAGAAGGTTCACTCGGTTAATCCCGGGGATGAGGGGGTGGACATATGAGGAGAGGTCGAGTAGATTGGGACTCTACTCATTGGAGTTCAGAAGAATGAGAGGCGATCTTATTGAAACATATAAGATTGTGAAGGGGTTGGATCGGGTGGATGCGGGGAAGATGTTCCCGATGATGGGTGAAACTAGAACTAGGGGGCGTAATCTTAGAATAAGGGGCTGCTCTTTCAAGACTGAGATGAGGAGAAACTTCTTCACTCAGAGGGTGGTAGGTTTGTGGAATTTGCTGCCCCAGAAAGCTGTGGGCATTATCATTAAATAAATTTAAAACAGAAATAGACAGTTTCTTAGAAGTAAAGGGAATTAGGGGTTACGGGGAGCGGGCAGGAAATTGGACATGAGTCTATGTTCGGAACAGTCATGGCCCTGTGGGTAGCGGAGCGGGCCCAGGGGCCGTGTAGCCTGGATTCTGCTCCTACTTCTTGTGTTCTAATTCTGTGTTAGATTTCAGGAGATGGTTCTATTCCTGTTCCTGGCTGGGGTGGAGATCGCCTTTACAGAAGGTAAGTACTGTAGAAAATATAGGGACAGTGATCTCCTGGACGAGTTTCGATCGCCTAGATGGGTTGGAGAGGAATTTCCCAGATTTTTTTTCTCCCAAATTGGCCATTGGGTTTTTTAATCTGGTTTTTCGCCTCTCCCAGGAGATCACATGGGTTCGGGAGGGATGTAGAGTGATAGTAGATTTGAGGTTAGGATCAGATCAGCCATGATCTTATTGAATGGTGGAGCAGGCTCGAGGGGCCAATTGGCCTACTCCTGCTCCTATTTCTTATGTTATGTTCTTATGGCATCCTTGACACCACTTCTGCAGCTGTCAGCTTTTCACAAACATCAGAGCAGACTCAAAACACGTCAGGTTGAGCTGGCGTGTTCCCTGAACAGCGGGTAACTAGTGGGGGAGAAGGCAAAATTACAAGTAAGCCTCAAAATACTCTTAAATTGGCTCTTAACAAGCCATTTAAGTAGCTGAATTGTCTCCCCTGCTGCTTGGTGTCGGGTCAGTTCTCCGCTGACAGACCAGACACCTGGGAGACTCGCGTGGAGGCGGGTTGACAGCGGATTTCCTACCCGGTCAATCTTTGCGATTTTGACAGTGGACCCGCCTCCAAACCCACCCCTTCAGCACGATTGAATTTGCGGCCCTAGTGTCAGCTTAGCAATTTTACCACTCTGTCCAGTGCTGGCAACAAGAAGCTACCACTGGGACTTGATGGAGTGAGTTGGTCGGGGGGAAAAAAATAGAAAAGTGAGAACTTGCTACTTGGTTGCTCCACACATACCAACCACCAGTTACAGGCTAGTTTCTAAATGCAAAAAATGGCACTAAACCAAGTGAGGTCCACCATGCCCACATTAACACTAGGAAAGTCAAGTATGTGGCAAAATTGACCTGATAATTAGTACCAGGAGTTCTGGACCTTTATGATTTGAAAATAATTTTCACCCCCTGTAGCAAGGCCAATTTGGAATATGGCTTGTTTGAATGATTAAGTTGAACTTACAGCACATTGTTTGATTGAAACTATTTGTGGTAGGGTGTACTACATACATTGCTACATTTGTGGGTCTTTTCGACCCTTCTTGTTTACCCTCATAGATGAGTCCTAACTCCCTATGCCTCGACAGCATCTTCACCAACTTTGATATCTAGGTGAGATTTCAGTAACACATCCAGGATAATGAACAGAGCAACCTTTCTCTTAATTATTTCAGCTACTGGAATTATCCTATTCCTCTAAAGGTTCTTTCTCTCATCTTCAATAAGCAGTAGATCATCACAACATCAGACCTCATTTTAAGTTTAAATTATGAAGCAAATTTGTTTAATAAAAGATGAACAAGTAAATAAATAACAATAATAGAAGTCCTATCTAGCTCCTTGATAGGCAAACTATAAAAAAGGTTGTAGCCTAATTGCTAAGCTATTCTTTAAATCAAAGTTTAATATACAGTGGGGGAGAAATTCGGCATCGCCCCGTTTGGGGCGCAATTATCAGCCGGGCGCAAAGTTTAGAGCCTGGCGCTAATTATCGCCTCCGACTGCAAACTTGGCTTCTATCGCCCCTGGAGGTGATTAGAGCACTAAATCAGGCGTTACACAATTCTCTGAAGGCGCTAATGCCGAGGAGCTCCCTTAGAGTGCTGGCGAAGCTCATGTGATGTCAGTCAGCAATGGAACACAGACACACTGGCGCCAGCCAGTTCTTAAAGGGGAGGGTCGATCTTGCTCTCCATCCACACCCTGCTCATTGCAGCCTTGAATCTCGGCCTGGAGAGACCTGTACATCAATTCTGCTGGAAAGAACAATGGAGAGGCCCAGGGAAAGAGCTGAGAGTGCAGTCCCCATAGTCTCTTCTAAATCGATGCAAGGAAGGTCAAATCAAAATGAACCTGCAAAGTGCTGCTCAGTCACCCAAAACTCCTTCACAGAGCGTTGAATCTCTCCAGAAGTATCTCTGTCTCTCTCAGAATGCGTGGTGCAAAAATGTTGCCGACAAAAAAAGGCAGGAAGCGGCCGTCCCTTCCCGACTGCAAAACTCTCCCCTCTACCCGTCGTTGCTAGCGACAGGCGGAATGGCAGGGGGCGTCACTCAATATCCAGTCCGGGGCGCTGCATGCTCGACTGACGTCACGATCTGCGGGCGCAGGAGATTGTAGCGGTAGTGTTCGCGCTAGTTGCTTTGCACCCAGTTAGCGCCCTCTTAAGGCACTAATGGGAGGCGCAAAGCAACCACATTTTTTCCCCAATGTTTCTGGCCACTGCAGGAGCTGTTCCGTCTGAACTACATCTCTAGGAAGTTCCAAAGTGACTCTCCCAGATCTGAACAGCTACAGCTCCTTAAATATCCCCCAAAACAGTTCCAGTTACAAGCATTCCCCGGACTAATTCGAAAATAGCGGCTGTCATACACATAACTGAACAAATCTCAGTCTGTGTTTGTTTGAAAGTAGTTTAGCTCCTCCCTCAAGCTTTGCAGACAACTGTTAAAACTTGGGGAGATTACTAGCCAGTATTCTTTAAACTTTAGTGACAATTAAAGGAACCTCTACCAAGCTAAAAGAAAAAAAACTTCACTTGTGTCACAAATATTTATTCACTATTATTTACAACCTCTGCACAAAGAATGTATTTATTTTACATCATTTTTTGTGCATTTCTGTTTTGGTACCTGTTTTTGAAAACATCTTGTGTGGATACATTTTGCTTTAAAACACAACCTATAAATACAACTCTTTGTTACATTCCTAATCCTTTCTGTGGAAAAATGGCAAAAAAAAATCCTGAAATGTGATGATAATTTTAGATTTACAATTAAATTTGGCACGAATCCCCTATATATTAAACAAAGTTAATAGGATGTATTGCAGTAACCTTACATTTCAAATCCATTTAGACTATGAGAGGAGCTGCACGATGATCCAAATGTCCTTTTAACATCTTCCCATGTTGCCTATCAGAGCAGGGATAAACAGTATTTATAATACAAATGAACTTGCACAATCTGAAAATCCAGATACAGCAGCATTACTAGCTCATTGACGTAACACATTCTTTTGAGAGGCAAGTGTCTTGAACTCATCTGTTCCCTGGGCAATGCAACTTACATTGAAATGTCACAGCTTTTGTGTGCCATTTGTGACTGCTATTTTTACTGCAGAAAACAAATTCATTATACCACACATTGTGATCTTTTAAATTTGGATTTCATGGAAACAATGGCCGCGATATTCCCTACCTCGGCGGGCGATGTCGGTGGCAGGTCCCGACCTTGCTGCTGGCTCCACCCCAGCCTCTGAAATGACCTTCCATTGATTGGGCTTGTTAAGCCCACCCAGCGAGTTTCCCAGCCAATTAGAGAAAGTGGGTCTGGTAGTGTCATTTATGACGTGTCATCAACCGGTTTCCTTAAAGGGACCATGCCCAAATTTACTTTGACATTTGTGCTGTCAGTGTTCTACAGCATTGAGGTGCTGCAAACACTGACACGCACTGCACAAAGACACAGGGCTGCACTCAGGTTCTCCCATGACTCCCTCCATATGCTTATGGAGGGAGTCACAGCACGCAGGGAGGTCCTCTTCCCTTCCAATGGACGGAAGAGATCTCCCCAGGACACCAACACAGCCTGGTTGCACATTGCACAGGAGGGTACAAGCAGGGATGTGGTTAGGAGGACCAGGCTGCAGTGGTGCAAACCTTTCAATGAACTCAGTAGATCACTAAAAGTTAGTACAAAGCCACACTCAACCTCATCCTGCTGTGCCAATCATCATATCCCCATCACTCTGCCTTCCCTACCCTACTCCTGCACATCCTTACTCACACCAACTTACCTTGCACCTCCACCCATCCCTCTCTATCTACATTATCACTTCCCCATCTCACTAGCCATCCCTCACACTCACCCTCCACACTCACCCTCCTCCTAGTGCAAATCATATCAACTAACAACACACAGGGGTAGGTACTTGTGTGTTTTAGCCAATGTTCATGTAAAGTTTCTGTTAATGTGCTGTCAAACATTGTAATCTTCATTTTCAACACTTTCCATTCTTGGACAGATTTGTGTGCACCTTTGGAAGTGGCTTAGTGAGCTGCAGTGAATGGTGAGACATAACGGTACCCCCGCAATGCTGAGGAGTGTGAAAGGAATGGCTTGGCATTGTAAGGATGCTTTATGGTGTTGGTGTGGGGTGGTGCCAACCTGGTCCGGGCAGCAATGTGATCGGGTGCTGATGCCTTGTGTCCTGTGCAGCATCAGGTGATTGCGGAGAAGGTTGGTGTTGTTGTTGGTGCTGCTGGTGTTGCAGGTGTTGGGGTTGATCATGTTGGGATTCTGAGGACAAAGGTGAGAGAGTATAAAGGGTACCCATGCTGATGGAATAGATGGCAGGTGAAGTAGAGATGACAGAAGCGATCTGTCAATGGTGGGAGAGGTAATGAGGTCAGACTAGATGGAGACTTGTGTAAAGACTTGCAGCATGGTGAATCTGTAGTGGGAATGCAGTGAGCGAAAGCTTGTGGCCGAGGGAAGATATCTCTGTCAGCTGGGAGCTTTTGACTTGACATTTGAAGCCGTCAACTCTTCAGCTGATTCAATGGCCACTGACCTCCCGCCTCAGCTTCACTGATATAGTCTAGGCACAGCGTGAAACCCGTGGGCGAGCTGTCAAATTCAAAAAATTAAAAACCATTGCTAAGTGGCTGTAAACAAGCCACTAATCGTTTAAATTGGCTCCAATGTGGCTGCCTGTTGGGTTTGCTCAGCGCTGGCAGACCCAACATTGGGAAAGGCAAGTGTGCGCGCTTTGGTGCAGTGAAATCAAATTTCACTGCCGACCTGCCACCGATCCCGTCCGCCGAGCACCGGCAAAATTCTGGCCAATGTCACAAATGAGGGGGAGGGGTGGGGGTTTCATAGAGACATCACCATAAGAATTCCACAATGCATAACATTAATGTAGTTGCCATTTTAAAGTAATGATGACAATAAGCCATGGAATATGTTAGTCGGTGACACAAGTGGTACATTGTAACACCACTTTGCCACTTTTGTGAGATATAAATCATATTCCATGATTTCTCATTATACACCCTTTTATGGTAATTGTGGGGAAAAATGGACACGTGCATATGTCACCACTAGTTATTGGAGGCCATCAGCTGAAATCCTAAATAAGACCAATACAAGAGAGGTCCTGATATACAGGTGAAGTACTATCTGAGGAGTCAACTCTGCCCTAGGATTTTGTCTGAGTTTTTAAAATGATTGCAACATGAGGATTTCAAGTTAAAAGTTGAAGGTAAATTTTAATGTCATGCTGGATAGAGGGCGTACAGTTTAGGCAGTGAACTTTGCACTAAGATGCACAAATCGGAAAGTCAAGAATTTAAGAAAGTTACATTTTATTCTCTTAGCTAATATAACCAACATGAAATACCAATAAATCACCTGCCTCACAGTAGGTTACCCTGCCTGCTCCATGTGCCTCAGACTCCATTGTTCCACCTAATCTATGTGCGATACAGTCCCACATCCTCTGTACTCCACCATTTCCTCATTGCCGGTCTCAAATTGTCCTATGGCCTCTTGGTCTATTTTCCAGATTTCAAATACCACTGCCCAGCAGGACAACAAATATGTCGCCCCATCTGATGCTGGTATCCAAACTCGAGCTCACCGAAAGCTTACTTGTATCTGTCCTATAATACCAGCTACATACTGATCATCAACATAACCCAACTAAAAAGAGAACAAATGGCTAGGGAAATTATGTCAACAAAGTAGTTCATCTGATGGCAGACTGCACTACAAGTAGTCAGGCACTGTCTACACATAGCTAGCCTCAAGCATCCTATTCAGAGGCAAAAGTCTATAACCTAAACAATGGGATCGATATTTTAGTTTAAAAGTCTGTATCTAACCAGCACTTACCTTTGTAACATATTCATCCCTGAAGCAGTACCAGTCCATTTCTGGGAAGCTCCTTATATAAGCATAATAATGACCAAAGGATGTGCTGCCTATATGCACAATCACAGACAGGAGGTTGTATTTGTTCTGCAAAGGAAAAAACAGATCATTTGCAACAGCAGATATTATAGCAGCTTTAACATAAACATAAAGACGCTTCACAAACAAGCATAAGGAAAAGAGATGCTGAACCAGGGCGGGAGAGATTAGGAAGAGCGATCGAAGACATGGTTAACGAAATGGGTTTTTAAGGTTAGGGAGAGAGAGAGGGGGCAAGGCAGAGAGATTTAGGGAGGGGATCCCAGAGAGTTGGTTGAGGGCTCTGCCACCAACAGAGGGGGGATGCATACAAGGATGGAATTGGAGGAGTAAGCATTGGGGAGAGCTGGAGGAGATTGCAGCGATATAGGGTAGGACAAGAGCATGGGGGATTTATAAACGAGGACAAAAATTTTGAATTTAATACGTTGCGGGTATGGGGTGTTAGTTTAGATCAGCAAAGCCTGGGGTGATGGATTAGCGGGACCTACTGTGGGAGTGAATACGTGTGGCAGAGTTTGGATGAGTTTGAGTTTATGGAGGGTGAGATAGGGAGGCCAGCCAGGAGAGTGTTTGGATGTGGAAAAGGCTCATACAAGTGTTTTGTTGGAGAGGGGAGAGGCGGGAGATATTGCAGAGGTGGATGTAAGTGATCTCAATGATGTGTATGATATGAGGCTTTAAGCTCAGTTCAGGGTTAAACAGGATGCCAAGAATGCAAATGGCCTGGTTCAGCATGACTGGGGAAAGAATGGAGTCAGTGGCACGAGAGTGGAGTTTGTGGTGGGAGCCAAAGACAATGGGCTGGATTTTCATGTGGAAGGTAGGTTGGGGGCAGGGGGGCTCTGAGGCGGTAGGGAAACCTTGGAGGCTAGGTTTCCCGCAGGCCCTGCCGACTTTAATGGCAGGGCCTGAGTCGGGGGAGCGAGGTAGAGACCCTGGATCCAGGAGGTAGGTATAAAAGGCACTTACCTCCTGGTTGCAGCAGTCCTCACCTTGCTGTAACTGCTGGGTTTTACGAAGTGTGTAAAACCTGACCAGCTGCAGTTAACAAGAAAATGGAGGTTAAAAAAGAGGTTTCCAGACTTAGTAAAATATTGAAATTGCTGTCCCGCCTCCTGGCAGCAGGTTGGCTGCCCCCCTGTCCCATCTCCATTAAAACCGGAAGTGGGCGGGTTGGAAGTGGGTTCAGGTCGGAATTCCAATTTTTAACAATTTAACTACCCCCATGCTCCGAACCCACCCATTTTTTTTAGGTTAAAATTCCCCCATATGTCTTCAATCTTACTGATTTTGAACCAGTGGAAATTGTGACTATCCAGGATTTCATGTCGGACAAGGAATCTACAGCATGTAGCAGTCAAGGGGTCGAGAAGTGGTAGAGAGCTAGTATTGAACATTATCAATGTACATGTCAAAATTTACCCCATGCCTCTGGATGATGTCACAGAGGGGCAGCACATGGATAAGCAAGAGGGGGTAAAAATTAGATTCTTGGGGACCCCAGAGGTGATTGCACAAGGGAGAAGAGAAGCCATTGCTAGAAAACACCGATTGTGTTTGGATTGGTAGAAATGGAAGGGCAATTACTCGAAGTTGGACAATGGAGGAAAGGCAGCATAAAATTCACATGCACGCCTGCGCATTAAAACGCACCGTTTGTCTGTGATGTTTTTCGTTGAAATTATCCAAATGCAAGCTCTCAGGAAATGCCATTAAATCATAGGTTTTGACTGCTTTCCCCAAATTTGTAGCCAAGTCAAAACGTTTTAGCTGTAGACATAATATTTGTGGAAGAGAACGCACTCTGTAGCCCTGTTAAAGCAATTATCAGATAATAAAAAGTTACATTTTTAAGAATGTTCATGCCGTACTGAATGGTCATAGAATTAAAAGCAAGCACACAAATACAAATCCAGTTGAGAGTTATATGGCACATTTACACTATAAATGGTAGGACACGGAGAAGTGCAGAAGATCAGAGGGACCTTGGAGTGCATGTCCACAGATCCATGAAGGTAGCAGGACAGGTAGATAAGGTGGTTAAGAAGGCATACGGGATACTTGCCTTTATTAGCCGAGGTATAGAATATAAGAGCAGGGAGGTTATGCTTGAACTGTATAAAACACTAGTTAGGCCGCAGCTAGAATACTGCATGCAGTTCTGGTCACCACATTACAGGGAGGATGTGATTGCACTAGAGGGGGTGCAGAGGAGACTTACGAGGATGTTGCCTGGGCTGGGGAATTTTAGCTATGAGGAAAGATTGGATAGGCTGGGGTTGTTTTCTTTGGAACAGAGGAGGCTGAGGGGAAACCCTATTGAGGTGTATAAAATTATGAGAAGCCTAGATAGAGTGGATAGGAAGGACCTATTTCCCTTAGTAGAAGGGTCAATAACCAGGGGGCATAGATTTAAAGTAATTGGTCAGAGGTTTAGAGGGGATTTGAAGAGAAATTGTTTCACTCAAGGGGTGGTGGGGGTCTGGAATTCACTGCCTGAAAGGGTGGTAGAGGCAGAAACGCTCATCACATTTAAAAAGTACTTGGATATGCACTTGAAGTGCCATAACCTACAAGGCTACAGACCAAGTGCTGGAAAGTGGGGTTAGGGTCGATACGTCTTTGTCGGCTGGCACGGACAAGATGGGCTGAATGGCCTTCTATGCTGTAAATTTCTATGATTATTACTTCTGTAATACAGAAGTGACAAATACCATATTGACTATTTGACACAAGAATGGAAAATCTTCAAATCTGATTTGGTAGGTCAGTACTTGCCTGTATTGTTGTTGTCTTTTCTCCACATTGGTCACAGTAACACTTGTTACCAGCATCTAACTGTTGGGGTTGAAAGAAGGCATCAAGGGAATTTTCCTGTTTAAATATAAAATAAAAGTATTCAATGTTAAACCAGAAAAAAGTTTATTCATTTTGGATGGTACATTAAGGAAATCTAATTTCAAAAATATTATGGATGAAGGAGACAATGGCCTACATTCTACATTCCCAAAGTGAATGATCTAACTTACATTCCCAAATATTACCACTTCTCTAGCTGGTTTGAAATCAGACCAGACAGTTGGGGCTTTTGATAGTTAAGCCCAGAAACTTCTAACATTATAGCCTGAGATCAAAAGTTCTATTTTTAGTCCATTTTTCCCCTCATACATTTGTCTCATGATTTGAAGGCACTAGTTATTAAGTTAAGGTGTTGAAAGCATTTATCATCAGCAGCAAGTGGAACAACTCTGGCGCCCGAGCACGACCTTATTTTCTCCCTGTTCAGTTCTGGATTTATCAAAACGTGGCTAAATCCCTCATAACATGTTTTGACTCTGCATCTGCTTCTTGGCACACATGGTATTCTTTAAAAAAAAATCATGTCATTGTACCACAGTACTGTTTAAAGTTATTCTTTAGCTTATTTTCAAAAGAGTTTATCTTTGAAAACCAGATCTTGACCTATAGGAAATTTGACCTTCGCATGTGTATGTGTGGAAACAAATAACCATCACTGATAACTAAAGAGGAAACAATCTAAATTAATATTCTCTCAGGGATATTGGCCTAGAAATTCAGTTAAGGCCCGCCAGCAGGCTAACGCCCAAAAGTTAGCGCTGCGCGCGGAGCCAGGTGCGCCCGTCAGATATTCGGCTTTTGCGCCCCAAGTCGGAACCGGGCGCTATTCCAGGGTGTGCCCGCCCCCGTTTGGGGTGCTGAAACTGAATTTCTGCGCTGTAGGCCCCGCTGCGCCACCCGCTGCGGAGCGGCAGGCTGCGGTACTGCAGGCCTCCTCCTTCTCTTAAGGGGGAGGTGCCTGCAACAGCGAGTTCGCCGCTGGATTGTGCCGGCAAATGAGCCCGGCACCACGGAGAAGTGCCGGGCTCGCGGAAAGCAGCCGGCAATGCCGCGGGGGGGGGGGGGGGCGGGGTGGAGGAGGCCGGGGAAGGAGGTGCGGGCAGGCGGCCGCCGAAAAAGCGGCCGGCCGCACCTCCACCTTAAAGCGCCCCAGTAGCGCAGCAGTACGGCCCCGTTTTTCAATCGCTGTTTGCGGCCGCTGCAGAAGAGGCGGCCGCAACTAAATATGGGGTTTGGGCCGGAAGCGGGGCGGAACCGGGGCACTGCGCACACCGATGACGTCATCGGTGTCGGCGCAGCGCTACCGGCTACCGCCGCCATTACCGCAGCGCTGAATATCAGCGCACCCTCTTACACTGGGGCAGAAACCCTATTTGGGCAGCAACTGGGCGCAAAGCCCACTGAATTTCTAGCCCATTCTGTTTAACTAGCTGAAGTAGCGCAGATTCCTAGTGAGATCTCACTCCACAAGTCCCAGTTGCTGATTACCTCCTGGAGTGTACAGAAACAGCACCGATTTATATGTCAAACAAGGCAAATCCAATCTATTTTACTCCTGTTTCATGAAAATATCCTGCCAATACTACATTCAGTTTTTACCCTACATACTCAGTCTGCTGCTTCTGTATCAGTGGGCAAAGTTCAAACTGAAAAAAAACCTGCAAGTGGCTACCTGTGTTGGAAATGAAGGATTGCATTGTTTTCAGTCACAGTACATCTATCAGGTGCCTTTCAGATGTTGATTGTTTTCATTTATTTGGAGAGGTTGAAAAGGATACTGAAACTTGTAGGTTTTATATTTAGCTGCTGTACAAAACTACAAAAGCAGATCATCATTATAAGGGAATCTGTGAATACAGGGGAGGTCTGACTGGTGTGGAAACAAATCCGCAGGGCACCTGTCGTCAAGAAAGGTGATAAAACAAATCTGGGTAACTTGCAGACCTGTTAGTCTCACATTGGTAACTGGTAAAATAATGGAATTGACCATTAGGAAGAAGTCGAGGATTTTTTATATGAAAATAACTAGTAAGTAGCAGCTAACACTATTTTAAAAGGGACAGATCCTGTCTAAGCAACACCCTTGACTTTTTTGAGGAAGTGACCTCTCAAGTGGACATTGGAAAGCCACTTATAGATATTGTATATTTGAAGTTCTAGAAAGCTTTCAATAAAGTTCCAGGCTGAATATAGAAAGTTCAGAGGGGAAGTGAAAAAGGAGATAAGAGGGGCAAAGAGAGGGTATGAGAATAGAACGGCAGCTAACATAAAAGGGAATCCAAAAGTCTTCTATAGGCATATAAATAGTAAACAGGTAGTAAGAGGAGGGGTGAGGCCGATTAGGGACCAAAAGGGAGACCTACACATGGAGGCAGAGGGCATGGCTGAGGTACTAAATGAGTACTTTGTATCTGTCTTCACCAAGGAAGATGCTGCTGCCAAAATCATAGTGAAAGAGAAGGTAGTTGAGATACTGGATGGGATAAAAATTGATAGAGGTACTAGAAAGGCTGGCTGTACTTAAAGTAGATAACTCACCAGGAATGGATGGGATGCATCCTAGGATGCTGAGGAAAGTAAAGGTGGAAATTGCAGAGCCCCTGGCCATAAACTTCTAATCCTCCTTAGATATAGGGGTGGTGGCAGAGGACTGGAGAATTGAAAATGTTACACCCTTGTTCAAAAAAGGGGTGCAAGGATAAACCCAGCAACTACAGACCAGTTAGTTTAACCTCGGTGGTGGGGAAGCTTTTAGAAACGATAATCAGGGACAAAATTAACAGTCACTTGAACAAGTGTGGATTAATTAAGGAAAGCCAGCACAGATTTGTCAAAGGCAGATTGTGTGACAGAAAGAGACAAAAGTCAACATTAGCATTTTAATTTCATATACAAAAAGTGATGCAAGTTTCCAAGTCAAAACTTTACTTAATATAGGTTATGTACAGATACAGGGATCAACAATAGGGCAGAATGCCTATTACTGACCCCTTTGGGCTGTCAATGTTATTAAAGCTCAACAAGAAGTTCTTTCTTTGCTTTTTGGGGAAATCAATAATTGAGAGAGAAGGGTTTCACATTTTGTGAGATAACTGGCTGTTTCCTAACATTTGTATAAAATATGTGATTGCCCTTATACGATTTACCTTTGCCAGAAAGTGTGCAAAAGTGCATTTAAACTTTACCACAAAATGTGGATTGTGTAAATACTGATTTTGAAATCAATATAATCATTCCTAATGTCTCGATTTCGGAATTCATTAAAATAATTAGCTAAATTCAGCCATCGATAATACCACCATTTGTAACAATACTTGGTTACTGAACAATTTCCTGGAAATGTCAAAGCCTGGGAAAACCATGTTCCACAAAAAACCCAATCAAGACCGAGAATAGAATTTTTTTCCAATTTCAGTTAGCAAATCAAACCATGAAGGGTTTTGTGTCAGGTTCCACAAGGGGCTAAATCCATACCAGACTCCATTAAGAAGAAAAGTTTATTTTTATGAATGACACTTCAGAGACTATTAAAGATCTACTATTAATACATGACATCATGAATCAAAATGGGATTTAGAAAGTAACACTTACTATACACTTAAAAAGTTCCCCTGATGAAGGGTTGTAAAGAGAAAGAGGAATAGTCAGCATGTATGCATCCTGCTTGAAATCTTGTTTGCATTTTAAACATTTTGTATATTCCTCGGTGGTTATGATGTAAAGATTTTTAATATCGCTGATCTGTAGAAAAACAAATATAAAACGTAGCACAGTATTAATAGGTTTCGCTTTTCAATTCTCTCCTGGCACCATTGCAAACTTGGTGCCTCCTTTTACCTGGCTTCTGCAGATCATAAAGTGTCATTTTATTGTTAGCTTTTGGGATCACACAGGGATTGATATATTTTAGAATACACCAAGTAATAACTAGTAACTGCCTATATCTGATACAGTTGACTCCACTTCAGTGAACGTCTGCTGAGCAAATAGAAACTGAAAATACAAAAGCCATTTTTATATATACTCTCTGCATTCACTCCGGTTAAGTGAACATTACATGGTAGAACAGTCCTATCCTACCACAGGAGAGCATCTAGTATTATATGAAATAACTCTTTACTTTCATGGTTTACGATGCCACCAGAAACTATCAATTGTATTATAGCCTTATAATCCATTCCATAGTACAGCACACCTTTTGCTCTATGTAAAATGTAAAAAAATAAGAGTTTGTAATCAAGCAACATGATTACATCACTTTATTCTGGTTGCATTTATGTCTTTGCACATATACACATTGTAAATGCTCCTCCCCCACTCACAAACTAGAGATTTTTGCCTTCTCTTTGCAATGATTCATTGCTTGCAACATCATCTAATAACATACTTACTGATTAGAAGGATATTAACCCTCAGTTAAGAGGCCTTGATGGATAAACAAAACCTTTCTCTGATGAGGTGTAGACGGTGGAGAGATATGAAGAATAGTCATTATCTCAAGGAACCAAGAGTGGAAAAGTAGTTGAGGGGGGAGGGAGGGGGTGCTATAATTGAGCTCAATGACCAAGCTACAGAGGGGGAGAGTTAGCCAGGCTTCCACTCCTAATCACTATCCAGTGAAACCTGTTTGAAAAGGCACGAGTCTGGACCGGAGGTGAGGATAGGATTGGAAACTTAGAGGTGGTGGTGTTCCCATGCACCTGCTGCCCTTGACCTTCCAGGTGGAAGAGGTCGCGGGTTTGGTAGGTGCTGCCGAAGAAGCCTTGGCGAGTTGCTGCAGTGCATCTTGGAGATGGTACACACTGCAGCCACAGTACACCGGTGGTGGAGGGAGTGAATGTTTAAGGTGGTGGATGGGGTGCCAATCAAGTGGGCTGCTTTGTCCTTTGTCCTGGATGGTGTCGAGCTTCTTGTGTGTTGTTGGAGCTGCACTCATCCAGACAAGTGGAGAGTATTCCATCACACCCCTGACTCGTGCCTTGTAGATGGTGGAAAGGCTTTGGGGAGTCAGGAGGTGAGACACTCGCCGCAGAATACCTAGCCTCTCACCTGTTCTTGTTGCCACAGTATTTATGTGGCTGGTCCAGTTAAGTTTCTGGTCAATGGTGACTGGTGGACTGTCTAGTACCTGTGGAACTGCACTCTAGCAAGATCCAGTCCCTTTACAAAAGCAGAGGAAACTTAAGAAAAAAAGAGTGAACATCTCTAGATTTGTTTTATTTGATCACCCCATACAACTTAGTACAAATTTATAACCTGTTCAAACATGCAACTTTATACAGGCCTATGGTCTGATAGAATAATAAAAGGATTTCATTTCTTCAGTACTTACAAACTCTGTCTCCTTCAGCTGATCTCGAAATAGACTGAAGAAGGAACGAAATATCTCTTCAGCATCCAGCTGAATCCCCACTTAAAATAAATGAAGAAATAAAATGCCTTACACATTTGGGAATACTGTACATTCATTGCAAAAATATGACTACACCCTATGAAAATTACTATATCCTATAAAAATGACGGCAAACTTTAAGAGTTTAACCTAGCAGTAAGTCTAAGGATTTGCATTGCATACTGGAATTGCTGTCTTTTCTGTAAGGCAGATTGGGTGCAGTTAAACAGATTCAGTCAAACCTTTTTTTAAAAATGCTGATATCTTGCCTACTAGTTCCATAACATAATCCTTGGAGGAGAGAATATTGTTCAAAGTGGTGCACATGTTATTTGCTAACGGTTTTTAACCCCACTTCTTGATGCAGATTTGCATTGTGCCAAGTTTTTTCCTCAATGTTTTCAACCGTAGTAAACAATACCACCCAGTATCATTTAAACCTATGAATATTGTACATTAAAGATAATCTGTAGATATCTAAATTCCTACAGAAGCTAGAAAGGATTATCTGTACATTTGCGATGACTTCTCAGTCATTCATTACTCTCGTGCTTTTAAAAAAAATGGTTAGGCAGTGGCAGCCTGGGAGCAGAGATTCTGCACATAATTCTTTATTCAGTGAATACATGATGCTCCACTCCAGTTAAAAGTATGAACGAGGATGGTGATAGTTTGGTGGTGCAGCACATTAGTGTATCAATGCAATGAGCCATGGAAAGGTAGCACATGGTTTCAGGCCATCAAGGGGAGGCATTGCCCAGTGAAAATGGCCTTTACTTGGGTGGGTGGGAAATCAGAAGCCAAGGGAATGTCAAATTCTCGAAGACCTTCTCAGGGCAAGGTTTGCCCAACCTGCAAACTGGAGAGTAATGTGCTGAGGGACATAAGTAAAGGATGAAAATCTCTCTCCTCCTTTAAGATGCTTCTTAAAACCTACCTCTTTGACCAAGCTTTTGGTCATCGGTCCTAATAGCTCATGTTGCTCAGTGTCAAATTTTGTTTGATAACGCTCCTATGACGTGCCTCAGGGATGATTTACTACGTTAAAGGCGCTATATAATTGTAAGTAGTTGTTGTTGTTGATGAACAGAGATGATAGGCTGAAGTTAGGAAATCACCAGATGGGGAATTGTGGTGGTGGGGAATGATTGGGGGGGGGGGGGGGGGGGGGGGTGGCAGGGGGAATGGTGCTATTAACATGCCCTATGGTGCTACAATGCAACATTTTTTTTATTCGTTCCTGGGATGTGGGCGTCGCTGACAAGGCCAGCATTTATTGCCCATCCCTAATTGCCTTTGAGAAGGTGGTGGTGAGCCGCTTTCTTGAACCGCTGCAGTCAGTGTGGTGAAGGTACTCCACAGTGCTGTTAGGGAGGGAGTTCCAGGATTTTGACTCAGCAACGATGAAGGAACGGCGATATATTTCCAAGTCAGGATGATGTGTGACTTGGAGGGGAACTTGGAGATGATGGTGTTCCCATGCTCCTATTGCCCTTGACCTTCTAAGCGGTCGAGGTTGCGGGTTTGCGAGGTGCTGTCGGAGAAGCCTTGGCGAGTTGCTGCAGTGCATCTTGTAGATGGTACACACTGCAGCCATGGTACACCGGTGGTGGAAGGAGTGAATGTTTAAGGTGGTAGAGGGGAATTAGTACAGCAACATGCTGTAGTGGCCTTCTAAGACATTATTCCGAATAAAACATTGATACAAATGTATTAACTGATTAACTTGAATTATCTCATTTATTTTCAGATATTAAACTGACCTCATCAGATTTTTACAGATTCTTTGTTCAACAGGTAAAGTCAAGTTAAATAATCAAACTGAAGCTGGTAGTATACTTACCAGTAATGTGGTTTAACATCAAACACTGAATAAATTTTACAGGTGTCACAGATCTCTGGGTGGTGTCCTGCAGATACTGGAACACTTTGTAAAGATGATATGGGATGTGGTTATTGCCTTTTTTCAGAACACCTTTTTGTTGACACCTATATCAAGGGAACAAAAGAAAAGCTAACACAATGGAATTATGTTCAATGTAATGAATATGGATGAACAAAAAGATAAAACTGAGTGGCCATGTCTTTGGTGAAGAGTGTAGCATTCAACTCAGCCATGGCCTATTCTGTCTCAGTACAAAAAGACTTTCTGTTGGATCATAAAGTGTAACTAGACACAATCCCAAAGAAGTTTAGCTCGAAGCCTCGAGACATTACACAGCAAATAGTTTCTGTTGTTTCATATTTTAATTTCCTCTCACTTTCAAGCACTTTCCTGGGCAATAGACAAGATGAAGACTTAGTTCCAGGACTACAGCAGTCTCTTTACAGCTGCTAGGTGCTACATAAGTGCAACTGTGAGTAATTAGCCTTTCAATTTCTTTTTCTTCCCTTTGTGGATGTACTTTGCTTCTGTTCTGTGCTACTCAATGGCAGTTTAATTAGGGTACACATCATGCGGGGGATCGAGCACGTAAACCCCATCCTGCCAATCAATTCATTTCCCACTCTCCAATTTCTTCCCGTCCTCTACTCAAGGGCATAAATCTTGCCGTGGTACCGTTGCACAGATACCAGCTTGCCCTCTGGTACCTTGCCCAACTGGCCTTTCTTGTATGAGCCCAGATATTGACCGCAAGGTACATCACAGCTGAGCCCGATCCTCTGGCCACCCAACATCCACACACATGCCCATTCCAACAATGCAATCAGGAACAGGAGGCTTGGATGATTTTTCCTCCCTCGGTCAAGGGGTCTGAGGGCAACTGTAGTCTTCTTCTTCTTAGGCAGTCCCTCGGAACCGAGGATGATTTGCTTCCACACTAAAAAGGAGTTCTCAGGTGACTGATGAGTCCAATGCGGGACCTACAGTCTCTGTCACGGGTGGGGCAGACGGTGGTTGAAGGGCCGGGCGGGTGGGTGGGGTGCTTGGGTTGACCTTGGGGTTGTCTATGAGGGTCCTGAACTTCATTTTAAAGGGTGGAAGATGCCTGTGCGTGAATTATTTTATCGTGGGATGGCCACTGCACACCAGCTACCACACGGGCTTGACAGAGCAAGGTCTTGGTCCAATGGCAAGGGGATCCAAGACGATTGGAGACCAGGCTCTGCTACATTGGCCTAGCACGCACGCACGCACGCACACTCCTACTGTCCTCCTCCCTCCTTCCCGCAGGTCCTCTCTGCCTGGGTTTCAGTAGATTCCAATAACCTCCAGCAACTGATTTTAAACTAAGTAGTTTCTTGGTTTATTCTTCCCTCCCTTCTTGAGTATTGGAGAGAATTTGCAATTTCCTCACTATTTATTTTAATACTCTTGGGTGCCATACCATCAAGTCCTGGAGATTTGCTCCCATCCTGTACTCCAATGCCATGTTAAAAAACTTATATTAAATGCACAAAGTTCTTCCCATGGACTTATTTTTAGGCTCCCTTCACTACTACTTTTTTCTCCTCTTCCTCTATTGTGAAAATGATTCATTTAACAAGTCTGCCATTTCCTTATTGTCCATTATAGTCTCGCCTGCATCTGTCTTTAATGGGCCTGCATTTCACTCTTACCATTCTTTCTCTTGACATACTAGTCTAAAGTACTTTGACCTGCTCAATACAGCTCACAGGCTATGCAATGACCCATAGCTGATTAATGGATTTTCTTTGGTGAGTTTTATGCTCATGGCTGACGAATGCCAGTGCTGGGGAAGGGAGCGTTCCTACTTCAGTTAACCAATGTGGTAGCCCAGTGCTCCCAGACCAGGAACTGCACGGTTAGATGCGCAGTCAAGCTCCCTCTACATTGCCCCAACTCCAGGTGACCAACTATCATAGAAACATAGAAACATAGAGATAGGAACAGGAGTAGGCCATTCGGCCCTTCGAGCCTACTCCGCCATTCAATGAGATCATGGCTGATCTTCATCTGAGATCTTAGCTGATCTTACCAGTTCAGTACCCCGTCCCCGCCTTTTCTCCGTAACCCTTAATCCCCTTAGCCTTCAGAAATATATCCAATTCTCTCTTGAAAATATTTATTGAATTAGCCTTCACAGCCCTCTGTGGCAGGGAATTCCACAGGCTCACCACTCTTTGAGTGAAGAAATTCTTCCTCATCTCTGTTTTAAATGATTTGCCCGCTATTTTTAGACTGTGGCCCCTGGTTCTGTGCTCCCCTGCCATTGGAAACATTCTCTCTGAATTCAGCCTGTCCAGGCCTGCCATAATTTTATATGTTTCGATGAGATCCCCTCTCAATCTTCTAAACTCCAGTGAGTACAAGCCCAAACTATTCAATCTCTCCTCGTAGGTCATTCCCGCCATTCCAGGTATCAGCCTGGTGAATCGCCGCTGCACTCTTTCCATGGCAAGAACATCCTTCCGCAGATGGGGCGACCAAAACTGTACACAATACTCCAGATGCGGTCTCACCAGCACCTTGTACAGCTGTAGTAAGGTATCCCTATTCCTATACTCGAACCCCCTTGATATGAAGGCCAACATACCATTTGCCTTCTTAATCGCCTGTTGCACCTGCATGCTCTCCTTCAGTGACTGGTGCACAAGAACACCCAGGTCCCTCTGCACTTCCCCATCTCCCAATCTATTGCCATTTAGATAATAATCTACCCTCCTGTTTTTACAGGTCTACCTGAGCCAAATTGACAATTTAGTGCAAATTTTCTGCTGCGAGCCCTGCCCACGAGGAGCCGGGCTGGCACTGCCCAAACCCACGTCTTAGTCAGATGGCAGTGGAGATTTTCATCCCGTCAGTCCGGTTCAGATTCAAACTTAGGTCCCAGAGAGTCTTACCGACTGCACCAGCTTTCCTCGAGTGTCAGCCGTGGCTCAGTGGGTAGCATCCTCACCTCTGACTCAGAAGGCTGTGGGTTCAAGTCCCACTCCAGAGACTTGAGCACAAAAATCTAGGCTGACACTCCAGTGCGGTGCTGAGGGAGTGAACTGTAGTACCTCTACTATAGCCCAATTCAGATTGGCTACCTCAGCAGAAACTGGGAATCAAATCTTGGACATTCCTGGTCTGTATTAGGCGGTGCTAGGTGGCATGTTTGCCAACTGAGCTATTGTGGGAACTGTTTTTATATCACCACACTATTCATCACATTAGGCCATTCCCCTCCCAGTTATAAAAAAAACATTGCTGCTTCAAATAAATAGTGAGTACAACTTAAGAATGAAATTAAACATTTGATTCATTAATATGTTCTATAATTAATGGAATAGTGCACACAGATTTTCATCTTAACCTATTAGGTAGAAATCTGTAACTCAAACGAATCAGAAAGTGACAGGTCACTGAAAACGCCAGTATTGTTTTCTTTGCATGGACTGCCAGTAGGTGGCACTGCTGCCCAGCAGCTAGTAAAACTGGAGTGAGTGGTCTCCGTTGACCTTAGCATCAATATATATTTTTGGAACTAAGTCATCAATGAAGCTGACCTAGAAGTAACACACAATACATGAATGAATCAGTAAACACCCCATTTTATGGCTGAACTGTACTTCAACTCCATTTACCTGCCTTTGTTTTGTATCCCTTGACACCCTTACCTAATAAAAATCTACCAATCTCAAACTTGAAAATGTAATTTGACTCAGTGTCTACAGCCTTTTGGGGGGGAGGGGGGGGGTGGGTGGGGAGGGAGGGAGGGAGGGAGGGAGAGAGAGTTTAAACTTTGCACTAGCCTCTGTGTAAAAAAAAGTGCTTCCCGATTTTAGGATTTAATTCCTAAAAATTATGTAAAGATTATGGGGTCGATTTTAACTCAGCCGTGAGGCGGGCTTTGATGCGTGCGGGGGGGGGGGGGGGGTTAAAAATCGCGAAAACTGGGGGTCGGGACCCCCCCGCCTGGTTCCCGACCCTGAGCCATTTTAACCCAGGCGTGACTGATGGTCCCGAATCAGTCCCGCCTGTCTTTAAGGCCCTTAATCAGCAATAATTGGCCTTTATAATCCCATTTTAACAGGCCCTTGCATTTTAAAGCCTTTTCCCACGTAAAACACGCCTGGTGGGGATCATGCCTGTGAAACCTGGCGTGAGCACTATTGGTTTGCTGAATATCAGCTGCAGGTCAACCATTAAAGAGGAGATTTGATCAGTCATCATTTGCAGGTGGCAGGACTTTGTTGTTTCAGGCCTGGGGCAACTTTTACCAGGCTTAACCACACCTATGGAAGGTTGGAGCCTCACACACACATCTCCAGTGTAACCTCCTGGGAAACCCCGCTCGCCACCTTCACTCAGCGCTTCCTCAACGGAGGCATATACCAGAAGCATGGGAGCCGTTTACTTCCTTCCCTTCTGGGCATTAGATGAGCTCGAACACCAGCCGCGGCACCAGCAGAACCAGGAACAACAGCAGCGCCAGGCTGCTGCTCACCCACCTGAAGCTGCACAGGCCAGAAGGGGCTAGCGCTTGGAAGTGGCTTGAGAGCACCTTGCTGCACATCAGGGGGCCATGGGGACCCGTATCTGCACTGGCAGTCCTACTCAGAAGGACTTCCATGAAGGTCTGGTTTCTCTGTTCAATAGATGCCCATCGCTCCTCAAGAGATGTCATTCTATTATGAGCATTCACCATGTTTTCCATACCCTGGCGACTTATCTCCTCCATGGAGGTTGCCATCCTTTCCATGGTGCTGCGTTCATGCGCCAATGACTCCACAAAGGCTCTGCTCATGATCGCTATGGACTCCTCCATTCACTCCACACTCACATCGACCCTGGAGACAAACCTGCCAGAGACTCCTGCATCTGTTCCTTGGAGTTCCAGCCCCGCTGATCTTATGGATGGACCCAGAGGCAGAGGGTAGACATGCAGCTGAGCCGAGCTGGCAAAGTCCTGTGCCCTCTGATATACCTATCAATTCGTCCAATAAAAAGCGACGAGTTAGGAACGTAACTAAAGGTTTTTATTGACTAAATAACAGAGCCCACCCTCGTGGGTGATCGGGTCCAACAAGGAGGAATACCAGCCAGTCGACTACCTTTATACCTGGGCAGGTAGGTGGAGCCATGGGCGGAGTCGGAGGTGGTCAGCCCAGGTATAACAGCGCGACAAGAGGCGACCTCGTATAGTGATACAACAGTGAGAACAGTGATAACAATACAACAGTGATAACTATAGAGTAACGATAGTGAACGATAAAAGTGGTTTACCACATTCACCCCTTGTTTAGATTTGAGTCCGGCGGGGTGAAGTGTACTACCAGTTCTGGTATGTCAGTCTGTCCGGAGGCCTCGTAAGCCTCTCCGATCGTCGCAGCGGCGGTGCTGTGTTATCCGGTGTTAATGCTGGTGTCTGCGTGGTCGGCGAAGGCTCGTGGGGTTCCGGCATGCCGTCTACCTGGGCTGGAATTGGGGGGGTGGTGGGGGGGGGGGGGGTAAAAGGTGGTGTCTCCGGAGTGCCCGAGGGTGCGAGGTCTCGTAAGGAGACAGTGTCCTCCCGCCCGTCTGGGTAAGCCACGTAGGCGTACTGGGGGTTGGCGTGCAGGAGGTTCACCCTCTCGACCAGGGGGTCCGTTTTATGGGCCCTCACGTGCTTTCGCAGCAAGACGGGCCCCGGAGAGGTGAGCCAGGTTGGTAGAGTGGTTCCCGTAGTCGACTTCCTGGGGAAAACAAACATTCGTTCATGGGGGGTGGCGTTAACGGCAATGCAAAGTAGTGACCGGATGGAGTGCAGCGCTGTCGGGAGGACTTCCTGCCAGCGGGAGGTTGGGAGGCCCTTAGACTTTAAGGCTAAGAGGACGGCCTTCCATACCGTCGCGTTCTCTCTTTCCACCTGGCCGTTCCCTCGGGGGTTGTAGCTGGTGGTCCTACTTGCTGCAATACCTCTCGCTAGTAGGAACTGACGGAGTTCCTCGCTCATGAAGGAGGAGCCCCGGTCACTATGTATATAGTTCGGGAACCCGAACAAGGCGAAGAGGTCGTTCAGGCACTTGATGACCGTGGTACTGGTCATGTCTGGGCAGGGGAAGGCAAAAGGGAAACGGGAGTACTCATCAACGATGTTGAGGAAGTACACATTGCGGTCAGATGACGGTAGAGGCCCCTTAAAGTCGATGCTCAGGCGCTCGAAGGGGCGGGTGGCCTTGATCAGGCTTGCTCTGTCCGGCCTATAGAAGTGCGGTTTGCACTCGGCGCAGGTCTGGCAGTTCCTGGTCATGGTCCTGACCTCCTCGATGGAGTAGGTCAGGTTGCGGGCCTTAATGAAATGGTAAAGTCTGGTGACCCCGGGGTGGCAGAGGTCGTTGTGGAGGGTCTGAAGTCTATCAATATGCGCGCTGGCGCATGTAATTCGTGAAAGAGCATCAGGGGGTTCGTTCAGCTTACCTGGCCGGTACAAGATATCATAATCGTAGGTGGATAGCTCGATTCTCCACCTCAAGATCTTGTCATTCTTGATTTTGCCCCTCAGCTTGTTATTAAACATGAAAGCAACCGAACATTGGTAGGTGAGGAGGGTAAATCGTTTGCCTGCCAGGTAATGCCTCCAGCGCCGTACCGCCTCCACAATTGCCTGGGCTTCCTTCTCGACCGACGAGTGTCGGATCTCGGGGCCCTGTAGGGTCCTTGAGAAGAAGGCCACCGGCCTCCCCTCCTGGTTAAGGGTAGCGGCTAGGGCGAAGTCGGATGCATCGCTCTCCACTTGGAAGGGGATGGACTCATCCACTGCGTGCATTGTGGCCTTGGCTATGTCTCCCTTGATGAGGGAGAAGGCCGCGCACGCTTCCTCCGTGAGGGGGAAGGATGTGGACTTCATGAGGGGTCTGGCTTTGTCCGCATAATTGGGCACCCATTGGGCATAGTAGGCGAAGAGCCCCAGGGTTCTCTTAAGTGCCTTAGGGCAGTGGGGGAGGGGTAGCTCCATGAGGGGGCGCATTCTTTCGGGGTCGGGGCCGATGAGTCCGTTCTCTACTACACAGCCAAGGATGGCAAGGCGCGAGGTGTTAAACACACATTTCTCCTTATTGTAGGTGAGGTTCAGCCGTTGGGCCATACGGAGGAATTTCTCCAGATTCACGTCATGGTCCTGCCGGTCGCGGCCGCAGATGGTGACGTTATCTAGATAGGGGAATGTGGCCTGCAGTCCGTTCTGGTCAACCATCCGGTCCATCTCCCTTTGGAAGACCGAGACCCCGTTGGTGACACCGAAGGGGACCCTAAGGAAGTGGTATAGGCGCCCATTCGCCTCGAAGGCGGTGTACTGGCGGTCCTCGGGGTGGATAGGGAGTTGGTGGTAGGCCGACTTAAGGTCGATGGTCGAGAATACGCGGTATTGTGCAATCTGATTGACCATGTCAGATATGCGGGGAAGGGGGTATGCGTCCAGCTGGGTGTATCTGTTTATGGTCTGGCTGTAGTCGATGACCAGGCGATTTTTATCGCCGGTCTTAACGACCACGACCTGGGCACGCCAGGGGCTGTTGCTCCCCTCGATAATGCCCTCTTTCAGGAGGCGCCGCACCTCAGAGCTAATGAAGGCTCTGTCCCCAGCGCTGTACCGCCTGCTCTTGGTAGCGACGGGTTTGCAGTCGGGGGTGAGGTTAGCGAACAGGGAAGGTGGCGGCACCTTGAGGGTGGATAGGCTGCAGGTGTTACGCGGTGGGCGGTTTAACATTCGCTGGTTGTCGACTGTGAGTGGGGGGGGAGGGGTCCACCGTATGCTAGGGTTACACTTTGGAGGTGGGATTGGAAGTCCAGCCCTAGTAGGACGGCAGCGCAGAGCTGGGGGAGGACGAGGAGTTTAAAATTTTTATACTCCGTACCCTTAACCGACAAGGTCACAACACAGTAGCCGCTAATGTCCGTGGCGTGGGACCTCGATGCCATCGAGATTCGGTTGCGCGTTGGCAGGACAGGGAGGGAGTAGTGGCTCACCGTGTCCGGGTGGATGAAGCTCTCCGTGCTTCCGCTGTCGAACAGGCAGGTCGTGGCGTGGCCGTTTACTTTGATGTCCATCATCGACTTGGACAGGTGGTGTGGGCGGGCTTGATCCAGAGTGACGGAGGCTAGTGTGTAGGTAAGCGAGTCGTTGTCGTCTGCGGGCGAGGCGGTCGTCGGGTCCGGGGGCCCGGTGGCAGTCGGGCGTGGTGGGTAAAATGGTGTCTCCCACGAGGTAGGACAAAATGGCGGAGAAGATGGCTGCCCCCATAACTCACATGAGGCACTATTGGGGTCGGTTGCCTTGATCAAAGATGGCCGCCCCCATGACTCACGTGTGGGGATGCTGGCCTCAGTTGCCTTGAAAGAAGATGGCCGCCCCCACAGTTCGCATGAGGCACTGCTGGCCTCTGAAGATCCGCTCCTGCAGGCCTTAGAGAAGTGGCCTTTCTTCCTGCAGGTTGAGCAGGTAGAGTTCCTGGCTGGGCAGCGCGACCTCGGGTGCTTCTCCTGGCCGCAAAAGAAGCAGCCGGCGGCCCGATCGCGGGTGCCCGATGTCGGAGCCGGTACCGGGGGTGGCGGTCCCGGTCGGGTCCGGGACGCCGACGCTGAGGTAGGTCCCGGGGGCGGCGCTGCGAAGGGTATTGCGGTAGGGGTCGGGCCCGAGTCCCAGGGTCGCGAGCAGTACCTGGAAAACGCCTCCTGGTCCTGATGGGCCACCTCTAGGGAGAGAGCGAGGGCTTCAGCTTTGTCCAGGTCGAGGTCTTTAGCTTCAAGCAGTCTTTGCCGTGAGTAGTCGGACCGTAGGCCTTTCACAAAGGCATCGCGGATATTATCTTCCGTATTTTCAACAGCCGTCACCGCTTTAAAGTCACAGTTCCTGCCGAGTGCTCTTAGCGCCCGTAAAAATTCAGCTACAGACTCTCCTGGCTGTTGCGGGCGGGATCTCAGGAGGTGCCTGGTGTACATGTAATTTACCGGGCTCCGGTACTGCTGTTTCAGTAGGTTGATAGCGGCCTCGTATGTAGTCGTGTCCTGGATGAGTGCGTATACTCTCGGGCTCGCTTGGGCGTTCAGAACTCTTAGTTTGGATCTCTGAGGGACGCCGGATTCTTCCAGGTAGGATTCGAAGCAGTCCAGCCAGTGTTTGAAGTTGAGGGCTGAGTTTGCTGCCTGTGGGTTTAGATCCAGGTACGGTGGTTTGAGGGCTTGCAGCCAAGCCGGCTGGTGTGGCTGGTGTAGCCCGGTGTCTGAAAGCTGCTGTGGCTGTGCTTCTGGGAGGGCTTCCGGCTGGCCAGTAGTAGACATCTTTAAAATTTAGTCAATAAAATTGATATACCTATCAATTCGTCCAATAAAAAGCGACGAGTTAGGAACGTAACTAAAGGTTTTTATTGACTAAATAACAGAGCCCACCCTCGTGGGTGATCGGGTCCAACAAGGAGGAATACCAGCCAGTCGACTACCTTTATACCTGGGCAGGTAGGTGGAGCCATGGGCGGAGTCGGAGGTGGTCAGCCCAGGTATAACAGCGCGACAAGAGGCGACCTCGTATAGTGATACAACAGTGAGAACAGTGATAACAATACAACAGTGATAACTATAGAGTAACGATAGTGAACGATAAAAGTGGTTTACCACACCCTCAGACTAGCACTCTCCACTGCTGTCCCTGTCTCCACAATCTGCTGATGCTCACTTGTGAGCTGTGATACACCAGGTGACAACACTACTCTATGTCCCGAAGGTCCCACCGAGGTGTGAGTGTCTGCGCTGGTGCTGGGTTAGCTGAATTCTGCTGACGCTGCGCCCTCAGAGGTTGCAGATTCCTCTGAGGAGTCTGGAAGCTTAGGCTCTTCCTCCTGGACAGTGGCTCTCGATGATCCTGTGGGAAAGAGTTAGAGATGTGAGGTCAAGGTTACATGCACATTGCAGATGATCATAGGTCCATCTGTTATAGCTTCAGAATCATTATCAGTGACTCATGCAATGTCAATGAGAGAGATGGAAAACTATTCTGTCACCAGCTTGGTATGATGCTCCCGTCTGTCCATCCCCCCCACTTGCGCCTCATCCTCCAGTCCTACGATCTCCAGGACCGCCTCCTCCCAGGGGGTGAGGTGGGCTACTGATGGTGGCCCTCCTCCTGCCCTCGCTCGTTCTCTTTTATTGTGAGCTCGCTTTTCCTGCAATGAGGGAGACAAGTGGAGGTTGAATGAGAATGAAGGAGTGAGTGTAGAGAATCCATAGCATAGATGCTTAGAAGGAGACAAAGATGGAGTGAGGTGGCAAGACCAAGGGCCCTCCCTGTGTGTTGTCAGTTGTTTTCATAGCATCAGAGTGATAGGGAGTGTGAGGGCTGCATAGTCGAATAGTTAGGTGAATGTGAGCATAGAGAAAGAGGGAATGGGTAAGGGTGCATGGATGTCAGTGTCAAGTGGGATGTGGAGGAAGAGATTGCTAAAGCTGAGTGCTGGTGAGGAGAGGCAATGGAGATCAGATTGAGAGTGATGGGAACTTCATACTCACTTTTCCAGTGTGCTGAAGGTCATGAAATCTCTTCCTGCACTGTATCCAAGTTCTGCTGGTAGCCGATAAAGGAGTTGACCTCCTCTGCCACTTGCAGCCACGCAGCCTTTGTCTGCTGGGGAGGCATCTTCCTCCCTGATGAAGGGAAGAGCAGCTCCTTGTGAGCTCTTGCTCCCTCCACTAAAGCCTGCAGGGCAACGTCGTCAAAACGGGGTGCAGACCTCGGTCTTTCTCTGGCCATTCTGCTTCCAGCTCAGTGTATCAGCAAATGCCAAAAGGTTGGCAGCCTGCAGAAGAAGCAAGGCTTGTTGCAGACCCTAAATGCAGCAGCAATAATGACGTCATATTATGCGACTTTCTGACTGGAAATACTCATTTGCCAAGGGTTCCCACACGTTGGAAATCAATTGGCCAATTGAGTTAAAATTGCATCAATCTCACACACCCATTTAAATTCGTGTGGGAAACACCAAATTCGGGGAACCCGACAATTCCCCGCACCCGAGTTAAAATCGACCCCTATGTCCTCTTGTTCTGGACCACTCACCAGAGAACATAGTTTTACTGTATCTACTCTAATAAGTAAGCAATACAGATATCAATAAAATGAATCTAAAATTAGCGCAACATATTTTTTAACCATATATACACACACAATACAATGAAAGGTATGTCACAAATATGGTTAAATTTGCAAAATCTGGTAGAGGTTAAAATATGTGGTATAAAAATAGCCTTGATTTGTTTGAGCTAGAACTTACCTCAAAAGTAAGCTTTTATATTCTGGAGTCATAAACAAGGTCTGCAGAAGGGCATTCACACAGCAGTTGTTGCCTGTGTTGGTGAGTCCCACAAATACTATAAAAAGACATTTCATGTTATATTATACATTTGTTGTGATATCCTTTATGTTTGATGATATGCTGCTTCAAGCTTCTATTAATCAGATGACATTTAAAGTTCAGTCAGGCTGTCAAATCCACCTTTTACAACAAACTATGTTGGCATTCTCCCCCGAGTTATTTAATCTATTCAGGAAGTAAATAAGAAAAGGAAAAAAAAAAGAGAACTTACATTAATACGTTTCACATCCAATTAATTACATAAGAACATAAGAAATAGGAGCAGGAGTAGGCCATTCGGCCCCTCGAGCCTGCTCCGCCATTCAATAAGATCATGGCTGATCTTCTACCTCATCTCCACTTTTCTGCACTAACCCCATATCCCTTGGTTCCCTTAATATTCAAAAATCTATCGATCTCTGTCTTGAATATACTCAATGACCGAGCCTCCACAGCCCTCTGGGGTAGAGAATTCCAAGATTCGCCACTGAGTGAAGAAATTTCTCCTCATCTCAGTCCTAAATAGCTGACCCCTTATTCAGAGACTGTGAACCCTAATTCTAGACTCCCCAGCCAGGGGAAACATCCTCCCTGCACCTACCCTGTAGGAATGTTTTATGTTTCAATGAGATCACCTCTCATTCTTCTAAACTCTAGAGACTATAGGCCAAGTCTACTCAATCGCTCCTCATAGGACAATCCCCTCCCCATCCCAGGAGCCAGTCTAGCAAACCTTCGTTGCACTCCCTCTATGGTAAGTATATCCTTCTTTAGGTAAGGAGACCAAAACTGTACACAGTACTCCAGGTGTGGTCTCACCAGGGCCCTATATAATTGCAGTTTACATTTTTGTAGTCACTGTTGTGATGGAGGCAAACACAACAGTCAATTTGAACACAGTACATTGCCACAAACAGCAATGAAATAAATGACTAGTTAATCCGGTTAATTCGTCTTGCTTGAGGTACAGTGTAGAGACTGGAAATTTGGAATAGTACCATGCAATCTCTTACATCCACCTGAGCAGGCAGATAAGGCCTCATTTAATATCTCATTTGATAATGTACTCCCTTAGTACTGCACCGAAGCATTAGCCTAAATTATATGATCAGATCCTGCAGTGGGACTTGAACCCACAATCATCTGACTTGGAAGTAAGAGTACTACTACTGAGCCAAGCTGGCGCTCTGAAATTTAATTCCACACACAGCATTCCCATGTCCCAACAGCATAGGAACCGTAGTGTTCCACAGAATGTTTGCATATCTATTCCTGAATAGTTGACAGCAAATATTGTGATGTGAATGGGATTCTTGCTAAACATCAAGATCGTTGTGTACTGTACTGGATGCCTATGCTGACAATGTAGCAATACAGATGACATTCATAGAAAATAAAATCAATATAGAAAAGAGATTGGGTTATTCCAGGTTGCTCCATAGGCAATGTAAACCCCTATCCCAGGAAAAGAGCCTTTGGGACAAAACTGCACCTACTGAAGAGGCAGGTTTTTCTTTTTAAAGTCTGTTTTTCATTGTAAGCTTCTCTTTAGGTGCACTCCAATTCAGTTTGTCATCTTAGCATGCACTTACTTCGATTATTACAGTAGCTTGTGGGTCTCCTTCGTTCACAGTCTAGGTCAATGGTGTTTTTTTCACGGTTACTGCAGTCTGTTACATGAGCCTGGATTGTGTTTCTCGGAGAATGCTGCATTGCATCTCTTTTTAATTTTCTGTCCTGAAACAGATAGATGTGGAGTTGAATCATCCTGTATGCAACTTTATCCATAGGTTTACAGCGTGTGAGTGGTAAATTACTGATGATAAGCCATTCCATGAAACATAAAAAGTGTAGGTTACAGCTGTCTAGCAACAAAATTAGGAGCACAAGATCAGATATTTGGGATGGGAGTAATTTTACCACCAGTTAGACAAATGTAGTCTATGTGTTAAGGACACCTCTGAGTGGTGTTTACACTACTCTGCACATTCCAATATAGGCTTAACACAACAGTAAATAATTATTGTTGGTGTACTGAAACCCCAATCTAGGAAATTATTAAGGGGAAGATCCAATTGACTTGAGTATGGAAGCCACATTTTGACATTTTATTTTAAAAATAACACGTGTCATTACAGCTGGTCTAGATTTTAATAATTTGTTCAACCACAAGTGTGACAGATTGTGCAAGACTGTCTTACAGGGGTCTCACCAGTCCCTGAGGTATTCAAAGAGGGCAAAGGACAGGAGAGGTGGTCACACAAGAGTACAGGAAAGAGAAGGTCCTATCTTTGTGAAAGGATGTACAAGCCTCGGATGAATAACAGTGTTATCAGATTAGCAGTACACTAGGAGGCTCACCAGAGGGGGAATACAGAACTGTATGAAACAGTGCTCCAGATTTAGACAGATTCTCAGTGATTCCAACTGCTCTCACTGTGACTATTGAACTGTAAGCAGTCAATTTCTTTGGCTATTGCTTCCTTTCGAGGCACCAGGAGGAAATTACAATGGCACCGATACCTAGGAAATGACTTTGGCACTGTTAAGAGGTGGGCAGGTTCACTGATTCCTATGAAACAGTAGAGACACAGTTAAAACTCCACATTATTGTTGGCCTCCCCGAGCACTGGGTGTGGTTGACTGCATCTGGATTCAGTTACAGCTTTCGTCAAACTGCTATATGTCAACTGTAAGGGTTTTTATTCCATCAATATGCAGGCAGTCTGGAGTGCAGAACATGATTTGCCTAGGTACTTCCAAACTGACAACACAAGTCTTCATCCTTAAATCGGTCTCGTGTTCCCTCTTTATTTGAATGGGATAGCTGACTGTAAGGTTGGCATTTAGAAAAATATGTTATGGTTATAGTTTGGGCTCCTTCCCAACTCCCTCTTTATTCATGCTCACAGTAGAAGACACTTTTCATAAGCAGACCCATGATTCCCATCAGCTGAAACTTACAATCTTATGAATGGGAGCAGTGTGCCATAGGATTAATATTTACCCTTTTACATTATTTCACACTAGTGATTGTTTGGGCTGCCCAATTCAGACAACTATCCATTGTCAGACTATCTTGTACAGGCTGAAACTACTAGTTGAATTTATTTACAAGAAATTAGATCATACAGAAGAAACAAAATACAGCTCATAGTCAGCTCTATTGTGCTTGAACTGATCAGAAAACAGACATATGTCCAAACTTTTAGTATCTTTTTCCAGAATGTTTTACACAAGTTTTTGATAACTGTAATGTAGGCTCTTCAGCTTTACAGAGCTCCCTGCCACTATTGCCAGGTCATGGATACAGATAGGATGTTCAGGTCCATGTTGCCCCAAGGAGATACCTGCTTATCTGAAGACAACCTAGGCGAAAGCAATCCTTTCTCAATAGGCATGTTATTAATCAATTTTACCATCCAGGTAGATAGAATCTGAACAGCAACCCTCTGGCTATCTGTTGATTTTGTTTTCTCTCAACAGCTCACTTACACATTTTTTAAAATTTGTATATGGGATGTGGGCGTCACTGGCAAGGCCAGCATTTATTGCCCATCCCTAACTGCCCTTGAGAAGGTGGTGGTGAGCCGCCTTCTTGAACCGCTGCAGTCGGTGTGGTGAAGGTACTCCCACAGTGCTGTTAGGTAGGGAGTTCCAGGATTTTGACCCAGCAACAATGAAGGATCGGTGATATACTTCTAAGTCAGGATGGTGTGTGACTTGGAGGGGAACTTGGAGGTGCTGGTGTTCCCATGCGCCTGCTGCCCTTGTCCTTCTAGGTGGTAGAGGTCGCGGTTTGGGAGGTGCTGCCGAAGAAGCCTTGGCGAGTTGCTGCAGTGCATCTTGTAGATGGTACACACTGCAGCCACGGTACGTCTGTAGTGGAGGGAGTGAATGTTTAAGCTATTAAATAGCTTAGTTCTGAGAAAAACACAACAGTGCCCAATAGGAATCTACAAATGTTATATGCATTTAACATTTCAAAGACATGAGGCAATTTCTGATACACTTAACATGTACTCACAATTTTATTGCAATTGTGTAATCCCATGTTCACAGTGGGGAGCCAAGCTCGAAAGGAACACAGATCAGAGACAGGACTATGTAACCCCAATTCTCAAACCCAATTCTCTTTGAATGCTCTCGAAGTGTTGAATTGTAGAATTAAACCTATAATTATGTTCTTCTGGGAAACCAGCTGACGACCTCTTCCAAAACTAATAGCTATCTCTAAACACATTTAAGAATTATCTTACCTATGGAAACATTTAATGGGGATTTTATAGTTTGAAGTAGGATGGAGCTCTGTTTCCCAAATACCTGCCACAGTTACAACCAGGCACACAAACCAATATAGACCATTATTGAGTGTTTGGTTTGTTCAAATAATGATGATTTAGGCACCATAATCACTCTGGAGCCAATTATTAAGTAAGAACCATTAAAAGTGTGCAAATTCCTCTTGGTGTGCTACACACTATAAAACCTTGTTGTATAGGAACATTCACATTGATAATCTGTAAAAGACAGACCTGTGTCTTGGTAAAGATGATGACTGACTCAAACGAGGCTGTGCCAGGCATTAATGAGAAGCATTAATGAGAGGTTTGTGACAACGTAGCAATACGTTATTTCGGTTGAGGGAATCTACCTTGCCAGTGTAACCTGTGTCAAGTGTCATGTTCCATACATGAAAACATAATCATACACTAATGCTGCCTGTTTCACTCAATGTCTGTAAACCAATGTACAAATGCCTCTTTTCATTCTGTATATTATTGGCCACACTATCATGTCACTTAAACACCAATGAATGGAACACATGGACAATCCTTTACTGACAAATACTCGTTATATTTGAATCGATGAGACACTTGTACTTTTCAGTGAGTATTGATATGGCCATGAAAAAGACCGATAGTATTTTAGGTTTCATAAATAGAGCTGCAGGGCTGGATTTTACCAGCCCTGGGGAGGCGGGAAAATTTGAAAAAATGATGGCGGGTTCCAATCCCGCCTCCATGCAACTTTGCCAGAGCTGGGCTTGCGGAGTCAATTTCGGTCGCGCCTCCAGGCGATAGGCCCTTAAGGCACTTAACTACCACTTAAGTACCTCTATAATCCCATTTTGAGAGGCCTTTCAAATTTTGCCACATTTCCAGCGTGCTGCACATCTCTCCTAAAACACGCCAGCTAATCCTGTCGAGTTGACAAGTGGTTGGTTTCCTAACAGCTGCAGCTCCACCATAAAAACAGAGCTCTCAACAAGGATCAGTTGCAGATGGCAGAACTTTGTTTTTTCAGGTCTTGGAGAACTTTTTGCAGGTCCACTGATCTTGAAAGTGGTGAAGCTGAGATCCATCTCCACTGTGACCTCCTGGGAAAACCCTCTCCCCACATTGACTGAGCGCTTCCTCAACTGAGATATCTACCAGCAGCATGGGAGCCATTTATTTCCTTTCATCCTGGTCCTCAGATTTGGAGGACGAGCAGCCGCGGCAGCAGCAGCAACTGCAGCAACAACAGGAGCGCCAACCTGCTGCTCACCCACCTGATGGTGCACAGGGCAGAAGGCGCCAGCGCAGGTAAGCATGTCGCTGCAGGAGATACCCCCAAAACAGGGTTTACAGGATGAGGATGAGCTTCCTCAACATGACGGAGCAGCAGTGCGCAATGCTGCAGCAACACCCGGGGCCCAGAGGAGCGGGTGGACACTCCTTACCAGTGGCTGTTAATTTCACCACTGCACTCAACTTTTTTGCTTCAGGGTCCTTCCAGGGGTCATCAGCAGCATCTCCCAGTCGGCCGCACACACTTGCATCACGCAGGTTACCGATGCCCTCTTTGCAAAGGCGCACAATTACATACACTTCTCCACAGATCAAGCAAGTGTAACCGCGCGTGCGGTTGGCTTTGCAAAGCTGGCAGGCTTGCCAAGGGTGCAGGGCGTCGTATACTGCACACATGTGGCCATTAGGGCACTCCATCACAACCCAGCTGTATTTGTCAACCGCAAGGGCTTCCACTACCTTAACGTCCAGCTGGTGTGCAACCGCAGGAAGAACATTATGCATGTTTGCGCAAAGTACCCTGGCAGTTGCCATGACTCATTCATCCTGCGGAAGTCTACTGTGCCTCCACTCTTCAATCCGCCAACCCAACTTTCCGGATGGCTACTTGGAGACAAGGGCTATCCCCTGAAGACATGGCTAATGACGCCGTTAAGGAGGCCATCAAACGAAGCAGAGGAGCGCTACAATGCCAGCCACATTTCCACCAGAGCCATCACTGAGCAAACCATTGGCTTGCTCAAAATGTGATTCAGATGCCTTGACAGATCAAGTGGAGCCCTACAGTACTCAGCAGCCAGGGTCTCCAGAATGGTCGTGGTCTGCTGTGCACTGCACAACATCGCACAGCATCGTGGCTTGCAGCTGCCTGAGGAACAAGTGGCTCAGCGCATAGCCTCCTCAGATGAGAAGGAGGAGGAACACCTTGCAGAGTTGGAGGCACCAGTTCCAGCAGCACGCGAGCACATTGCTGCCCGTGATGCACTAATCTTTGCCAGATTTGCTTAAATAGACGAATCAAACAAATGTGGCTGGCATCTTCTTAACACACCATACACAATGTACAAGAACCTGTGGGTTCCTATCGCTCTCACCACTATCATTACAAATGCAAGTCACCCTGAGCCCTCAATGTGGAACTTCCATTTCCCTGAAGCAAAAAAAATTGGGGGCGGTGGTGACTTTGACAGCCACTGGTAAGGAGTGTCCACCCGTTCCTCTGGGCCCCAGGTGCTGCTGCAGCATTGCACAGATGTCAGTGACTACCTCTCGCGAAAGTCTCAGCCTCCTTTGGCACTGCTGCTCAGTCATGTTGAGGAAGCTCATCCTCGGCCTGTAAGCCCTATGTTGGGGGTATCTCCTGCGGTGACGTACTTCCCTGCGCTGACGCCTTTTGCCCTGTGCACCATCAGGTGGGTGAGGAGGAGATTGGCGCTCCTGCTGTTGTGCCTGGTTCTGCTGCTGGCGCGGCTGCTCTTCCTCCGAATCGGAGAACGAGGATGACAGGGTGTAAATGGTTCCCATGCTGCTGGTATATATTTCAGTTGAGGACTAGAAGTCATATGCGCTCAGTCAATGTGGGGAGAGGGTTTTCCCAGGAAGTCACAATGGAGATGGATCTCAGCTTCACCATTTACAAGCTCAGTAGATCTGCAGAAAGTGTTGCAACATCCGAAAAAAACAAAGTTCTGTCATCTGTCAGTTAGCCATGTTAGAGCTCCGTTTTTATGCTGGAATTGCAGCTGTCACGAAGTCAGGCACTTGCTGAACCCGGCACAATCAGCTGGCGTGGTTTGTGAACAGCGTGGACCACGCTGAAAATGTGCGAAAATCAAAATACCCTGTTAAAATAGGCTTATCCAGGCAGTTAACAAGTTGCTAACTGCCCTAAGGGCCTCTCCCGCCGCTTGGTGGCGGGACCGATTGGGACTCCCAGAGCCGGCATTTGGCAAAGTGGCGTGGAGGAGGGTTGACGGTGGGATCGCAACCCGCCATCAATCAAAAAGATTTTAACCTCGGACCCGCCTCCAAACCCGCCCTTCTCAGTGCCAATAAAAGCGCGGCCAATGTTTCAGGTCGATGACCTTCGATCTGAAATGTTAACGCGGTTTCTCCCGACACAGACATGATGGGCCTGCAAACTTTTATGGTTCTCTCTGGCTGAATGTAACCTTAATGATTCCCCTGTGGTGCCAGCACCACTTGGAGAAAGGAGTTACATTCAACCTGAGGATATCCAATTTGGTGAATTTTCTTTAGCAGGAGAGGCTAGACATACTCCAACATGGTTGCATAATTTACAAATACATTTGTCAAACAATTCATGATATCAGTGATGAGATCACTACCTTTGGTATATCTGTGATTGTTCGGACATTTGGTTCACTAGTCTTTACTAAATGTATAGGATTCCTTTTGGAAATTTCCATGTTTGAAAAATCTTGACTTGTTATCTCTAGAGTATGGTAGTTCTTCGTAAATCCTCCAGCGTATGGTAGTTCTTTGTAAATCAGCCCGCTGCGCTGGACTTGACTGGTGTAATCTGTCTGTAAGCATCAGTAGAGCAATGTAAAGACTAAAGCACATCGAACTTTACTGCAAGAACCAGTTCTTCACATAAACACAAAAAAGTGAGTTAATTTTTTTAAGTAAATAAGTACATTTAAAAATACTGTTCAATCATACTCACCGTAGACTCATTTCTGGAATAACAGGGATCTGGTCTTAATCTGTAAAATGTGCCTTGACGATCCACATCCTGGGTGAAATCTCCAGAAGATATTTCTTTCATGTTTGTTCCAATATATGACTTATCTGAAAATCTTTGCTTTTATGAACAAAATACGTATAGTATATCAGTACAATATAATATAACCTGGCATAAAGCAAACCTGTTATAAAACTTCAGCTATTTCACTGGGCTACATTCTACTAGTATAGACCTTTAAACAAAATCAAACAGTATTAGTAAACTTAGGTAAACTTACCAGAAGTGTAGTTAATCCAATAACATTAACATAAAGGAAAAGATAATTCTGGAGGTAAGCCATACATATTTTTAAACAGTTTGTTTTGTAAACAATTCAATTTTAAAACTTTGGTGATGTCAGGCATGGTAGACATTTTGGATTACTTTAGCTTCCTGCTAACCCCAAGCCTAATGTTTGGATCTACCTGTTGAACCAATTTCTAGTCACTGGTTTTCTATTATGGCTGCTCCCAGTTTATATCCTCACTGGTATAGCACCTTAGGTCTCTCGTTCCCAGCACCCCCACATCACAACTCCGATTGTCCGTGAATACGCACGCTGCCAATCCCCCACTTACCTGCACCCCTCCGCCCCCTGGCAGCTTTCCTCGCAGCAACTGTTTGTCATGGTGTCAAAGCCACCAGTGAAATGTTAAACAGCGGGAATTCTTTACTAGCACTTAATCATTGAAGTTAAGAGCATAGGCGGAAACCATCCAGCCCATGGTGCCTGTGCCAGCTCTTTGCCAGATCCCACTACCTTGCCCTCTCCCCAATAAAACCACAGAAGTTTACAGCACTTAAACTGAATATACTGCAATTGTTCCATGACACAATCTGAGCTGCAGCATTTGAAAGTGATCACAGGCAGGATAGGGCCTGTAGCCTTTTATATTAAAGAATAGGGGCTGAATTCTGCAGGGGTTCAATAGCCCCATGAACAGAGCCACGTGGAATCTCAGCCCCATACAGTTTAACTTAAAGTTGAATTGGATTTAAAAATAAAAACCATAACAGCACATAATGAATTTTCATCAAGACAGGACTTTTTTTTAGATAAACTTTATTGCATTTTCAGAGGCACTTGCGATCAAACCCATTCCGCAGAAACTGGAATTTTTTCCACCTTGTGGCAAGTAAGTGGAATTGTTGTCTCTTAGCAGTGAATCATGGTTTCCCAGGGATAGATCATGGGAGATGTGGCCTTTTGCAGGAAAGTCACAATCTGTGGCCTTTTAGTGGTAGATCAGAGGAATTAAAGCTTGAGGATAGATCAAGAGGAAACAAGGCCTATTGCAGATAGGTCACTGCATCTCGTGGGTAAGTTAGGAGAACCATGGTCTCTTGTGGGTAGGTCACTGGCTCAGTGACCTCTTACATGTAGGTCTGCCAAACTGTGGCCACTGAGAAGTGGGGCATTTAAACTGTGGCCTTTTAAGCATAGGTCATGAGAACCACAGGTTTTCATGGATGAGTCACTGGAACAATGGCTTAAGGGTGTGTAACGGGAACCATGGCCTCTTAGATTCAGCCCTGTGAAGGGGAAGTTATTGGATGTATACCTTTTGAGACCAAGTCTGAGGAAGGATGGCCTTTTAGACACCTAAAGGTTAGGTTATTGCAATGGCCATTGCAGATGAAAACTAGAAGCAAAGGCCTGGAGTTTCCACTCGATTGCGCTGGGTTTTTTGGCGCAAGTCCCCCAATATCGGTGTAACCGGTGCAAAAGTTGCAGAATTTTAAGTTCAAGTTGCATTCAGCGCAACTTGAGTTTCTGCTAATTTTAAAAACATTGTGCTAGAAGCAGGCCCTGCCCACAAAACTGGCCACACCCCCAAGATGAATTAATCACCATCGGGAGTTTCAGCTAATTGTGCTCGTTTGCAGGCCTTCAAGGAGGCTCCAAAAATTAAGCTGGAGCTTTTGGGCGCAATAGGTACATTTTGAAAGGTTTTGAATGTTTCTTTAATTTACTAAAGGAACTCACTACTATACCCCAATCTAACTAGAAAATAGTTTTATATATTTGTTTAAAAGTAATTTTCAGTAATTTAAAATTGGGTTACTCACAGGTGGTGGATTGACACTGTGATTTAAAATGCTTCATTTTTGTGATAAACCCATTTTCAGCTGTATTAATCATATTTTACCAAGTTACCACTCTAATATATCAAGGAATATTTTTTAAAGCAAAATTTTTAAAAGAAAAATTACATTTTAAAATGCTGCCCGATTGCACTGGTTCAAGCAGATTTTGCGTTTGGTGATATGCAAATTAATTTGATTGGAAACTCAGGGGAAAAGACACTTCTCAAAACCGGCACAATTTGCACTGGAATCGCCAATTGCACCCTAAGCAGAAACTCTAGCCCAAAGACTGTGGTTGAGGAGGTGAAATAGAACCATTTTGCAGTTGAATATTGGTACTGATAGTTTTTTGTGATGCAAGACTGGGACTGCAGTAGCTCGGTGATGAATAAATTCTGTCAAGTTGCCTTTGTACCCAGTTTTAAAGCAAAGGACAGATTATATATACGCACACAATAAATTATAGCAATAACTGCATTTCAAAATAATTCATTGTATGCAAAGTACTTTGTGACACCTCTGAAGCCATGAGGTGCAAGATGTCCTCTTGTAGCAGTCCTGCACTGATCATCTATTGGGCCTCTCGGGAACTTTCTAAACTTTGTATAGAATCCTTTTAATGTTATGACAGAAGTGACACACTTGCTGTCTCTCTCAAAATGAACAATTAGCTGATTGGAGAATTAAGATTCTGCACATATATCCCAACACACATGCACAGAGCTCTTCTGATGCTCAGTTCAGTGCAACCGCAATGAGGTGTAGTCAGCAGATTAATTCAGGTCTATCACCTGCATTCCCTACTCGACCGTTATGTCTCAGACTGGTATCTCTAGTGTAACAGCTGACTTTGTCTTATAAAGTAAACTGGTGTTGACTCAGCATTCTGTAGTAAATGCACCCTACAACAGCAACAAGTTGCATTTATATAGCGCCTTTAACGTAGTAAAACATCCCAAGGCACTTCATAGGAGCGTTATCAAACAAACTTTGACACTGAGCCACATAGGGAGATAACGGGCAGCACGGTGGCATAGTGGTTAGCACCGTTGCCTCACAGCGCCAGGGACCCGGGTTCGAATCCAGCCTCGGGTGACTGTCTGTGTGGAGTTTGCACATTCTCCCCGTGTTTGTGTGGGTTTCCTCCGGGTGCTCCGGTTTCCTCCCACAGTCCAAAGATGTGCGGGTTAGGTTGATTGGCTATGATAAATTGACCCTTAGTGTTAGGGGGATTAAATACGTGGGGTTACGGGGATAGGGTGGGATATGTGTTGGTGTAGGGGTTGCGGGGAATTGGGTGGGATATGTGTCGGTGCAGGCTCGATGGGCCGAAATGGCCTCTATCTGCACTGTGGGGTTTCTGTGATTCTGTGATATCAGGACAGGTAGGATTTAAGGAGCATCTTAAAGGAGGAGAAGACAGTAGAGAGGCAGAGAGGTTTAGCGAGGGAATTGTACAACTTGAGGCATGGCCGCCAATGGTGGTGCATTGAAAATGGTGGATGCGCAAGAGCCTAGAAGTTGGAGGGTTGTAACAGTAAAGCATTTGTTTTGGACTCTTGGCATTGCCAGTCTGTTAGGTGTTTTATTTTGTGCAATAACTTTTCTCTTCCCAAACAGGTTTTACTGTTTATCTTACGGTATTGCTTAACATAGGTATAGCCCTAAAAATTGAAGTGCATCAAAATACATTTTGCTGTATATACCAGGGTGATCGTATGTCCCCGTTTTCTAGGGACAATCCCGGATGAGATACTGTGTCCCCGGTTCACAAATCGCGTCCCTGAAGTGTAGCCCCTGGGTGGTGAGTGTAACTCCTGGGTGGTGAGCGTAACCCCCCTGGGTGGTGAGTGTAAGCCCCCGGGCCGTGAGTGTAAGCCCCGGGCCGTGAGTGCGGCCCCCCTGGGCAGTGAGTGTAACCCGCTGGGCAGTGAGTGTAACCCCCTGAGCTGTCAGTTTGTGGCTCTAAGGCTAAATTAAACAGCAACTTTTACAATGGTCAGAGTTTTCGGCCGGGCTTGTGCGGTTTGACTGTCGGCGCCGGAAGTGCCTGGGAGCACGGCAACTGGAGCGGGTGAGGGAGGGCTCTGTCAGTTACTGGGGGGTGGGGGCGGATCAGACACAGGTGTGTCAGTCACTGAGGGAGTGGGGGATCCAGTGCAACCTCAGTCACGGGGGAGCAGTGGGAAGGGTCAGGTACGACCTCAGTCACCTGGGGGGGGGGGGCGGGGGGCAAAGAGGAGTCAGGTGAGACCTCCGTCACTGAGGGGGGGGGAGCGGGTGGTGAAGGGGTCATGGGGGAGCTGGGTCATGTCAGGTGTGACCTCAGTCACCGAGAGTAAAGGGAGTGTCTGAATGTGCTTCAGTAGTTGTAGTGTATGTGCCTTTAAGACAGAACTACTTTTACAGCTCCTGTATACTGTAAGTACTGGCAGTGACCACACCTGTATATAAGCTTTGCGCATGCCTCTGTACCCCCAGTCTTGAGACTACCCTCCTCCAGTAAAGACCTGTTTATTGTTAAGTTACAGCATCCGTGTGGTTATTGAATAACAGCATACCCTCAGAATCACGGATCTAACAGTGGCGACGAGTGTCGATTCGAATCTACCTGCAACAAAAAAAAGTCGAGGCCAGGAACACGGGCGTCGGCCACAAGAAACCGCCCAGTCGTCAGGCAGAGAGTGAACATTGCAGGGGAGGCTGTGGAGAGCCGGGCTTGGTTCCCCAGCCACGACGATCAGCAAGAGACTGACAGGTCCAGCGCAGACCCTTCCAGAGCAGCGGCGGCTGGAGCTGATCGACGGCGGAGAGAAAGCCGAGCAGCGTCGACGGGGTAAGACAGAGGGTGAAGCGCGCAGGGCGCAGCCGGGGGTTGAACACCGAGCGGCATTGAGAAAAAGAAAACAAACCGGAGAGAGAGAGGGTAAAGAAACAGCCGGGTTCAAGACCGAGCGGCGTCGAAAAAAAAATAAAAAAAGAACGCGCAGAGCACAGCCAGGGCTCACGGGCTGAACAGGGTCCGCGGGGAGGAGAAGGGAGAGCGCGGGAGACGCCATTGAGCAGCGGAGAAGGGCGAGCGCGGGAAGGAAGGAAAGCGCGGGAGACGCCATTTTGTGCCAGCGGAGAAGAAGGGGAAGCGCGGGAGACGCCATTTTTGACAGTTAACTCACACCCAGGGATGCCGAAGAGTGGCAGTATCTCTACGTTCGACAATGAAGTCGAAGATTGGGCGACATATGTGGAACGTATTGAGGTGTACTGCAGGGCGAATGAAGTGCCAGATGCTAATAAAGCACTGCTTCTGTTAAATTCCATGGGTGCAAAAACTTATGGGTTACTGCGAAATCTAATAACCCCAGAGAAGCCGGTGAACAAGAATTTCGAAAGCATAGTAGAAATCCTACAGGACCACTTAAACCCCACACCGCTGCTGATAGCAGAACGATTTAAGTTCCATAAAAGGAACCAACACAAAGACGAAAGCAATGCCGAGTACCTAACAGAACTGCGCAAGCTATCGAAACACTGCCAGTTTGGAGTGGGACTAGCAGATACATTAAGGGACAAGTTTGTGTGTGGGCTACAAAGTGAAGGAACCCAGAAACGGCTTCTATCAGAAAAGGATCTTACGCTGGACAAAGCTTTCAGTATGGCAGTATCACACGAAGCAGCCGCAAGGGGCGCTGCATAGATACAACGGAGACCGCAAGAATATGGCACCAATGAAATGTCCTATGGAACAGGGAAGTGCTATCGCTACGGCAGAACAACACATGACCAGAAGGATGCCCACACTTCTCTAGCCAGGAGTCTTCCCCCCCGCACAACTGACCCTTTCTCCCGCTTGCAGAATTCCGGTTCTACCTGGACCCCTCCCCCTGGCCTCTTACCCTCTCTAGATCTTTTCATCGCTAACTGCCGCCGTGACATCGGCCGTCTCCATTTCTCTGCTCCCCTCAATCACTCCAACCTACCTCCCTCTGAACTTGCAGCACTCCATTCTCTTAGATCCAACCCTGACATTGTCATTAAACCCGCTGATAAGGGTGGTGCCGTTGTTGTTTGGCGCACTGACCTCTACCTAGCGGAAGCTGAACGCCAACTCTCCGACACCTCCTCCTACCTCCACCTGGACCATGACCCCACTACCGAACATCAAACCACCGTTTCCAAGACTGTCACTGACCTCATCTCCTCTGGAGATCTTCCCCCTACTGCCACCAACCTCATAGTTCCCCAACCCCGCACAGCCCGCTTCTACCTCCTTCCCAAGATCCACAAACAGGACTACCCTGGTAGACCCATCGTTTCAGCCTGTTCTTGCCCCACGGAACTTATCTCTTCCTATCTTGACTCTATCTTTTCTCCCCTTGTCCAGTCTCTTCCCACCTACATCCGCGACTCTTCGGACGCCCTCCGCCACTTTAACAGTTTCCTGGCCCCAACCGCTTCCTTTTCACCATGGACGTACAATCCCTCTACACCTCCATCCCCCACCCTGATGGCGCTCCACTTCTTCCTTGAACAGAGGCCCGACCAGTCCCCATCCACCACCACCCTCCTCCGCCTGGCTGAACTTGTTCTCACATTGAACAACTTCTCCTTTAACTCCACTCATTTCCTCCAAATCAAAGGTGTTGCTATGGGTACCCGCATGGGTCCTAGCTATGCCTGCCTTTTCGTGGGCTATGTGGAACAATCTTTGTTCCAGTCCTACTCGGGTCCCCTCCCTCACCTCTTTTTCCGATACATTGATGACTGTATCGGTGCCGTTTCCTGCTCTCGTCCCGACCTTGACAATTTCATTCACTTTGCCTCCAATTTCCACCCTTCCCTCACCTTCACATGGTCCATCTCTAACTCTTCCCTTCCCTTCCTCGACTTCTCCGTCTCCATCTCTGGGGATAGGTTATCGACCAATATTCACTACAAGCCCACTGACTCCCACGGCTACCTGGACTACACTTCCTCCCACCCCGCTTCCTGTAAGGACTCTATTCCATTCTCCCAGTTTCTCCGTCTCCGCCGTATCTGCTCCGACGATGCCACCTTCCACACCAGTGCTTCAGACATGTCTTCCTTTTTCCGCAACCGAGGATTCCCCTCTACCGTGATTGACACTGCCCTCGACCGTGTCAGTTCTATCTCCCGCACTTCTGCCCTCACCCCTGCACCGCCCTCCCGGAACCACGATAGGGTTCCCCTTGTCCTCACCTTTCACCCCACCAGCCTCCACATTCAACGGATCATCCTCCGGCATTTCTGCTACCTCCAAAGTGATCCCACCACCAAACGTATCTTCCCCTCCCCTCCCCTTTCAGCATTCCGCAGGGACCGCTCCCTCCGAGACACCCTAGTCCACTCCTCTATCACCCCAAACAGCCCTTCCCCCTCGCCTGGCACCTTCCCGTGCAAGCGGAGGAGATGTAACACCTGCCCCTATACCTCCCCCCTTCCCACTGTCCAGGGCCCCAAACACCCCTTCCAGGTGAAACAGCGATTTACTTGTACTTCTCGCAATCTAGTATACTGTATTCGCTGCTCACGATGCGGTCTCCTCTACATTGGGGAGACCAAACGCAGATTGGGTGACCGCTTTGCGGAACACCTCCGTTCAGTCCGTAAGGGTGACCCCGAGCTTCCGGTCGCCTGTCATTTTAATTCACCGCTCCATTCCCACTCGGACCTCACCATCCTTGGCCTCTTGTATTGTTCCACGGAAGCTCAATGTAAACTCGAGGAACAGCACCTCACCTTCCGATTAGGCACTCTGCAGCCTTCCAGACTCAATATCGAGTTCAACAATTTCAGATCATAACCTCGGCCCCTATTTCATTTTTTCTTGTAATTTTTCCACTCCTTTTCCTCCCCTCCCTCCTCCCACAATTCACAATTCAAATCGCTTTATTGGCATGATAAGTTACATCTTATGTTGCCAAAGCATCAAAATACATTTATGGTTTAGCACATAAACGCAGTTCTATTCATACAGTGTATAAACAGGTATATCCGAGTGTATAAATATACATTCGCATTGTTTATATATATTCTTTTCTTAGTTTACTGGTTGTCCCTCTGTTCATGGCAAGCTGTAACATAGTGTGCCGCCAGTGTTATACAGCTTCTCTCCTCTCCCAGTAGGAATGGGAGTTTTTGGTTGTCATTCAGATTTCTGAAATCAGGGCATATTTGTGAGAATTTTTGGTAGAAATTCTCCCTGATGCCCTGATATTTTCCACAAGCTGTGAGGAAGTGCATCTCTGTCTCCACCACTCCCTGACTGCAGTGAGAGCATATCCTGTCCTCTCTTGGCAGCCTGGTCTGCCTGTGTCTGCCTTTTTCTCCCCCCCCCTCCGTTCCTGTAATGAAGAGGTTGTTGAGTAATACGCCTGGGGAACCAAAGAAGGTCCGCATCTGTGGGGATTTTAAGGTGACAGTGAGCCCAGTCCTTCACACGGTACAATATCCGCTTCCACGAAATGAGGATATTTTCGCCTCGCTATCTGGAGGTAAGTGCTTCCCCAAAATTGATCTAGCCCAGGCTTACTTGCAAATGGAGGTAGAAGAAGCTTCGAAACAATACCTTACGATTAACACTCATACAAGGTCTCTATCAATACAACCGGCTGGTGTTCGGAGTAGCCTCGTCTCCGGCTATCTGGCAAAGGGCGATGGATCAGGTCCTGCAAGGGATTCCAGGGACCCAGTGTTATTTGGACGACATCTTGGTCATGGGCGAAAATGACAGTGATCACCTCGCCAACTTGGAGAAGGTGCTCACCAGATTAAAAGGAGTATGGGCTACGAGCTAATCGCCACAAGTGCGAGTTTTTCCACAAACAGATCTCGTATTGTGGCCACGTCATCGATGAAGAGGGGTTACATAAGTCCCCTGACAAGATTGAGGCAGTAGTCAAGGCTCCAGCACCGGAAAATGTGTCACAACTGAGGTCGTTCCTCGGGCTGGTAAACTACTACCACAAGTTCTTACCAAATTTGTCCACGGTATTACACCCACTGAACACCCTACTGCAAACAGGGGTACCATGGAAGTGGGATGACGAACGTAGACGAGCTTTCCAGAAGTGTAAAGAATTGATCACATCAAAAGAGGAGTTGGCCCATTTCAACCCAGCACTACCAATTCATTTGGCATGTGATGCATCACCCTATGGTATTGGAGCGGTGCTGTCGCACAAATTCCCAGACGGGTTGGAGAGGCCAGTAGCCTTTGCATCTCGGTCACTAACCTCAGCCGAGCGCAACTACGCCCAGATTGACAGGGAGGCCCTCAGCCTAGTATGGGGAGTGAAAAAATTCAACCACTATCTGCATGGGCAGAAGTTCACCTTGCTGACTGACCACCAACCACTTGTCTCCATCTTTAATCCTAAGAAGGGCGTTCCAGTGGTGACTGCACAGCAGTTACAAAGATGGTCCCTGTTTCTAGGGGCGAATAATATGAAATAGGATATAAAGGCACGAAATAGCATTGGAACGCTGATGGGCTATCGCGCCTGCCACTGCCTACTGTGGAGGAAGCACCAGCAGTGGACCCTATCGAGATATTTTATTCGTCAATAATTGAACAATTGCCAGTAACGAATGCGGATATAGAGGAGACCCCCAATGATCCGACGCTCTCGGGTATATGATTTGACGGTGAAGGGATGGCCAACACATGGCGACTCACTGTTGCCAGCATTCTCATCCAGAAGAGAACAGCTGTCAGTATGCCAGGGGACAGTGATGTGTGGATCCAGAGTGGTGATTCCACCCAAGTTAAGGGAGAGAGTGCTAAATGAGCTACATGAAGGTCATCTGGGGGGAGTGAAAATGAAAAGCCTTGCTAGGGCTTATGTGTGGTGGCCAGGAATCGATCAACAAATCGAAGACCTAACTAAGAGCTGCTTAGGATGCCAGAAGGTCCAAAATGCACCACCACATGCCCCTCTACACCCATGGGAGTGGCCCTCCTCTCCATGGCAACAGGGGCATATTGATTTCACTGGTCCATTCATGGACTCAATGTTCTTAATAGCAGTGGATGCTCATTCAAAGTGGCCTGAGGTGATAAAAATGTCTTCAACCACTACAGAGAAAACAATTGCAGTCCTATATGGACCATATTTGCCAGACACGGTTTGCCAGAGCAGATTTGCTCTGATAATGGACCACAGTTTGTGTCCGACGAGTTCCAAAAATTTATGAGAATGGGGTAAGGCATTACACATCCGCCCCGTATCATCCAGCCACAAATGGATTGGCTGAGAGGTTCGTACAAACCTTTAAGAAGGCGATAAAGGCCATGTGCGACGATGAAATTCCACTACAGCATAAGATGGACAATTTCTTATTAGCCTACCGAAACGCGACACATGCAGTTACCAACCAGACCCCGGCCATGATGTTCTTTAACCGAAGGTTGAGATCTTGTCTGGACTTGCTCAGACCAAATGTGCGAAGAAATGTTGAGGACAAACAATTCCAGCACATCAATGAGAAGCTGACAAGGAGCTTCAATGTAGGGCAACCAGTCTTGGCCCGTGACTATCGAACAGAGAAATGGCAACCCGGAACGATATGCACAAGGCAGGGGCCATTAATGTACACAGTGGATGTCAGGGAGAACATTGTGAGACGCCACGTCGATCAGATCTTAGCGTCACAGGAACGCGTCAACCCCATGTCTCGAGTACCTGGGGATGAACCCAACATACCGGTAGCATCTACCTCAGAACCAGTAGCAGTGGAACCCGATGAACTACCCGATGAAAAGGGGTCAGAATCGCCTCTGCACCAAGAACAAGAACCTCAGGAAAGGCGCTATCCCGAAAGGGTCAGGAAGCCGCCCCAAAGACTGAATCTATAAATGGACTATTGTTGTTTCATAGAGTCATAGAGTTTAATGTACATGTTAAAGTGTTAATTGTTATTTGAATATTAGGGGTATTATACTAATCTAAAAGGGGAGGAATTGTAGTGTATGTGCCTTTAAGACAGAACTACTTTTACAGCTCCTGGATACTGTAAAGTACCGGCAGTGACCACACCTGTATATAAGCTTTGCGCATGCCTCTGTACCCCCAGTCTTGAGACTACCCTCCTCCAGGAAAGACCTGTTTATTGTTCAGTTACAGCATCTGTGTGGTTATTGAATAACAGCATACCCTCAGAATCACGGATCTAACAGTAGTGACATCACATCCGCGGTAATTATATGCACATTGGTAGTGTATTTGTGCAACTGTTAAAATATAACAATTTTGCCTCGCTACGCTGCGCAGCCTACATTTTCCATCCTGGCTACTTTGCTGTGCTCCCACCCTGTGTGTCTCCTGGATTCGGTTTAGAAAATATGGTCCTCCTAGTATATACAGGATTAACCGATTAAATATATAAACGGTTCAGTGCTGCAGAGTAATTTATTTTGCTGAGGACAAAGAGAAATGGAAATACAAATACATTGGAGACTGGGATGGGGTGATGAAAGCAAACTCACAAGTGTAACCCCCTCCTTCATATCGATAGAAAACTTTAGCCGGGGCTCCACTGGTTGACCGGGAGACACAGAAGCGGGGATTCGTTCTGCTGTATTGCCGAGGTGTGTCTGGACCGACCGTTGCGGGGCGCAGTCCGGGGCCCGGGGGTTGACTCTGGTCACAGAACTACTCCGGATCCTGGAGCCGGGGCTGGTCGCTCGGTTGATTCTGACCCGGGACGCAGAGTTGAATCTGGCCTGGGTCTGCCCCCTTTTCTCCCGGCTCCTTCCGTTGTTACGCGGGGAGGAGGATTCCTCAGCTGCAGATTTGGGGCTTTTACCGACCGTCCTTTCAGATGTAACTTCGGGCGAAGACGAGTGCTTCGACCGAATGACATTATTCTTGCAGCTGCGAAACCTCCCTGGCTCCATTTCACAGAAGCTGTTGCTTAGACACATTTGTGTCACGCCATTTTATAGTCGGAGCTACAGAAAGTGAAACTCTGCCTTCCTGCGACACTTAGCAACGACCCACCTCACAAGACAAGCAGCAACCACTGCCGCAAATACACAGCAGATCCAGAAAGCATATTTACAACATTTTCTGCTTTTATTTCAGCATTCACTATTTTTTTCTTTATATATCTCTACCAAAAGACTTCTCTCAAATTAGGGCAAGATTTCAAGCCAAGATTGGCCACATCGGAGCCTCCAGCTGACTGGTTGGTTTACAATGTTGAAGGAAAGTCCCGCTCACTGAAACACTGGTTTTTACTGGCTCCCAAGCCCGATAGGCCCTCTCTTTTCATTGGACCAAACAAAAGAAACAATTTCACAAATAAGGTGACAGAAACCCAATTACCCTTTTAAATAACCCTCCACCAATCAAATTAAAATTTGGTTGTCCCGATTAACAATGCACTCCAGTCCCCGCGGCGCCCACCGGTCACGAAAGAGCTCGAGCGTGCCGGCGGACACCGCGTGCTCCATCTCTAGGGCCACCCGGGCGCGAACATGGCCACGGAAGAGGGGGAGGCAATCCGGTCGGACGACCCCCTCGCTCGCCCGCTGCCAGGACCAATTGATGGCTTTCTTGGCCAGGCCCAGGAGCAGGCCCATGAGGAGGTCCTCCGACCCACCCGCTCCCCTCCGCACGGGGTGACCGTAGATCAGGAGCGTGGGACTGAAGTGCAACCAAAATTTGAGGAGCAGCCCCCTCAAAAAATGGAAGAGGGGCTGCAACCTCTCACACCCCGTGTAAACGTGAAAGACGGACTCCTCCAGACCGCAAAACAAACAGGCGGTCTGGGAGTCCGTAAACCTACTTAAAAATCTATTGCACGGAACTGCTCTGTGCAACACCCTCCAGGCCAAATCCCCGATAGAACAAGGGAGGACTCCCGCATAGAGAGCCCCCCATTGGGGACCTCCGCCTCCGTCCGGAGGTAAAACGGCACGCCACGGCGTGTCCGGACGGCAGGCGAAGATGGCAAAGTGGAAGGTGTGCAAGAGCAGCCCGTACAGGAAACCCCTCCACGCAGAATGAAAAAACACGGAGGGTATTTCCTCGAGACGGCTCAAGTTGTGAGGCGCCGATCTCCGAGGGGAGTCTCGGGGAAAGGCGCCGATAAGGAATTCCATCCGAACGGGAGTAAGCTAAGCCCGATAGGCCCGGCGAAAGCATCTTAAGTGGCCCGCAAAGTGATCCCATGGTATCTACACAGTCATCAGATTTAGGCTATTTTGTGCATTTTGTCTATTTGTTGATTTAGCAGCAGCTTAATTATGCTGTTGTATGTTTTAAAAACCTTTCTCTTTGAATAGCTCACACTGTTAAATTCACGTCTACAGCCTTTCACAACTTTGAATCCAGCATTTCAATAAATTCCATATGAATTTTTGACTTGGGGCAATCGTGTAAAACAGGCGCCATCGAATCAGCCGCCCGTTATAAATCTCTTGATTTTCATTTCAAACTGGGAGAAATGTATAGCAGCCGACTGATCCGACAGCGCCTGTTTTACACTATCGCATTCTTTTGGAAATCAGGAAAGGTTTTGGGATTGTTAATATTGGGAGTCTGCCAATAATTGCATGCCCCCACCCCCAGAGAGAAAACGACTGAATTAAAGTCAACAGTTCTTTAATTTACGCTTTTTGAAAGATGATAAATAATTGCTTCCCACACAAAATACATGTCACATTCAAGTCTGCAAAGGGCGTGATTTAATAATTCAAACAATATTGAATTAATGTCACAAGCAAAATACTGTAGATCCTGGAAACCTGAAATAAAAACAGAAAATGCTGGAAACACTCAGCATGTCAGGCAGGATCTGTGGCGAAACAGAGTTAACGTTTCAGATTGGTAACCTTTCATCAGTTCTGATAGGTCATCGACCTGAAGTGTTAAATTCACGTCTACAGCCTTTCACACCTTTGAATCCAGCATTTCAATAAATTCCATATTCTCTTGTTGCATCATGCAGTCCTGCGGTATTAAGACAAACTTAAAGTACCGCATCAATTTACTATAATTCTAATAAACTATTTCATCTAAAGAAATTATGGGAAATGAATTGCTGTTTGCTAAATGCATATAAATAATGAATGCATTCAAAAAATCCTGCTTACAACATCACTACACATGGCAACCAGAGGGGAAGAGTTCCTCCTGTGTGTTAAATGAAATTGTAAATCCATTCTTTATAAATAGGTTTTAGTTATCTCTATGTGTCAAATTACAGATTAACTATCAGAAACATAAGCAGACTTAGTAGCTAATGGAGATGTGAGGTAGTTTCTGTGTGGTTTCAGAGATTGCAAAATCACTGCTGGATGGATTCCATGATTATTAAGTAATTATTGTTAAGTGCGATTTAGGATTGGTGTCATTGACACAGGTTATGCTGCTATTGTTGCTTTGATGCCTAATGCAATGATAGCAGATAGCTGCTGTCATCTTTAAAGAGACTGCTCTACATCAAAGGAAAATAAATTATTATAATCCAGGCATCCTCACTGTGTCTCCAGTCTTATATTCACCTAGCCTCAATATACCGGACAACAAGATGTCAAATGAATAGAATATACAATCAGGGATTGTGCATTGCTAAGAACATGTTGAATTAAGAATTAGGAATGCTGTCTTTATTTTGAAATGGTCAACCCAGTTTGCGTAAAGCATGAGTTTGACTATTTTACTGTTAGCATATGGCTGATATTTCTGCCTCTATTATTATCTGTAAATAAATATGGAAACGTAGTTTAAACCTGTATGCAGTGGTAGCAGTGTGCTATTTTTCAACCACCTAAGAAGAAAGGAAATGTAGGGGTGGGTGCATCCTATGTATTGCATAATAAGTCATTAATCACTTGGGGTTAATTGTTAGACTTGGCCTATTCTGTCATACACTGTAGAGAATAAAAATACAGCTTTTAGCCTGTTTATGGACACTTTAATCTAGTCAGGGACAAGAGAAAGGTGTTTGCGGGGAGGGGATCCCACACTGTAACCAAGTGATTGATCGCTTTTACTAATATATTTGCCACACTCAGTAAGTGAAGCGACCCAGTAGAATGCTAGATAAAGTGTAAACCAACAATTGGAAATGAGCCGTATGACCTTTGCTAATGATTCTGGCTTACTTTGTGGTGATATTCCTGAAGCAGGTTGGTGAACCACATTCTAGAAAGATGTATGACATCTTTCAGAGAGCAAGAGCTTCCTATTTTAGTGAAAGTTACATAAAAAGAAAGAGGGCTGTAGGCTATAGAAGCCATTTGCTTACGCCAAGTAGTTGTCAAAATGCCTGGAATAATGCTGCAAGAATTAGTAACATTTCAAATAGAGAAGACATCAGCAAGTGTTTTAAGGTCAAAGCTAGAAGTTCCACCATAAAAACTTGCCGTGTAAACACCATTGTTCATTTCCCACTCACGAGTAAGAAAGACAGCATTTTGACCAAATTTATGAATTTTTTAAAAAGTCACTTCCCAGAATGCCAAAACAAATCTGGCCTTTGACGATGGTCGCATGGCTCATTTCCAGTTGTTGGTTTGCATTTTATCTAGCATTCTACTGGGTCACTTCATGTACTGAGTGTGGTAAATATATTAGTAAAAGTGACCAATCTTGATTAATACAGAGTATTAATTAAGAAATAATAGGAGCTTGTAACAAAGGTAATGCAGTAATCATGGGGGACTTTAATCTTTTAATTAATCTTTACAAATGAAATTGGCAATGGTAGTCTGGAGGATGAGTTCATGGAAAGCATTCAAGACAGTTTCCTAGAACAATACGTTGTGGTACCTTCAAGGGAACAGGCTATTTTAGATCTTGTATTGTTTAATGAGACAGGGTTAATTAGTAATCTCATAGTAAAGGATCATCTGGGGCAGAGTGTCCATAATATAATAGAATTTCACATTGAGTTTGAGAATGACATACATAAGTCTGAAACTAGAGTCTTAAACTTAAATAAAGCCAATTACATAGATATGAGGGGTGAGTTGGCTAAGGTAGATTGGGAAATTAGATTAAAAAGTATGACAGTAGCAGCGGCAAACATTTAAAGAAATATTCCAAAATTCTCAACAAGTTCCATTGAGAAATAAAAACTCCACAGGAAAAGTGATCCATCCGTGGCTAACTAAAAAAGCTAAGGATAGTATTAGATTAAAAGAAGAGGCTTATAATGTTGCAAAGAATAGTAGTAAGCCTGAGGATTAGGAGAGCTTTAGAAACCAGCAAAGGATGACCAAAAAATTGATAAAAAGGGAGAAAATAGTATATTAGAGTAAACTAGCAAGAAATATAAAAACAGATTGTAAGAGCTTCTACAAGTATGTATAAAAGGAAGAGAATAGCAAAAGTAAGTGTTGGTCCCTTAGAGGCTGAGACAGGAGAAATTATAATGGGGAATAAGGAAATGGCAGAGACTTTAAACAAATATTTTGTATCTGTCTTCACAGTAGAAGACACAAAAAGCATACCAAAAATAGTGAGGAACCAAGGGACTAATGAGAGTGAGGGACTTAAAGTAATTAAGATCAGTAGAAAAAAAGTACTTGAGAAACTAATGGGATTAAAAGCCAACAAATCCCCTGGACCTGATGGCCTACATCCTAGGGTTCTAAAAGAGGTGGCTGCAGAGATAGTGGATGGATTGGTTGTGATCTTCCAAAATTCTAGAATGGTCCTAGCAGATTGGAAGGTAGCAAATGTAACCCTGTTATTCAAGAAAGAAGGGAGAGAGAAAACAGGGAACTAGAGGCCAGTTAGTCTGACATCAGTCATTGGAAAAATGCTAGAATCCATTATTAAGGACGTGGTAACAGGGTACTTAGAAAATCATATGATTAGGCAAAGTCAATATAGCTTTATGAAAGGGAAATTGTGTTTAACAAATTTTTTAAAGGATGTAACTAGCAGGGCAGATAAATGGGAACCAGTGGATGTAGTATATTTGGATTTCCAAAAGGCATTTGATAAGGTGCCACATAAAAGGTTGTTATGCAAGATAAGGGCTCATAGGGCTGAGGGCAATGTTCTTTATAAGGTGCGCGGCTGCACAGCGATCTGTAAGGTCCTGCGCACTCAAATACACAAGCCTCGCACAGTGAACTGGAGTGAGGGGAGGGGTCCAATACCCAACGGCAAACGTGAGCAGGGAAAAGTCACAGAGATGAGAGAATGGCCTGGGAATTCTCACAGGCAGAGTTGTTTGTATCCTCACAGAGCCGATCTGAATTGGAATGGCGTTTGTTAAAATACAGAGCCCTGGAACCCAGCGAGCGTTGTCTCGGGATTCTGTCGGCACTTTTTCTGCGGAGACACATGTAGTCGCTTCCTGGGGACCGAGCGGCGGCCGCACTTTGGAACAACACTTTGGAGCTGGTTATTGATTGGAGAAAGTCGAGGAAAAGGCTTCTGCAGTAACCAGGGCGACAGGTGTATTTTGGGGTTTGTTCCTCTTGCGATGGTTTCTTCGGGTTAAAACCGGGTTCAGCTCAAGAAATAAGCCCCTACTAGCGGCTGCACAACAGGCACTGGGTCCACAAATGACGTGGCTACAAGTAGCTGCTACAGCTCCAGGTGCCTTGATAATATGGTTAAGTGGCCAAGAAATTCAATTCAAACTACTAACCCAATGGAGGTCCCAGGCCTGCAGAATAGTCTGTATTTGACTAGTCCTCCTGGCTGCCCATCTGCTGCAGTTATGAGAGAAGAATGTTTTAACCTCCTTTGTTCTGGTCTATTTGCAGAGCTATTATGGTATGTTTCGGGTTGACTTTACACCAGGACCATATCGGTGTGAAAATTTACACTGAGACTAACCTAAAATCAATGCACAATTTTTTATTCTTTGCTTTTTAAAAAAAAAGCTTCAAATTCAAAAATATTTTCTAGCTAGACCAATAATGATTTATACTGGACCTCTATTTGTTAACGTAGTCTGTTTATTAAATGACCAGACCATTCATTTGTGAAATAACAACAGAAAATGCTGGAAAAACTCAGCAAGTCAGGCAACATCCGTGGAGAGAAATTTGAGTTGACGTTTCGGGTTTGACCCTTCTTCAAAACTGGAGAGAAAAGGAACTAGATCGAAGGCAGGGCTGCGATCGGACAAAAGAATATGTAGGTGGGAAGAGACTGGACAAGGGGAGAAAAGATAGAGTCAAGATAGGAAGAGATAAGTTCCGTAGGGCAAGAACAGGCTGAAACGATGGGTCTACCAGGGCAGTCCTGTTTGTGGAAGAGCCAAACGGAGATCCCGTCGCAGAGAAGAGCAGAACTTCTTCAAGGTAGGCATTCCTAGAAGAGGTGTGGCAGTGAACCAAACACTAGTACGATAGCAAAATACTGCAGATGTTGGAAATCCGAAATAACAACAGAAAATGCTGGAAAAACTCAGCAAGTCAGGCAACATCCGTGGAGAGAAATTTGAGTTGACGTTTCGGGTTTGACCCTTCTTCAAAACTGGAGAGAATAACTGTTGTTATTTCGGATTTCCAACATCTGCAGTATTTTGCTATCATTCATTTGTGAATGTTTGTACCCACGCTGCTATTGTTAAATGGTTGTATCTGGGCTGTTAATTTATACCAGATCCATAGAAGTGGTTTCACCGAACCGCTCCGAGACCGCAATGTGCGCGGCGGGCAGGAAAGTGAATACAATTATATTTTTAATGGGGCAGAAATTAGGATCGGGGGCTTGCCGCGCGTGTAAGCCCCCGATGTGCACTTACCCGACGTGCCGGCCGTTCAGCTTCAGGGACGCCTGGAATTCCTGTTTTAAAATGATGACTCCCGGGCAGCGTCTGACGTCACGCCGCCCAGGAGTGCAGCCAGCGCGAAGCCTGGAGCGTGCAGTGCAAGTGAGACACGCCCCTTGAGGTCTCATTTTAATAGGACACGCCCCCAATGTTTCTCACAAGCTGCAAAGCATTTTTACATGCAGGGCAGCATTTTAAATAGGTTTTTGGTATTTTTATGAATCTTTTGGTAACTTTTATAAACTTTTACATTTTGAAGAACCTGAAGTAGTTTTAAACAGAATTAAAGCAATTTAAAGACTTTTAAAAGCCCTGAAAGCATTTTTTTCATTCCATTTATTTAATTAGCAACGTCGTCGTCGTACGTGGCTTCACACTGTTCCCTTTGGGGAACTGTATGAAGTGGTGGAAGGATTTCTGGCCGCGATTAACGCTCCTTCCGTGACCGTAACCATCTTCGTACCAGCCATTAGGGTGGTTAGTCCTATGGCGGGAGGGTTTTACGGGCTCCCACAAACCATACGAAGGGGGGGGGCCACCCACACCCACGGACACAAGTATCCCGCTGGATGTCAACCCAGAATTTAGAGCCGGAGCTCCGACTCCACTTGCCGGGACTGTCTGGAGCGGGGTTCGAAACCCTATGCCTTCTGGCCCAGCGGTGGGGATGCTACCGCTACGCCAAACGCCCACTCCGATTAGCAACGTGAAATGGCTGGAATGAGCACAATTCACGGCATTAAAAGAACTCACAATTGAACTGACAATGACCTCGGCAATCTCCTCAATGAGGTGGAGGCGCAGCGCCTGCTCATCATTGGTAATGAGAAGTCCAAGGCGCCGCAAAAAGGACAGATGATAGCTTGGTCTTTCAAGTGGCAGCATAGGGCTCCAGTCACGGGGAGGGAAAAGGCGCAGGAAACGTATGGGTGTCACCTTTTGCGCAGAGTGGGCCTTTTGCGTAGCGGTAAGCATCCCCGCTGCTGGGCCAGAAGGAGTAGGGTTTCGAACCCCGCTCCAGACAGTCCCGGCAAGTGGAGTCGGAGCTCCGACTATAAATTCTGGGTGGACCTCCAGCGGGATACTTGCGTCCGTGGGTGTGGGTGGCCCCCCCCTCGTATGGGTTGTGGGAGCCCGTAAAACCCTCGCGCCATAGGACTAACCACCCTAATGGCTGGTATGAAGATGGTGATGGTTATGGTCACGGAAGGAGCGTTAACGTGGCCAGAAATCCTTCCACCACTTCATACAGTTCCCGAAAGGGAACAGTGTGAGGACATGTACGACGATGACCTCTTGCGCAATGCACCTCCTTGGACCCTCAGTCGGAGATGCGAGGGGGCAAATCATGCAATTGTTAAATTTTTCATTTTATTGACATGTAAAATGTTGTGTTTGCTGTTTTCATTGAAATGTTTATTTGTGACTGAAAGGATATGTAACATTTTCCTTTAAACAGTGCAGCCTGTAGTCAGTTTGAAAAAAATTAGCAACTTTTATTGGAGCCAAAGTATTTTTACAACAACTGTTTGAAAATTAGAACATAGCTAGTTTCCACCTTGAATGTCTTTATTGCACTAAGAAAACAGAAAAAGTCACTTTAAACTGTTAACACATTTTTTTCTGAACTATTCATGTTTACAAATGTTTGAAAAGCAGGAAATAGCTAGTTAACATTTAAAAGTTATAAACTATCTACATCAAAACTGACCCTGAAAACTGTTTTATGATGCAATAAAAGTTCACTGCTTCACTTTAAATTGTGTCTGCTCCTTTCTTTGCCTTGCGGGGGGAGGGGGAGGTACAAGGCGCCACTAGCTCGTGAAGGTGTTGGCTACTAGCAATTCCCGGGCATTTTTCTCGCTCACAGGCCTCCTCCTTACACAGACGTCCTTGCAAGGAAGAAATGGAAAGAGTTGTTAAAGTAATTTTAATGAAGTGACTGGCTAGAAAATCACCCCGGCCCATGGCATCAATTTCACAGCCCGAGATGATTTTCCCAAGATGATTTTCCAATAAGTTACTTTCTCTGAAATTCATAATTAAATACATACATTCATACACATAAGTAAAGGAATATATACATACATACATATACGTAAAGGAATATATACAGACATACATACATAATTACTTTAAAGAATATATTACTGATGAAAAGTTTCTTTCTTAAAAATGTTGGAAATGTTACATTATTCATTTTAAAACAGTCATTTTCACATTTAATAAACACAGCAAATTCAATTAGGCCTTGCACACAGCCACATTACTCAAAACCCATTAAAAAAAAAAAAAAAATTAAAGTTGCAAACTTACCTCAGACTTTCTTAAAATAACTTTTCTCCCTTTCCCAAGCAAAAATAGTGCCTTTCAGAAGCTCCACTGATGAAAGAGTTCTTCCTCCGCAGCTTCTCGAGTGCTTTACTCCTGCTTTTTTTAAGTGTAAGTTGTGAGGACTTACCCTCACTCAAACCATGAATGAAAACGCCGAATTTCACTGCGCACGCGCTGCCTGTGCAGTGCCACACGTTCCGCCTCTTAACCCCTTGGGTCAGAGGAAAGGAAATGCCGGTTTTCCCCGCATGCGCTGTGCATGCTGAAAACCGGCAATTCCTCCGGGCCCACGCGTGAGTACCCCGTCCGTACTCACACGTTGGGACCGGAATTACTGGGCCATTATCTTATTTTTAGAAAATATTTATTTTTAGGTTAACCTTTTAAAAAATTAAATGATCACATATTTAAAGTTCATATTTATTTAATGTAAATGTTTATTTTTAAGTAAACAAACGTTAACGTCCAGAGTTTTTTTTTTTAAAACATCGCTCGGGTTTTAAAGCCTTAAAAATGCCCAACGTTTTTGAAATTGAAGCCACGTGTAGCAGCTTTGTGAAAGGTGGTCTACTCTTTCAGGTGGGGTGATTGACCAAATCGACTAAAACATTAAATAAAACTTAACAAATTAAATTAGAATTTTGTTGGCCGGGGTGATGATGCACTCCAGTCCCGCGGCGCCCACGGAAGGCCATGCGCGTGCTCCATCTTCAGGGCCACCCGGGCGCGAACATAGCCGTGGAAGAGAGGCAGTCAATCGGGCTGAACGAACCCCTCGACCGACCGCTGTCTGGACCAGTTGATAGCTACTTTGGCCAGGCCCAGGAGCAGTCCCACGAGGAGGTCCCCCGATCTGCCCGCTCCCCTCCGCACTGGGTGACCAAAGATCAGGAGTGTGGGACTGAAGTGCAGCCAAAAATCGAGGAGCTGCCCCTTCAAATAGTGAAAGAGGGGCTGCAACCTCTCACATTCTGTGTATATGTGAAAGGTGGTCTATTGACAAACAGATCGCCCCTCAGTGTTTCAGAACTTTCCCGATCTCTAGACAGTCTTGGTGAACCTCTTGAGGCTATTTTTTTTAATGTTTCACATTTCATTTCATGAGGTGTAATGCAGACAAAGCTGAGCTGTGGATGTGTAACCCAAGAAGACGGTCCTGAACTGGAAATGTTGATGGGAATGATTGTCTGATTAAAGCTGAACAATATCAAGGCGGATGGGGAAGGGAAGAACTTTTTAATCTTAAATTAGGCTGCAGTCCTACAAGCGCTTTTGCTCCCATGGAAAGTGGTTTTGGGGGCACTTCAATGACAGTGGTGGTATAACCCAAGAAATAATTGAGGGTACTAAAGGTGTGAGGCACAAGACTCATACGGGTTTATGTTTGCACTGAGTTGCACATTAACTCCAACTTTAGTTTCTGACCACTTCCCAGCAAATGTTGGAAACAAAGTTATTGCTAATGTCTGGTGTAATAATAAGAAAACTTAACAAAACAAGTCATTTGGTTCAAGTGTTTTCCTTCCACCAACAATATCCAGTCTATCTGTTTTTGGGATGAGACGTTCAATCTGCTCCTGTGTTTCAGATGGATTAATAAGGGACAGCCAGCACAGATTTGTTAAAGGCAAATCATGTCTGACTAACCTGATTGAGCTCTTTGATTAAGTAATAGAGAGGGTTGATGAAGGTAGTGTATGCACTTTCAAAAGGCATTTGATGATGTACCACATAACAGACTTATTTGGAAATTAGAAGCACATGCTATTAAAGGGACAGTGGTAACTTGGGTGCATAATTAGCTGCTGGACAGGAGGCAGAGAGTAGTGGTGAACGGATGTTTTTCTAACTGGAGAGAAGTATGCAGTGGGGTCCCCCAGGGGTCGGTAATAGGACCATTGCTTTACTTGTTATACATAAATGACCTGGACTTTGGTATAACAAGTTCAATTTTGAAGTGTGCGGATGATACAAAACTTGGCAATGTAATAAATAGTGAGCAGGATAGTAGCAGAATAGAGGTAGAGTGGGATGTGAGGAGAGCTGGAATGGGACCAGTGAGTGGAGAGGTAGAATGGGACCAGTGAGTGGAGAGGTAGAATGCGATGTGTGAGGAGAGCTGGAATGGGACCAGTGAGTGGAGAGGTAGAATGGGATGTGAGGAGAGCTGGAATGGGACCAGTGAGTGGAGAAGTAGAATGGGATGTGAGGAGAGCTGGAATGGGACCAGTGACTGGAGAGGTAGAATGGGATGTGAGGAGAGCTGGAATGGGACCAGTGAGTGGAGAGGTAGAATGGGATGTGAGGAGAGCTGGAATGGGACCAGTGAGTGGAGAGGTAGAATGGGATGTGTGAGGAGAGCTGGAATGGGATGTAAATTAAAGAGATTAAATAAAGCCACTAATCAGGTTTATAAAAAAAGCCTGATTTCATGATTTTTAAGAGTTTGTCTGATTGTCTCATGATTTGAGATGGTGGGGTGGCAATATGGCATTACTGTGTATGCTTTTAAGTGGTAGCTGTTGTTGGAAATGATGTTATAAAACGTGTTGTTGTAAAGTTTGTTGTTGTTGTAACATCTGCCCACGGACAAAAAGGGTCACGCTCAAAGGAGCTTGTGGCCCGCTCAATACAAAAAAATTAGAGGGAACATTAGTTGGAGGTAATATATTAGCATGGATACAGGATTGGTTAATGGACAGAAATCAGAGAGTAGGGATAAACGGGTAATTTTCAGGTTGGCAGGCTGTAACTAGTGGGGTGCCGCAAGGATCAGTGCTTGGGCCTCAGCTATTTACAATCTATATTAATGACTTAGATTAAGGGACCAAGTGTAATGTATCCAAGTTTGCTGACGATACAAAGCTAGGTGGGAAAGTAAGTTGTGAGGAGGACACAAAGAGCTTACAAAGGGATACAGACTGGTTAAGTAAGTGAGCAATAAGGTGGCAGATGAAGTATAAAGTAGGGAAACTTTGGTAGGAAGAATAGAAAAACAGATATTTTTTAAATGGTGAGAAACTATTAAATGTTGGTGTGGTGAAGTAAGATATTAAAAATTGGGCATAACAGGGCAAGACATCCAGGATTTAATTGCAGCACCAATGTACAAGGTGGAGGGAATGGGTTAATTCATACTCTGAGTTAAATGATATAGAAGTCTGTATATTGCATTCTACCCAGCTAAGTTTTAAAACATGATTAGGTGACTGTTGAGAGATTAAACTGCAGAGCAACTTGTAGGAAGATTAGGGAGGATGTCTGGTCAGCCAGGCAGGCAACACATATACAAAATAACATATCGAAGAATTTGTTTATTATAAATTACAACAGGGTTCCATTCTTCAAAGCATGGTAGGACTGATGAGAATGTGATTGCTTTGCAGAAGTAACCCGAGAACAAGGCCAAAAGTTTGTACTTTGCGCGCCATAACAAGGGCTGCTATCTTAAGGAAAACAAGCAACACCACCTGGCTACGGGCAATTAGATGGTTGTAAAGCAATTAAGATGAGGCCCATAGTCACAGGACGTGACGGGACCAACTGATAACGAAATGTGGGAGTGGGACCGGCAAGAAGATGAACTGTCACGGTTTTATAATTACAATTTAGCTATAACTCTGTATATGCTGATAAGCTTATCCCCGCCCCTAGGGCAGGGCCTTAATTTTTGTATAACTGTGTGGACTTCGAGAGGTTCGTTGGAGTTTGAGCCTCGTGTAGAGACACAAGAAAAAATCTCCCCAGGCCTGAATAAACCATTTTGACTTCAATTATTGGGTCTGTCTTTCTTTCAACAAGCCAGTGATGTCGACCTTGTATATCACTTGGTCCGCACTTTGGGGGCTTACATCAATTGACGATGAGGATGGGATGCGCGATCTGAACAAGACTGTCGGACAACGATAACCTAAGATGGGTGAGTATGTTTTAATTACCACCTGTAAAATTAGAGGTTAATCGCTGATGAGACGTCAAGTAAGATTCGACGTATAAAAGAACTATAAAAAGAAAGACACCTTTAATTGAAGTCAGTTAAAAAGTAAACTGCAGTTAGGGACAGGGCGTTCCCTAAAGCCGTGAGGCGGCAAAACCTCAGTTAGGGGCAGGGCGTTCCCTAAAGCCGTGAGGCAGCGAAACCTCAGATAGGGGCAGGGCGTTCCCTAAGCCGAGTGGCGGCAAACCGAGAGGGGCAGAAAGACCCCTAACCCGGGAGGCGGGAAATCCTTTTAGCCGAGTGGCGGCAAACCGAGAGGGGCGGAAAGACCCCTAACCCGGCAGGCGGGAAATCCTTTTAGCCGAGTGGCGGCAAATCGAGAGGGGCGGAAAGACCCCTACCCCGGGAGGTGGGAAATCCTTTAAGCCAAGAGGCGGCGAAACCTCAACAAACGAATGAATGGGTGCACCGTAGTGAGTGAATGAAATAAAACCCTACAGTCACAAAGAGGTTAAAACGGACGAGGGTGAAGTCTGTCCCAATGCCTAGCCTGAGCCTGAATTAAGAGGACAGTAGTCCCACGTGATGGCCAGGATCAAGTAGGACGCCGGGAGCCACAGACCCCACAGTATCAAAACCTCGGGACTAAGGGGTTGGGGTGTGTTTAACAAAACAGAGTGATTGACAGGAAGTACGAAACTAATCAGAGTAATGTTATAGGGGCGAGCAACATAGTGTATAAACCTAATTCACCAACACCGTGAATTAAGCATTAAACGTAGCAGTTAGTTATGACTAAGAGGGTGGAAGAAGAATCTTTAGGCGACCTGGATTCTATAACTCGACTCCTAGTAGATAAAAAATAAAAAGACAGTGCAGAGAGCCAAAAGGCTTAGTGGGGGAGGGAGAAACCAAAGATAAAGAGGGAATAGTAATCTGAGCTTGTTACCAGAAACAATGTAAGGAATCGAAACAGAAGGGAGAGATAAAGAAGGAAACGATCTAATTTGTAGGCGAACCAATTTGAAAACCCAGCAAAGAGGGGGAAAAAAAGGAACAAACAGGGATTTGGAAAGCTAGGGAAAACAGCTGAGTCACTGATTTAAAAAGGAAGGAAAAAATAAACTTAGAGCTTTACCAACATGGAAGTTATTAGCATCTGTACCGAGACAAGTAAAACACAAGATTTGCTGAGTGAAAGAAACCTTAAACGTATGCTGGAATTTCAGGTTGTATAAAATTGTGTGTTAAAGCGTGAATGTTTTCCTGACTAGGAATGATTAAGAGGTTACAATATTCCTTTGTCTGAAAGTCTGTCCTTTAAAAAAGAAATGTCTGCTGTGTGTGTTTTAGCTCCACCCGCTTCTCTGTGTTAAAGAAAAAGCATTTAACCCTTTTGTCTTGTCTTGGATTTTGGGAAATTTAAGAATGTGCGAATAAGATTGTGCCCTCAGAATGAAAAAAAACCTATTACAATTTAAGTTAAGCTGGAGTGTAAAAACTAAGAGCAACAAAAAGTTTGTTTAACAAAAGATTAATTTTCAGTCTGAGATTTAACCTTGGAGTTATGAGGTAAATTAACTTGTTAAAACCAGACTTTCATTGTGGCCACAGTGAAATTCTGGTTGGTGTAAATTGGTGTAGTCCGAATTGAATAAGAGAACCACTCCGCAAGAATATCCGATAGTGGCAGGTCCCTCAACAACATGGGAGGAGCATTAGGACCCAGAGGACAGCTAGCTGAGCTGCACGCAAGCAGTAGCTGCGTGCTTTGATTTATCAGTCCAGTATTTACAAGCAGCTATAGTCAGATTTTGATCTAGAAGATGGGGTAAATACAAAGGCTAAAGTTGTGAGGAAAATGACCCTGCGCTTTGAGGAATGACCGTACAGATAAAAGGAATATCGGGGTAATGAATAAGCCGAAGGGCAAGGTTTGTGAAATGAAAAGGAGAAGCCCTCAGAGATGGCAGCAGGAAGGGACCGCGCCAGAGAGGGGATGGGGTCAGGCAGGTACTAGAGCTATTTAATCATTGCCGGAACTTTATCCCAGAATATGCAGAAATGTCCCAGCTTATACAGGATTTGATCAAAGGGGGGGAACCATCCCAGGAGCTGGTGAACCATGAAACCGCTTTTGTAAAGTGAAACAAGCCCTGAGGTTAGTCAAAGGAAAAAGTGTAAACATATATAGATAGTCGGAATGCCTTTGGGGTGGTGTCTGATTACATGTACAGCATTTTGAACTGATAAAACGGATAAGAGCAGAATAATTCTAACTGGCTGGTGACGACCAGCCCCCTTTTGTAATTATAGGAACACTGGACGTCTGGAATGAGATGGAGCGTCCACGCCTTGATCCTAGGGATGAACATAAGTATTGCCATTGTCGAGGGGGAATTAGTAATAAGGAGAACACAGGACGAGGTGTATTTTAGTGTGGCACATAGAGTTATTAAGCTTGCCATTAATATGAGTACTTTGGAGATGCAAACCAAATATGGAACTCCCTGTGGGTAAAACAATTAGAGGGTCCACAGGGAAAATCTATCTTACAAAGATGTAAGAAACGGGGAGTATTGGAAACAGCCGGAGCAGGGTATGCGGCCGGGTTAGCAACAGTTAATAGCTTGGACATAGAAGGAGTAAACGAAGGAGTAGAAGAATTACAAGCAAAAATAGAGAAGTTACTAAAACAAGCTACCGGAAATAGACAGCAATTGACACTGGCAGGGAAACAAATAATAATGCAATTGGGTGGAAGCGATAGTAGCCCCCCATGCAGAAACAATCAATACAATCATTGATCGACTTAATAATGCTTCTCGCCAAACCAATAAGGAACTAATATGTGCCATGTATGGCTCATGGCTATAGTCGAATGCTCAGCATAACATGAGGCAAATAAATAACGGACAGATCCCTGATTGGATTACTAATGAGGATCTGGAACCTTGAATTGACACAAATAAAAGCCTATGTAAGGGGCGTAAAATGGGACAAGTATACCGGGCAGGCAATTGTCTGACCCCATGGACTAAGATGATTGGCTTTGTACTGGCCATCCCACAATTCCCAGAAGAGGGACGGCCCCTATACGACGTGATTAATATAGGAGAGGTACAAAGGGAAAGTTGGGTTAAATATCATGATGTTCCTACCAAGGCACTTTGGGAAAGGGATGAAGATAATAACCAGGAGAATGGAACCTTAAGGGGGGTGGTCATGGACGGGTGCCACCACAAGGGAAGGACATGGGTGTGCACACCCCCCCCCCCCCCCACCGAGGGAGACACATCCGAGTGCGGATTTACAAAAATTACCAATTGCACCCTCGAGGTACACCCAAGGGGGATACACCGGACATGGGTAGCACCAAGGAACAACGGGACATGTTGTGTCACCACAATTGAACAGAAATATGAATATCAAGATATGACTTGTCCCATTCCCCAACCAAACCTTTGTTTTGGTCTAAAGATACCTACACAGATAGGAAAACCTGGTCACTTGATAATATGGGACTTAATAAAAAGGTTGACACTTATGTCATACCAGAGCCCAAGGCAATTCCTAAGTTAGAGGAAGCTTGGTAGAAGTTACAGCAGGAAACGAAGGAAATTTTAAAGTATTATCATAAAATAGAAGAAGGCTTAAAGAAACAACAAAAAGACATTAGTACAACATTAGAGGAAACTCACCCACTTCCTCCTATTTTGATAATTGGGGATCGGGATGGTCGGGGACATTGGGAGCCTCAATGATATAAGGCATAATGATATCCCTCATGATTGTTATTACAATATATTGTGTGTTTTTACTGCTCCAGTGCCTCTGTACCAAAACGAGTAAAGCCAAAATTGGTGCAGTAAAAGAAGTCGAGCCTGAGGAGAGGCAGGTAGCGAAGTTAAGAATGGAAAACTCCCCCGCCTCTCCAAGGCAAATGGTGTAAGATGTGATAGGAAGCCCTGAAATTATGAGGGATTAATTGGGCATGGTAATTAAGGACCGGGCCGACCAACCGTAAGACGGAGGTGGCAGGAGGGTGGCAGAAGGAGAGTGGCAGAAAGAGGGTGATGAATGAGGATTGGTGAGTGATGACAGTCTCGAATTGGCACGTCAAGCACCCAACATGGGAATGAGGAACAGGCCCGAGCAGACAGCCTAAACCATTAATGCAGGGTCTAAGGGGCCCCGGGAATGGTTACACCGGAAGGAGTGCATAAAGGAAAGCCCACCGTAAAGGAAAGACCACCATACCGCGTGGGGGGACGTCGGCCTCCAGATTGATAGGATATATACACATGTATAACCTAGACTGGTAGAAGGCCAAGGAGTGCACGCTCTGGCAGACACCAGGAAGTGGAAATACATGTTGACCTGTATTGGAACAATTGTCCAAAAGGTCAAAAGGGGGGCCTGAAGTAAGATATTAAAAATTGGGCATAACAGGGCAAGACATCCAGGATTTAATTGCAGCACCAATGTACAAGGTGGAGGGAATGGGTTAATTCATACTCTGAGTTAAATGATATAGAAGTCTGTATATTGCATTCTACCCAGCTAAGTTTTTAAATATGATTAGGTGACTGCTGAGAGATTAAACTGCAGAGCAACTCGTAGGAAGATTAGGGAGGATATCTGGTCAGCCAGGCAGGCAACACATGGAGAAGATAACATATCGAAGAATTTGTTTATTATAAATTACAACAGGGTTCCATTCTTCAAAGTATGGTAGGACTGATGAGAATGTGATTGCTTTGCAGAAGTAACCCGAGAACAAGGCCAAAAGTTTGTACTTTGCGCGCCATAACAAGGGCTGCTATCTTAAGGAAAACAAGCAACACCACCTGGCTATGGGCAATTAGATGGTTGTAAAGCAATTAAGATGAGGCCCATAGTCACAGGACGTGATGGGACCAACTGATAACAAAATGTGGGATTGGGACCGGCAAGAAGATGAACTGTCACAGTTTTATAATTACAATTTAGCTATAACTCTGTATATGCTGATAAGCTTATCCCCGCCCCTAGGGCAGGGCCTTAATTTTTGTATAACTGTGTGGACTTCGAGAGGTTCGTTGGAGTTTGAGCCTTGTGTAGGGACACAAGAAAAAATCTCCCCAGGCCTGAATAAACCGTTTTGACTTCAATTATTGGGTCTGTCTTTCTTTCAACAAGCCAGTGACGTCGATCTTGTATATCACTTGGTCCGCACTTTGGGGGCTTACATCAGTGGAAACAGAGAGTTAGCATGCAGGTACCACAAGCAATTAGGAAGGCAAATGGCATGTTGGCCTTTATTGCAAGGGGTTTGGATAACAAGAGTAAGGAAGTCTTGCTACAGTTTTGTTCTCCTTATCCGAGAGGGAGTACAACGAAGGTTCACTAGACTGATTCCTGGGATGAGATGGTTGTCCTATGAGGAGTGATTGTGTAGATTAGGCCTATACTCTTGGAGTTTAGAAGAATGAGAGGTGATCTCATTGAAACATAAGATGCTGAGGGTGATTGACAGGGTAGATGCTGAGACATTGTTTCCCCTGGCTAGAGAGTCTGGAACTCGGGGGCACAGTCTCAGGACACAGAGACAACCATATAAGACTGAGATGAGGAGGAATTTCTTCACTCAGAGGGTTATGAATCCTTGGAATTCCCTACCTCGAAGGGCTGTGGATGCTGAATCATTGAGTATATTCAAGGCTGAGATAGATAGATCTTTGGACTCGAGGGGAATCAAGGGATATGGGAATTGGGCAGGAAAGTGGAGTTGAGGTTGAAGATCTGCCATGATCTTATTGAATGGCGGAGCAGGCTCGAGGGGCCGTATGGCCTGCTCCTGTTCCTAATTCTTATGTTCTTATGTATGGGCAGATTATGGAGACTATGCAATCCTATCCTAAAGAATGGGACTGAAATAAGATTGCCTATTAAAGTGAGACTCTTGCACATTCTGTGTGAGCACTTTAGGCCAACCCAAAAGGCTGACTGGACCTTTGCACACTGTGCAAGTCGGGTGGGAATCCAACAAAATTCAATTCCCATCTCATTTCTCGGCCCACGCATTACAAAAACAGATGCACCAACTGGAAATTCTCCATCTCTTGTCTTTTGTCTATTTTTATTTGCATTCCAAACTGGTAGAACAAAAAATAGGCTAAATTTGCTGCTCATTGGTTGGGAATGGATGGTAACCCTTGGCCATGGTTCAATATGTTACGTAGCAATTTTAGGAAAAGGGAAAAAAGGTTGTTCATTTTTTGGGAATACAAAATCATTTGTCCAGTAGGAGGTGCCATTGTCTAGTCCAAAGTGGAGAAGTACATTTGAGAGAAGTAGAGAAAAATAGGGTGAACATCACAGGGACTGTTGGAAAACCAGCCAAAATCATAAGTCATAACACAGCCAACAACATAAAGACCTAGATTTTTCCCTGTGGTTATGTTCCTACTGGAAGTGCATTGGGGCAGGAATTCTACCCAGCGGTGTGATCTTGCTCTGACTCTGAATCTTCAAGTTGCAAGTTGGATCTACAATTCATATTTTCATGTCTCGCAGCACACTAATAATCTGTCATCACAATACCATGTGAATGCTTAAGGTCATAACCAATGATCCCCCTAAGGTGCGCGGCCGCACATCATTTGCGAGGTACTGTACAGGCCGCGAACCAGCCGCTGCCGCTGGAAGAGATACCGCGGAACAAATTTAAGGGATCGTGCACAAAAAAATTAGAGAGAACATTGGTCATAACTTGTATTAAAAGTGCTATAACCATTGTGCTGCTCACATACACCTGCTAACCTCTCTTTTTCTGCTTCTAAGTGTGCCACAGCAATTAGCAGAGGAAGTGCAGCAAGAGAAACATGCTGCATCAAAGCTTCTTGTCCCCACATCTCACACATTTACTGTCTCCCTCCCAAGCACTAACCCAGAGATACTAATTGTGTGGGGAGGGGTAATATGGGGAAGTAGCTCGTGTGCCTGAGGGGAGTGCACAGGCTGATAATGTACAGTGCAGGATAGGCCAGAAGGAGTTGGTGGTGGAAGGTGAAGAGGCATTCACTGTTGACCAGAGAATCAGGAGGCATCTGCCTTGGTTGAGCCTTGGGGCTTAGATTTCTGGGGTCCTAGCCCCCTCAGCTGCCTGCACATGTGACAGAAATGAACCAGGGCTAGGTTGCCATTGTAGCTGATGAAACATAGCCTGCAGCAAGCACCACTGGAGCCGCTCCTGCCATCAGACAAGAGACACCTCAATACTTAAAGGGCTAGAAATTCGGTACCCTAGCACTTCCCGTTAGCGCCCCTGTGGGCACTAAGGGCGTATCGCCCGGGCGGGATGATTTCAGCGCTGCCTGCGAAATTCAGTCGGCATTTAGCGCTGGCGCTATCACTTAGCGCTTAGCCCTCTCGCACCGCTCAGACTGTGACATCAATGAGTGTGCAATGCCCCGTTAGCGCCCCGGATGTGAAATTCATTCACTTCCCCTGACTTACTGCCTGGTGCTGAAATGACAGAAATAGCAGACGTTGATACCTGGGATTGCCTCTCCCAGGGCACTATTTAAAGGGATCACTTACTGGGTCGTTGAGAGGTCAGATTCATTGCTGGTTGTCAGATAGCGTTTTGGCTGCGTTCACATTTTCTCAATGTTTGCTTTGTTGCTGCTCTAACAGTTTCTTCACTTGTATTGCTCTGAATATTTCTACATTCTCTTTTCTCTCATTTATGGGGGCTGTACTGGCACTCCACCTTGCCCTCCGGCAACTACGTCGGAGGCAGCGGATGTAGAGACAGAGATTGCCAAATGTGGCCAGAGGTAGGAGGAGGGCCGACAGACCTTGCGACAGGAGGCCTTACCCTCCCAGGGTTATCCAGGAGCACTTCTCCTACATTCATCTCTCAGAGGAGCAGTGTCTTAGAAGGCTCCACTTCAGCAAGGAGGTGGTCACAGAGCTCTGCCACCTCCTGCGGCCAGACCTCCAGCCTCAGCTCAGGACCAGGACGGCTCTCTCAGTGGCAGTTAAGGTCACAGTCGCTCTCAATTTCTACCCCAAAGGCTCCTTCCAGGCTTCAACAGGGCATATTGCAAACATTTTTCAGTTCGCCGTCCATTGCTGCATCCGGGAGGTAACAGACGTTCTCTACAGAAGAAGAACGGAGTACATCTCATTCCCCATGACCAGAGAGAAGCAGGATGAATGCTCATGTGGTTATGCAAGGATAGCGGGCTTCCCCATGGTTCAGGGCGCCATTGAATGCACCCACGTGGCATTGCGGGCACCTCATCACAATGCAGAGGTGTTCTGTAACTGCAAACGTGCAGTTGGTGTGCGACTACAGACAGCGCATCCTCGCCGTCAATGCCCACTATCCTGGTAGCAGCCAGGATGCATTCATCCTGCGCCAGACTGGTGTCCCAGCATTGTTCCACCCACCACCTGAAGCTCGTGGCTGGCTCCTCGGGGACAAGGGTTATCTACTTGCCACCTGACTGATGACACCTCTCCGCAACCCCAAAACTCGTGCTCAGCACGCATACAATGACAGCCATACCACCACCAGGAACCTGATAGAACAGATTATCGGGGGGCTAAAACAATAGTTCCGCTGCCTTGACCGCTCTGGAGGAGCCCTGCAGTACTACCCTGATCGAGTCTCCCTTTTCATCGTTGTGTGCTGCATGCTGCACAACCTCGCCATTCTGAGGGCCCAGCCATTGCCACCAGGGATTGCAGGTCCACCTCAGGAGGAGGAAGAGGGACAGGAGGAGGAGGAGGCAGAGGAGGAGGATGAAGAGGAGGAGGAGCAGCAGCAACGGAGGAGGGAGGCACTCAATCTTGCTTCTGCAAGGGCCGTGCGTGAGTGCCTCATTACACAGCGCTTCCAATCAATGATATAACACATGGCGTTTGCGCAGCACAACCACATCATTACATCCAGCTCGCAACCCCTATCACCAGGCAAAGGTCAAATGAGAAACATCACAAAATGTGCAACGTCAAACTAACAATTTATTATCGAACATAACTCTCTCTTATGAATCACAACTATTCATAAACAAACACAACTCTTTCTTATCAAACTGAACTATTTGTTATCAAACACAAATATTTATTTACAAGCATAACTATTCGTTCACAAACACAATATATTTACAAACACATCAATTTATTAACACACACTACCCCTATGTGCCACTACAGTACTTATCCTTCCTCAATGATTTCCCTCCCCTTTTGAGTTCCCCCCTCCCAACCCTACTGCTCCTCCGTAATGTGGCCCCAGTGGCTGCAGCAAGGCTGGTGGAAGGCTGCTGAGTCTGGGGGCCAGAGACAGCAGATGGCCTTGCAGGATGCCCTCGACCAGCTCTGGGTCTGGAGGGCCCGGCTGCAGACTGCACCACCTCAGCATGGGCGGCAGCAGTCTGGAATGGCTGGGTTACAGGCTGCGATCAGTGCAATGCTGGAGTGGCAGTGTTGGGACCAGGAATGCTGTCATCCTGAGAAAGGACAGCACCTTCCTGCTCGACCGCCACACCGCCACTCCCCCGGGGCAGAACATCAGCGTCCGGAGCAATCTGCTCGAGCACAGATTGCTGGCCTGCTGCGGTACCGTGAGATCCCCGGTGGACTGTGGGCGACCCAGCGGGGATAGCAGCAGTCAGCGCTTGCGTGGCATCAATGTGAGACTGCATGAGAGTACTCTGAGATTGGATGCCAGGAACCACTGATTCCATTACAGCACTAAGCTGCTGCATTGCTTCGGCCTGTGCTGCAATAGCTGCTGCCACTTCACCCATGACACGTGGCATGAGGTCTGGGTCCCCACGGTTTCTCTGCGAGTTGACCATCCTTTGTAAACTACCAAGGATGGGCTCGATGGTGCGAGCAGAGCTGAGTGCAATGTTGGAGGCGGACTCCTCCAGGCTCCTTGCCATTGCATCCATGCTCCCGGGCACCCTTGCCATTGAACGCATGAGCTCGGTGTACATGTTCATCGACGTCCTAATCTGAATCCTGTGTAGCCGAACTCGTGCGTGCACTCACGCTCCGGGGAGATGGCCCCCCGAGCTTTCCTTTCCCCGCGGTGTTGCTGCAGCCCGCTGGGTCCCAGAGCATCACCCACATCAGACCCATCTACTGGGCTCCCCTTCAGCGGCTGCGTCACCCCATTATCAGACCTAGCACCTTCGGGAGACACAAGCAGTGAGGCTCTGGCTTGTTCCTCCTCCTCCTCTCCCGTGTCGCTGCCACTGGGAGGCTGAGGGACAGGCTGGTCAGCTGGTGGCTGATTATCTGAAAACATAAAGGCACAAGAGTGGGGTTAGGGTCAGGGAGGGGGGCAGGAAGGGAGCAAGGAATGAAGACAGTAAACTTAGCTGGAAAGTGGGAAAGGCTTGTGGTGTGAGGGGCAAGTGGTATGAGAGAAGAGGGAGGGGTGATGAACATACCGTTGTTGTCCCCAAGAGGCTCAACGTCTCTGACGGCCACAGCGCCCACCACCTGGGCCCCAATGATGTGCACCACTCGCCCCTCCAGGTCTGTAAGAGTGTGCAGGACCACCTCACCTCCTCCCGTTCATAGCTGCTCCCTCCTGTTGCGCGCTCTCCGTCGTTAGCGCCCTAAGAGAAGTGTACAGCGCTCCACTTCCTTCTTGGGGCACTAAAACTCAATTTTGCGGTCGCCAGTGCTAGTTAGCACTGGGCAGTAAAGCTAGCACCCCAAAATGGTCGATACCGAATTTTTCCCCCAAAGACTTGAGAGGAAAGCACCAGGCTGTCAATGAGGGTGCAAAGTAGATCAGGAGTGAAATAGCATAATTGTAGGCAAGAAGGGAAACAAAAGAGTAGAAAGGGACACAGTTCATTCTCAATTAAATGTTTAAACTGACGTTATATATGTAGACATTCTTTTGGCTACAGCTGCACCCCTAGATGCAGTGTTTTCCACTTCCAGCCCCACTGAAAATCGGGCAGTAAAATGGAAGAAAACCAAAGCCAGAATGTCTGGAGCATGGCCACATCATTTGCAGGAAATTACAGAAGATGATTATTCCAAAGTGCGCAGTTATTACTTTATTGCCGATACTGCGCCATGATAAAGCACTTCATAAATTATTAATAAAATTTGGGTGGAGCATTTTAAAGAAGTTGTTTACAGTCATGTACCAAAGAGATTGCTCAATGCTGCAGTTCCATCAAAGTGCCTGAAACTGAAAGTGAAACTGAAACCAGCTTGATTACCATAGACTTCGAGAACTACCGAGGAAAGACAGCAGCCTGCAAAGTCCCTGAGACGGTGCAATGATGAAAAGCTACCAAGTGATTGTGGTGGGGATGAAAGGGGAAACAATTACTGTTGATGTTTCACAGTCAGAGACAGAATTCAATGAGATGAATATCCTGAAGTTCAAGGAGAAATTGACTGAGGAGATTGTAGGATTTTCAGGTACGTGGGTAACAAGCGCCATATGACTAAGGAATGGCCTTCTGAAATTAATCTGATGAAAATCGGGTGGGCAATCCGCTCCGGCAGGTGATGGAAGTTGAAAATTGCCCCCCAGATGTTCTGTACACCTAATGGGAGAGTGGCTGTGTGTATCACAGCAGAACTGCATTATGCTGATATTGAAATCAATAGGGTTTAACCCAAATTTGGAATTCAGTTTTCTGGAGGTGATGCTGGATCTAAACATATTTAATCCTAAAATCAGAAGACTTACTAATGATGGTATTTAGGATGCGTTTGCGGTTCTGTTTAGGCTTGTTTTTTTTCTCAGTGTCTCTCTTTTTTCTGTTTTAGCCAGCGTAGAGGATCTGCGCCTACTTTTTGCCAACGAGCAATTGGAAAATGAAAAGAAATTCTCTGATTACCAGATCAGGGATAAATCCCAAATAATTGTAGTGCTACGTCATCCTGGAGGAGGGGGACCTGTGCCTGAACCCAGAGGGGAACCTGTACCTGAACCCAGAGGGGAACCTGTACCTGAACCCAAATGTGCATTGTTCTAACTTTTACTGATAAAAGCAAACGTTAAAGTTAATTTTGCATAATATTTTCCTGGGCAATAACTTTATTTTCCTATATCATTACCAATAAATATTATATTTAAAAGATGATACAGTGATGTGGGACACTTACAGGGTTGCTTCCCAATGTGGAATTATGATTAATGTCCTCAATAACTTGGTTGTGCAGGAGCAGGTGAAATGAATGGATATTGAGGTGGATAATTATGACTGTAATCATTAAAACACCTCGGTCTGGACTTTCTGCTCGATTGCGCAAGTTTTTTCGGCACAATTTACCCAATATCGGCGCAAAAGTTAGCGGAATTTTAAGCGCAAATTGCATTAAGCGCAAATCGTGTTTCCGTGATCTTTTGCGCTAGTTTTAAAAACATCGCGCTAGAAGCAGGCCCCGCCCACAAATCTGGCCATGCCCCCCGGGGTGAATTAATCACCATTGGGAGTTTCTACTAATTGCGCTCGTTTGCAGGCCTTCGACGAGGCTCCAAAAATTAAGCTGGAGCTTTTGGGTGCAAGGGCACTAATAGGTACATTTTGAAAGGTTTTGAATGATTTTTTTTTAATTTACTAAGGAACCGACTACAGTGCCCCAATCTAATCAGAAAATAGTTGAGTAGATTTAAAAAAAAGTAATTTTCAGTCATTTAAAATTGGATTACTCGCAGGTGGTGGATTGACACTGTGATTTAAAATGCTTATTTTTTACGATAAACCCCATTTTCAGCTGTATTAATCAAACTTTACCAAGTTACCACTTAAATATATCAAGGAATATTTTTTAAGGTAAAATTTTTAAAAAAAGTTAAGTTTTAAAACGCTGCCCTATTGTGTTGATTCATGGCAGATCTTGTGTTCGGCGTTATGCAAATCCGTTTGAGTGGAAACTCAGAGTGCAAAAACAGTTGTTAAAATGGGTGAAATTTGCGCTGCAATCGTGGATTGCGCCCAAAGCATCAGCTTTACCCCAACAGGGATCTGTCAGGAAGTTCCTTCAGTTTCCACTCAGGCAGTAGCACAACATTGCTCTACGTTCCAGAGGCTGAATGTCAAATCTCCGATACCTCCTCCGACCTCCCCCTGGACTATGGCTCTACCACCGAACATCAAGCCATCTTTTCCCAGACCATCACTGACCTTATCTCCTCTGAAGATTTTCCCCCCTCGGCCTCCAATCTCATTGTCCCCAACACCACACAGCTCACTTCTACCTTCTTCTGAAGATCCACACGCAGGACTGCCCTGGCAGACCCATCATTTCAGCCTGTTCTTGCTCCACAGAACTTATTTCTTCCTATCTCGACTCTATTTTTTCTCGCGTTGTCCAATCTCTTCTGACTACATTCACGACTCTTCCAATGCCCTCCTCCACTTTAACAGTTCCCAGTTTCCTGGCCGTGATCGTCTCCTTTTCACTATGGATGTCCACTGCCTCTACACCTCCATCCTCCACCAGGACGGCCTGTGGGCCCTCCACTTCTTCCTTGAACAGAGGCCCAACCAGTCTCCAACCTCCACCGCACTCCTCCCCCTGGATGAATTGTTCTCACATTGAACAACTTCTCCTTTGACTCCTCTCACTCCCTTAAATAAAAAGTGTTGCTATGGGAACCAGTATGGGTCCTAGCCACGCCTGCCTTTTCGTGGGATAGGTGGAACATTCTTTGTTCCAGTCCTACTTAGATCCCTGTAGTGTCCGTGTGTAGATAAAGACACTGAAGACAGGAGTTGGTTCATAGGTATTTACTAAGCAAGTCTGGGGGGGGTTCTAAAGGATATACACAATACACAGGCTTATATAGCCCAAGTGGCAATTACCGGCATTACGCACACCTGGGGCTCTTAAAGGCACATACACCACAATTGCTCTTAAAGGCACATACACCACAATTCCTCCCCTTTTAGCTAACCAGTACATCATATTTTAAGTAATTATTAATTACATGTTATATGCAAAATAATATACATTGCTGTAATTCATTAATTATAAGTTAGTCTCTCAGGAGGCTTCCTGACTCGGTCCGGATAACGCCTCGGGGGTGTAGTAGTTTCTGGTGGTGTAGTAGGTTCTTCTGGCAAGGCTGATTCGGCTTGACTGCCAGTGTCGGGTTCATCGGGTTCCAGTATCACCGGATCGGAGGTAGATATGGGTATCTCTACTTCATCGTTAGATGTATAGAGTGGTGGTGTAGGTTGTCCCTTTTCGGATGACTTGATGATTTGGTCAGCATGGCGCCTTATTATGCTTTCTCCGATGTCCACGGTATACATCAGTGGTCCTAGTCGTGTGCAGATAGTTCCAGGCTGCCATTTCTCGGTACGGTCGTCCCGGGCCAAAACCGGTTGGCCTATCTGGAAGGCCCTAGTTGGACTTTCATTCATGCCTTGAAACTGCCGGTTCTCCACGTCCCTTCGGATGTTGGGCTTGATCAAATCCAGCCGGCATCTTAGGTTTCTATTGTAGAACATCATGGCGGGAGTTTGATTGGTAACCATATGTGTTGCATTCCTATATGCAAATAAGAAGTTATCCACCTTGTGCTGAAGTTTTATGTCTTCATTACCCATGGCCTTTATGGCCTTCTTGAAGGTCTGGACAAACCTTTCAGCCAATCCATTGGTGGCGGGATGGTATGGGGCGGACGTGTAGTGCTTTACCCCATTGTTCTTTAAGAACTTTCTGAATTCTTCGGACACAAATTGCGGCCCATTATCAGAACATATCTGTTCCGGCAGCCCATTCCTGGCAAATATGGTCCTTAATACTGTGATGGTTTTTTCCGTGGTGGTGGAGGACATCTTTATTACCTCCGGCCACTTGGAGTGTGCATCAACTGCGATTAGGAACATTGAGTCCATAAATGGACCAGCAAAGTCGATGTGCACCCTTTGCCAGGGAGATGAGGGCCACTCCCATGGATGTAGAGGGGCCTGTGGCGGAGCATTTTGGACCTTCTGGCATCCTAGGCAGCTCTTGGTCATGTCTTCGATGTCTCCATCGATACCTGGCCACCATACAAACGCCCTAGCTAGGTTCTTCATTTTCACTCCACCCAGATGCCCCTCGTGAAGCTCCTTTAGCACTTTATCCTGGAGTTTGGGTGGAATCACCACTCTGGATCCACACATCAAGGTTCCTTGGCACACTGACAGCTGTTCTCTTCTTTGCGAGAATGCTGGCAACAGTGGTTCGCCATGTGCTGGCCATCCCTTCACTGTTAAATCGTAGACCCGTGAGAGAGTAGGGTCATTTCTCGTCTCACTTTCAATGGCAGAATTTGTCACCGGTAGACATTCCACTATGGTAGAGTGGAATATCTCTACTGGGTCTACTGTAGGTGCCTCTTCTATCGTTGGCAACGGTAGGCGTGATAACCCATCAGCATTCCCATGCTGTTTTGACCCTTTGTATTCTATGTTGTATTGGTGTGCCCCTAGAAAAAGGGACCACCTCTGTAGTCTTTGTGCTGTCATAATGGGAACACCTTTTTTAGGGTTGAATATGGAGATGAGGGGTTGATGGTCAGTCAGCAAGGTAAATTTTTGTCCGTGTAGGTAATGGTTGAATTTTTTCACTCCCCATACCAGGCTGAGTGCTTCCCTGTCTATTTGGGCATAGTTACGCTCAGCTGAGTTTAATGAGCGTGACGCAAAAGCTATCGGCTGTTCTGAGCCATCAGGGAATTTATGGGATAATACTGCTCCTACGCCGTAAGGGGATGCATCGCACGCCAGTCTGATCGGTAGTGATGGGTTGTAATGAGCCAAAACTTTCTCGGATGTGATTAAGTCTTTACATTTATGGAAGGCACGTTTACAGCCTTCGTTCCATTTCCAAATCACTCCTGTCTGTAGAAGATCATTAAGAGGGTGTAGAATAGTTGATAAGTTCGGTAAAAATTTATGATAGTAATTTATTAATCCCAGGAATGACCTTAATTGTGAAACATTTTCAGGTGCTGGGGCTTTTATAACTGCTTCAATTTTTTCAGATGACTTATGCAACCCTTCCTTATTAATTATATGGCCACAATATGATATCTGATTTTGGAAAAATTCGCACTTGGGGCGATTTGCTCGTAGGCCCCGTTCTTTCAGCCTAGTGAGCACCTGCTCCAAATTGGCAAGGTGCTCGTTGTCGTTTTCTCCTGTTATAAGGATGTCGTCTAGGTAGCATTGAGTCCCCGGAATCCCTTGCAGGACTTGCTCCATAGCTCTTTGCCAGATAGCTGGAGCTGATGCTACTCCAAAAACCAGTCGATTGTACTGGTACAGGCCTTTGTGTGTGTTTATTGTGAGATACTTTTTAGAGGTCTCCTCAACCTCCATCTGTAGATATGCCTGTGCCAAATCAATTTTTGTGAAACGTTTCCCTCCGGATAGTGAGGCGAAAATATCTTCTATCCTCGGAAGAGGATACTGTACCGTGTGAAGGACCGGGTTTACAGTCACCTTAAAGTCCCCACAGATGCAAATTTTTCTCTGTTCCTCAGAGTTATTTTTCAATGCTTTTTTCATGACTGGAACGATGGGTGTTGCCCATTCGCTCCAATCTATTTTGGATAATACGCCTGCCTTTTCCAAATTCTCCAGCTCTGCCTCAACTGCCGGACGTATTGCGTATGGCACCGGTCTTGCCTTAAAAAATTTGGGAATTGCTGCATCTTCCACTTTTATTGAGGCGGTGATGCCTTTCAAGGTTCCTAGTTTCTCCTGAAACACTTCTTTGGCATTGGCCAAGATGTCCTTTAATCGTTCAGGTATGATGTCATCATTGTTTTTTTCCTTACTGGTCACCGTCAGTGCCTGAATGGAGTGCCAGTCTAAACATATCTTCCTTATCCATTCACGTCCCAACAACAGTGGACCACCATCTTGTAGAATGTATAAATACAACTTTTGTATTTCTTTGCCGTTGTATACCACAGGCACTCTTATTTTTCCTTTGGGGTATACTTTCTGCCCCGTATATGTTTTTAAGATAATGGATGTGTCTTTTAGAGGTATATGCGAAAATAGCCTCTCGTAATCTCGTCGATTTATTACGGTTAGAGCTGATCCTGTATCTAGCTCCATTTTAACTGGGGACCCTGCTATTGTGAGGGTAACCCAAATGGTTTGGTAATCCTCTTTGGCAAGTACATTATGTAATTTGAGACAGCTTAGTCTCTTGTTTCCGGAGTCGCTATCGCTATTCTGGTCTTCGGAGCTATTGTTCGTCATCATTTGTACCTTCCTGTACTTTTCTTTATTGATTTTTTGTTTTCTGTCAGTGGATTTATTTTGTCCAGATTGGCATACCCGTGCAATGTGTCCAATCTTACCGCATTGCCTGCATGCTTTGCCTTTGAACCAGCAGTCCCTCTGGTTATGGGTGGATCTGCCGCAGCGATAACATCTTCCGAACTCCTGTGTCATTTCATGGGTGCCGAAGTCCTGTGTCTTTTGTTGTATCTCTGCAGCTCCTTTTGCTGCTGCTTCGTATGATACAGCCATACTGAAAGCTTTGTCCAATGTTAAATCTTTTTCAGAAAGCAGTCTTTTTTGTGTTCCTTCACTTAAGAGACCGCAAGCGAATTTGTCTCGAAGATAATCCGATAGTCCTGCTCCGAATTGGCAGTACTTTGATAGCTTTCTTAATTCGGTTAGGTAATCAGCGTTACTTTCATTCTTGTGTTGATTTCTCTTGAAGAACTTGAATCGTTCCGCTATCAGCAGCGGTGTTGGGTTTACATGCTTCTGCAGGGTATCAACAATTTCTTTAAAATTCTTGTCCTTTGGTTTGGCTGGAGTGATTAAATTTCATAACAGCCCGTATGTCTTCGCGCCCATTAAGTTCAGAAGTACTGAAGCTTTTTTTTCATCTGCTATTCCATTTGCAGTGCAATAAACCTCTACTCTTTCCACGTATGTGGTGCAATCTTCTATTTCGCTATCAAAAGCATCAATATTACCAGATTTAGGCATTTCAGAAAAGATATGGCGCTTCCCGGGCTTTTTTTTTTTCTGTAGCAACGATATGGCGCTTCCCGCGCTTTCCCGCCGCTGCTGCCGATAACAATGCTGTTTTACTGTGGTTTCCGTTTATTCACTGTTGGAGACTCGTTCCCGACGGAGGTCTGAACGCTGACCTGCTTGCAGCGCCGGCCGTCTCCCGAGTGCACCCTCCCAGTCCATTATTGCTTGCCTCCGATTTCGCTGCCTGTCTCAGCTGTAGAGCCCGCCGCTGGAGCCCCAGCCTGACGCCCAGGAAGGATTAGCGCAGTACCTGCCACCAGCTTGGCCAGCTGGTGAAACCACAGTTTCTCTTACTTCCTTGAGTCTTTTGGACGCTGGAGGAATCGATGTCCTTGAGGTGCTGCCGAATTGCAGGTAAGTCCGTTTCCACTTCGTCGCCACTGTAGTGTCCGTGTGTAGATAAAGACACTGAAGACAGGAGTTGGTTCATAGGTATTTACTAAGCAAGTCTGGGGGGGGGTTCTAAAGGATATACACAATACACAGGCTTATATAGCCTAAGTGGCAATTACCGGCATTACGCACACCTGGGGCTCTTAAAGGCACATACACCACAATTGCTCTTAAAGGCACATACACCACAATCCCCTCCCTCAACTCTTTTTCCGGTACATTGATGACTGTATCAGTGCCGCTTCCTGCTCTCGCCCCGAACTGGAAAATTTCATCAACTTTGCTTCAGATTTCCACCCTTCCCTTGCCTTCACATGGACCATCTCTGGCTCTTCCATTCCCTTCCTCGACTTCTCTATCTAAATTTCTGGGTAAGGCTTCCGAGCAACATTTACTATAAGCCCTCTGACTCCCACAGCTACCTTGATTACTCTTCCTCCCACCCCGCTTCCTGTAAGGATTCTATTCCATTCTCCCACTTTCTCCGTCTCCATCGCAACGGTCCTGATGATGCCACCTTCTACACCAATACTTCCAAATAGTCTTCCTCTTTTCTCAGCCTAGGATTCACCACCACTGTGGTGGACAGGGCCTGTTTCCAGCACTTCTGCCCTCACCTCTTACCCTCCCTCCCAGAACCACAATAGGATTCCCCTTGTCCTCACCTTCCACCTCACCAGCCATCACATTTAACAGATTATCCTCCACCATTTCCGCAACCTCCAGTATGATGCCACCACCAAACACATCTTCACCTCCCCTTTCAGCATTCTGAAGCGACTGTTCCCTCCGCGAAACCCTGGTCCACTCTTCCACCACTCCCAACACCCACTCCCGTTCCCAAAGCACCTTTCCATACAAGCGCAGGAGATGCAAAATCTGCCCTTTCACCTCCTCTGCCCTGAGCCCCAAACCCTCCTTTCAGGTGAAACAGCGATTACTTGTAGTTCTTTTAATTTAATATACTGTATTCGCCACTCACGATTTGGTCTCCTCTACACTGGGGAGAAGAAATGCAGATTGGATGCTCGCTTTGCTGAACACCTCCATTCAGACAACAAGCATGACCCTGAGCTCCCGGTTGCTTGTCATTTTAATTTTATGCCCCACTCCCAATCTGAGCTATCTGTCCTCGGCCTCCTACACTGTTCCAATGAAGTTCAACATAAGCTCGAGGAACAGCACCTCATCTTTCCATTAGGCACTTCAAAGCATTTTGCACTCAACATTGAGTTTCTATTTCAGATCATAACCTCTGCTCCCATTTTTACGGTCAGCAGGTGCTGGTAATGATTCTGCTATTCATGGCCTTGCCCCTCCCTATCTCTGTAATCTCCTCCAGCCCCACAACCCCCACTCCCGCCCACCCCCGAGATATTTGCGCTCCTCTAATTCTGGCCTCCTGAGCATCCCTGATTTTAATCGCTCAACCATTGGTGGCCGTGCCTTCAGCTGCCTAGGCCCTAAGCTCTGGAATTCCCTCCCTAAACCTCTCCATCTCTCTACCTCTCTTTCCTCCTATAAGATGCTCCTTAAAACCTACCTCTTTGACCAAGCTTTTGGTCATCTGCCTTACAACAACACCAACAAAAACAACTTGTATCTATATAGCGCCTTTAATGTAGTAAAACGTCCCAAGGCGCTTCACAGGAATATTATAAGACAAAAAATTGACACCGAGCCGCATAAGGAGAAATTAGGGAGAAGGACCTTCCCGACCACTAGCACTCCTGCCCTTCCTCCCCCCGGCTCCGAGGTTCTCAACTTCTGATCCTCGCTTTCCAATCTCCCTCCCCGCAACTCCAGGCCCCCCGACCCTCGCGTTCTCCCACTCTCCCCCCCATCCCCCCATCCCCGACCAGACCCACATACCCGACGGCCACCGCGGTGCTAGCAATGCCCTGATTTCTTCCCAGTTCTCCCCATTCTTCGCTGCGCTGTAGCGCCACGCAGGCTCTATGACAATGGGGTCCGAGGCCCAATATCAGAGCCACCGCGACCCTCACCAGGAGCCCAAAATGTCGCTCCCAAATTTCTAGATCACTGCCTTTAAGAGAGGAGGTTGAGTAGAAAATGAGAGGAGCCAATAAATAAATCAGTGTGATTTAATTTGTTCCCTTGAGTGAAGTGAAGCTATTAATCAGCAATGAGAACAGTGTCATTTTGAAGTTAGACTCTAAGGGAATGTGAAAAACCCAGATCCTGTAAATCACCAGCACTTACTGGAGGGTTGCCAACTATGGTTGGAGGCATTCCTGGAGGTTTGATCACGTGACATTCTGAGCACATGAGTCCGGACCATGTGATGCCTGATCACGTGACGTCTACAAATGTAACGTAATTGCAATGACCTTGTAAAAGATTGGCTCCCCTGGAGTTGAGTATTTTTGCTCGTGGTTTCACGCCAGCAGCTGTTGTGCGACAAGTTCCAAGAACCCGTGAGCAGGCGAAGAGGGGAAATCGAGAAATTCCCCCCATTTCAGACACCTCCATTTCAGAGACTCCCCAGATACCGACACCTGGGAACCCTGACACGCCGATTGCTGAGACATCCACGATTGCTGACTCTCCAGCACCCTCCTAACTGCACTCCAGGCGGTTGTGGCTCTACAGGTGACGTCACCAAGCTGGAGGCTTCTCCAACAGCAGCCCGTGGCACCGTGGAGCGGTGGGGGACACACAACATGGGAAATTTAAAGTGTTGAATTTCCTGGGCTGCTGGGGACAGCGCTCGGGGGAGCAACCCCTGATTCCGGGTAACTTCCTGTCATTCCAGGAGGGTTGGGAACCCTAAGAGTTTTTCAAATATATCATGTGTATGAGATGTTACCTGGAATTTTGCTTTGCTTGCCTTCAGACTAAAGCAGTTTGCAGCAAATCACCGAACTTCTCTGCTGCTTGTGCTAAACCTGTGGCCCCAAAGCAAACAAGTATTCCTGTGTGGAATCGCAAAACTTTGTATGGTAATTTATCTCACTTTAGCTAAACCCTCACAGCAGCATCACTCAAACAGTGACCGTAACAATTTAGGCCTACCAGTTTTGTGTAAAGTGTTTTCTTTCATAAAATAGGGTGACCATATGCCTCTGTATTCCGGGGACATTCCTCGGATGAGGGACTGTGTCCCTAGAAGAGTCCCCGGTTCAGGAAACTCGTCCCCAGATATGTTCAGGTTCAAATCAGGAGCATCCTGACCCTGAGTTGCCCTGCGGTTGATCAACAAAGTGGGTGGGGCTGTGCAGTGGGGTGGGTTCCGATTGGTAGGAGGGATGTCAATCACCTGTTTTCAACCAGTCAAAGTGGTGGATTCACTGACGGACTTTAATTTATGGAACGATTGCGCTCTGTGGCTGCAGGCATTCTATGCACCACCCCCATCCCCCCACCCACCAACTCCCCACCCACTGAATCCCTGGATAGCCCTGTGAAATTCAGTTGAAGAGAAATCGGCCCCGGAGCCAAAATGTCTGAGTAACGGGGGCCACTGGTAAGCGGATTATTGAGCAGCAGCTGGAGCCAGGCCGTGTGGATGACCCAGGAGCTGGATCAGAGCGCGCTCTATGGCCTCGGATGGTGCGAGTGAGTGTTGGGCGCAGAGGAGGAGGGGAGCTGGTGATTGCGGCCAACAGATACTGCAAACAGCGGCCGTATTAGTCAGGCGGAATGCTCTGGCGCTGCCTTTTTGCTGATTCAGTTTGCATCAAAAACCTAACATTTTTTGCCTCGCTACTGTAAAGGGTGGTGTGCAGGGTTCAGCTTCACCTCTGACTTATGAGTGGTTCGAATCGCTCCCACTCCCTTGGTTCTAGACCGTGGACTTATTTGGGGGTTGTGATAAAAGTGCAGCAAACAACTGATTTTGGTGCAAGAACTTTGATCTTTATTTGAGAAAGAAAATACAACACAATAATAACACTCTAATAAAGTGGGGAAACACTTCGACATACATGAGGGAAAAATTACAGTAGACAAATCTCTCACCCCTCCCAATCCCACCATACTAGCTAGGTTAGGCTCTGAAGGACCAGGGATAATGCTCACCAAAACGACTTCTTGACAGTTAAGCTGGTTCGCGATTTTGGGGTCCACTAGATGTGTCGGTTGGGGCCTGCCATACCCTGGATGCGGTAGAGGACTTCACCTGCATAGCTGGTCAGTCTTCGTGAGTCCGCTGATGTGGTAGGGTGCGTATTGGATCTATCAGATGAGTACCCAATTTTCTTTGGCTAGAAATAGGGCCTAGAGTCTTTTGGATAAAATCTTACCCAGGGGTAAATCAGGATAGATTGTAGAGTGGAAAAGACTTGCGGAATCTTCGGTTTCTTCCAAGTTGGTCTTTTGTTGGTTGCGGTGGCCCAATATTACCCGGTTGGCTGTGGGCAATATTCGGTTGGTTGTTTCATGGGGCCTTTGGTGCTGCGAGGTGTCCGTTGGTGTGTTACTTCTTCGAGAGAGAACTGCTTCGAGATGTTTCCTCCTCGACCTCGGTGTTGCTCGGTGATGACTCTCCTTGAACTTGGAACTGTGAGATGATACCTTGCTGAAACAGGCTCCCAATTATACAAAACGAGGCCTGCTAATCTGCGCGCCAAATCTGTTCAAGTCTTTTGTTAGATTTTGGCGGGCTCGTTAAGGTTATGTTGTGTAAATTGTTTAAGCGGTTTCGAGATGGCTTCCTGAGTTGTTGGAGTAGTTTGAAAATGTGAGAAGTAGTTTCGGGATGGTTTTACTGAGCTGTTGAGCTCTTATCTAATTGTAGTGAATTGTCCTCAAGCTTTTGAATTTCCTGTGGGGCCTGAGATTCTTTGTAGGTTGGCTAAACGATTTGGTTTATGCATGTTTTTGGATGAGTCTTGTTAGGCTGTTCTTCCGTGGGTCTACTGTTAACATGTAAATCCCTTAATAGGGGCTGAGTTATGCTTACAGTTCCCCCAGACGGTTTGATTACCTCGAATACTCAAACTGAATACTGCATAGGTAGATCCCAAATTCTTTGTTGCAGCCTTTTTCCCAAACATGCCTGAACATGTCCTTTTAAAATGCCAAGTCTGATTTCTGATCTTTGAATCTACTTGCTAGGTCCAACATGCCCTTTTATCCTCCTGAATTTTTTAGCAAGGGTCCAAAAGTCACTTTAATATGGTTTTCTTTCGTAATGGGGATCTGTAAATTTTGAGAATCCGACAGTCCGCCCTTTGATACTCCACTCGTTAGAGTATCATGCTGGGTGAGCAAAATTTTTGATCCCTGAGAGTCAAACCTTCCCCTGTATTTTACCTATCTAAAACCCAAAAACACATATTCCCCTTTAGGTGTAGCGTTTAGATACATAAAAATCCAGTTACATTCACATCCAAGCACGGTGGGGGTCCAACACCCCTGCACCACTTGGAAAAACAAAAAATAATACATGGTACATACATAGAAAAGAAAAACACATGGTCACAATCTTTATTTTTAATAACGATTAAGGCTCGACTCAAACCTGGTCATAGACTTTATTTTGATGCTTGGCCAATGCTCTCTCATGTTGGGATCAGACCATATTAAAGTCACTTTAATATTTTTTTCTTTCGTAATGGGGGATCTGTAAATTTTGAGAATCCTACACTATGCTGCGCATGCTACATTTTCCATCCTGGCAACTTTGCTGTGCTCCCACCCTGTGTGCTCCCGGATTAGGTTTAGAAAATATGGTCACCCAAACATAAAAGCATCTGTAGCATTAACTCTTCTGTTTTCTAGAGTTCAGCCAGTACAAGTTGAGGTTACAAAGGCAGTTCGAATATGTCACAATAACTCAGTGTAAGCTGGTTTCACTGAGCTGAATTGATTTGGAAGAGGCTTTTAAGACACTTTGTAGGACATTGTCACTGCCACAGCTGCAAAACTTCACCTATACTGTGAAGTTAAAATTTCAGTTAATTATGATTTCATAATTAAAAAATTAATTTACGAGCATGTACACTGCAAATGAATTTCTGATGGAATTTCTTTTATTTAAAAAAAACGCTAGTTAGTTTGTTAATTTCTAAGGTTGGTAACTTAAAGGTAATCTTATGGACAGTCTGGGCACTTTCAAACTTTAAAGTTTAATAAGTTGACTTTGTGCTGTTTGCAAGCTGGGAGACTGAAACAAAGTGCCACTTTTATCTGGAGTTGTTCAGTTCCTTTGTTATTGAAGGCTGAGCAGTTGTGGGATTGAGCATGTCACATGACACGTCTGGGCCTTTAGCTTCATGGATAACATCGGGTCCTCACAATTCCTTGACATGTCTATTTAAAGTGGTTAAAGGGTGAACTCTTGCAGGATGTGTCACACAGATTGGTTAAAAATTAAATCAAAGAGATTTATTCGAGAGTCAAAGGTATAAAAGATGGCATTTGTGACACAAAAAGTGTTTGGACAAAAGCCATTGGGAAAGAGTGGGCGTAGCAAAACACACACAGAAAAGTCAGATTGGGAAACCAGAGGAAAGACAGATACGAGGTTCTGAGAGAGAAGTTGCAGAAATTTAGGGATTTAAGGACTCTACAAGCCAGATACAGGCAGATGTTTAAGTTTGTCACTTGGATCCACAAGAAATAAGGGAAGCGACATTGAACCAGCTCTAGCCGAATTAGCTACCAACATGTAAGGTAGATTTACCCAGGAAACAGACAACCCAAGAGGCAATGGATACCAAATCTACCTATCATATCAATGTCTGCCATTGAGCTAAATAGCAAATTATAATAAGTGATGCCAGTTGATGCTGAGTTACTGTGATGTATTTGAACTGTCTTTGTAACCTCAATTATTAATTATCAATCAACAATCTGCACCTAATAGTTTGCATACTTTATTCTGTAATACTGATAATTGTGTTATAAATGTATTAATAAAGAAATGTTAGTTTGTAGGAACGTGGGTTCCTAACTAAAAGACTGAGTTCTGCTCAGGCGATCAAACAAACGAACTTTAATGAAACAAACAGGTTTTAACAAGAAACTGCAGGATAACATCAAATATAGGTCTGCTCTCTTCGGAGGCTCCACGAGGACTGCTGGGGCGGTCCCGTGGCTGACATCATGACGTCATCACGTTCCTCCCACCAGTGGGGGATCACGTGATGAACGGCATGACGTCATCACGTTTTAACCGCGTTGTTAAAGTAACCACTGTTGAGTCCGCACCTCAATAATACACGGACTGCGGGAGAACAAATAAACAGGTATTTTACTGAACAGAGAGTAACGTCAGACTGAAGTACAGAAGCCTGCTAGGGCTTTTTATACAGGGGTGGTCACTGCCGGTACTGCAGTATAAAATCAGCTCTTCTCTTAAAGGTACATACACAACAATTCCTCCCCTTTTAGATAAACAGTACATAACATTCATTTAACAACTAAATAATAACTAATTACAATTACAATTTTCTCTGTAATATAAACATCAACTGAAATAATTATTTATAAGTTCAGTCTTTGAGGAGGCTTTCTGATCCTGACTGGATAGCGCCTTTCTCGAGTATCCTGTTCTTGCGGTGGAGTCGATTCTGGCTCATTGTCATTGGTTGGTTCGTCAGCTGCCAATACCACTGCTTCTGAGGTAGACGCAATCTGTACTTCAGGTTCATTACCAGGTGCACATGCTCGTGGTATAGGTTTGGCTCGTTCCTGTGACTCTAGAATCTGGTCAGCATGGCGTCTCACGATGCTCTCTCCAACGTCCACTGTGTACATTAGTGGTCCCTGCTGTGTGCATATCGTTCCTGGCTGCCATTTTTCTGTTCGGTAGTTGCGGGCCAAGACTGGTTGTCCTATCTTGAGGCTTCTGGTTGGCTTCTCGTTGATGTGCTGGAATTGCTTATCCTCAACATCTCATCTTATGTTTGGTTTGAGCAAATCCAGGCGACATCTTAGCCTTCGGTTGAAGAACATTATGGCTGGAGCTTGGTTGGTGACTGCATGTGTCGCATTCCGGTAAGCAAACAAGAAATTATCCACTTTGTGTTGTAGTGGTATGTCATCGTTATACATCACCTTTATTGCCTTTTTAAAGGTCTGGACAAACCTCTCAGCCAATCCATTTGTGGCTGGATGATATGGGGCAGGTGTGTAATGTTTCACCCCATTATTCCTCAGAAACCTCCGGAAATCCTCGGACACAAACTGTGGCCCATTATCGGAGCAGATCTGTTCTGGCAAGCCATTCCTGGCGAAGATGGTCCGTAGGACTGCAATAGTTTTCTCCGTGGTGGTGGAGGACATTCTGATGACCTCTGGCCATTTCGAATGGGCATCCACGGTGATTAGAAACATTGGCCTAGAAATTGGGTATAGCCCCGCTGGAGGCGTTAGAACTGGCGCTGCGCAAAGTTTATAGCCAGATGAAACTTATCGCTGCCTGGCGAGGTATTGGGTTGCATCGCCCCCAAAGGGGATTGAGGCGCTAACTCAGACGTTGCACGGGGCTCCTAAGGCGCAAAAGTTCAGGCGCTACCCAATATCGTTGCGGACGGGCGCAGCGCAGGTGATCTCAATTACCGGAAACCACGAGACTTCCAGGCGTCGGCCGGCTCTTAAAGGGGTGGGTCAGCCAGCCTGAGCTGCAACACTCAACGCCCTGTAGGCCTCAGAATCGGCGCTCGCCCTTCTCTGGCGCAACAAGCTTGGTGAGGATGGAGAAGGTGAGACAGAGAGCAGAGCGCTTCAGCACTGAGGCCCTGGACCACTTGGTGTCTGCAGTTGAGCGCCGTCGAGATGTTCTGTATCCTGACAATGGCAAGAGGCCGAATCAAAAGGCTTACCGGCGATCTTGGAGGGAGGTTTCTCAGAGGGTCAACTCCAACAGCTTGGCGACCAGGACCCCTGTTCAGTGCAGGAAGAAATTCAACGACCTCACTCGGGTCGTTAGGGTGAGTGTTGGTTATGCAAACTTCTGATTCCCTCCATCTGCACCTAACTTCGAGGACCCTGTTGCCATGATGCCCCAATGGCCATCTGTCAGCAAGCACCCATGGCCCTTTCTGGGCACACACATGGACATTTCTCTCAAGGCATCATGTAAGGGCCCTTGCACCATGGGGGGCATGAGATGATCTCTCAAGGCCACATGTAAGGGCCCTTGCACCATGGGGGTGCATGAGATGATCTCTCAAGGCATCATGTAAGGGCTGTTGCACCATGGGAGGCATGAGATGATCTCTCAAGGCATCATGTAAGGGCTGTTGCACCATGGGGGGCATGAGATGATCTCTCAAGGCATCATGTAAGGGCTGTTGCACCATGGGGGGCATGGGATGATCTCTCAAGGCATCATGTAAGGGCTGTTGCACCATGGGGGGCATGAGATGATCTCTCAAGGCATCATGTAAGGGCTGTTGCACCATGGGGGGCATGAGATGATCTCCCAAGGCATCATGTTACAGAACTTCCCCTTCTTTCCCCTGCAGTCCAAGCTGGCGATGATGCGGAGGGAGCAGCATCGAACCGGTGGCGGACCTCCACAAGTCGTCACTCTGACGGATCTCGAGGAGAGACTGCACCAGATTCTTGGAGGACGTCTGTCTGGTCCTGTAACCTCTGCAGCTGCCGAACCCATTTCCAACAGCGAGGGTAAGGCTCTCTCCTTTTTCAGCTGTTTCCTTCCACTTGGTCCCCCCGCCAGCATGCTTCCTCAGTGTGCAGCCATGTCAGAGCCTTGCCGCAATCTGCCATGCCTTTCCGCCAACCTGTCCTTTTGCTAAAGCCACTCCTCCATCTCCCTGCTTTCAGATGATGCATCACCAACTGGGGCTCAATGCCCTGAAGCTGCCAGTGCCAGTGCCTCCGGAGGCGAGGATCAGGAGGAAGCCGGACCATCTGTTCCAATCTCAGGGGAGCATACACATGTACAGACTGGGGATAGTAGTTCCCTGGAGGGGAGGGGGGGAGGCTCTGATGATCAGGCAGTTGCCGGACCAAGCGGCATGCAGCAACGCAAGGTGGGTAGGCAAGTTCGGCCACCGTCTCCCCGGAGGGCAAGGCAGGTAGTGATGACTGCTGCACAGAGTGCAGAGGAGGTGCGTCGCCTGGCTGAAATGAGCACCCAGGCCCGGCTCAGGCACACTGAGCTGATGGCTGCAGTGGGGAGGATGCCTCAGTCAATAGATTCACTGGCAAAGAGTGTGTTGGACTTCGGGGCAACAATGGAGAGGACTCTCCAGGGCTTCGGGGCAACAATGGACAGGACTCTCCAGGGCTTCGGGGCAACAATGGAGAGGTCTGTCGAGGGCTTTGCACCAACAATGGAGAGGACTGTCCAGGGCTTCGAGGCCGCTATGGAAAGGACTGTTCAGGGCTTTGGACAATCCCTGGAAAGGTCTGTCCAGGGCTTGTCCGCGGCAGTGGAGTGGTCAGCACCGGCCTTGTCCAAAGCAATGGAAAGAACTGTCCAGGGCTTCTCCGAAGCACTGGCACCTGGCTCACAGGTCCTCACTGCTGCCACGCAGTCACTTGCCGGCCTTGTCCACACCCAGATTGAGGCAACGCGAACTCTCACTGCAGCCACCCTATCTGCCTCAGCTAGGATCACCCCGGGCCCTTCCAGTACCACACGAGGCCAGGAATCGGTGGAGCAGTCGCTTGTGGCGGATGAGCCGAACCGGTCCCCTCAGAGAGCTAGTGTGTCGTCCGACCATGGTGCAGGTGTCCTCTCTCGGCAGGTGGCCATTGCTCATGCCACCGCTGGAACGTCTGCAGTCCAGCTGCCACCACCTGCAGTTCACACTGCTTCCAGCCATGGCCAGATCAAGCAGCCAGCCTCCGCATCCTCCAAGCCCAGAGGTCGTCCAGGCCGTCCATCAGGGGCTTCTGCGCTTCCAGACAGTCAGCAGGAATCCCCCAGCCTTCACCCTGCCACTGTGGTTCAATTACATGGGAGCAGCAGGGAGGGAAGGGGCCGAGCGTGAAAGAGAAGTCGTTCTCCATCAAGGGGCCAGCAGTAGAGGGAGTTCCTGAGATGTTTGTTTGGCCAAACTCAAGGAGACCCTCACCTGTTGGAATTGTTGGGAAAAGTTTGTTCAGTTTGGCGGCTTTGCCGAAGACTTTATTGTTATTTTGTTTGTTATAGTTTCTGTTGACATGACGTTTGATGTAAGAAAAAGGAGTCTTACCATCAAGTAACTTTAAAGTAAGCTTTAAGTAACTTATAAACACACTATATACAAGAGAGGTCTTTACCATGCCTCTGGTAGAAGCCTCTTACAATACTGAACAGACCAGTATTTATACCAGTCCAACAGGAAGTGACATATGACAGGAAGTGAGGTATGTACACAGTTCATAGTTCATAGTTCACAGTTCACAGGAAGTGATGACATAACTTCCCGGAAGTTATTATTATCATCACATTCTTCCCTCCTGCAGGATTAGGAGGCTGTGGTCTACCTTTTGGTCCGCAGCCGCCGAACAAGGAAGAGTCGCACCCGTTTGGATTCCCGTCGTAGAGGGTCGCTGGTCCGCTTACATGCGGTTGGCCATTGGTCAGAGTCTGTGTGGCCTGGATTGCCCTGTGAAGGGTCGGGGAGATCATGGCTTCGAGTACGAGCCCCAATAGGTTCAAAGTCGGACTGCCTCTTTTCAGAGGGAGGTGCAGAGCTGGTCTGTGGCAGATCAGTACTTTCATGCGCGGTACTGGGAGGGTCGCAACCTTGAGTACGGGGTTCTACCGGCACCAAGCTAGTTGGTGTCCGATCAGGATCCTGGAGAGGGGTACCCGATAGGTCCCAAGAGTTTCCTGGTGAAATGCCATCACCCGATGTCCCACTAGGTCCTGGTGGGCAGGGAGCCAGATCCCGTAATGATACGGTAGATTCTCGGCCGTCGGAATATCGTATGTTTGCATAGGTGGGGTTGGCATCGGTTAGTTCGACCTCGTCTACGAGAGGGTCATTTTTAGACGTCCGAACGTATCTTCGGAGTAATACAGGTCCAGGAGTAGTTAGCCATGACGGGAGTGATGTCCCATGAGATGAGCGACGCTGGAATCCAAAGAATCGCTCATGAGGTGTAGTATTTGTGGCTGTAGAAAGCAGGGACCGTATAGAGTGCAATGCATCCGGAAGCACTGTTTCCCATTGCTGGTCTGGTAGGCCCCGAGATCTTAAAGCGAGACATACGGAATTCCAGATGATACCGTTATACCTCTCTACCTGCCCATTTCCGATGGGATGGTATGGTGTTGTTTTGCTTGTAGCAATTCCCCGTTCTGAGAGGTAGTCCTTGAGTTCCCTTGACATAAAGGATGGACCCCGATCTGAGTGAATATAAGCCGGCATGCCACAGAGAGAAAATACCTGCTCAAGGCAGCAGATTACTGTGGACGCCAGCATATTGGAGCAGGGGAAGGCAAACGGAAAACGTGAATATTCGTCGATCATGGTGAGCAAATATGTGTTCCGAGTTGAAGAGGGCACTGGGCCCTTAAAATCGATGCTAAGTCGTTGCATCGGTTGGGTTGCATGTATGAGTATACCATCTGAGGGGCGGAAGAACTGAGGTTTTAATTCCGCACAAAGCCGGCATTCTGAGCATATTTTCTTTACATCTCCAGTGGAAAAAGGGAGATTCCGTGATCGTACGAAATGTAGCATGCGCGTAACGCCAGGATGACACAATCCATTGTGGACATCCATGAGAGTAGAGGATGACATAGTGGAGCAGAATGCCCGTGTGAGGGTGTCCGGGGCCACATTCTCCTTGCCAGGCCGATAGAGAATGGTATAACCAAAAGAGGCCAGTTCCATCCTCCAAAGTTGTATTTTATTATTCTTAATTTTGGTTCGTTTTCGATTATCGAGCATGAAGGCGACTGATCGTTGGTCCGTGATCAATGTAAAGTGCTGGCGAGCTAGAAAATGGTTCCACTTCCGTACTGCCTCTATGATGGCTGTGGCTTCTTTCTCAACCGGAGGATAACGTAGCTCGGCACCTTGTAAGGTCCTGAACATAAATGCTACAGGACGACCTTCCTGATTCAGAGTAGCCGAGATCGCCACCTCCGAGGCATCACATTCAACCACGAAAGGGAGATTCTCATCAATGGAGTGAAGAGCCGCTTTCTCCAACTGTTTTTTGAGAAGGTTAAAGGCTGCAACAGCCACTGTTCCCAGTGGAAATGATCTAGCATGCAGCAAGGGTTGGATTTTGTCCGAAAAATGAGGAATCCATTTAGCGTAGTATGCAAACAGACCGAGAGCCCGACGTAAAGAAGCCGGATTCTTAGGTGACGGGAGCTCTTGGAGCGGGCGAAGTCTTTCTGGGTCTGGCTTAATGATACCATTGCCTACGCAGTAGCCAAGGACGTTGATGGTCGGTTGCGACTCAACAGATTTGGATTCATTCAGGGTCAAATTACGGCGATGGAGGGCATCCCGAAATTTTTGGAGGTTGGCGTCGTGTTCCTGTGGATCGTGACCTGCAATGGTAATGTTATCAAGATAGGGAAAAGTGTCCCTTAGGTTTTCCTGCTTAACCAGGCCATCCATTGCCCGTTGGAAGACAGCCACTCCATTAGTAACCCCGAATGGGAGGCGACAAAATTGGTACAGCCGTCCATTAGCCTCAAAGGCCGTGTACTGCTTATCTGAGACCTTCAAGGGTACCTGATGATAGGCACTTTTTAAATCGTAAGTTGAGAACACTTTGTATTCGGCCAGTTTATTAACCATATCATCAATGCGTGGCAATGGGTAGGCGTCCAAGTCGGTATATTGATTGATGGTTTGCGAATAATCGATGCATAGTCGCTGTTTGTGAGGTTTTAGAGGGTTCTTGACAATGACGACTTGAGCCCGCCAGGGCGACGAATATGGTTCGATGATATCCTCTGCTAGAAGTCGAGAGATTTCAGCCGCAATAAAAGATTGGTCTTCCTGATTAAAGCGCCGCGATTTCGTTATTATTGGTTTGCATCGAGGCGGAATACTGGCAAATAATGAGGGTTCATCAAGTGAAGCTGCTGACAATGCACAAAACGGTAATTTAGACGGTATATTAGAAATAGTAAGTCCGGGTTTGGATCCACCAAACTCAATGGTGAGTTTCTTATGCTGATTTTGGAAGTCCAGCCCTAAGAGGAGATCACTACATAAGTCCTTGAGCACCGAAAGTCGGGTGGAGGGATACATACGACCATGAAGTGTCATATCAACAACACAAAAGCCGGAGATTCTGGTATTAAGTGATGACTGAGCCATCGCAATTGCCTGGTCCGATGGGAAGACATGTAGTTTCAATTTCGCAACAATCTGTTCCTTAATGAAACTATCAGTACTTCCTGAGTCAATTAAGGCATCTAAGGTATGCCCTTTAATTGAAATTTTTGTGGCTGCATGAGACAGGTTCTGTGGGCAAGCAGCTGTAATTGGTGTCGTTGCACAGAGAGTGGCTAAAACTCTCGGTGTGCTTCTTCGGGAGAGAGCTCGAGAGGAAGCTTGATAGGTCCTAGCTGGAGCATCTTGATAGGCCCTAATTGGGGCAGTTCGGTAGGCCTTAGCTGGATTGGCCCTCGTAGAGGCCCTTGATAGGCAAACTTTAGCAAAGTGTCTTTTTTTGCAATAACTGCAGATTGCATTGCGAGCAGGGCAGGTTTTCCTAGGGTGAAAAGCATCTCCACAAAAGAAGCATTCCTTCCTAGATTGCCAAGAGGCTGCTAAAGTGGGGTCATCCTCCTCTTCTTCATCAGAATTATCAGAATTAGATTCCCCCATGATAGGGTTCACCTGAGACCGCTTGAATTGTCTGGTTGCAGCTACAGCAGCAGATCAAGATCTGGGCAGCTGATAGAGGTCTGCATTTCTCTTTGCCAAATCCAGAGAACAAGCTAGGTCAAAAGCTTTTTGTAGCTCAAGTGTTTTACTTTCTAGTAGACGCTGGCATATAAATGGAGAGGCAATCCCGCAGATGAAAGCATCACAAATCATTTCTTCGCGGTACAGCTCAGCTGAGGCTGCCTGAAAGTTACAATCTATGCTGAGTCTGCGAAGTTCTTGCAGGAATTCGTTAATTGATTCCCCTGGCCCTTGTTGGGCTGTGGCCAGTAGATGTCTAGCATAGACCTCATTTGGGGTCTTGGCATACAGTTTCTTAAGTGCCCGAATCACCTCGTCGTAATTATCCCATTCATCAACATATTCGAACACTTTTGGGGTCACATAATTGATAAGTATCCTCAATCTAGCAGGAGCATCCGCTTTACATTCATCCAGAAAATTCTCAAAAGTACGGTACCAATGCTTCCATACCCTGCCAGCTGCTGGTGTATTCGGGTCCAAGTCCAGACGAATAGGTCTGAGGATTCTCTCCATGATGGGTGGTTCCCTGGATCCTTAACTCCGAGTTTGTCCGAAGGTCTAGTATTTGTGAGTGTAAATACTAAGTTACTTAAATTGATGTAAGAAAAAGGAGTCTTACCATCAAGTAACTTTAAAGTAAGCTTTAAGTAACTTATAAACACACTATATACAAGAGAGGTCTTTACCATGCCTCTGGTAGAAGCCTCTTACAATACTGAACAGACCAGTATTTATACCAGTCCAACAGGAAGTGACATATGACAGGAAGTGAGGTATGTACACAGTTCATAGTTCATAGTTCACAGTTCACAGGAAGTGATGACATAACTTCCCGGAAGTTATTATTATTATCACAACGTTGTTTTGCTGTAAGGAAAGACTTTTGTGACAATAAAGAGAAGTTTAAATGTGCTAAGGTGTACGTGAATAATTACAGTGATGCTGGCCTTCAGATGCTTTCTAACATCCAAAGTGCGCAGCAGTTAAGACACTCATCATTCCGCCAGAGGGGCCTCGAGACGACTCCTCATGAGCCAGTGACGGATGTCCCTTCCACTTTCAGGAGCCCTTCCATCTTCCTCCTCCTGCTCCTCCTCCTCGTCCGCATGCTCCTCCTCCTCCTCCACCTGCTTCTCCAGGGTCAGAGGGAAGGTGATGAATTGACGCCTTCTCCTATAAAGGGCAGCTGTAACTTGCCGGATGCAGCAGTGGACTGCAGCCTGAGAGATAATTGCAATGTCCCCAATGGCTCACTGAAAGGATCCGTTGCCATAAAAATTGAGGCCAACAGTCAGTTTAGCGGCCACCGACAGAGAGTTCATGCACCGTTGATGCGGCTGCAGATCCTCAGTAAGCAGGTGGCACAGCTCAGTAACAACGTCCATCCCGATTAGGAGCCTTCGCACACACTGCTCCTCCGACATGTCAAGGTATGACCCCTAAAGACCCTCGCAGCATACCCTCGGATTGGGCAGCCTCCATTGCCCCTCCTCCTTCTGGCCAATCCCAGCCCTCTCTCCCGCCGTCTTTCTGCCCCTTCATAGTGTTCGGCCAGGAGCCCGTCGCCCTCCAAAGCATCTCCCATTCTGATGCCAGTTGGTCAGAAGGCTGTTAGGTCTAGTGCTCCAACTGCTCCGGACAGGTTTGAGGGTCCCAATTACTCTAATGCTAAAATCCAAAAACTCTGCTCCACAGTAGCTCCCCAAATCTCTCCACCAACGATCGCAATGAACAGGCCAAGTGGCTGAAGCTTCTATACTAGAGCTGTCCCCTTTAAATAGCGCCCCCCGACTCCGAGAAGGGCCTGCTAACGCTCCCTGGAACTGTCACTAATAGTGCTAGGCGTTAAGGCTCCGGGCGCCACCCAATATCCGCTCAGGCGCCCCTAAAAGGCGTTGCACGATGAAATGACGTCATTATGTGCTTGCGCTCGCGGGCGGGCGCAAACACTTAGCGCAGGCGTTAAATGTATAGTCAATATGGGAGTTGTCGCTATCTTCATTGCGCCTGCCCCAACATTAGGCAACGCCCCAATTCTCGGTCTCTTAAGGCGCTAACCGCTGGCGCAAACAACCCAATTTCTTGGCCATTGAGTCCATAAATGGACCAGCAAAATCAATGTGTACCCGTTGCCATGGAGATGAGGGCCACTCCCATGGGTGTAGAGGGGCCTGTGGTGGTGCATTTTGGACTTTCTGGCATCCTGAGCAGCTCTTGGTCAGGTCCTCGATTTGTTTGTCGATTCCCAGCCACCACACATAAGCCCTGGCAAGGCTTTTCATTTTTACCCCTCCCAGACGACCCTCATGAAGCTCATTGAGCACTCTGTCTCTCAACTTGGGTGGAATTACCACTCGGGATCCACACATCAAGGTCCCCCGGCACACTGACAGCTGTTCTCTCCTTGGCGAGAATGCTGGCAACAGTGAGTCACCATGTGCTGGCCATCCCTTCACCGTCAAATCATAGACCCGAGAGAGTGTCGGGTCATTTCGGGTTTCCTTCTCTATACTGGAGTTTGTAACAGGCAGACATTCGACTATGGTCGCATGGAATATCTCAACAGGGTCCACTGCAGGTGCTTCCTCTACCGTAGGCAACGGTAGGCACGACAGCCTATCAGCGTTTCCATGCTGCTTCGTACCCTTGTGGTCTATGTCGTACTGATGTGCCCCTAGAAAAAGTGACCATCTTTGCAGCCGTTGCGCTGTCATCACCGGAACGCCCTTCTTTGGGTTAAAAATGGAGACCAGGGGCTGATGATCAGTCAGTGGGGTGAATTTCTGCCCATGCAGATAGTGATTGAACTTCTTCACCCCCCACACCAGGCTGAGGGCCTCCCTGTCAATCTGGGCGTAGTTACGCTCGGCTGAAGTTAACGAGCGCGACGCAAAGGCTATTGGCCTCTCTGAACCATCAAGGAATTTGTGTGACAGCACCGCTCCAATGCCGTAGGGAGATGCATCACATGCCAACCGAATCGGTAGTGTTGGGTTGTAGTGGGCCAATACTTCTTTTGAAGTGATTAGGCATTTACATTTCTGAATGGCACGCTTACACTCATCACTCCAGTTCCATGTTACTCCAGTTTGCAGCAGGGTGTTCAGTGGGTGCAGGATTGTAGATAAATTTGGCAAGAACTTATGGTAGTAGTTCACCAACCCAAGAAACGACCTCAGTTGCGACACATTTTCCGCTGCTGGAGCCTTGACTACAGCCTCAATCTTGTCTGGCGACTTATGCAACCCTTCCTCATCAATCATGTGGCCACAATATGAGATTTGTCTCCTGAAGAACTCGCATTTGGGGCAGTTGGCTCGTAGCCCATATTCCTGCAATCTAGTGAGCACCTGCTTCAGGTTGGCAAGGTGTTCACTGTCATTTTCGCCCGTAACCAGGATGTCGTCCAAATAACACTGGGTCCCTGGGATCCCTTGCAGGACTTGTTCCATCGCCCTCTGCCAAATAGCCGGGGCTGATGCTACCCCGAATACCAGTCGATTGTACTGGTAAAGGCCTTTGTGAGTGTTTATCGTGAGGTATTTCCTAGATGCTTCTTCCACCTCCATTTGTAGATATGCTTGGGCCAGATCAATCTTCGTAAAGCGTTTCCCTCCAGATAGTGAGGCGAAAATATCTTCTATCCGTGGAAGTGGATATTGCACTGTGTGCAGGACTGGGTTCACAGTTACCTTGAAGTCCCCACAGATGCGAACCTTCTTCGGCTCCCCAGGCATGCTGCTCAATGATTTATTCATTACAGGAACAATGGGTGTGGCCCACTCGCTCCAGTCCACCTTGGACAGCACACCCGAACGCTCCAGACTCTCCAGTTCTGCTTCAATGGCTGGGCGGATCGCGTACGGCACTGGTCTGGCCTTAAAAAATTTTGGGTTTGCGTTATCTTCGATTTTTATCGTTGCCTTTACTCCTTTTAGAGTCCCAAGTCCTTGTTGGAACACTTCTTTCGCATCAGTTAGAATTTGTGACAGTCATCCAGGTGTGATGTCATCATCCTTTTTGTCAGTCACAGTTAGCGCCTGAATGGAATGCCAATCCAATTGTATTTTTCGGATCCATTCACGACCCAATAATGGTGGTCTTCCATCTTGTAGTATATATAGATACAGTTTCTGTGTTTCCTTGCCGTTGTATTTAACTGGCACCCTTATTTTTCCTCTGGGGTAGACTTTTTGCCCCGTGTATGTCTTCAATACAATGGACGTGTCCCTTAAGGGTATGTGTGAGAATAGCCGCTCATAGTCTCGTCGATTCATGACAGTTAGGGCTGATCCTGTATCCAATTCCATCTTTACTTGGGACCCTGCTGTCAAGAGGGTGACCCAAATGGTTCGGTGATCCTCCTTTGCGATCACGTTGTGTAACATTAGAGAACTTAGTCTCCTGCTCCCGGAGTCGTTATCACTCTCCTGATCTTCCGAACTACTGTCTGTCATTTTTTTTACTTTCTTGTACTTTTCCTTAGAAGTTTTTGTAGTGTTGGTTTTCTTTCCCGACCTGCAGGCTCTTGCTATATGTCCCATTTCCCCGCATTGCCTGCATACTTTGTCCTTGAACCAGCAGTCCTTCTGATCATGGGTTGTTTTGCCACAGCGATAGCATTTTTCTGCTCCATACGCCATTTCGTTAGCGCTGTATTCTTGTGGTTTCTGTTGTATTTCCGCAGCTCCCCGTGCTGTTGCTTCGTAGGATACTGCCACGCTGAAAGCCTGTTCTAGCGTCAGGTTCTTTTCCGAAAGTAGTTGTTTCTGGGTTCATTCACTCTGGAGCCCGCAGACAAACTTATCCCGCAAGGTATCTGCCAGTCCTGCTCTGAACTGGCAGTGCTTCGATAACTTGCGTAGTTCCGTAAGATAGTCAGCATTGTTCTCATCTTTGTGCTGGTTTCTTTTATGGAACTTGAATCTTTCTGCTATCAGCAGCGGTGTAGGGTTTAGGTGTTCCTGTAAGGTATTAACAATCTCTTCAAAACTTTTCTCCATTGGTTTAGCTGGGGTAATCAAATTCCGCAATAGTCCGTATGTTCTCGCGCCCATTAAATTTAATAATACCGATGCCTTCTTTCCATTGGCCACCTCATTGGCATTGCAGTACACTTCAATTCTTTCCACATACGTGGTCCAGTCTTCTACCTCGTTGTCGAAAGCAGTGATACTGCCACTCTTCGGCATCTTGGGTGATTTAAAATGGCGCCTCCCGCGCTTTTGCTTCTTCCCCAATGGATTAAAATGGCACCTCCCGCGCTTTTCCTTCTTCCCCAATGGAATAAAATGGCGCCTCCTGGGCTTTTCCTTCTTCCCCTTGCTGCCACGCTGCTCCTAGCGTTCTACAGGGTAATGGTGGCGACCCGCGGCTTCGACGCGTCTCACTTTTCCTGCCCCTCGTTATATTTCCTCTACGCTGCCTGGTTCTTGAGCACCGACCGCGCCCTGTGCGCTCCACCCTCTCTCTCTCTCTTTCCTCCCGGCGACGCTGCGTGGCCCGTTTTGTAGAGCCGATCGATCGAGCTCGAGCCCGCTGCAGTCCGGAAGGGTCAGCGCACTACCTGCTACCAGCACGATTTGCTGGAACCTCTTGACTGGGAAGCCAAGCCCAGCTCTCCACAGCCTCTCCCGCAATTCTCCGAACACCGATGGATCCTTGGGCGGTTGCCCGTGGTCGACGCCCGTTGCTCAGACTTTGACCTCCAAGAAGCTTCTTCTCAGGGAAAGATCCCCGCGAGGTGATGTAGTACCGCAGGTGAGTTCGAACCTGCTCGTTGCCACTGTTGAGTCCGTGCCTCAATAATACACGGACTGCGGGAGAACAAATAAACAGGTATTTTACTGAACAGAGAGTAACGTCAGACTGAAGTACAGAAGCCTGCTAGGGCTTTTTATACAGGGGTGGTCACTGACGGTACTGCAGTATAAAATCAGTTCTTCTCTTAAAGGTACATACACAACAACCACGCTCTGTACAGTTAAACAGTATAAATAAAGATACAGACACTGGTTGTAGCTAACATGCTGTTAAAGGAATTATATACAAACGATCTGAGTCCTTTGGTGGCTCCGCCACATGCGCCCCCCCAGAATTGTCTTTAACAGTAAAATGAGACGTCGAGGAGGCCTGACAAGTCTGTCCGAGCGACTTCGATAACCTTGCAGAGGAAGCTGATGGACGGTGGCCGAGTTGGCAGGTGGCTGTGGTTGAGCTGGCGCGGCGGGTGTGGTCGAACTGGCGGGCGGCTGTGGTTGCACTGGCACGGCAGCTGCGGGTGGTCGGCCACGTTTCGGCGGTTGAGCGATGATGACTGGGCGGTCCAGGTCCAAGTGAGCTGGCTTCAACCGGTCCACCGAAATATGATCCGGCTTTCCTCCGATGTCGACCGAAAAGGATTTGTCTCCCGATTCGATGACGCGGAAAGGCCCAGTGTAAGGGGGCTTGAGCGGATCCCGGTGAGCGTCGTGGCGGATAAATACGTACTCAGCGCTCTTCAGCTCAGCCGGCACGTGGGACCTCTGTAGGCCGTGATTTGACGTAGGCACCAGAGCGAAGCATCTGGCCGCTTCCTGGTGGCTGACGAGTTGCTGGGAGGCGGACCATGGCTCTGTGGGAGAAGGGAGGAAATCACCTGGAACTCGGAGCGGCTGGCCATAAACGAGTTCCGCCGAGGACGATTGCAGGTCTTCTTTGGGCGCCGTACGAAGACCCAAAAGGACCCATGGGAGTCTGTCCACCCATCCTGCACCTTGAAGACTGGCCCGTAGGGCGGCTTTCAGCGACCTGTGGAATCGTTCGCACAGGCCGTTCACCTGTGGATGATAGGCGGTGGTGCGATGAAGTTTGGTGCTGAGACCCTGAGCTACAGCGTTCCAGAGCTCCGAGGAAAATTGTGGCCCACGATCGGAAGAGATGTCCGTCAGTACTCCGAAACGAGCAACCCAACAGGAGATGAAAGCTCTAGCGACGTCTGCCGAAGTGGTGGAAAACAAAGGAATTGCCTCTGGCCACCTAGTGGTGCGGTCCACCATGGTGAGGAGATGAGTATAACCATGGGAAGGCGGAAGTGGCCCCACCAGGTCCACATGCACGTGGTCAAAACGACGCTCCGCAACAGCGAACGTAACCACTGGAGCTTTTACATGACGCTGGACCTTGGCCTTCTGGCAGAACACGCAGGTGTTGGCCCAGTCACGAACATCCAGGTGCATACCCTTCCAGACAAATTTCGCTGACATTAGCCGTTGTGAAGCTTTCATACCAGGGTGCGACAACCCGTGTATGGCGTCAAACACTTTCCGGCGCCATGCGACTGGCACGATAGGTCGGGGAACGCCCATGGAGACGTCGCAAAGGAGCGTGGTGCCTGCGACCTGGAAACTGACGTCGGCCGCTTGAAAACTGGATTGGACGGTTCTGTATGATTGGACCTCTGGGTCCGAGGCCTGACCCGCAGCCATGAGGGCGTAGTCAATCCCAAGGTGAACCGCATTGACCGTCGCGCGGGAGAGGCAATCCACTACCAGGTTGTCTTTACCAGACACATGTTGAATGTCCGTGGTAAATTCAGAAGTAAACGTCAGGTGACGTTGTTGACAAGCTGACCACGGTTCGGTGGTCTTGGCCATGGCGAACGTCAATGGCTTGTGGTCGACAAAAGCCGTGAAGTGACGTCCTTCTAATAAAAACCGGAAATGGCGGATGGCTAGAAAAAGGGCCAGCAACTCCTGATCGAAGGTGCTGTATTTTCTTTCATTTTTCCGTAGTTGACGGCTGAAAAACGCCAGCGGTTGCCACGTGCCATTCACCCACTGCTCCTGCACTGCGCCGATGGTGTAGTCTGACGCGTCGGTGGTAAGGGCGATGGTGGCACCTGGAAGCGGGTGCGCCAGCATGGTTGCGTTCGCCAAGGCGCTCTTTGTGTTGACGAAAGCCTGGTCCATCTCGGCCGTCCAGCTGATTGGATCTTTACTGGACTTGCCCTTGAGGGCCTCGTACAAAGGCTGCATAAACAGAGCTGCCTTAGGGATGAATCGGTGATAGAAATTGACCATCCCGAGGAACTCTTGCAGGGCCCTGACGGTCTGCGGGCGCGGGAAAGAGGTAACAGCCTCCACCTTCATCAGTAAGGGGACGGCGCCGTCCAATGTGATGCGGTGTCCCAAAAATTCGATCCGCTGCAGGCCGAACTGGCACTTGGCCGGGTTGATGATTAAACCGTGCTGACTGAGGCGTGTAAAGAGGGTACGCATAATGGCAGATGTGCTCTTCCTTGCTAGCACTGGCGATGAGGATGTCATCGAGGTAGGCGAAAATGAAAGTTAGGTCTCGGAGCACAGAGTCCATCAAGCGCTGGAAAGCCTGTGCCGCATTCTTCAAATCAAACGGCATCCGCAGGAACTCAAAAAGGCTGAATGGGGTGATGAATGCGGTTTTTGGAACGTCTTGCGGGTGCACGGGAACCTGGTGATACCCACGGACGAGGTTAACTTTTGAAAAGATGGAATTTCCTGCCAAATGGGCTGAGAAATCCTGAATATGCGGGATCGGGTACTGATCAGGAGTAGTGGCGTCATTCAGGTGTCGGTAGTTGCCGCATGGCTGCCAGCCACCGCCAGGTTTCGGAACAATGTGGAGAGGCAAAGACCAGGGACTATTCGACCGGTGAATAATCCCCAGCCGCTCCATTGTGTCGAACTCCGCTTTCGCAGCCGCGAGCTTGCCGGGTTCAAGCCTTCGAGCCCGTGCATAAACCGGGGAGCCAGTAGTGGTGATATGATGCTCAACACCATGCTTCGTGACCGAGAAGGAGAAGGTGGGCCTGGTCAGCTCTGGGAACTCTCCGAGGAGACGAGTGAAGTCATCCGGAGATGGGAACGCGCAGGCGACAGAGCGTGACACGGCGTTACCACGGTGGCACGGAATCGAGTGGAAGGTGGCCGCGTTGATCAACCGGCGGTGCCGTACATCGACGAGGAAACCGTTGGCACACAGAAAATCCGCCCCTAGGATGGCCTGCGAGACTTTGGCCATGACAAATTCCCAGTAGAAGCGCTGACCGCCGAAACACACTTGGATCCGCCGCTTGCCGAACGTACGAATGGCTGCGCCATTAGCCACCTCGAGGGAAAGGCCGTGGCCCCCAGCTTGGATATCGAGATTCGACGCAGGTAGGATGCTACACTGCGCCCTGGTGTCGCAAAGGAAACGTCGACCCGATAGGGAGTCAGTGATGAAAAGAAGCTTCCCTGAAGATCCGATGGCTATCGCAGCCACGGAGCGCCCATTAGACCCGATCCTCCTTTGCCAGGAACGCTGCAGGAGCTTTGGTTTTTTTGGGGGCGAAAGCTGCAGGGAGAGCGGCAGCGTCGTGCTTTCGCGCCAAAACAGGCATGGTAGGAGCACCAGCCCGCTGCAAGAGGACCTGGAGCCGTGTCTGTGGGGAATGGGTGCCTCGTGGCAGCGCAACACTGCTGGGTTACTGTGAAAATCTTATCTGCTTCAGCAGTGAGCTCTGCGCAGTCTGTGACCTCAGACCTCGCTAAGGCAGCCTGCACTTGCACTGGTAGTTGGCAGAGGAAGAGCTCCCTGAAGAGGAAGCATTCCGGTTCGGCACCTAAGAGCGTGAGCATTTGGCTCATGAGCTCGGACGGTTTGGAGTCCCCGAGGCCGGGCATAGCGAGAAGCCGGCGCGCGCGCTCGGACTTCGAGAGCCCGAACATTTGTAGCAACCGCGCCTTTAACGTATCATACTTGCTGTCAGTAGGTGGACTACCGAGTAGGCTGACGATCCGTGAGGCTGTGGTGCTGTCGAGGGCGGAGACCATGTAGTAATAGCGGGTCTGATCCGCAACGATGTTCCTGATGGCGAATTGGGCTTCAGCCTGGATGAACCACGCGGCTGGTTGTTGCTCCCAGAACTGCGGCAGTTTCAGAATCACGTCGTTCGTTTCCATGCTTAATAACTTCTGCGAAAACTGTTCGCAAAAGTCGGGGTCACCAATGTAGGAATGTGGGTTCCTAACTAAAAGACTGAGTTCTGCTCAGACGATCAAACAAATGAACTTTAATGAAACACAGGTTTTAACAAGAAACTGCAGGATAACATCGAATATAGGTCTGCTCTCTTCGGAGGCTCCACGAGGACTGCTGGGGCGGTCCCGTGGCTGACGTCATGACATCATCACGTTCTTCCCGCCAGTGGGGGATCACGTGATGAACGGCATGATGTCATCACGTTTTAACCGTGCTGTTAAAGTAAGTACGCTCTGTACAGTTAAACAGTATAAATAAAGATACAGACACAGGTTGTAGCTAACATGCTGTTAAAGGAATTATATACAAACGATCTGAGTCCTTTGGTGGCTCCGCCACAAGTTCATGAGTTCATGGTCTAACTTCTTGGGTGATTTAGGAAGAAGGGATTACTCATTCCAGCTCCTTCCAGTCAGTGAGAGACCTACAACTATAGTTAGATTAGGCATGACACCTTAGAATACACTTTAACTCACAAATATACCTGAACAGTGGGAAAAGACAATTGCTCAGACATTGTCCCTTTAGGTCTACAATACCAACAGAAGCCAAATTATTCATATAATCCTTACCTAACTCCTCATTCTGGAATATTTCCTTCAACAAAGAAGCCACAAATGAAAGTTAACGAATCAAAGAAAGAAGAAAAGATGGCGCATTTCCTCAGCTCAGGACCTCCCAAAGCAATTCTCAGGCAACTAAGTACCTTTCTTTTAAAGTGTAGTCACTGCTGTATTGTAGGAAAGTAAATAAAATAGAAATAAAATGTGCTCAAGAAGATGCTGCAGTTGTTCCAGGTCAGGGAGAGAGTTGAGGGCTGAGTACAGGTTGAGCTACAATCAAAAAATGAGGAACTCCACAACAACAGATAATTATTCACACGTCTACATATAAAAGTGCATCATAACCAAATAGAACTGAAAACAAACTTATAAAGCTCCATCACCCAGAGCACCAAAAGTATTGGTTGTCTTAGGCTATAAAACAAGTAGAGTACCCGCAACTTTTCCTGGTATTGTGTGCTGGGGTCAGGTGGCTACACCAGAGAGATAACCACTGAATGAAACAACACCAACAACTTGCCTTTATATTGTGCCTTTAAAGTAGCAAAGCATCCCAAGGTGCTTAACAAGAGCGTTATCAGTAGAAATTTTGAAACTGAGCCATAGAAACAGATGATGAAAAGCTTGGTCAAAGAGGTAGGTTTTAAAGAGAGTCTTAAAGGAAGAGAGAGAGGTCGAGAGGCGGAGAGGTTTATGGGCGGGAATTCCAGGGCTAAGACAGCTGAAAGCATGGCTGCCATTGGTGGTGCAATTTAAATCGGAGTTGTGTAAGATGCCAGCATTGGAGGAGCGCAGCGATCTCAAAAGCTTGTAGGGCTGGAGGAGGTTACAGAGATAGGGAGGGGCGAGGCCATGGAGGGATTTGAAAATATGGATGAGAATTTTAAAATTGAGGCGTTGTCGGTGTAAGAACAAAACTATGGCCTAGAAATTCAGTTGCGTTCGCCAGCCGTTAACGCCATAAGAGGGGTAGATTTCCAGCGCTAGGCACTTAGCGCCCGGGCGCAGGCCGATCTGCGCCTACGCCCAACTTCAGTTGACATTTAACGCCGGCGCAAAGTGTTTGCATCTGCTTAGCTGCGCGCGCAGCTTATGACGTCATTTTGTCGTGCAACGCTGTTTGTGCGCCCCAAACCGGAAATTCAGTGGCGCCCGCCCAATGTGGGCGTGGCGCTGTTAAGAACTGTGAAGTGGAACGCAGCAGAGGCCCTGCGGGCCTCGGGGAGCGCTAATTAAAGGGCACTTAGACTGAACTATAAAGGCCAGCCACTTTGCTGCAATGACTTTAGTGCTTTGGATTTCTGGACAGAGACCAAGGAACAGACCTTACTGATTTGGGACAACATAGGAGAGGTATTTTTGGCTTCTGGCCAGAGCTTTGAAATTTGACTCATTGTGATTTCACTGTTTGCAAGTTTATTATGGGGGCTGCATGGGGTTCCAACCCTCAGTTCCAGCATTATGTGCGAAGGGCTCGCAGACGCTGTGTGAGAGGGCCAGCCATGCCTAGACGCAGAGGGGCCATCAGGCGTCGGCAACGTAGGCCTTACCCACTCAGGGAATACCGGCAGCAGGTGTCCTATCTCACCATGACTGCCGCGCATTGTGTTAAGAGGCTGCGCTTCAGAAGGGAGGTGGTTGCAGAGATCTGCCAGCTGCTTCACAGAGATCTGCGTCCACAGCTGATGTGCAGGACGTCTCTGTCGGTGGAAGTGAAGGTCACGGTGGCTCTGAACTTTTATGCAAGCGGCTCCTTCCAAGCCGCTGCTGGGGACATAGCGAACATCTCCCAGTTCGCCGTGCATCGCTGCATCCGGCAGGTCACCGATGCCCTTTTCGCAAGGAGACACCAATTCATCTCCTTCCCCATGACCCTAGAGAGGCAGGAGCAGCGTGCAGTCGGATTTGCCAGGATCGCCGACTTCCCCATGGTGCAGGGCGCCATTGACTGCACGCATGTGGCTTTGCGGGCACCTATCGACAATGCCGAGGATTACCGCAACCAGAAGGGCTACCATTCCCTCAATGTACAGCTGGTGTGTGACCACAGGCAGCGCATCCTAGCTGTCAATACCCGCTTTCCAGGAAGCAGCCACGATGCATTTATCCTGCGCCAGACTACTGTGGCTGACATGTTCGAGGCACAGCCTCCACCAAGGGGATGGCTTATTGGGGACAAGGGCTACCCTTTGTGTACATGGCTCATGACCCCGCTCCGCGCGCCCAGGACCCCTGCGGAGGAGGCATACAACGAAAGCCATCAAGCCACAAGGAACATCATAGAGCAAACGATTGGCGTCCTCAAGCAATGGTTCCGCTGCCTGGATCGTTCCGGCGGATCTCTACAGTATTCGCCGGATAGAGTCTCCCAGTTCGTCATCGTTTGCTGCATGCTGCACAACCTGGCTATCCGCAGGACTCAGGCACTGCCACCTCACGTTGGACCACCACCTCAGGAGGACGAGCAGGAGGACCATGAGGAGGAGGAGGAGGAGGAGGAGTACCAGCCCAGGAGGGAGCCACAAGGTCCAAGGGCCGTCCGCCGGCGGCTTATTGAACGACACTTCTAGGCCCCCTGTCAGGGAATGGCTTGTGGCAATGAACGCACCTGAATGCAGCCGCTCCGCAAGCCCTCAGCCGGTTAACGCAACAACCACTTGAAACATGACACCTGGACAAGCTGAATAAATAAAAAGCTTTATTTAACAAACTCAGGGCCCTTCCCACATGAAACAGAAAAACAGACAAGACCCCCAAAAAACAGTCAAAAACATATCTCACTCCCACAACCTGGGGAGGAATAACAACACTTGTCCATCCAATTGGCCTTCATCCTCGGCCTTACCAAAATAAGCCCCCCCCATACAGAACACAAACACCCCCATATAAAAAAACATTTGCCTTCATCTTCGGCCTTACCAAAATAAGCCCCCCCCCTCCAGAACACAAACACCCCCATATAAAAAAAACAGTTGGCAACACACTCTACTTGGTGTGCCGAGAGGGCGAGTCCTTGTGCAGGCTTCTCCGGCCCCTGCCCGACCTGTTGCTCCGCCTCAACCTGGGCCCTGTGGGTGTTGCAAGGCTGGGGGAAGGCTCCTGAGAGGCACAATGCGTGACGGCAGATGCCCTTGGGGGTCGGCCGAGACGAGGTCCGGCCCTGGAGGGGCCGGCTGCTGACTGCTGCAGCTGTGGCTGGCCAGCATCCGTCTCTCCAGCAGCTCATCGCACCTTGGCTGGGGGAGTGGCAGTGGCGGCTGCAGCAATGGGGGCAAGCTGGCTGATGCCAGGCGCTCGCTGGTCGCCAGAGACACTGGCACTCGGCCGGGCTGGCACTGCAGCAAGCGCAGCAATCTGGTGAAGGCCAGACCGCTGTGCTGCAGCAGGGCGGCGGGTGCCCTGGCGATGCTTCCGTGACACAGCGAGTGTGGCAGAAGTGAGTGCGCGAACTGCCCTGGTCTGTGCCCGCATCAGATCAGCCAGTGTCTGCACGGCACCACTCATGAACTCGCGACTCGCGTCCTGTGCTGCCGCGAGTTGGTCGACACCCCTGGCCTGTGCTACCGCGAGTTGCTCGACACCCCTGGCCTGTGAGTCCCCGAAATCGGCCACACTATGAGCCAGGGACTCAATGGCCTGAGGCAACTGTCCCACAACCCCCATGAACTCGTTGTGGCGCCGCTCCGAGGCCGCGGACATTTCATCAAGGAGGCGCACCTCCTGGGCGAGGACCGTCTCCGGACTGGAGGGCGGACTCTCCCTCTGGGGAGAAGGCCGCCGAGCTGCCCGACCCTTCCCGCGTGCCTGGATGCCACTGGGCCCAGCAACTGCCCTCCCCTGCAACACTTCCCCCCTCTGGGGAGAAGGCAGCCGTGCTGCCCGACCCTTCCCGCGTGCCTGGACGCCACTGGGCCCAGCAACTGCCCTCCCCTGCAACACTTCCCCCCTCTGGGGAGAAGGCAGCCGTGCTGCCCGACCCTTCCCGCATGCCTGGACGCCACTGGGCCCAGGAGCTACACCCCCCTGCAACACTTCCCCCTGGCTCTCCTCCAGGCAAGACGTGTCCCCTCCATTGCCATCCCCTGGCGCGGATGAGGGTTCCCCCGATGTGCCGCCTTCCTCTTGGTCCTCGTCGTCCTCCTCTTCCGAGGGATTGGCACTCTCAGCTTCAGGGTCCTCCTCCTCACCAGCTGAAAGCAGGAAGGCACAAGAGTAGCTTTAGAGTGAGGACAGGGCGTCAGCGAGGGAGGCATGAGTGGTGCCATTATGTGCATTGGTGGGACAGTGGCAAAGGATGTAGATCTGAAGCGCAAGGGGAACCAGAGAGGTCCAAACGGTCATGTCCTTACCATTGGGGCCCAGCACAGGGTCGGCATCTCCAATAGCAACGGGGCCAGTCACCCGGCCACGCATGAGTCGAGCCACGCTCTCCTCCAGCTCACTGAGCTCCTGGAACTGGGCACGGCCTCCCCCGCTGACAGTCTGGCTCTTCAAATTCTGCGCCAGCTTGGCCTGCAAGAGAAAGGACGGCCTCTAAGTACAGTGTGGTGCCCTGTTGTTGTGTGCACTGCCTCCCATGGTGGAATAGCTTGGCCAGTGTGGTGCCCTGTTGTTGTGTGCACTGCCTCCCATGGTCGAATAGCTTGGCCAGTGTGTTAAGTGCAGAAAGTGCTATTGATGATCATGCCAGTGCCATAGCTGCGGGAGGAGGGCTGGCCATTAGGCCTTTGAGGTCCCTTTGCCCATAATGTGAGGTGCATATGCAAGGATGAGGAGGACACTGGAAAGGGTACTCACCCTGACCAACCGAGTGAGGTCGTTGTACTTCTTGCGGCATTGGTCACCAGTCCTGGGGACATCGCTGTTGGCTGACACCCTCTGGGCGATTTCCCTCCAGGCTCTCCTGTACTGCCTCCTGGGAGCCTTCTTGCCACTGTCCGGGCACAAGATCTCTCTGTTCTTTTCCAACCCCCTAAGCAGCACCCTCAAAGCATGCTCTGAGAAGCGCTGCGCTCGTTCACGGGCCTTCTGCATGGCTTCAGGCGCTATTTGGGTCCACCAGCAGTGTTCAGGCCTAGCTGCAGGGCTCCACTATCCAGGGCGTGGCTGCAGACAAAGTCGACCCTTCCCCCTTTAAGAGCTGGCCGGCGTCAGGGTGTCTGCTGTCAATCAAAACATGACCGCACCTGCGCTGCGCCCGGCCTCGGAGTTATCAGTCTGCACCGCCAGCTTAGCGCCTAAAGATAGGAGTGCAACGCCAGTTTCAGCGCTCGCCCAAACTCCTTGGCCAAAGCTACTGAATTTCGGCGAAGTGGCCTCCACTTTCCGGCGGGCGCTAACTTTAGCGCCCGCCCGACTTTACCGCCCCAAAAGTGGCTATACTGAATTTCTAGGCCTATATGTTTTGTATGTGTGATGGACTCAAGACTATTAATATATAAGATGTATGTAATAAAGATGAATTTGATGTGCATGGATCTCCCTGCTCAAGACAACAGAGCAAAACTTAACAAAGGAAACCTGCATAACAGGAAAGCTCCCCACAGAGATAGCATCGAAACTCACCATCGAAACTCAAGAGCCATTAAAAGGGGTTAACAAACAATTAACTTAATCAAGAAATGGCACCAGCCACTGCAGACAGACACATGTTGAAAGGAAAGCCAATCAAGAAATGCCATGAAACTAAGACCCAATCCTGGGGTCTTAGCAATTTAGACTAGAGACAATGGCCTAGAAATTGGGTATAGCCCCGCTTGGGGCGTTAGAATTGGCGCAGCGCAAAGTTTATAGCCAGACGCAACTTATCGCCACTTGGCGCGATATTGGGTTGCATCGCCCCTAAAGGTGATTGAGGCGCGAATTCAGGCATTACACGGGACTCCTAAGGAGCTAAACTTCCGGCGCAACCCAATATCGGAGCGGACGGGCGCAGCGCAGGTGCTCTCAATTACTGATGACCACGAGACTTCCAGGCGCTGGCCAGCTCTTAAAGGGGTGGGCCAGTCAGCTTCAGCATCCACACTCTGCACCTTGCAGGCCTCAGAATCGGCGCAGGCCCTTCTCTGGCGCTAGAAACTTGGACCAGATGGAGAAGGTGAGACAGAGAGGAGAGCGCTTCACCAATGAGGCTCTGGAGCAATTGGTGGCCGCAGTGGAGCGCCGGCGAGATGTTCTCTACCCAGACAATGGCAGGAGGCCGAATCATAAGGACTACCGACGAGCTTGGAGGGATGTATGCCAGAGGGTCAACTCCAGCAACATGGTGACCAGGAGCCCTGTCCAATGCAGAAAGAAATTCAACGACCTCACTCGGGTCGTGAGGGTGAGTGTTGTTTCTGCAAACTTCTGCATCCCTTCATTTGCACCTGACTTTATGGCTACAGGGTGGGCTGTGCCCCATTGGTCATCTGCCAGCAAGCACCCATGGCCCTTTCTGGGCACACACATGCACATTTGACTCAAGGCGTCATATAAGGGCTCTTGCAGCATGGGGGGCATGAGATGATCACTCAGGGCATCATGTAAGGGCTCTTCCACCATGGGGGGCATGAGATGATCACTCAGGGCATCATGTAACATAACTTCCCCTCCTTTCCCCTGCAGTCCAAGCTGGCGAGGATTGGCAAAGACCAGCTTCGCACCGGTGGAGGACCTCCACAAGTGGTCACTCTCACAGATCTCGAGGAGAGAGTCCACCAGATTCTTGGAGGATGTCTGAGTGGTCCTGTAACCACTGCAGCTGCCGACCCCATTGTCGACAGCGATGGTAAGGTTCTCACCTTTTACAACTGTCTCCTTCCAATTGTTCCCCCCGCCAGTATGCTTTCTCACTGTGGACCCATGTCATAGCCTTGCCGCAATCTGGCATCCCTTGCTGCCAAGCTGTCCTTTTGCTAAAGCCACTCTTCCACCTCCCTGCTTTCAGATGCTGCATCACCAGCTCGGGAGCCGGGCCCTCAAGCTGCCAGTGCCAGTGCCTCCGAAGGCTCAATGAGAAAATTACTGTCCAACAGAAGGTCAGCAACTCTCTCCAGCAATGATCAGAATGGCCAGCCCAAATGGCTGCAGCTTTTATACTAGTGCTGTCCCCTTTAAATAGCGCCCCCCGAGTCCGAGAAGGGCCTGGGAACGCTCCATCCAACTGTCACTAATAGTGCCAGGCGGAAAGGTTGCGGGCGCCACTGAATATCCGGTCCGGGGCGCCAACAAGGCATTGCACACTGAAATGACGTCATGATCTGCCTGCGCCCGCGGGCGAGCGCAAAGTGTTAGCGCCGGCGCTAAAACGATACTCAATATGGGAGGTGGCGCTATATTCACTGTGCCCGCCCGAAAATTGGGTAACGCCCCAATTCTCGGGCTCCTTAGGCGCTAATCACTGGCGCTACCAACCGAATTTCTAGGCCTAAGGACTTAAAAAGATATAAAAAAAGGAACCCAACGGCTCTCGCTCTCTCTGGATAACCACGCGGAAAAGCAGAAAGCCCTCCCTCTACAGACCAGACCAAGAAGTAAGGAAAAAGGCTGCGTGCATTGCTTGACTCAGGGAAGTATGAGTCTGTTTAAATCTAACCCATTACCTTACCTGTTGTACTCGAGTAGTGTCCTTAGGATACCAGTAGGCTATTGTTTTGATGTATATGAGTGTGTGTGTTTAATAAACTTATTCCAAATTGTTTCAAAAGAATTGGTCTTGCTGTCAATTTAATGCCAGTCGAAATAAAAAGCTTACAAAACTACTGAGCCACAGAAACAGATGATGAAAAGCTTGGTCAAAGAGGTAGGTTTTAAAGGAATCTTAAAGGAAGAGAGAGAGGTCGAGAGGCGGAGCGGTTTAAGGGAGGGAATTCCAGAGCATTGGGCCAAGACAGCTGAAAGCATGGCTGCCATTGGTGGAGCAATTTAAATCGGAGATGTGTAAGATGCCAGCATTGGAGGAGCGCAGCGATCTCAAAAGCTTGTAGGGCTGGAGGAGGTTACAGAGATAGGGAGGGGCGAGGCCATGGAGGGATTTGAAAACAAGGATGAGGATTTTAAAATTGAGGCGTTGTCGGACCGGGAGCCAGTGTAGGTCAGCAAGCACAGGGGTGATGGGTGAACGGGTCTTGGTGCGAGTTAAGATACGGGCAGCAGTGTTTTGGGTGAGTTTATGGAGGGTGGAAGATGGGAGGTCAGCCAGGGGAGCATTGGAGTTGTCAAGTCTAGAGGTAACAAAGGCATGGATGAAGGTTTCAACAGCAGATGAGCTGAGGAAGGGTCAGAGTCGGGTGATGTTACAGAGGTGGTGATGGAGCGGATATGTGGTCAGAAGCTCATCTCATGGTCAAACACAACACCAAGGTTGCGAACAGTCTGGCTCTGCTTCAGACGGTATAATGAAAGTCAGTAAACCAGCAGGTGCAGTACTTTATGAGTTATTATTAAATATAAAAAAGCTCAATTTCCTTCTTCTCTCCATGACATGTTATTTTTACCAGCAATGGGAAGAATTAGGTCTTTCATTCCACTTTTCAAGGATGTAGCTTTGAAATCCTTCAGCCAGGAGGCTCTGAAGAGAGAAAAGAGAACAGGAAATAAGGAAAACAGAAACAGAACAGCAGAAAAAATTTAACAGAAATGAACTAATAAAAAACAATAAAAGGCAAGAAATAAGAAATAAGAGTGTGAGAACCAGTGTTCTCACTGCCTGCTCACAGCACAGTGAAACTGCAGGAGGAAGAGCTTTACACATGTATTCAATGCAGGTACAGGGTTCTGTTCACAGGTCTCCCATCAGTGAAGCTTTTAATGATTGAAAAAGAGCTGAAGATGTCATCAACTTCTTTCAATCAGTAGAATATGAATGGTTACACTGTAGGCCATTGACGTTTTTTTTTACAGTTGTATTAAACATCTTCACTAGGAATCCATCCCAGAAGCTTAGAGGGTGAGAAGGTTGGATCTCAAACAAGCGTGCTAAGCTTGAATAAAGGAGACTATGAAGGTATGAGAGCGGAATTGAGTAGAGTGGATTGGGAAAATAGATTAAAGGGTAAGACGATACATGATCAGTGGTGTACATTTAAGGAGTTATTTTACAACTTCCAAAAAAAAAATATTCTACTGAGAAGAAAAGGGTGTAAAAGAAAAGACAGCCATCCATGGCTAAGTAAAGAAATTAAGGATAGTATTCGACTAAAAACAAGGGCATATAAGGTAGCCAAATCTAGTGGGAGGATAGAGGATTGGGAAAACTTTAAAAGACAGCAAAAAATAACAAAAAGATTGATTAAGAAAGGGAAGATAGATTATGAAAGTAAATTAGCAAAAAATATAAAAACAGATAGTAAGAGTTTTTATAGTTATATAAAAAGAAAAAGGGTGGCTAAAGTAAATGTTGGTCCCTTAGAGGATGAGACCGGGAAATTAATGGTGGGAAATATGGAGATGGCTAAAACACTGAATGAATATTTTACATCAGTCTTTACAGTAGAAGACACTAAGAATATCCCAACACTGGACAAACAGGGGGCTAAAGGGGGGGGAGGAGCTAAACACGATCAAAATCACTAAGGAAGTGGTACTCGGTAAAATAATGGGACTCAAGGCGGATAAATCACCTGGACCTGATGGCTTACATCCTAGGGTCTTGAGGGAAGTGGCGGTAGGGATTGTGGATGCATTGGTAATAATTTTCCAAAACTCCCTGTACTCAGCAAAGGTCCCGGCAGACTGGAAAACTGCTAATGTAACACCCTTATTTAAAAAGGGCAGTAGACAGAAGGCTGGAAACTATAGACCGGTTAGCCTAACATCTGTGGTAGGTAAAATTTTGGAGTCCATTATTAAGGAGACAGTAACAGGACATTTGGATAATCATAATTTAATAGGACAAAGTCAGCATAGTTTTATGAAGGGGAAGTCATGTTTGACAAATTTGCTGGAGTTCTTTGAGGAAGTAACGTATAGGGTGGATAAAGGGGAACCAGTGGACGTAGTGTATTTAGAATTCCAAAAGGCATTTGACAAGGTGCCACACAAAAGATTATTGCTTAAGATAAAAAATCACGGGATTGGGGGTAATATTCTGGCATGGATAGAGGATTGGCTATCTAACAGAAGGCAGAGAGTTGGGATAAATGGTTCATTCTCAGACTGGCAATCAGTAACTAGTGGTGTTCCGCAGGGGTCAGTGCTGGGTCCCCAACTCTTTACAATCTATATTAACGATTTGGAGGAGGAGACCGAGTGTAACATATCAAAGTTTGCAGATGATACTAAGATGGGAGGGAAAGTAGTGAGTGAGGAGGACATAAAAAACCTGCAAGGGGACATCGACAGGCTAAATAAGTGGGCAGAGATTTGGCAGATGGAATACAATACTGGAAAGTGTGAGGTTATGCACTTTGGCAGGAAAAATCGTAGAGCAAGTTATTATCTTAATGGCAAGAAACTGGAAAGTACTGAAGTACAAAGGGATCTGGGGGTCCTGGTGCACGAAACTCAAAAGGTTAGTATGCAGGTGCAGCAAGTGATTAAGAAGGCCAATGGAATGTTGCCTTTCATTGCTAGGGGGATAGAATATAAAAATAGGGAGGTATTGCTTCAGTTGTACAAGGTATTGGTGAGACCGCACCTGGAATACTGCGTACAGTTTTGATGTCCATACTTAAGAAAGGACATACTTGCTCTCGAGTCAGTACAAAGAAGGTTCACTCGGTTAATCCCGGGGATGAGGGGATGGACATATGAGGAGAGGTTGAGTAGATTGAGACTCTACTCATTGGAGTTCAGAAGAATGAGAGGCGATCTTATTGAAACATATAAGATTGTGAAGGGGTTGGATCGGGTGGATGCAGGGAAGATGTTCCCGATGATGGGTGAAACTAGAACTAGGGGGCATAGTCTTAGAATAAGGGGCTGCTCTTTCAAAACTGAGATGAGGAGGAACTACTTCACTCAGAGGGTGGTAGGTCCATGGAATATGCTGCCCCAAAAAGCTGTAGAAGCTACATCATTACATAAATTTAAAACAGAAATAGACAGTTTCCTAGAAGTAAAGGGAATTAAGGGTTACGGGGAGCGGGCAGGAATTTGGACATGAGTCTAGGTTCGGATCGGTCATGGCCCTGTGGGTAGCGGAGCGGGCCCAGGGGCCGTGTAGCCTGATCCTGCTCCTATTTCGTGTGTCTAATTCTGTTAGATTCAGGAGATGGTTCTGTGATAGTGGATTGGCGGTTAGGATCAGATCAGCCATGATTTTATTGAATGGCGGAGCAGGCTCGAGGGGCCGATTGGCCTACTCCTGCTCCTATTTCTTATGTTCTTATGTTCTAAGCTGTTTATGTATCATCTCCAGCTGCAGATGCATCTCCTCCATTGGTGTTTCACATGTAGTTAACCTGTGCTCACTGTTTGTACACCAGCTTGATCACACCCTTTGAAAGCAGTTCCTGGAGGCTGGCGATGGGCAGAGTGTAATGATCAGTAACCTGTCATTCTGGAATGGTACACTAGGTGGTGCTGTATGTATATAAGAGTGGGCTACCCAGGATGCACTAGGCTACCCACAAGGCGGCAGTCAAGATGGATGCCTCTACAGATACTGTACCTAGTCCACATGTGCTCAGTAAAGTGTCTAGCAAAAGCTAGCTGTTGTTAATAAAAATGACTAGTTATTAATGAACATAGCTTGGTACCAGGATTGGTAAGATCTGCTGAATATTGTGCAACGCGACATGGAGAATTTGAAGCCACCAGAACGTTTGAAACTCACAGGAAATGTCGACTACAATTGGCAGACTTTTAAACAACAATTCGAACTCTACATTGCTGCCATCGGGTACGGTACGAAGCCAGACGCAAGGAAAATAGCGTTGCTGCTCACGGTTGCAGGCCCACAGGCGATAGAGGTATTTAATACATTAGTATTTAATCCAGAGGAGAACAGAGGAAAATTAGACGATGTACTAAAGAAGTTTGATACACGTTGTTCTCCCAAAAAGAATGAAACCTATGAGAGGTACATCTTCTGTTCTCGGACACAGCAGCAAAATGAGACTTTTGATAGCTTTATAACTGATCTGAAACTGAAAGCACAGACATGTAATTTCTCTGAGCTGAAAGCATCCATGATTCGTGACCAGATTGTGTTTGGTATTCATGATAAAAAGTCAGGGAACGTCTGTTGAGAGAAACCGAACTAACATTGGAAATTGCTGTGAAAATATGCCAAGCCAGCGAGCTAGCTCGAAAGCACGCGAAGACTTTCAGTGAAATTAATAATGATGCGATTGTAATGAGTGATAATGCTGCTGTCGGTGCTGTGTCCTACAAGGGGAAGAAACGTGGGCAGAACAGAAATTAAAAGCAATCAGAGGATGAAATTTTTAATTGTAAACGCTGTGGTTACAAACACCAGTTAAGACAATGCCCAGCGTTTGGAAAAATGTGCACAAAGTGTAATGGAAAGAATCACTTTGCCAAACAATGCTTTTCAAAAGTAAAAACAAAGAAAGGGCAACGGGTTAATGTGATTGAGGACACTGATTTAAGTGAGACATTTTTTGTACGAATGGTGTCATGTGACAATGTCAAAAATGATACAGAAAATGTGCAGCCCTCAGATATGGACAATGCTGAACATAAAATTAATGCAGTAAAAGAGGACAAATGGATGATCACACTGCAGATAAATGGAGCATTAGTTACATTGAAACTGGACACTGGGGCAAAAGCAAACTTAATCAGTATGAGTGACATTAAAAACATGAAAGAAAAGCCCAAAATACAGAAAAAGTCAGTACTACTGAAGGACTATAATGGACAGAAAATAGATAGCTTAGGTGTATGCAGACTTAAAGTGACAGTCAAAGACAAAGTGCATCATCTCATGTTTTCTGTTGTGGCTGAAGGACTTGATTCACTACTGGGTGACAAAGCTTGTGAGGACCTAGAACTGGTCAAGAGAGAATACCGTATAAACTGTGCCATAAGCAGACCAGATGACTCAGTGGATTCTGTAGTAAATAATTTCCAGGATGTGTTCAAAGGATTTGGAGTTCGACCATTCACTTGCAAGATCCAGCTAAAGGAGGATGCTCAGCCAGTGGTACATGCTCCACAAAGAGTTCCAGCACCCCTGCGTGACCGGCTCAAGAATGAACTGGACAGAACGACCACACTAGGAGTCATCAGGAAAGTCGAAGAGCCAACAGACTGGGTTAACTCCATGGTATGTGTAAAGAAAAAGAACAATGATCTAAGAATATGCATGGATCCAAAGAACTTAAATGCAAACATAAAACGTGAACACTACCAGATTCCCAAGCGAGAAGAAATCACCAGTGAAATGTCAGGTGCCAGATACTTTACAAAGCTCGATGCCTCACAAGGATTTTGGCAACTAAAACTGGATGAAGAGAGCACCAAATACTGTACCTTCAACACACCATTTGGCAGGTATTGTTTCCTCAGAATGCCTTTCGGGATAATATCTGATGTAAGAAAAAGGAGGCTTACCATCAAGTAACTTTAAAGTAAGCTTTAAGTAACTTATAAACACACTATATACAAGAGAGGTCTTTACCATGCCTCTGGTAGAAGCCTCTTACAATACTGAACAGACCAGTATTTATACCAGTCCAACAGGAAGTGACACATGACAGGAAGTGAGGTATGTACACAGTTCATAGTTCATAGTTCACAGTTCACAGGAAGTGATGACACAACTTCCCGGAAGTTATTATTTTTATCACATTCTTCCCTCCTGCAGGTTTAGGAGGCTGTGGTCTACCTTTTGGTCCGCAGCCGCCGAACAAGGAAGAGTCGCACCCGTTTGGATTCCCGTCGTAGAGGGTCGCTGGTCCGCTTACATGCGGTTGGCCATTGGCCAGAGCCCGTGTGGCCTGGATTGCCCTGTGAAGGGTCGGGGAGATCATGGCTTCGAGTACGAGCCCCAATAGGTTCAAAGTCAGACTGCCTCTGTTCAGAGGGAGGTGCAGAGCTGGTCTGTGGCAGACCAGTACTTTCATGCGTGGTACTGGGAGGGTCGCAACCTTGAGCACAGGGTTCTACCGGCACCAAGCTAGTTGGTGTCCGATCAGGATCCTGGAGAGGGGTACCCGATAGGTCCCAAGAGTTTCCTGGTGAAATGCCATCACCCGATGTCCCACTAGGTCCTGGTGGGCAGGGAGCCAGATCCCGTAATGATACGGTAGATTCTCGGCCGTCGGAATATCGTATGTTTGCATAGGTGGGGTTGGCATCGGTTAGTTCGACCTCGTCTACAAGAGGGTCATTTTTAGACGTCCGAACGTATCTTCGGAGTAATACAGGTCCAGGAGTAGTTAGCCATGACGGGAGTGATGTCCCAGGAGATGAGCGACGCTGGAATCCAAAGAACCGCTCATGAGGTGTAGTATTTGTGGCTGTAGAAAGCAGGGACCGTATAGAGTGCAATGCATCTGGAAGCACTGTTTCCCATTGCTGGTCTGGTAGGCCCCGAGATCTTAAAGCGAGACGTACGGAATTCCAGATGATACCGTTATACCTCTCTACCTGCCCATTTCCGATGGGATGGTATGGTGTTGTTTTGCTTGTAGCAATTCCCCGTTCTGAGAGGTAGTCCTTGAGTTCCCTCGACATAAAGGATGGACCCCGATCTGAGTGAATATAAGCCGGCATGCCACAGAGAGAAAATACCTGCTCAAGGCAGCAGATTACGGTGGACGCCAGCATATTGGAGCAGGGGAAGGCAAACGGAAAACGTGAATATTCGTCGATCATGGCGAGCAAATATGTGTTCCGAGTTGAAGAGGGCACTGGGCCCTTAAAATCGATGCTAAGTCGTTGCATCGGTTGGGTTGCATGTATGAGTATACCATCTGAGGGGCGGAAGAACTGAGGTTTTAATTCCGCACAAAGCCGGCATTCTGAGCATATTTTCTTTACATCTCCAGTGGAAAAAGGGAGATTCCGTGATCGTACGAAATGTAGCATGCGCGTAACGCCAGGATGGCACAAACCATTGTGGACATCCATGAGGGTGGAGGATGACATAGTGGAGCAGAATGCCCGTGTGAGGGTGTCCGGGGCCACATTCTCCTTGCCAGGCCGATAGAGAATGGTATAACCAAAAGAGGCCAGTTCCATCCTCCAAAGTTGTATTTTATTATTCTTAATTTTGGTTCGTTTTCGATTATCGAGCATGAAGGCGACTGATCGTTGGTCCGTGATCAATGTAAAGTGCTGGCGAGCTAGAAAATGGTTCCACTTCCGTACTGCCTCTATGATGGCTGTGGCTTCTTTCTCAACCGGAGGATAATGTAGCTCGGCACCTTGTAAGGTCCTGGACATAAATGCTACAGGACGACCTTCCTGATTCAGAGTAGCCGAGATCGCCACCTCCGAGGCATCACATTCAACCACGAAAGGGAGATTCTCATCAATGGAGTGAAGAGCCGCTTTCTCCAACTGTTTTTTGAGAAGGTTAAAGGCTGCAACAGCCACTGTTCCCAGTGGAAATGATCTAGCATGCAGCAAGGGTTGGATTTTGTCCGAAAAATGAGGAATCCATTTAGCGTAGTATGCAAACAGACCGAGAGCCCGACGTAAAGAAGCCGGATTCTTAGGTGACGGGAGCTCTTGGAGCGGGCGAAGTCTTTCTGGGTCTGGCTTAATGATACCATTGCCTACGCAGTAGCCAAGGATGTTGATGGTCGGTTGCGACTCAACAGATTTGGATTCATTCAGGGTCAAATTACGGCGATGGAGGGCATCCCGAAATTTTTGGAGGTTGGAGTCGTGTTCCTGTTGATCGTGACCTGCAATGGTAATGTTATCAAGATAGGGAAAAATGTCCCTTAGGTTTTCCTGCTTAACCAGGCCATCCATTGCCCGTTGAAAGACAGCCACTCCATTAGTAACCCCGAATGGGAGGCGACGAAATTGGTACAGCCGTCCATTAGCCTCAAAGGCTGTGTACTGCTTATCTGAGACCTTCAAGGGTAACTGATGATAGGCACTTTTTAAATCGTAAGTTGAGAACACTTTGTATTCGGCCAGTTTATTAACCATATCATCAATGCGTGGCAATGGGTAGGCGTCCAAGTCGGTATATTGATTGATGGTTTGCGAATAATCGATGCATAGTCGCTGTTTGTGAGGTTTTAGAGGGTTCTTGACAATGACGACTTGAGCCCGCCAGGGCGACGAACATGGTTCAATGATATCCTCTGCTAGAAGTCGAGAGATTTCAGCCGCAATAAAAGATTGGTCTTCCTGATTAAAGCGCCGCGATTTCGTTATTATCGGTTGGCATTGAGGCGGAATACTGGCAAATAATGAGGGTTCATCAAGTGAAGCTGCTGATAATGCACAAAATGGTAATTTAGACGGTATATTAGAAATAGTAAGTCCGGGTTTGGATCCACCAAACTCAATGGTGAGTTTCTTATGCTGTTTTTGGAAGTCCAGTCCTAAGAGGAGATCACTACATAAGTCCTTGAGCACCGAAAGTCGGGTGGAGGGATACATACGACCATGAAGTGTCATATCAACAACACAAAAGCCGGAGATTCTGGTATTAAGTGATGACTGGGCCATCGCAATTGCCTGGTCCGATGGGAAGACATGTAGTTTCAATTTCGCAACAATCTGTTCCTTAATGAAACTATCAGTACTTCCTGAGTCAATTAAGGCATCTAAGGTATGCCCTTTAATTGAAATTTTTGTGGCAGCATGAGACAGGTTCTGTGGGCAAGCAGCTGTAATTGGTGTCGTTGCACAGAGAGTGGCTAAAACTCTCGGTGTGCTTCTTCGGGAGAGAGCTCGAGAGGAAGCTTGATAGGTCCTAGCTGGAGCATCTTGATAGGCCCTAATTGGGGCAGTTCGGTAGGCCTTAGCTGGATTGGCCCTCGTAGAGGCCCTTGATAGGCAAACTTTAGCAAAGTGTCCTTTTTTCCCGCAATAACTGCAGATTGCATTGCGAGCAGGGCAGGTTTTCCTAGGGTGAAAAGCATCTCCACAAAAGAAGCATTCCTTCCTAGATTGCCAAGAGGCTGCTAAAGTGGGGTCGTCCTTCTCTTCTTCATCAGAATTATCAGAATTAGATTCCCCCATGATAGGGTTCACCTGAGACCGCTTGAATTGTCTGGTTGCAGCTACAGCAGCAGATCGAGATCTGGGCAGCTGATAGAGGTCTGCATTTCTCTTTGCCAAATCCAGTGAACAAGCTAGGTCAAAAGCTTTTTGTAGCTCAAGTGTTTTACTTTCTAGTAGACACTGGCGTATAAATGGAGAGGCAATCCCGCAGATGAAAGCATCACGAATCATTTCTTGGCGGTACAGCTCAGCTGAGGCTGCCTGAAAGTTACAATCTACGCTGAGCCTGCGAAGTTCTTGCAGGAATTCGTCAATTGATTCCCCTGGCCCTTGTCGGGCTGTGGCCAGTAGATGTCTAGCATAGACCTCATTTGGGGTCTTGGCATACAGTTTCTTAAGTGCCCGAATCACCTCATCGTAATTATCCCATTCATCAACATATTCGAACACTTTTGGGGTCACATAATTGATAAGTATCTTCAATCTAGCAGGAGCATCCGCTTCACATTCATCCAGAAAATTCTCAAAAGTACGGTACCAATGCTTCCATACCCTGCCAGCTGCTGGTGCATTCGGGTCCAAGTCCAGACGAATAGGTCTAAGGATTTTCTCCATGATGGGTGGTTCCCTGGATCCTTAATTCCGAGTTTGTCTGAAGGTCTAGTATTCGTGAGTGTAAATACTAAGTTACTTAAATTGATGTAAGAAAAAGGAGGCTTACCATCAAGTAACTTTAAAGTAAGCTTTAAGTAACTTATAAACACACTATATACAAGAGAGGTCTTTACCATGCCTCTGGTAGAAGCCTCTTACAATACTGAACAGACCAGTATTTATACCAGTCCAACAGGAAGTGACACATGACAGGAAGTGAGGTATGTACATAGTTCATAGTTCACAGTTCACAGGAAGTGATGACATAACTTCCCGGAAGTTATTATTTTTATCACAATATCTGCATCTGAAATCTTTCATAGAGCGATGGAACACATAATTGAAGGTCTGGAAGGAGTTCGGGTCTATGTTGATGACATCATCATCTGGGGCTCCACACTGAAAGAACACAATGAGAGACTGACTAAAGTGCTACAGAGCATACGCCGGAATGGACTGAAGCTCAACAAAGCCAAGTGTCAGTTTGGCGTCCAGGAAGTCACTTTCCTAGGAGATAATCTATCTGGTAAAGGAATAGAGCCAGATATGGAAAAAGTAAACGCCATACACAAAATGCCCCGACCTACTGACAAAAAAGGAGTGCTACGCATCATGGGGATGATAAACTTCATTGGAAAGTTCATTCCTAACTTGTCAGCCAAGACAGCCTGTCTGCGAGACCTGCTACGTAAAACAAATGAGTTCGCATGGACAGAAAGACATGAACAAGAGTGGATAAACCTCAAAACAGTGCTGACAACCACACCTGTACTCACCTTCTTTGACCCAACAAAGAGAATCAAAGTGTCAACGGATGCATCAAAAGATGGCCTAGGTGGGGTCTTGCTACAAGCAGAGGGTGAAGATTGGAAGCCTGTTGCCTATGTCTCCAGGTCTATGACTGATAGACCTGGAGACATAGGCAACAGGCTTCCAATCTTCACCATTAGGGACAAAAGTGGCAATCTGTGTGTGGAGCCGGAAGATGTAGGAGGGGTTCTAAATGAATTTTTTGCATCTGTTTTCACTATGGAGAAGGACGATGTAGACATAGAAATAGGGCGGGGGGACTGTGATATGCTCGAACATATTAACATCGAGAGGGAGGAGGTATTGGCGGTTTTAGCTGGCCTAAAAATGGATAAATCCCCAGGCCCGGATGAAATGTATCCCAGGCTGCTGTGTGAGGCAAAGGAGGAGATTGCGGGGGCTCTAACACATATATTCAGGACCTCTCTGGCCACAGGGGATGTGCCAGAGGACTGGAGAACCGCTAATGTAGTACCATTATTCATGAAGGGTAGTAGGGAAAAACCGGGGAACTACAGGCCAGTGAGCCTAACATCAGTGGTAGGAAAATTATTGGAAAAAATCCTGAGGGACAAAATTTGTCTCCACTTGGAGAGGCAAGGATTAATCAGGGATAGTCAACATGGCTTTGTCAAGGGAAGATCATGTCTGACTAATTTGATTGAATTTTTTGAGGGGGTGACTAGGTGTGTGGATGAGGGTAACGCAGTGGATGTGGTATACATGGATTTCAGTAAGGCCTTCGATAAAGTCCCGCACAGGAGACTGGTCAAGAAGGTAAGAGCCCATGGAATCCAGGGTGCCTTGGCACATTGGATACAAAACTGGCTTAGTGGCAGAAGGCAGAGGGTGATGGTCGAAGGTTGTTTTTGTGACTGGAAGCCTGTGGCCAGTGGGGTACCACAGGGATCGGTGCTGGGTCCCTTGCTGTTTGTGGTCTACATTAATGACTTGGATATGAATGTAAAGGGTATGATCAGTAAGTTCGCGGATGATACAAAAATTGGTAGGGTGGTAAATAGCGAGGAGGGTAGCCTCAGTCTGCAGGACGATATAGATGGGTTGGTCAGATGGGCGGAACAGTGGCAAATGGAATTTAACCCGGAAAAGTGCGAGGTGATGCACTTTGGGGGGACTAACAAGGCAAAGGAATACACAATGAATGGAAAGACCCTAGGCAAGACGGAGGGTCAGAGGGATCTGGGTGTGCAAGTACACAGATCCCTGAAGGCGGCGGAACAGGTGGATAAGGTGGTAAAAAAGGCTTATGGGATACTTGCCTTCATTAGCCGAGGCACTGAATATAAGAGCAAGGAGGTTATGATGGAGCTGTATAAAACACTGGTTAGGCCACAGCTGGAATACTGTGTGCAGTTCTGGTCGCCACACTACAGGAAGGATGTGATCGCATTAGAGAGGGTGCAGAGGAGGTTCACCAGGATGTTACCAGGGCTGGAGCGCTTCGGCTATGAAGAGAGACTGGGCAGATTGGGTTTGTTTTCCTTGGAGCAGAGGAGGCTGAGGGGGGACATGATTGAGGTGTACAAAATTATGAGGGGCATAGATAGGATGGATGCTGAGGAGCTTTTTCCCTTAGTAGAGGGGTCAATAACTAGGGGGCATAGATTCAAGGTAAAGGGCGGGAGGTTTAGAGGGGATTTGAGAAAGAACTTTTTCACCCAGAGGGTGGTTGGAGTCTGGAACTCACTGCCTGAAAGGGTTGTGGAGGCAGAAACCCTCACAACATTTAAGAAGCATTTGGATGTGCACTTGAAATGCCATAGCATACAAGGCTACGGGCCAAATGCTGGAATATGGGATTAGATTAGGCAGGGCTTGATGGCCGGCGCGGACACGATGGGCCGAAGGGCCTCTATCCGTGCTGTATTACTCTATGACTCTATGACTCTATCTATGATACTGAGCGTCGATATGCCCAGATTGAAAAGGAATGTCTAGGCTTGGTAGTTGGACTAGAAAAGTTTCATGGCTACATATATGGACTTCCCACCTTCACAGTTGAGACAGACCACAGCCCACTGGTTGCCATCATAAAAAAGAACCTGAATGAGATGTCTCCAAGGATTCAACGACTCATGATGAAGCTGCAAAGATATGACTTTGAATTGATCTACACACCAGGCAAATACATAGTGTTTGCAGATGCACTATCCCGAGCACCCACAATGAGTCATGTGAGCTCTACTAAAGAAGACGTGGATGTTCATGTGAGTATGGTCACTGCTGCGCTGCCCGTGTCAGACACAAAATCAAAGCAAATAGCAGAAGAAACAGTAAAAGATACAGTATTACAAACAGTAATAGAGAACATTCATCATGGTTGGCCAAAAGGTTCCTGTCCAAAATACTTTCACATAAGGTCAGAATTGAGTGTCGCAAGTGGACTATTACTAAAACAGAACAGAATAGTAATTCCACAGACTCTACGTCAAGACATGCTCAAAAGGATTCATGAGGGACACCTCGGAATTGAAAAATGCAAAAGGAGGGCAAGAGACACTGTTTATTGGCCTGGCATAAATAAGGACATTGAGAACATGATAGGCAAATGTGAGACATGTCAGAAACACCAAAACAAACAAGCAAAGGAACCAATGATAGTAGCTGACATACCAACAGCACCATGGCAAAAGGTTGGTATGGACCTTTTTCATTTAAATGGTAAAGACTATCTAATAGTGATTGACTACTATTCTAACTATCCTGAGATGGCACTGCTCTCAAGCACCACAGCAAGCAGTGTCATAATGCATGTTAAATCCATCTTCGCCAGACATGGAATTCCCAGGATTGCCGTTAGCGACAATGGTCCGTGCTTCAACTGTAAGGAGTGGCAACAGTTTGCAGCACATTATGACTTTCAACACATCACATCCAGTCCTTTGTATGCTCAGTCGAATGGTAAGGCAGAGAAAGGTGTTCAAGTTCTCAAGCAGCTACTGAAGAAAGCGACAGAAAGCAAGTCTGATCCTTATCTCGCCCTGCTGAGCTACCGAGCCTCACCTTTAGACTCTGGTTCTTCACCTGCTGAACTCCTAATGGGTCGCAAGTTGCGTACCACGCTACCCTGCTGTGCAAAAGAAAAGCAGAGTAAGGAACTGAGACAGAGACTTCAACTGTTAAAGCTGAAACAGAAATCATACTATGACAAGTCATCCAAAACTCTGAAACCATTGACAAGGGATGATGTTGTCAGGATTGAGGATCCAGATGCATGGAACAGGAAAGCTACAGTTCTTGAGGAAGTAGGACCAAGGTCATACACTGTTAGAACTGAGGAAGGACAGATTCTCAGGAGGAACCGCCGTTCCCTCCTAAAAACACAAGACTATCAAAGAGCAAATCGATGACAATGCCGCAACTGAATCTTGTCACTCACCACCAGAACAATCTAACACAAATACACATACAGGCTCTCATGAAAACACATCAGACTTACCTGTGCTGAGAAGATCCACACGTGAAGTAAAAAAGCCTGATAGACTTAATCTTTGAGTACAAAGAAAACTACATTGAAAATGTATTGACTGTTGAAGATGTTTATGTTGTTATTGATTGATATTGATTGATACTGATTTTGTTTAACCTCAAAGAAAGGGGGAAGTAATGATCAGTAACCTGTCATTCTGGAATGGTACACTAGGTGGTGCTGTATGTATATAAGAGTGGGCTACCCAGGATGCACTAGGCTACCCACAAGGCGGCAGTCAAGATGGATGCCTCTACAGATACTGTACCTAGTCCACATGTGCTCAATAAAGTGTCTAGCAAAAGCTAGCTGTTCTTAATAAAAACGACTAGTTATTAATGAACATAACACAAAGAACCTCTGATCATTAGTCTTTCAGAGACGAATTATTTGAGCCATGATTTTGGCAATGCGCACTTCCTCATCAATGCATGATGGCATTCACAATCTATCTTAGGATAAAGTCAAACTATTTTATCAGGTAGTGAATTTCAGGCTCCCAATCTTCACATTCTAGATACCATAAAGCTTCATCAACTTCAATATCACTCAACTTGTTGTCAACCTTTCATTCTGATCTTCCACCACATCTTTACTCATCCTCATGTAGTTTTTCCAGCAAGAAAGCATCCTATCACCTACTGAGGCACTGGTCTTCACATAATGACATACATGCTCTACCCATTGCAATGGGCACAATGTCATTACAAGAAGACACTGTGTTGTGTGCGGAGAATGGAGTATCATTGAAACTGGCCCCTCCCTCCCCAGTTATGTTGTCAACAAAATTTGCATTCTTCATTTTGAGAGGCTGCTTTCTTTTATAAACTGGAATGTAATTATCTTCTTAGCTAGAAAATCCAGTCAGCTGGAATGATAAACAGGGTTTCTTTTAAAAAGAAATATTGAGAAACCAGAGCCACTGAAATTAAACCTTGGTGTGGGGTGGATCAACAACTTTTTAAAGATTGGAAAAATGTACCCAGCAAAGAGTCATAATTGTTCCTCCCCTTTTATAATAAAGTCCGAGGAAAGTACAGGCAAAAGTAAATCCTGACTACTCGCCTCAGAACTGGCACCATCTACACCTACAAAAAACACTCACACTTATGCCATGATGCTTTCAAAGCTCTTAATCTGCAACTTTTCAGGTTCTGCCTAGGATCCCAGTCTCAGCTGTGCCGTCCTGGTGAGGCATCAAAGGGAGGATGTTTGAAGTTGGACAGAAAGTCGAGCCAGGCTGTATTTACACATGTCCTTCTGGCCAATGACAGTGTTTATCAAAGATCTGACAGGATCTCAGTTGTTCACCAGGGATGGGCGGTGGTACAGTCTAAGAAAGGGGAAGTGAAAATAACTCAAATACTTTCACTTTCAAAAAATATATTTTTCCAAGAAATTAAATACACATTTTAAATTTCCGGTAACAAGGTTTTAAAAAAAGGCCACTATTTAATGATTCGTTTTTGTGGAAAAAACCTCAGACTCAAATGAATCATTACAACGACAACAACAATATGCATTTTTTATGACACATGCACAAATGGAAAAGTATAAGCGGCTCCTTCACGGAAGGTGCAATGTTACTTTAATCCAATCATTATATTCCATTTTGGAAAAGCAAATCAAGTGGGAAAAGTTATCTGATCCGAGGACAGGGAAATATTATTTGGCTGTAGCTTTGTGTAATAATTTAGTGCCATGATCCAATAGTGCATTAAAAAACTCAAATAAGAGAGATGATCCCAATAAGAGTAATAATAATGCAGCATTGATAAAAGTTACTGTTTAACTGAGATACCGCAAAGACTTGACCTCAAAGACTCAAAGCAACACATTGTATGCTATTGCATAAAGTATATTTAATTGATTATAAGCTTAAAGTTCACAGTAACATTGTAGACATGATCAATAACTGCATAAAATTACTAAATCCAATTCCTTAATATTCAACACAAACCTCTTAACATAAATGATTGAGGTTGAAAGCTCACATCCCTTGGTGACATTTGATAATTGATCAATCTGTTCATTCAACACAATGGTATCAGTGTCTCTCAGTAACAGTTGAAACCAAGCTCCTGTGGTGTTAATCTATTAGTGCCTTTAAAGGTGTTTTTCCATTCACCTGTGCACTTGTTCCCAGTTAGATAGAACAGTTTTCATGTGACACTCTCAATATTTTACACATTTCAGTTGGGTGCTGGACTCTGGGCCTCGTTGTGTAATTGAGACCCAATTGCATTCTAGTAAAGTATTTCCTGTTAAAACTAAAAGGCTTAAAATATGTATTTTATTACACTGGTTTAATCTGCTTAATGTAATTTAAATAATGAATTAAATTTTTCAGCAGGTTTGAAGCCCCTTGGATTTACCAAGTCAGATTGTTGGAGCCCGATTTTTATGGAGGAGGTGGGATGAGAGCTGGTCAGCAGCTTTCGGACGCGCTCCCGGATGCCGCCAGCGCGCAGTTCCGATTTTTGCTCCATTGGCCTCATTACGGCCGACGTGCGGGTCCCTCCAGGCAATTACTTGGAACATGTCAGTTTCGCGCGTCTGATGACACGTTTTTGGAGTAAAAATTTAAAGGGGCCATGTCCCCTTTGCAACAAATGTCACTGGCATGGCTTGGGGCTGTATTATCTAGAAAGGGGAGTTGACAACGGCTGGTGTGAACACAAATAATTGATTGAAATTGCTGGTCATATTATTCCAGAAAGACATTTATAAATTTTTTATCTATCAATGTGTCTAAGAAATGAAAACTATGCCAGATGTGTTCCAATCATTGGCTTAGTAAAAATAATGGCCCTGAAATTAGGATCGGGAGCTTGCCGCGCCTGCAAGCCCCCGATGTTCACTTACCCAGCGCGCTGACATTTTAATTCTGGCCCACATTGCATTTCCTCTGACTGGCCCGCTTGAGGTCCTGCTTCGCTGTGCGTGCGTGACCCAGCGGCGTACTTAGTGCGATGATCCGGCTGGGATCACGTGAGCACAGGGCAACCAATGGGAGGTTGCAAAAGTTCATTCATGAGTTTGACAGTAAGAGCTGTCAAACTCATGAAAACTCCTGGCCCCAAAACACTACTTACACCTGAAAGAAAATGTAAAAAAACATTGCACTACTTAAATGAACCATAAAGAACTCTGAAAAACTATTTAAACAATAATTTTAAAATTTGAAAAAAAAAATTATATAAAAAATCGGGGCTAAAACTAAACTTACCTTACTGTAAATTCTTTAAAAATAACAAACCTGTGGGAAAAGAAATTCTCAATTGTATTAATAGACCACTTACCTGAAAAACTAAGTACTTACATGTGGTTTTTCAATGCGTAAAGACTGGAGGCCTTTACACACGCGCAACTCTGAAAAAAAAAGGAATTTCACTGCGCACGCACTGCCTGTGCAGTCGCGCGCATTCTGCCTCTTAACCCCTTGGGTCAGAGGACAGGAAATGCCGGTTTTCAGTGCATGCGCTATGCATGCTGAAAACCGGCAATTCCTCCGGGCACACGCGTGAGTACCCCGTCCGTACTCACGCGTTGTGACAGGAATTATGGGCCAATGTTTTTTTCTCTTAAAGGTGCTGGCTGCTGCAGGAATGGCAGCCCCAAAAACTAAGGCTGCAGCCAGGTTCAATGAGGGCTCTCTCCATGCTCTTGTGGAGTGAGTTAGAGAATGTCAGGAGGTCCTCTTCCCTGGAAACGGAAGGAGGAGGCCTCCTCAGCAAACCAAAGCAGCTTGGCTGCAAAGGGTTTTTGACAAAGGGTTTTGACCCAAAACGTTGACTCTATATTCTCTCCACGGATGTTGCCTGGCCTGCTGTGTTTTTCCAGCATTTTCTGTTGTTATTTCGGATTTCCAGCATCTGCAGTATTTTGTTATCGTCGCAGCTTGGCTGCAAATTGCTCAGGAGGTGAATTTGAGGTCCGCGTGCAGGCGCACATAGGTTTAGTGTTGAAAAGGAATTAATGATCTGCTGAGACCACCGAAAGAGTGGCCTCTGTGTTCTGAGATATGGAAGTTCAAGAGTGAGGGCTCAGGGCAAATGCCATGTAGAATGTTACGTAGCAATTTTAGGAAAAGGGAAAAAAGGGTTGTTCATTTTTTGGAATACAAAATCATTTGTCCAGTAGGAGGTGCCATTGTCTAGTCCAAAGTGGAGAAGAACATTTGAGAGGAGAAGTAGAGAAAAATAATGTGAACATCACAGGGACTGTTGGAAAACCAGCCAAAATCATAGGTTATAACACAGCCAACAACATAAAGACTAGATTTTGCCTGCACATGTGACAGAAATGAACCAGGGCTAGGTTGCCATTGTAGTTGATGAAACATAGCCTGCAGCAAGCACCACTGGAGCTGCCCCTCCCCTCAGACAAGTGACAGTTCAAAACTTAAAGGGCTAGAAATTCGGTACCCTCGCATTTCCCGTTAGCACCCGGGTGGGGCGCTAAGGGCTTATCGCCCGGGCGTGGCGATTCCAATGATGCCCGCATAATTCATTTGGCATTTAGCGCCGGCGCTATCACTTAGCGCTTGGCCTTCTCGCACCGCTCAGACTGTGACATCAATGAGTGTGCTACGCCCCGTTAGCGCCCCGGATGTGAAATTCATTCACTTTCCCTGACTTACTGCCTGGCGCTGAAATGCCAGAAATAGCAGACGTTGATACCTGGGATTGCCGCTGCCGGGGCACTATTTAAAGGAATCACCTACTGGGTCACTGGGAGGCCAGATTCATTGCTGGTTGTCAGATAGTGTTTTGGCTGCGTTCACATTTTCTCAATGTTTGCTTTGTTGCTGCTCTAACAGTTTCTTCACTTGTATTGCTCTGAACATTTCTACATTCTCTTTTCTCTCATTTATGGGGGCTGTACTGGCACTCCACCTTGCCCTCCGGCAACTCCGTCAGAGGCAGCAGATGCAGAGACAGAGATTGCCAAATGAGGCCAGAGGTAGGAGGAGGGCCGACAGACCTCGCGACAGGAGGCCTTACCCTCCCAGGGTTTTCCAGGAGCACTTCTCCTACATTCATCTCTCAGAGGAGCAGTGTCTTAGAAGGCGCTGCTTCAGCAAGGAGGTGGTCACAGAGCTCTGCCACCTCCTGCAGCCAGACCTCCAGCCTCAGCTCAGGACCAGGACGTCTCTCTCAGTGGCAGTTAACGTCACAGTCGCTCTCAATTTCTACCCCAACGGCTCCTTCCAGGCTTCAACACGGCATATTGCAAACATTTCGCAGTTCGCCATCCATTACTACATCCGGGAGGTAACAGACGTTCTCTACAGAAGAAGAACGGAGTACATCTCATTCCCCATGACCAGAGAGAAGCAGGATGAATGCTCATGTGGTTATGCAAGGATAGCGGGCTTCCCCATGGTTCAGGGCACCATTGAATGCACCCACGTGGCATTGCGGGCACCTCATCACAATGCAGAGGCATTCCATAACTACAAACGTGCAGTTGGTGTGCGACTACAAACAGCGCATCCTCGCCGTCAATGCCCGCTATCCTGGTAGCAGCCAGGATGCATTCATCCTGCACCAGACTGGTGTCCCAGCATTGTTCCACCCATCACCTGAAGCTCGTGGCTGGCTACTCGGGGACAAGGGTTATCCACTTGCCACCTGGCTAATGACACCCCTCCGCAACCCCAACACTCCTGCTCAGCACGCATACAATGACAGCCATACCACCACCAGGAACCTGATAGAACAGACTATCAGCGGGCTACAGCAACAGTTCCGCTGCCTTGACCGCTCTGGAGGAGCCCTGCAGTACTACCCTGATCAGGTATCCCTCTTCATCGTTGTGTGCTGCATGCTGCACAACCTGGCCATTCTGAGGGCCCAGCCATTGCCACCAGGGATTGCAGGTCCACCTCAGGAGGAGGAAGAGGGACAGGAGGAGGAGGAGGCAGAGGAGGAGGATGAAGAGGAGGAGGAGCAGCAGCAACGGAGGAGGGAGGCACTCAATCTTGCTTCTGCAAGGGCCGTGCATGAGCGCCTCATTACACAGCGCTTCCAATCAATGATATAACACATGGCGTTTGCGCAGCACAACCACATCATTACATCCAGCTCGCAGCCGCTATCACTGGGCAAAGGTCAAATGAGAAATATCACAAAATGTGCAACGTCAAATTAACAATTTATTATCGAACATAACTCTCTCTTATGAATCACAACTATTCATAAACAAACAAAGCCATTTATCAACAAAAGCAACTCTTTCTTATCAAACTGAACTATTTGTTACCAAACACAAATATTTATTTACAAGCATAACTATTCGTTCACAAACACAATGGCCTAGAAATTGGGTATAGCCCCGCTTGAGGCGTTAGAACTGGTGATGCGCAAAGTTTATAGCCAGACGAAACTTATCGCCGCCTGGCGCGATATTGGGTTGCATCGCCCCCAAGGGGGATTGAGGCGCTAAATCAGCCGTTGCACGGTGCTCTTAAGGCGCAAAAGGTCAGGCGCTACTCAATATCGCCGCGGACGGGCGCAGCGCAGGTGAACTCAATTACGGGAAAGCACGAGACCTCCAGGCGCCGGCCGGCTCTTAAAGGGGTGGGTCAGTCAGCCTGAGCTTCAACACCCAAGAGCCTCAGATTCGGCGCTCGCCCTTGTCTGGCGGTACAAACTTGTTCATTATGGAGAAGGTTAGGCAGAGAGCAGAGCGCTTCAGCACTGAGGCTCTGGACCACTTGGTGGCTGCAGTTGAACACCGTCGAGAGGTCCTGTATCCGGATAATGGCAAGAGGCCGAATCAGAAGGCTTATCGACGATCTTGGAGGGATGTTGCTGTGAGGGTCAACTCCAGCAGCATGGCGACCAGGACCCCTGTTCAGTGCAGGAAGAAATTCAACGACCTCACACGGATCGTTAGGGTAAGTGATGCTTTACCAAACTTGTGCTTCCCTCCATCTGCAGCTGACTTCGGGCACCCTGCTGCAATGATGCGCCAATGGCCATCTGTCAGTATGCACCCATGGCCCTTTCTGGGCACACACATGGACTGATGTCTCAAGGCCTGATGTAAGGGCTCTTGCACCATGGGGGGCATGCGATGATGTCTCAAGGCCTGATGTAAGGGCTCTTGCACCATGGGGGGCATGCGATGATTTCTCAAGGCCTGATGTAAGGGCTCTTGCACCATGGGGGGCATGCGATGAGGTCTCAAGGCCTGATGTAAGGGCTCTTGCACCATGGGGGGCATGCGATGATGTCTCAAGGCCTGATGTAAGGGCTCTTGCACCATGGGGGGCATGTGATGAGGTCTCAAGGCCTGATGTAAGGGCTCTTGCACCATGGGGGGCATGCGATGATGTCTCAAGGTCTGATGTAAGGGCTCTTGCACCATGGGGGGCATGCGATGAGGTCTCAAGGCCTGATGTAAGGGCTCTTGCACCATGGGGGGCATGCGATGAGGTCTCAAGGCATCGTCTAACAGAATCTCCCCTTCTTTCCCCTGCAGGCCAAGCTGGCGATGATTCGAAAGGAGCAGCGTCGAACCGGTGGCGGACCTGCACAAGTGGTCACTCTCATGGATCTGGAGGAGAGAGTGCACCAGATACTTGGAGGACGTCTGTCTGGTCCTGTGACCACTGCATCTGCCGACCCCGTTACCGACAGCGGGGTAAGACTCTCAGCTTTTTCACCTGTTGCCTTCCACTTGATCCCCCCGCCAGCATGCATCCTCAGTGTGCAGCCATGTCAGAGCCTTGCCGCAATCTGGCATGCGTTTCAGCAAAGCTGTCCTTTTGCTAAAGCCACTCTTCCACCTCCCACTTTCAGATGAAGCAGCACCAACTCGGGCTCAACGCGCTGAAGCTGCCAGTGCCAGTGCCACCGGAGGCGAGGACCAGGAGGAATCTGGACCAGCCGCTGCAGAATCTGGGGAGCTGAGACATCTGCAGACTGGGGATAGTAGTTCCCTGGAGGGGAGGGGGGGTGGCTCTGAGGATGAACCAGTTGCCGGACCAAGCGGCATGCAGCAGCGCACGGGGGATAGGCAAGTTTGGCCACCGTCTCCCCGCAGGGCAAGGCAGGTCATCATGACTGCTGCACAGAGTGCAGATGAGGTCCGTCGCCTGGCTGAGATGAGCAAACAGGCCCGGGTCAGACACACGGAGCTGATGGCTGCAGTGGAGAAGATGCCTGAGTCAATAGATTCATTGGCTAGGAGTATGTTGGACTTCGGGGCAACAATGGAGAGGACTCTGCAGGGCTTTGGGGCCACAATGGAGAGGACTCTCCAGGTGTTCGGGGAAACTATGGACAAGTCTATCCAGGGCTTCGGGGCCACAATGGACAGGACTATCCAGGGCTTCAGCCCAACAATGGAGAGGACTGTCCACGGCTTTGAGTCGGCAATGGAAAGGACTGTTCAGGGCTTCGGACAATCCCTGGAAAGGTCTGTGCAGGGCTTGTCCGAGGCAGTGGAGTGGTCGGCACCTGCCTTGTCTGAAGCCATGGGAAGAACTATCCAGGCCTTCTCCGAAGCACTGGCACCTGGCACACAGGTCCTCACTGTTGCCACGCAGTCAATTGCTGGTCTCCTCCACAGCCAGATTGACGCAACGCGATCTCTCACTGCAGCCACCCTCTCTGCATCAGATAGGATCACCCCGGGCCCTTCCACTCCCGTACAAGGCCAGGAATCAGTGGAGCATGCGATTGTGGCAGATGAGCCGAGCCGCTCCCCTCAGATAGCCAGTGTGTCATCCGACCATGGTGCAGGTGTCCTCTCTCGGCAGGAGAGCATTGCACATGCCAGCACTGGGACGCCTGCATTGCAGCTGCCACCACCTGCAGGCCACACTGCTCCCAGCCATGGTCACAGCAAGCATCCTGCGTCCGCACCCTCCAAGCCCAGAGGTCGGCCAGGCCGTCCCTCAGGGGCTTCCACGCTTCCAGGCAGTCAGGAGGCATCCCCCAGCCTTGAGCCCGCCACTGGGGTCCAACTACGTAGGAGCAGCAGGGAGGAAAGGGGCCGGGCGCAGAAGAGAAGTCGTTCTCCCTGAAGGGGTCAGTTGTACAGGGAGGTGCTGAGACGTTTGTTTGTCCAAATTCAAGGACACCCTCACCTGCTGTTATATTTCCTGAGGGTTGTTGAGTTTTGCGGCTTGGCCGAACAGTTAACAGTTATTTTGAAAGTTATGGTTTGTGCTCACATTACGTTGTTTAGCTGTAATGAAAGACTTTTGTGTCAATAAACAGAAGTTTCAATGTTGCATGGTGCATGTGACTACTTTCAGTGATGCTGGCATTCAGAGGCCCTGAAACATCCAAAGTGCGCATGAGTTAAGACTCTCATCATTCCGCCACAGGGGTGTCGACACGAGTCCAGAGGAGCCTCTGACGAATGGACCTTCCACTTTCAGCAGCCCTTCCATCTTCCTCCTCCTCCTACTCCTCCTCTGCCTGCTCTTCCTCCTCCTCCTCCTCATACTCCTCATACTCCTCCTCCTCCGCCTGCTTGTGCAGGGTCCGAGGGAAGGTAATGAATTGACGCGTTCGCCTATAAAGGGCATCTGTCACTTGCCGGATGCAACAGCGGACTGCAGCCTGAGTGACAGTCGCATTGTCCCCAATGGCTGACTGAAAGGATCCGTTGCCATAAAAATGGAGGGCATCAGTCAGTTTAGCCATAACGGACAGAGAGGTTCTGCAGCGTTCACGCGGCTGCAGATGCTGACCAAGCAGGTGGCACAGATCAGTAACAATGTCCCTCCAGATTCGGAGCCTTCGCAAACACGGCTCCTCCGACATGTCAAGGCTTGTCACCTGCTGCCTAAAGACCCTCGCAGCATCCCGTCGGATTGGGCGACCTCCATTGCCCCTCCTCATTCTGGCCAATCCCGGCCCTCTCTCCCGCCGTCTCTCTGCCCCTTCACAGTGTTGGGCGATGAGGCCGTCGCCCTCCAAACAAGCTCCCATTCCGATGCCAGTTGGTCAAAAGGCTTTTAGGTGTAGTGGTGCAAGTGGTTCGGACAGGGTTGAAGGTCCCAAGTACTGTAAAGCTAAATTCCCAGAACTCCGCTCCACATTAGCTCGCCAACTCTCTCTAGCAGCGATCGCAATGAGCAGGCCAAGTGACAGAAGATTCTGCACTAGAGCTGTCCCCTTTAAATAGCGCCGCCCTACTCCGAGAAGGGCCTGTTAGCCCTCGCTCGAACTGTCACTAATAGCGCTGGGCGCTAAGGCTCCGGGCGCCACCCAATATGCGCTCAGGCGCTCCTAAAAGGCGTTGCACACTGAAATGACGTCATGAGCTGCTTGCGCTCGCGGGCGCGCGCAAACACTTAGCGCAGGCGTTAAATGTATAGTCAATATCTGAGTTGGCGCTATCTTCATAGCGCTCGCCCCAACATAGGGCTTCGCCCCAATTCTAGGTCTCTTTAGGCGCTCAGCGCCGGCGCTACCAACCCAATTTCTAGGCCAATATATTTACAAACCCATCAATTTATTAACACACACTACCCCCATGTGCCACTAAAATACTCGTCCTTCCTAAATGATTTCCCTCTCCTTTTGAGTTCCCCCTTCCCAACCCTACTGCTCCTCCATAATGTGGCCCCAGTGGCTGCAGCAAGGTTGGTGGAAGGCTGTTGAGTCTGGGAGCCAGAGACTGCAGATGGCCTTGCAGGATGCCCTCGACCAGCTCTGGGCCTGGTGGGCCCAGCTGCAGACTGCACCACCTCAGCATGGGCGGCAGCAGTCTGGAATGGCTGGGTTACAGGCTGCGATAAGTGCAATGCCGGACCGGCAGTGTTGGGAGCAGGAATGCTGTCATCCTGAGAAAGGACAGCACCTTCCTGCTCAACCGACACACCGCCACTCCCCCGGGGCAGAACCTCAGCATCCGGAGCAATCTGCTCGAGCACAGATTGCTGGCCTGCTGCGGTACCATGAGATCCCCGGTGGACTGTGGGCAACCTAACGGGGATGGCAGCTGTTGTGTATGTACCTTTAAGAGAATAACTGGTCTCAGACTGCAGTACCGGCAGTGACCACCCCTGTATAAAAGGCGCTAGTGAGCCTCTGTTGTTTTCAGTTCTCGATTGACTTCAATCAGTAAAGACTTGTTTTGTTCAACTCCTGCTGTCCGTGTCTCAATCATTCACGGACATAATACTGGCGACGAGCAGATATGAACTTACCTACAGCCTGCACCACCTCCTGGGATCCATTCCTACAGCGAAGTGAGCAGAGGCCGAGGCCAGAAAGAAAAAAAAGTAAGAAGCAGTAGAAACGGGCGTCGACCGTGGGCATCCGCCCCTGTGTTAGCGGAGTTGAAGATTGCTGGAGAAGCTGTCGAAAGCGGGGCCTGGTTCCTGTCGACGGTGCTTCAGCTAATCGGGCTGGTGGCAGGTAGTACACTGATCCTTCCTGGGCTGCGGCGGTCGCGAACTCGAGCGGGTGGCTTGCAACGGGGCCGAGCAGCGTTGTCGGGAAGAAGCGAGAGAGAGGGTGGAGCATACAGGGCGCGGCCAGTGCTACGAAGCCGGGCTGCGTATAGACCCGAGAAGAGGGAGGCCAGAGTCCCACAGGTTTGTTCCACGATGGGAAAATAATAAAAAAATAAATATTAAACACGCAAGAAACTGCGAGGAGCTGCAGGTTGCAACGGGAATTGCGGAAAGCAGCGCTAGCAACAGCGGGGAAGAAGGCAAAGCGCGGGAGGCGCCATCTTAATCCGGGGAAGAAGGCAAAGCGCGGGAGGCGCCATTTTGTTAAATCGGGGAAGAAGGCAAAGCGCGGGAGGCACCACTTTAGATTTGCAAGATGCCGAAGACTGGCTGTATCACTGCTTTTGATAATACAATAGAGGACTGGACCACGTTTGTGGAAAGAGTCGAGGTATATTTCGAGGCAAACGAAATAGCTGATGAGAAAAAGGCATCGGTATTGCTAAACTTAATGGGCGCTAGAACGTATGGCCTATTGCGGGACCTGATTACTCCAGCCAAACCGAAGGTGAAGAGTTTTAACGAAATTGTTGCTGTCCTACAGGAACACCTGAACCCTGCACCGCTGTTGATAGCAGAAAGATTTAAATTCCACAGGAGAACTCAGCATAAAGATGAGAGCAATGCTGAGTACCTTACGGAACTACGCAAGCTATCAAAGCACTGCCAGTTCGGAGCAGGACTGGCAGATACCCTATGGGACAAATTTGTCTGTGGACTCCTGAGTGAAGGAACACAGAAGAAGTTACTCTCAGAGAAAAAGCTGACGCTAGATAAGGCTTTCAGCGTGGCAGTATCGCATGAAGCAGCAGCCAGGGGAGCTGCAGAAATTCAACAAAAGCCACAGGAATACGGCACCCACGAAATGACACGGGGATTTGCAAAATGTTATCGCTGCGGCAGAACTAACCATGACCAGAAGGACTGCTGGTCCAAAGACAAAATATGCAGGCAATGCGGAAAGATGGGACACATTGCACGAGTTTGCAGGTCTGGGAAGAATACCAGCGACAACAAAAAGGCTACAAAGGGACCGTACAAGAAAGTACAAAAGATGACGGACAGTAGTTCCGAAGACCAGATGAGCGATAGTGAATCCGAGAACAGGAGACTAAGCTGTCTCAAACTTCACAATGTAATCGCAAAAGAGGATCACCGAACCATTTGGGTCACCCTCACGATAGCAGGGTCCCAAGTTAAAATGGAATTGGATACAGGATCAGCACTAATCATCATGAATTGACGAGACTACGAGCGGCTATTCTCACACATACCCTTGAGAGAGACATCCATCGTCTTGACGACGTATACGGGGCAAAAAGTATACCCCAGAGGAAAAATAAGGGTGCCTGTCGAATACAACGGCAAGAAAATACGGAAATTGTATCTCTACATACTGCCAAATGGTGGACCACCGTTATTGGGACGTGAATGGATGAGGAAGATAAACTTAGATTGGCACTCCATTCATGCAATGACGGTGGACGGTAAAAAAGATGAAGACGTCACTCCTGGACGATTGTCAACAATCTTAGCTAACGCCAAAGAGGTATTTCAACAAGAACTGGGCACGCTTAAAGGCGTAGCCGTCTCAATAAAAATAGAAGAGAATGCAGTTCCCAAGTTTTTCAAAGCAAGACCGGTACCATATGCAATTCGCCCAGCCGTCGAGGCAGAGCTGGAGAATCTGGAGAAGGCAGGCGTGTTGTCTAAGGTCGATTGGAGCGAGTGGGCGACACCCGTCGTTCCTGTCATGAAGAAAACGTTAAGCAATAAGTCCGGGGAGCCAAGGAAGGTTCGCATCTGTGGAGATTTCATGGTGACGGTGAACCCAGTCCTTCACACAGTACAATATCCTCTTCCAAGGATAGAAGACATCTTCGCCTCACTGTCTGGAGGGAAGCGTTTTACAAAAATTGACCTAGCACAAGCATATTTGCAGATGGAGGTTGAAGAGTCCTCTAGGAAGTATCTCACGATAAACACTCACAAAGGTCTTTACCAGTATCATCGATTGGTATTCGGAGTAGCATCGGCTCCGGCGATATGGCAAAGAGTGATGGAACAAGTCCTGCAAGGGATTCTGGGGACTCAGTGTTACTTGGATGACATCCTTGTGACAGGTGAAGATGACAGTGAACACCTTAACAACCTAGAACAGGTGCTCACTAGACTACGGGAACATGGGCTACGAGCCAACCGCCCCAAGTGCGAGTTTTTTAAGAAACAGATATCGTATTGTGGCCACGTGATTGATGAAGAGGGGTTACATAAGTCCCCTGACAAAATTGAAACAGTTGTTAAGGCCCCAGCGCCTGAAAATGTGTCGCAACTGAGGTCATTCCTCGGATTGGTGAATTACTACCATAAGTTTTTGCCAAATTTGTCGACAATTCTGCACCCACTGAACGCCCTGCTACGAACGGGAGTAGCATGGAAATGGAGCAATGAATGTAAGCGGGCCTTTCAGAAGAGTAAGGACTTAATCACTTCAAGGGAAGTATTGGCTCACTACAACTCAGCACTGCCGATCAGACTGGCGTGTGATGCGTCTCCCTACGGCATTGGGGCGGTACTGTCACATAAATTCCTTGATGGTTTAGAGAGGCCGATAGCTTTTGCGTCACTTTCGTTAACTTCTGCCGAGCATAACTACGCCCAGATTGACAGAGAGGCCCTCAGCCTAGTGTGGGGGGTGAAGAAGTTCAATCACTACCTGCACGGTCAAAAATTTACTCTACTAACCGATCATCAACCTCTTGTCTCCATTTTCAACCCTCAGAAGGGCGTACCGATAATGACAGCACAACGGCTGCAGAGGTGGTCTCTTTTCCTAGGGGCACACCAATATGACATCGAGTACAAAGGAACTAAACAGCATGGGAATGCTGATGGATTGTCACGCCTACCGTTGCCGACGGTGGAAGAAGAAGACCTTGCAGTGGATCCAATGGAGTTATTCCACTCGACCATAGTCGAATGTCTCCCTGTGATGAGTGTAAACATAGAAAAGGAAACACGGAATGACCCGACACTATCGCGGGTCTATGATTTAACGGTGAAGGGATGGCCAGCACATGGCGAACCACTGCTGCCAGCATTCTCGCCGAGAAGAGAACAGCTGTCAGTGTGCAGAGGAACCTTGATGTGTGGATCCAGAGTAGTAATTCCACCTAAGTTGACGGATAGAGTGCTCAATGAGCTTCATGAGGGTCATCTGGGTGGGGTAAAAATGAAGAACTTAGCCAGAGCGTTTGTGTGGTGGCCGGGAATCATAGAGAAATTGAAGAGATGACCAAGAGCTGTGCAGGATGCCAGAAGGTCCAAAACGCCCCACCACAAGCTCCGCTACACCCATGGGAGTGGCCCTCATCTCCATGGCAAAGGGTGCACATTGATTTTGCTGGTCCCTTCATGGACTCGATGTTTTTAATTGCGGTGGATGCACATTCAAAGTGGCCAGAGGCAATAAAAATGTCCTCAACCACCACGGAAAAAACTATCACAGTTTTACGAACCATATTCGCCAGGAATGGGCTGCCTGAACAGATTTGCTCTGACAATGGACCACAGTTTGTGTCTGAAGAGTTCCGGAGGTTCTTAAAGAACAATGATGTTAAGCATTACACATCTGCCCCATATCATCCAGCCACTAATGGATTGGCCGAGAGGTTTGTCCAAACATTCAAGAAAGCTATCAAGGCAATGTGTAATGAAGATATACCCCTACAACACAAGGTGGACAACTTCTTGTTTGCCTACCGGAATGCGACACATGCGGTTACCAACCAAACTCCAGCCATGATGTTCTTCAATCGAAGACTACGATGCCGCTTGGAATTGGTTAAGCCAAACGTCCGAAGAGATGTGGAGAACAGGCAGTTTCAGAATATGAATGAAAGGCCGACCAGGAGTTTTAAGATAGGTCAACCAGTTTTGGCCCGGGACTACCGCACTGAGAAATGGCAGCCAGGAACGATGTGTACACGGCAAGGACCTCTCATGTATACCGTGGACGTTGGAGAGAGCATTGTAAGACGCCATGCTGACCAGATTCTAGAGTCACTGGAAAACGTCAACTCCACACCACGATCTGATACACCTGGCAATGAAATCGACGTACCAATTGCAGCTACCGCAGAACCGGTGATATTGGAAGCAGATGAACCAAACAACGACATTGATCCCGACTCAACATTGCCAGAAGAACCTGATACCCCAAAGAGGCGTTATCCAGACAGAATCAGGAAGCCTCCTCAAAGACTGAACTTATAATTGCTTAAACTTAACCAATGTATCTAGCAACCGTAATTGTGATTGTAATTAGTTATCATTTAGTTGTTAAATGAATGTTATGTACTGTTTATCTAAAAGGGGAGGAATTGTTGTGTATGTACCTTTAAGAGAATAACTGGTCTCAGACTGCAGTACCGGCAGTGACCACCCCTGTATAAAAGACGCTAGTGAGCCTCTGTTGTTTTCAGTTCTCGATTGACTTCAATCAGTAAAGACTTGTTTTGTTCAACTCCTGCTGTCCGTGTCTCAATCATTCACGGACACAATAGCAGCAGTCAGTGCTTGCGTGGCATCAATCTGAGACTGCATGAGACTACTCTGAGACTGAATGCCAGCAACCACTGATTCCATTACAGCACTAAGCTGCTGCATTGCTTCGGCCTGTGCTGCAATAACTGCTACCACTTCACCCATGACATGTGGCATGAGGTCTGGGTCCCCACGGTTTCTCTGCGAGTCGACCATCCTTTGTAAACTACCAAGGATGGGCTCGATGGTGTGAGCAGAGCTGAGTGCAATGTTGGAGGCGGACTCCTCCAGGCTCCTTGCTGGTGCATCCATGCTCCTGGGCACCCTTGCCATTGCACCCATGAGCTCGGTGTACATGTTCATCGACGTCCTCATCTGAGTCCTGTGCAGCCGAACTCGTGCGCGCACTCACCCTCCGGGAGATGGCCCCTCGAGGTTTCCTTTCCCCGCGGTGTTGCTGCAGCCCGCTGGGTCCCAGAGCATCACCCACATCAGACCCATCTACTGGGCTCCCCTTCAGCAGCTGCGTCATCCCATTATCAGACCTAGCGTCTTCAGGAGACACAAGCAGTGAGGCTCTGGCTTGTTCCTCCTCCTCCTCTCCCGTGTCGCTGCCACTGGGAGGCTGAGGGACAGGCTGGTCAGCTGGTGGCTGATTATCTGAAAACATAAAGGCACAAGAGTGGGGTTAAGGTCAGGGAGGGGGGCAGGAAGGGAGCAAGGAATGAAGACAGTAAACTTAGATGGAAGTGGGAAAGGCTTGTGGTGTGAGGGGCAAGTGGTATGAGAGAAGAGGGAGAGGTGATGAACATACCGTTGTTGTCCCCAAGAGGGTCAACGTCTCCGACGGCCACAGCACCCACCACCTGGGCCCCAATGATGCGCACCGCTCGCTCCTCCAGGTCTGTAAGAGTGTGCAGGTCCGCCTCACCTCCTCCCGTTCATGGCTGCTCCCTCCTGTTGTGCGCAAACTTGGCCTCCAAGAAAAAGGAAAGCGTATGAGTGAGTGTGTAGCCATGTGTTTGGCAGAGGTGCCTACCATAGTTGAATAGCTATTAATGTATGCAAGGCGTGAGATGTGGATGTGACTTTTTAGTAGGTGGGCATAGTTGTTGGGTGAGTGTTGGGGATGTGGCGGTTTATACACTGTGCACAGAGTGAGGTTGAGATGGTGGGATGCAGAGGTTTTTGAAGGATGTCCTCACTCTGACTACCCGAATGAGGCCGTTGATTTTCTTCTGGCACTGGGTGAGAGTCCTGTGGATCACACGTCTAGCCGACACGTCCTGGGTGACCTCCATCCACATCCTTCTAAAGGCCTGTGGCAATGGCCTCCTGCCAGAGCACTGCCCGTCGGCGTTCCACGGGCGTGACCAGAGCCTCCAAAGCATGGTCGCTGAACTGGCGAGCTCTCTCTCTGGGCCTCTGATCATCCATGACTTCTTTGAGTGAAGGTTTGCAGCTCCTTGCAGGCCCAGTTCACAAGCAGCAATGATCAGAGTGAGGCTGTGCAGCATGATTAAACCTCCCCCCTGACGACTTTCTAATTGACAGCGCCGGAACTTGTTTAGCGTTCTGAAGGTAGCGCCCCGCTCTCTGACGTTAGCGCCCTAAGAGAAGTGTGCAGCGCTCCACTTCCTTCTTGGGGCACTAAAACACAATTTCGCGGTCGCCGCGCTAATTAGCGCTCGCCACTAAAGTTAGCGCCCCAAAATGGTCGATACTGAATTTTTCCCCCAAAGACTTGAGAGGAAAGCACCAGTCTGTCAATGAGGGTGCAAAGTAGATCAGGAGTGAAATAGCATAATTGTAGGCAAGAAGGGAAACAAAAGAGTAGAAAGGGACACAGTTCATTCTAAATTAAATGTTTAAACTGACGTTATATATGTAGACGTTCTTCTGGCTACAGCTGCACCCCTAGATGCAGTGTTTTCCACTTCCAGCCCCACTGAAATGGTCCAAAATCGGGCAGTAAAATGGAACGAAACCAAGGCCAGAATGTCTGGAGCATGGGCACATCATTTGCAGGAAATTACAGAAGATGATTATTCCAAAGTGTGCAGTTATTTCTTTATTACCGATATTGCGCCGTATTAAAGCACTTCCTAAATTATTAATAACATTTGGTTGGAGCCATTTAAGGAAGTTGTTTACAATCACGTAGCAAAGCGATTGCTCAATGCTGCAGTTCCATCAAAGTGCCTGAAACTAAGAGTGATACTGAATCCAGCTTGTTTACCATAGACTTCGAGAACTACCGAGGAGAGACAGCAGCTTGCAAAGTCCCTGAGACGGTGCAATGGGGGAAAGCTACAAAGTGATTGTGGTGTGGATGAAAGGGGAAAAAATTACTGTTGATGTTTCACAGTCAGAGACAGAATTCAATGAGATGAATATCCTGAAGTACTCCTCCTCCTCCTCCTGCTCCTCTTCCTGAGGTGGTGGTCCAACGTCAGGTGGCAGTGCCTGAATCCTGCGGAGAGCCAGGTTGTGTAGCATGCAGCAAACTACGACAAATTGGGAGACCCGTTGCAGCGAATACTGCAGAGATCCACCGGAACGATCAAGGCAGCGGAACCGCTGCTTGAGGACCCCAATAGTTTGCTCGATGATGTTTCTGCTCCTTTGATGGCTCTCGTTGTATGCCTCTTCAGCAGCGGTCCTGGGCGCGCGGAGCGGGGTCATGAGCCAGGTACACAAAGGATAGCCTTTGTCCCCGAGTAGCCATCCTCTTGGGGGAGGTTGTGCCTCGAACATGTCATGCACAGTACTCTGCCGCAGGATAAAGGCATCGTGGCAGCTGCCTGGAAAGCAGGCATTGACAGCCAGGATGCGCTGCTTGTGTTCACACACCAGCTGCACATTGAGAGAATGGTAGCCCTTCCGGTTGCGATACTGCTCCCCATGCTCCAGAGGTGCCCGCAAAGCCACATGCGTACAGTCAATGGCGCCCTGCACCAAGGGGAAGGCCGCGAGTCTAGCAAATCCCACTGCACGCTGATGCTGGCTCTCCAGGGCCATGGGGAAGGAGATGAATTGGCGTCTCCTTCTGAAAAGGGCATCGGCCACCTGGCGGATGCAGCGATGCACGCCGAACTGGGATATGTTCGCTATGTCCCCAACAGCGGATTGGAAGGAGCCGGTGGCATAGAAGTTCAATGCCACCATCACCTTCACTTCCACCGACAGAGACGTCCTGCACCTGAGCTTTGGACGCAGATCTCTGCGAAGCAGGTGGCAGATCTCTGCAACCACCTCCTTTCAGAATCTCAGCCTTCTTACACATCGCGCGCCACTCATGGTGAGGTAGGAGCGCTGCTGGCGGTATACCCTGACTGGGTAAGGCCTATGTTGCCGACGCCTGTTGCCCCCTCTGCCTCTAGCCAGGGCTGCCCCTCTGACCCCGCGTCTGCGAGCCCTACGCACATGGCGCTGAAACTCCGCGTTGGCACCCCATGCAGCCCCCATCAAATGCTGGCAAACAGTCAAATTTCCAACAGGGCACTTGCAGCGCTTTGGCCTGAGTCCAAAAATACCTGAGCTATTGCTGCACGAAACCAGTTAGCTCTCCTCCTTGTTGTGTGTCCAGAAATCCGTTGCACAAGAGAGTTTGCTGCAAAATGGCTGCCCTTTATACTGCAGGGTACGTGCCCTTTAATTTGCGCTCCCCGGGGCCCGCGTCGGCTGTGTTGCGTTCCATTTTACAAACGCTCTGGCCGCCAGCCGCACAATGGGGCGGTCCGACTGAAGTTTGGAATCGGGGCGCGCAAAGGGCGTTGCACGAGGATGTGACGTCATTTTCTGCGCGCGCAGCCGGCCGGGCGCTAAACTTTATGCCGGCGCTAAGGGTCCACTTAATTTGGGGCGAGGCGCAAACTGCGCTGCACCCGGGCGCTACACGCATAGCGCCCGAAATTCACTTCTCTTAAGGCGCTAACTGCTGGCGCAACCAACTGAATTTCTAGGCCTAAGTCTGTGGTTTATAGTTTTTAAGGTTGCGGTGGTGTACCAAGGCCTTTCTGGTGCAGAGTGACTGTTGGTAAACCATTTAACTGGTGTAACTAGAGGGATTGATTTAATTTAAATCCAATTAATTAAAGGGGATACTAGCATCTAAAATCGGGCAGAGGGTGTCCATAACTAACAATAAAAAATTTAATTAATTACATAGAATGGAGCAGGTGATGTGTTAATGTTGCGAGATGTGGGAGCCGGTGAACCCCATTGAGGCTCACGGTGATTACGTCTGTGACAAGTGTCTGCTGCTACAGGAACTCCAGCTCCGTGTTGATGAGCTGGAGTCTGAGCTTCAGACACTGCAACACATCAGGGAGGGGGAGATGTACCTGGACTCTGTGTATCAGGAGGTGGTCACACCTATGAAGTTAAGTAATTCAGATGTAGCCCATGGTCAGGGACAGGACGGTGTGACTACGAATGAGGCAGGTACAGGGATCCAGGAGGTAGAGCTGGAGGAGCCGCAGCCCTTGCTCTTGACCAACAGGTTCGAGGTCCTTACTCCCTGTGGGGACAGGAGCAGGGACTGCAGGGAGGATGAGCAACCTGGCCACAGCACCGTGGAATGGGGGGCCATTCAAGAGGGGGTACTAAATAGAAATGTTGTAGTGGTAGGGGATTGTATTATTAGGGGGATAGATAGAGTTCTCTGCAGCCGAGAGCGAGAGTCCCGAAGGCTGTGTTGCCTACCCGGTGCCAGGGTTAAGGACATCTCCTCTGGGCTGGAAAGAAACTTGCAGTGGGAGGGGGTGGATCCAGTTGTCGTGGTCCATGTTGGTACAAACGACGTAAATAGGACTAGGAAGCCGGTTCTGTTAAAGGAGTATGAGCAGCTAGGGGTCAAATTAAAAAACAGAACCTCAAGGGTAATAATCTCTGGATTATTACCTGAGCCACGAGCGAATTTGGCTAGGACAAATAAAATTAGAGAGTTAAATGCGTGGCTCAAAGACTGGTGTGGGAGAAATGGGTTTTGCTTCCTGGGACACTTAGGTAGCAGTGGGGAAATTAAAAACCAGAGCGTGTCAGGAAGGGGCAGAAGGTATGGAGTAAAAGTTAAAGTAATAAAAAGGGCAAAAGCAGGAACTAAGTGTCACAAAACATATTTGAAAGTTCTCTATCTGAATGCACGTAGCATTCGTAACAAAATAGACGAGTTAATGGCACAAATAACTACATATGGGCATGATCTTGTGGCCATTACAGAAACATGACTGCAGGGTGACAATGTCTGGGAATTAAACATACCAGGTTATTTAACGATCAGGAAGGACAGGCAGGAAGGAAGGAGAGGTGGGGTGGCTATGTTAATAAAGGAAGGAATCACTGTAATACAGAGAAATGATATTCGGTCAAAAGATCAGGATAATGAAACAGTTTGGGTGGAGGTAAGGAATAATAAGGGGAAAAAAACACTAGTGGGCGTAGTCTATAGGCCTCCGAACAGTTGCAACTCTGTTGGATGGAGTATCAATCAGGAAATAGTTGAGGCTTGTAATAAGGGAACATCTATAATTATGGGGGATTTTAACTATCATATTAATTGGACAAATCTATTTGGGCAGGGCTGCCTTGAGGATGAGTTCATTGAGTGTATTAGGGATGGGTTTCTTGAGCAGTATGTAACTGAACCGAACAGGGGGCAAGCAACCTTAGATCTGGTCCTGTGTAACGAGACAGGATTAATTAAAAATGTCCTAGTAAAGCATCCCCTTGGAATGAGTGACCATAACATGGTTGAATTCCATATTCAATTAGAGGGTGAGAAGGTTGGATCTCAAACATGCGTGCTAAGCTTGAATAAAGGAGACTATGAAGGTATGAGAGCGGAATTGAGTAGAGTGGATTGGGAAAATAGATTAAAGGGTAAGACGATACATGATCAGTGGTGTACATTTAAGGAGTTATTTTACAACTTCCAAAAAATATATATTCCACTGAGAAGGGTGTAAAAGAAAACACAGCCATCTGTGGCTAAGTAAAGAAATTAAGGATAGTATTCGACTAAAAACAAGGGCATATAAGGTAGCCAAATCTAGTGGGTGGATAGAGGATTGGGAAAACTTTAAAAGACAGCAAAAAATAACAAAAAGATTGATTAAGAAAGGGAAGATAGATTATGAAAGTAAATTAGCAAAAAATATAAAAACAGATAGTAAGAGTTTTTATAGTTATATAAAAAGAAAAAGGGTGGCTAAAGTAAATGTTGGTCCCTTAGAGGATGAGACCGGGAAATTAATGGTGGGAAATATGGAGATGGCAAAAACACTGAATGAATATTTTGTATCAGTCTTTACAGTAGAAGACACTAAGAATATCCCAACACTGGACAAACAGGGGGCTATGGGGGGGAGGAGCTAAACACGATCAAAATCACTAAGGAAGTGGTGCTCGATAAAATAATGGGACTCAAGGCGGATAAATCACCTGGACCTGATGGCTTACATCCTAGGGTCTTGAGGGAAGTGGCGGTAGGGATTGCGGATGCATTGGTAATAATTTTCCAAAACTCCCTGGACTCAGCAAAGGTCCCGGCAGACTGGAAAACTGCTAATGTAACGCCCTTATTTAAAAAGGGCAGTAGACAGAAGGCTGGAAACTATAGACTGGTTAGCCTAACATCTATGGTAGGTAAAATATTGGAGTCCATTATTAAGGAGACAGTAACAGGACATTTGGATAATCATAATTTAATAGGACAAAGTCAGCATAGTTTTATGAAGGGGAAGTCATGTTTGACAAATTTGTTGGAGTTCTTTGAGGAAGTAACATATAAGGTGGATAAAGGGGAACCAGTGGACGTAGTGTATTTAGACTTCCAAAAGGCATTTGACAAGGTGCCACACAAAAGATTATTGCTTAAGATAAAAAATCACGGGATTGGGGGTAATATTCTGGCATGGATAGAGGATTGGCTATCTAACAGAAGGCAGAGAGTTGGGATAAATGGTTCATTCTCAGACTGGCAATCAGTAACTAGTGGTGTTCCACAGGGGTCAGTGCTGGGTCCCCAACTCTTTACAATCTATATTAACGATTTGGAGGAGGGGACCGAGTGTAGCATATCAAAGTTTGCAGATGATACTAAGATGGGAGGGAAAGTAGTGAGTGAGGAGGACATAAAAAACCTGCAAGGGGACATAGACAGGCTAAGTAAGTGGGCAGAGATTTGGCAGATGGAATACAATACTGGAAAGTGTGAGGTTATGCACTTTGGCAGGAAAAATCGTAGAGCAAGTTATTATCTTAATGGCAAGAAACTGGAAAGTACTGAAGTACAAAGGGACCTGGGGGTCCTGGTGCACGAAACTCAAAAGGTTAGTATGCAGGTGCAGCAAGTGATTAAGAAGGCCAATGGGATGTTGGCTTTCATTGCTAGGGGGATAGAATATAAAAATAGGGAGGTATTGCTTCAGTTGTACAAGGTATTGGTGAGACCGCACCTGGAATACTGCATACAGTTTTGGTGTCCATACTTAAGAAAGGACACACTTGCTCTCGAGTCAGTACAAAGAAGGTTCACTCGGTTAATCCCGGGGATGAGGGGATGGACATATGAGGAGAGGTTGAGTAGATTGGGACTCTACTCATTGGAGTTCAGAAGAATGAGAGGCGATCTTATTGAAACATATAAGATTGTAAAGGGGTTGGATCGGGTGGATGCGGGGAGGATGTTCCCGATGATGGGTGAAACTAGAACTAGGGGGCATAGTCTTAGAATAAGGGGCTGCTCTTTCAAAACTGAGATGAGGAGGAACTACTTCACTCAGAGGGCGGTAGGTCCATGGAATATGCTGCCCCAAAAAGCTGTAGAAGCTTCATCATTACATAAATTTAAAACAGAAATAGACAGTTTCCTAGAAGTAAAGGGAATAAAGGATTATGGGGAGCGGGCAGGAATTTGGACATGGGTCTAGGTTCGGATTGGTCATGGCCCTGTGGGTAGCGGAGCGGGCCCAGGGGCCATGTAGTCTGATCCTGCTCCTATTTCGTGTGTCTAATTCTGTAAGATTCAGGAGATGGTTCTGTGATAGTAGATTGGCGGTTAGGTTCAGATCAGCCATGATCTTATTGAATGGCGGAGCAGGCTCGAGGGGCCGATTGGCCTACTCCTGCTCCTATTTCTTATGTTCTTATGTTCTTATGTTAACGTCTCCGACGACCACAGCACCCACCACCTGGGCCCCAATGATGTGCACCGCTCGCTCCTCCAGGTCTGTAAGGGTGTGCAGGTCCACCTCACCTCCTCCCGTTCATGGCTGCTCCCTCCTGTTGTGCGCAAACTTGGCCTCCAAGAAAAAGGAAAGCGTATGAGTGAGTGTGCAGCCATGTGTTTGGCAGAGGTGCCTACCATAGTTGAATAGCTATTAATGTATGCAAGGCGTGAGATGTGGATGTGACTTTTAGTAGGTGGGCATAGTTGTTGGGTGAGTGTTGGGGATGTGGCGGTTTATACACTGTGTGTACAGAGTGAGGTTGAGATGGTGGGATGTAGAGGTTTTTGAAGGATGTCCTCACCCTGACTACCCGAGTGAGGCCGTTGATTTTCTTCTGGCACTGGGTGAGAGTCCTGTGGATCACACTTCTGGCCGACACGTCCTGGGCGACCTCCATCCACATCCTTCTAAAGGCCTGTGGCAAAGACCTCCTGCCAGAGCACTGCCCGTCGGCGTTCCACGGGTGTGACCAGAGCCTCCAAAGCATGGTCGCTGAACTGGCTCTCTCTCCCTCTGGGCCTCTGATCATCCATGACTTCTTTGAGTGAAGGTTTGCAGCTCCTTGCAGGCCCAGTTCACAAGCAGCAATGATCAGAGTGAGGCTGTGCAGCATGATTAAACCTCCCCCCTGACGATTTTCTAATTGACAGCGCCGGAACTTGTTTAGCGCTCTGAAGGTAGCGCCCCGCACTCCGACGTTAGTGCCCTAAGAGAAGTGTGCAGCGCTCCACTTCCTTCTTGGGGCACTAAAACTCAATTTCGCGGTCGCCGCACTAATTAGTGCTGGCCGCTAAAGTTAGCGCCCCAAAATGGTCGATACTGAATTTTTCCCCCAAAGACTTGAGAGGAAAGCACCAGCCTGTCAATGAGGGTGCAAAGTAGATCAGGAGTGAAATAGCATAATTGTAGGCAAGAAGGGAAACAAAAGAGTAGAAAGGGACACAGTTCATTCTCAATTAAATGTTTAAATTGACGTTATATATGAAGACTTTCTTTTGGCTACAGCTGCACCCCTAGATGCAGTGTTTTCCACTTCCAGCCCCACTGAAATGGTCCAAAATCGGGCAGTAAAATGGACAAAAACCAAGGCCAGAATGTCTGGAGCACGGCCACATCATTTGCAGGAAATTACAGAAGATGATTATTCCAAAGTGCGCAGTTATTTCTTTATTACCGATATTGCGCCGTATTAAAGCACTTCCTAAATTATTAATAACATTTGGTTGGAGCCATTTAAGGAAGTTGTTTACAATCACGTGGCAAATAGATTGCTCAATGCTGCAGTTCCATCAAAGTGCCTGAAACTAAGAGTGATACTGAAACCAGCTTGTTTACCATAGACTTCGAGAACTACCGAGGAGAGACAGCAGCTTGCAAAGTCGCTGAGACGGTGCAATGGGGGAAAGCTACAAAGTGATTGTGGTGTGGATGAAAGGGGAAAAAATTACTGTTGATGTTTCACAGTCAGAGACAGAATTCAATGAGATGAATATCCTGAAGTTCAAGGAGAAATTGACTGAGAAGATTGTAGGATTTTCAGGTACGTGGGTAACAAGTGCCATATGACTAAGGAATGGCCTTCTGAAATTAATCTGATGAAAATCGGGTGGGCAATCCGCTCCGGCAGGTGATGGAAGTTGAAAATTGCCCCCCAGATGTTCTGTACACCTAATGGGAGAGTGGCTGTGTGTATCACAGCAGAACTGCATTATGCTGATATTGAAATCAATAGGGTTTAACCCTAACTTTGGAATTCAGCTTTCTGGAGGTGATGCTGGGTCTAAATGTATTTAATCCTAAAATCAGAAGAGTTATTAATGATGGTATTTAGGATGCGTTTGCGGTTCTGTTTAGGCTTGTTTTTTTCTCAGTTTCTCTCTCTTTTTTCTGTTTTAGCCAGCGCAGAGGATCTGCGCCTACTTTTTGCCAACAAGCTACTGGAAGATGAAAAGAAATTCTCTGATTACCAGCTCAGGGATAAATCCACAATAATACATCTGCCTGGAGGAGGGGAACCTGTACCTGAACCTAAACCTAAACCTAAACCCCAATGTGCATTGTTCTAAATTTTACGGATAAAAGCAAACATTAAAGTAAATTTTGCATAATATGTTCCTGGGCAATAACTTTATTTTCCTACATCATTACTAATAAGTATTATAATTAAAAGATCATACAGTGACGTGGGACACTTACAGGGTTGCTTTACAATAGGACCATGTGGAATTATAATTAATGTCCTCAATAACTTGGTTGTGCAGGAGCAGGTGAAATGAATGGATATTGAGGTGGATAATTATGACTGTAATCATTAAAACACCTCGGTCTGGAGTTTCCGCTCGATTGCGGTGGTTTTTTCGGCTCAATTCCCCCAATATCAGCGCAAAAGTTTGCGGAATGTTAAGCGGAAATTGCATTAAGCGCAAATCGTATTTCCGCGATCTTTTGCGCTAGTTTTAAAAACATCGCGCTAGAAGCAGGCCCCGCCCACAAAACTGGCCACGCCCCCCCGGGGTGAATTAATCACCATTGGGAGTTTCCGCTAATTGCGCTCATTTGCAGGCCTTCGAGGAGGCTCCAAAAATTAAGCTGGAACTTTTGGGTGCAAGGGCACTAATAGGTACATTTTGAAAGGTTTTGAATAATTTTTTTTTAACTTTATTAAGGAACCGACTACAGTACCCCAATCTAACTAGAAAATAGTTGAGTAGATTTATTTACAAGTCATTTTCAGTCATTTAAAACCGGATTACTCACATGTGGTGGATTGACACTGTGATTTAAAATGCTTATTTTTACGATAAACCCCATTTTTAGCTGTATTAATCAAACTTTACCAAGTTACCACTTAAATATATCAAGGACTGGTTTTTAAAGCAAAATTCAAAAAAAAAGTTAAGTTTTAAAATGCTGCCCGATTGTGCTGATTCATGGCAGATCTTGTGTTTGGCGTTATGCAAATCCGTTTGAGTGGAAACTCAGGGTGCAAAAACAGTTGTTAAAACGGGTGCAATTTGCGATGCAATCATGGATTGCGCCCAAAGCATCAGCTTTACCCCAACAGGGATCTGTCAGGAAGTTCCTTCAGTTTCCACTCAGGCAGTAGCACAACATTGCTCTACGTTCCAGAGGCTGAATGTCAAATCTCCGATACCTCCTCCGACCTCCCCCTGGACTATGGCTCTACCACCGAACATCAAGCCATCTTTTCCCAGACCATCACTGACCTTATCTCCTCTGAAGATTTTCCCCCCTCGGTCTCCAACCTCATTGTCCCGAACACCACACAGCTCACTTCTACCTCCTTCTGAAGATCCACAAGCAGGACTGCCGTGGCAGACCCATCATTTCAGCCTGTTCTTGCTCCACGGAACTTATTTCTTCCTATCTCGACTCTATTTTTTCTCGCGTTGTCCAATCTCTTCTGATTACATTCATGACTCTTCCAATGCCCTCCGCCACTTTAACAGTTTCCAGTTTCCTGGCCCTGACCGTCTCCTTTTCACTATGGACGTCCACTGCCTCTACACCTCCATCCTCCACCAGGACGGCCTGTGGGCCCTCCACTTCTTCCTTGAACAGAGGCCCAACCAGTCTCCAACCTCCATCACACTCCTCCCCCTGGAAGAATTGTTCTCACCTTGAACAACTTCTCCTTTGACTCCTCTCACTTCCTCCAAATAAAAAAAGTGTTGCTATGGGAACCAGTATGGGTCCTAGCCATGCCTGCCTTTTCGTGGGATAGGTGGAACATTCTTTGTTCCAGTCCTACTCAAATCCCCTCCCTCACCTCTTTTTCCGGTACATTGATGACTGTATCAGTGCCGCTTCCTGCTCTCGCCCCGAACTGGAAAATTTCATCAACTTTGCTTCAGATTTCCACCCTTCCCTTGCCTTCACATGGACCATCTCTGGCTCTTCCATTCCCTTTCTCGACTTCTCTATCCAAATTTCTGGGTAAGGCTTTTGACCAATATCTACTATAAGCCCACTGACTCCCACAGCTACCTTGATTACTCTTCCTCCCACCCTGCTTCCTGTAAGGATTCTATTCCATTCTCCCACTTTCTCCATCTCCATCGCAACTGTCCTGATGATGCCACCTTCTACACCAATAATTCCAAAATGTCTTCCTCTTTCCTCAGCCTAGGATTCCCCACCACTGTGGTGGACAGGGCCCATTTCCAGCACTTCTGCCCTCACCCCTTACCCTCCCTCCCATAACCACAATAGGATTCCCCTTGTCCTCACCTTCCACCTCACCAGCCATCACATTGAACAGATTATCCTTCGCAATTTCCGCCACCTCCAGCATGAAGCCACCACCAAACACATCTTCCCCTCCCCTTTTAGTATTCCGAAGGGATTGTTCCCTCCGCGACACCCTGGTCCACTCTTCCATCATCCCCAACACCCCCTCCCATTCCCACAGCACCTTTCCATACAAGCGCAGGAGATGCAAAATCTGCCCTTTCACCTCCTCTGCCCTGAGCCCCAAACCCTCCTTTCAGGTGAAACAGCGATTACTTGTACTTCTTTTAAATTAATATACTGTATTCGCCACTCACGATTTGGTCTCCTCTACACTGGGGAGAAGAAATGCAGATTGGGTGCTCGCTTTGCTGAACACCTCCGTTCAGTCCACAAGCGTAACCCTGAGGTCCCGGTTGCTTGTCATTTAAATTTTATGCCCCACTCCCAATCTGAGCTATCTGTCCTCGGCCTCCTGCACTGTATCAATGAAGTTCAACATAAGCTCGAGGAACAGCACCTCATCTTTCGATTAGGCACTTCAAAGCATTTTGGACTCAACATTGAGTTTCTATTTCAGATCATAACCTCTGCTCCCATTTTTACGGTCAGCAGGTGCTGGTAATGATTCTGCTATTCATGGCCTTGCCCCTCCCTATCTCTGTCATCTCCTCCAGCCCCACAACCCCCGCTCCCGCCCACCCCCGAGATATTTGCACTCCTGTAATTCTGGCCTCCTGAGCATCCCTGATTTTAATCGCTCAACCATTGGTGGCCATGCCTTCAGCTGCCTAGGCCCGAAGCTCTGGAATTCCCTCCCTAAACCTCTCTGTCTCTCTACCTCTCTTTCCTCCTTTACGACGCTCCTTAAAACCTACCTCTTTGACCAAGCTTTTGGTCATCTGCCTTACAACAACACCAACAAAAACAACTTGTATCTATATAGCGCCTTTAACATAGTAAAACATCCCAAGGCGCTTCACAGGAATATTATAAGACAAAAAATTGACACCGAGCCGCATAAGGAGAAATTAGGGAGAAGGACCTTCCCGACCACTAGCACTCCTGCCCTTCCTCCCCCCGGCTCCGAGGTTCTCAACTTCTGATCCTCGCTTTCCAATCTCCCTCCCCGCAACTCCAGGCCCCCCGACCCTCGCGTTCTCCCACTCTCCCCCCCATCCCCGACCGGACCCACATACCCGACGGCCACCGCGGTGCTAGCAATGCCCTGGTTTCTTCCCAGTTCTCCCCATTCTTCGCTGCGCTGTAGCACCACGCAGGCTCCATGACAATGGGGTCCGAGGCCCAATATCAGAGCCACCGCGACCCTCACCAGGAGCCCAAAATGTCGCTCCCAAATTTCTAGATCACTGCCTTTAAGAGAGGAGGTTGAGTAGAAAATGAGAGGAGCCAATAAATAAATCAGTGTGATTTAATTTGTTCCCTTGAGTGAAGTGAAGCTATTAATCAGCAATGAGAACAGTGTCATTTTGAAGTTAGACTCTAAGGGAATGTGGAAAACCCAGATCCTGTAAATCACCAGCACTTACTGTAGGGTTGCCAACTATGGTTGGAGGCATTCCTGGAGGTTTGATCATGTGACATTCTGACCACGTGATGCCTGATCACGTGACGTCTACAAATGTAACGTAATTGCAATGACCTTGCAAAAGATTGGCTCCCCTGGAGTTGAGTATTTTTGCTCGTGGTTTCACGCCAGCAGCTGTTGTGCGACAAGTTCCAAGAACCCGTGAGCAGGCGAAGAGGGGAAACCGAGAAATTCCCCACATTTCAGACACCTCCATTTCAGAGACTCCCCAGATATATATATATATAGAATATATATAAACAATGCGAATGTATATTTATACACTCAGGGATATACCTGTTTATACACTGTATGAATAGAACTGCGTTTATGTGCTAAACCATAAATGTATTTTGATGCTTTGGCAACATAAGATGTAACTTATCATGCCAATAAAGCGATTTGAATTGTGAATTGTGAACCCTGACACGCCGATTGCTGAGACATCCACGATTGCCGACTCTCCAGCACCCTCCTAACTGCACTCCAGGCGGTTGTGGCTCTACAGGTGACGTCACCAAGCTGGAGGCTTCTCCAACAGCAGCCCGTGGCACCGTGGAGCGGTGGGGGGCACACAACATGGGAAATTTAAAGTGTTGAATTTCCTGGGCTGCTGGGGACAGCGCTCGGGGGAGCAACCCCTGATTCCGGGTAACTTCCTGTCATTCCAGGAGGGTTGGGAACCCTAAGAGTTTTTCAAATATATCATGTGTATGAGATGTTACCTGGAATTTTGCTTTGCTTGCCTTCAGACTAAAGCAATTTGCAGCAAATCACCGAACTTCTCTGCTGCTTGTGCTAAACCTGTGGCCCGAAAGCAAACAAGTATTCCTGTGTGGAATCGCAAAACTTTATATGGTAATTTATCTCACTTTAGCTAAACCCTCACAACAGCATCACTCAAACAGTGACCGTAACAATTTAGGCCTACCAGTTCTGTGTAAATTGTTTTCTTTCATAAAATAGGGTGATCATATGCCTCTGTATTCCGGGGACATTCCTCGGATGAGGGACTGTGTCCCTAGAAGAGTCCCCGGTTCAGGAAACTCATCCCCAAATATGCGCGGTTTCAAATCAGGGGCATCATGACCATGAGCTGCCCTGCGGTTGATCAATAAAGTGGGTGGGGCTGTGCAGCGGGGTGGGTTCCGATTGGTAGGAGGGATGTCAATCACCTGTTTTTAACCAGTAGAAGGGGTGGATTCACTGACGGACTTTAATTTATGGAACGATTGCGCTCTGTGGCCGCAGTATGCATTCTATGCACTGCCCCCATCCCCCCACCCACCAACTCCCCACCCACTGAATCCCTGGATAGCCCTGTGAAATTCAGTTGAAGGGAAATCGGCCTCGCAGCCAAAATGTCTGAGTAACGGGGGGCGCTGGTAACCAGACTATTGAGCGGCGGCTGGAGCCAGGCCGTGTGGATGACCCAGGAGCTGGATCAGAGCGCGCTCCATGGCCTCAGATGGTGTGAGTGAGTGTTGGGCTCAGAGGAGAAGAGCCGGTGATTGCGGCCAGCAGATACTGCAAACATATTATTCAGGCGGAATGCTCTGGCGCTGCTTTTTGCAGATTCAGTGCATCAAAATAACAAAAAATTTTGCCTCGCTACGCTGCGCATGCTACATTTTCCATCCTGGCAGCTTTGCTGTGCTCCCACCCTGACTGTCCCCAGATTCGGTTTAGAAAATATGGTCACCATTCCATAAAAGCATCTGTAGCATTAACTCTTCTGTTTTCTAGAGTTCAGCCAGTACAAGTTGAGGTTACAAAGGCAGTTCGAATATGTCACAATAACTCAGTGTAAGCTGGTTTCACTGAGCTGAATTGATTTGGAAGAGGCCTTTAAGACACTTTGTAGGACATTGTCACTGCCACAGCTGCAAAACTTCACCTATACTGTGAAGTTAAAATTTCAGTTAATTATGATTTCATAATTTAAAAATTAATTTACGAGCATGTACACTGCAAATGAATTTCTGATGGAATTTCTTTTATTTAAAAAAACACTGGTTAGTTTGTTATTTTCTAAGGTTGGTAACTTAAAGGTAATCTTGTGGACAGTCTGGGCACTTTCAAACTTTAAAGTTGAATAAGTTGACTTTGTGCTGTTTGCAAGCTGGGAGACTGAAACAAAGTGCCACTTTTATCTGGAGTTGTTCAGTTCCTTTGTTATTGAAGGCTGAGCAGTTGTGGGATTGAGCATGTCACATGACACGTCTGGGCCTTTAGCTTCATGGATAACATCGGGTCCTCACAATTCCTTGACATGTCTATTTAAAGTGGTTAAAAGCTGAACTCTTGCAGGATGTGTCACTCAGATTGGTTAAAACTTAAAGGGGTTTATTCGAGAGTCAAAGGTATAAAAGATGACATTTGTGACTCAAAGTCTGTTTGGACAAAAGCCGTTGGGAAAGAGTGGGCGCAGCATAACACACACAGAAAAGTCAGATTGGGAAACCAGAGGAAAGACAGATACGAGGTTCTGAGAGAGAAGTTGCAGAAATTTAGGGATTTAAGGACTCTACAAGTCAGATACAGGCAGATGTTTAAGTTTGTCACTTGGATCCACAAGAAATAAGGGAAGCGACATTGAACCTGCTCTAGCCGAATAGCTACCAACATGTAAGGTAGATTTACCCAGGAAACAGACAACCCAAGAGGCAATGGATACCAAATCTACCTATCATATCAATGTCTGCCATTGAGCTATATAGCAAATTATAATAAGTGATGCCAGTTGATGCTGAGTTACTGTGACGTATTCGAACTGTCTTTGTAACCTCAATTATTAATTATCAATCAACAATCTGCACCTAATAGTTTGTATACTTTATTCTGTAATACTGATAATTGTGTTATAAATGTATTAATAAAGAAATGTTAGTTCATGAGTTCACGGTCTGACTTGCTCTTGGGTGATTTAGGAAGAAGGGATTACTCATTCCAGCTCCTTCCAGTCAGTGAGAGACCTACAACTATAGTTAGATTACCTACCTTAGGCATGACACTGTAAAAGCTTCTATAAATATGTGAAGAGAAAAAAATTGGTGAAGTCAAACGTAGGTGCCTTGCAGTCAGAATCAGGGGAATTTATAATGGGGAACAAAGAAATGGCAAACCAATTAAATATAAACTTTGGTTCTGTCTTCACAAAGGAGGACACAAATAACCTCCCAGAGATGTAAGGGAACATAGGTTCTAATGAGAGGGAGGAATTGAATGAAATCAGTATTTGTAAGGAAATGGTGTTAGGGAAATTGATGGGATTGAAGGCCGATAAATCTCCAGGGCCTGATACTCTACATCCTAGGGTACTTAAGGAAGTGGCCCCAGAAATAGTAGATGCATTGCTGGTCATCTTTCAAAATTCTATAGACTCTGGAACAGTTCCCATGGATTGGAGGATAGCTAATGTAACTCCACTATTTAAGAAAGGTGGTACAGGTAGACTACCCTTTATCCGGACTTCCGAAAACCGAAACCCTCTAAAAACCGAAGGTTTTTTCGTTCAGCGTAAGTCGTGCGTACGAACGAAAAAACCTTCGGTTTTTAGAGGGTTCCGGTTTCGGAAGTTCGGATAAAGGGTAAGTCGTGCGCACGGCCCCCCCGCGGACCCCGCCGGCCCCGACAACCGCCGACCCCCCCGCGGACCCCGCCGGCCCCGACAACCGCCGACCCCCCCGCGGACCCCGCCGGCCCCGACAACCGCCGACCCCCCCGCGGACCCCGACAACCGCCGACCCCGTCAGCCCCGACAACCGCCGACCCCCCCGCGGACCCCGCTGGCCCCGACAACCGCCGACCCCCCCGCCGGCCCCGACAACCGCCGACCCCCCCGCCGGCCCCGACAACCGCCGACCCCGCCAGCCCCGACAACCACCGACCCCCCCGCGGACCCCGCCGGCCCCGACAACCGCCGATCCCCCCCGCCGACCCCCCCGCCAGCCCCGACAACCGCCGACCCCGCCAGCCCCGACAACCGCCGACCCCCCCGCGGACCCCGCCGGCCCCGACAACCGCCGACCCCCCCGCGGACCCCGACTGACTTACGCTGAGCGTCAGCGTAAGTCGTGCGCACGACCCCCCGCCGACCCCCCCCCGCGGACCCCCCCCCGCCGACCCACCTTCCGAAATCCGAAATTCTCCTTTATCCGAAACTCGGCTGGTCCCGAGGTTTTCGGATAAAGGATAGTCTACCTGTAGCATGTAAAATTAAGGCACATGGAATTGGGGGCAAGGTATTGACTTGGATAGAGAACTGGTTGGCAGACAGAAAGCAAAGAGTTGGAATAAACGGCTCTTTTTCCGAGTGGCAGGCAGTGACTAGTGGGGTACCGCAGGGATCAGCCCTTGGACCCCAGCTATTCACAATATATATCAATGATCTGGATGAGGGAACTAGATGTAATATCTCCAAGTTTGCAGATGACACAAAGCTGGGTGGGCGTCTGTGCTGTGAGGAGGATACCGATAAACTCCAGTATGATCAGGACAGGTTGGGTGATTGGGCAGAAGCATGGCAGATGCAATATAACGTGCATAAATGCGAGGTTATCCACTTTGGTGTCAATAACACGAAGGCAGATTATTATCTGAATGGCAATAGATTGGGAGAAGGGGAAGTGCAGCGAGACCTGGGCATCCTTGTGCACCAGTCGCTGAAAGTAAGCATGCAGGTGCAGCAGGCGGTTAAGAAGGCAAATGGTATGTTGGCCTTCGTAGCGAGAGGGTTTGAGTACAGGAACAAGGATGTCTTGCTACAGTTGTACAAGGCCTTGGTGAGACCACATCTGGAGTATTGTGTGCAGTTTTGGTCGCCTTATCTGAGGAAGGATGTTCTTGCCATGGAAGGAGGGCAGTGAAGATTCACCAGGCTGATACCTGGGATGGCAGGAATGACGTATGAGGAGAGATTGGGTTGATTGGGCTTGTACTCGCTGGAGTTTAGAAGAATGAGAGGGGATCTCATCGAAACTTATAAAATTCTAACAGGACTAGACAGACTAGATGCAGGAAGGCTGTTCCCAATGGTCGGAGAGTCCAGAACCAGGGGTCACAGTCTAAGAATAAAGGGTAAGCCATTTAGGACAGAGATGAGGATGAATTTCTTCACCCAGAGAGTGGTGAACCTGTGGAATTCTCTACCACAGAAGGCAGTGGAGGCCAATTCATTAAATATATTCAAGAAGGAGTTGGATATATTTCTTAAGGCTAAAGGGATCAAGGGATATGGAGAGAAGGCAGGAACAGGGTACTGAATTTGGACGATCAGCCATGATCTGATTGAATGGCGGAGCAGGCTCAAGGGGCCGAATGGCCTACTCCTGCTCCTATCTTCTATGTTTCTATGTAGAGAGAAAACGGGGAATTATAGACCGGTACGTCTGACATCGGTAGTGGGGAAAATACTAGAGTCCATTATAAAAGATGTAATAGCAGAGCACTGGGAAAACAGTGACACGATCAGACAAAGTCAACATGGATTTACAAAAGGTAAATCATGCTTGACTAATCTACTGGAATAGATAAAGGATAAGGGAGAACTAGTGGATGTGGTGTATTTGGACTTTCAGAAGGCTTTCGATTAGGTCCCGCATAAGAGAATAGCGTGCAAAGTTAAAGCACATGGGATTGGGGGTAAGGTACTGACTTGGATAGAGAACTGGTTGGCAGACAGAAAGCAAAGAGTTGGAATAAACGGGTCTTTTTCCAAGTGGCAGATAGTGGCTAGTGGGGTACCGCAGGGATCGGTGCTAGGACCCCAGCTATTCACAATATATATAAACGATCTAGACGAGGGAACTAGATGTAATATCTCCAAGTTTGCAGACGACACAAAGCTGGGTGGGCATGTGTGCTGTGAGTAGGATGCCGAGAAACTTCAGTATGATTTGGACAGGTTGGGTGATTGGGCAGATGCATGGCAAACGCAGTATAATGTGCATAAATGCGAGGTTATCCACTTCGGTGGCAAAAACAGGAAGACAGATTATTATTTGAACGGTAATAGATTGGGAAAAGGGGAAGTGCAACGAGACCTGGGTGTCCTTGTGCACCAGTTGCTGAAGGTAAGCATGTAGGTGCAGCAGGTGGTTAAGAAGGCAAATGGTATGTTGGCCTTCATAGCGAGAGGATTCGAGTACAGGAGCAAGGATGTCTTGCTGCAGTTGTACAGGGCCTTGGTGAGACCACACTTTGAGTATTGTGTGCAGTTTTGGTCGCCTTATCTGAGGAAGGATGTTCTTGCCATGGAGGGAGTGCAGCGAAGATTCACCAGGCTGATACCTGGGATGGCAGGAATGACGTATGAGGAGAGATTGGGTTGATTAGGCTTATATTTGCTAGAGTTCAGAAGAATGAGAGGGGATCTCATTGAAACTTATAAAATTCTAACAGGACTGGACAGACTAGATGCAGGAAGGATGTTCCCAATGGCGGGGGAGTCCAAAATCAGTGGTCACAGTCTAAGGATAAGGGGTAAGCCATATAGCATTGAGATGAGGAGGAATTTCTTCATCCAGAGAGTGGTGAGCCTGTGGAATTCTCTACCACACAAGGCAGTTGAGGCCAATTCATTAAATATATTCAAGAAGGAGTTAGATATATTTTTTAAGGCTAAAGGGATCAAGGGATATTGGGAGAAGGCAGGGACAGGGTACTGAATTTGGATGATCAGCCATGATCTCATTAAATGGCGGAACAGGCTCGAGGGGCTGAATGGCCTATTCCTGCTCCTATCTTCTATGACACCTTATTCTTTGAATGCATTTTAACTCACACACACCGCTGAACAGTGGGAAAAGACAACTGCTCAGACATTGTCCCTTTAGGTCTACAATACCAACAGCAGCCAAATTATTCATATAATCCTTAGCTAACTTCTCATTCTGGAATATTTCCTTCAACAAAGTAGCCAAAAATTAAATTTAAAGAATCAAAGAAAGAAAAGATGGCGCATTTCCCCAGCTCAGGACCTCCCAAAGAAATTCTCAGGCAACTAAGTACCTTTTTTTTGAAGTGTAGTCACTGCTGTATTGTAGGAAAGTAAATAAAATAGAAATAAAATATATTCAAGAAGATGCCCCAGTTGTTCCAGGTCAGGGAGAGAGTTGAGGGCTGAGTACATGTTGAGCTACAATCAAAAAATGAGGAACTCCACACCAACAGATAATTATTCACACGTCTACATACAAAAGTGCGTCATAACCAAATAGAACTGAAAACAAACTTATAAAGCCCCATCACCCACAGCACCAAAAGTATTGGTTGTCTTAGGCTATAAAACAAGTAGAGTACCCTCAACTTTTCCTGGTATTGTGCGCTGGGGTCAGGTGGCCACACCAGAGAGATAACCACTGAATGAAACAACACCAACAACTTGCCTTTATATTGTGCCTTTAAAGTAGCAAAGCATCCCAAGGTGCTTAACAAGAGCGTTAGCAGTAAAAATTTTGATACTGAGCCATAGAAACAGATGATGAAAAGCTTGGTCAAAGAGGTAGGTTTTAAAGAGAATCTTAAAGGAAGAGAGAGAGGTCGAGAGGCAGAGAGGTTTAAGGGAGGGAATTCCAGAGCATTGGGCCAAGACAGCTGAAAGCATAGCTGCCATTGGTGGAGCAATTTAAATCGGAGTTGTGTAGAAACATAGAAACATAGAAGATAGGAGCAGGAGTTGGCCATTTGGCCCTTCGAGCCTGCTCCGCCATTCAATGAGATCATGGCTGATCATCCAAGTTCAGTACCCTGTCCCTGCCTTCTCCCCATATCCCTTGATCCCTTTAGCCTTAAGAAATATATCCAACTCTTTCTTGAATATATTTAATGAACTGGCCTCCACCGCCCTCTGTGGCAGAGAATTCCACAGGTTCACCACTCTCTGGGTGAAGAAATTCCTCCTCATTTCAGTCCTAAATGGCTTACCCCTTATCCTTAGACTATGACCCCTGGTTCTGGACTCCCCAGACATCAGAAACATCCTTCCTGCATCTAGTCTGTCCAGGCCTGACAGAATTTTATAGGTTTCGATGAGATCCCCTCTCAATCTTCTAAACTCCAGTGAGTATAAGCCCAATCGACACAATCTCTCCTCATACGTCATTCCTGCCATCCCAGGTATCAGCCTGGTGAATCTTTGCTGCACTCCTTCCATGGCAAGAATGTCCTTCCTCAGGTAAGGCGACCAAAACTGCACACAGTACTCAAGGTGCGGTCTCACCAAGGCCCTGTACAACTGTAGCAAGACATCCTTGTTCCTGTACTCGAACCCTCTTGCGACGAAAGCCAACATGCCATTTGTCTTCTTAACCAACTGCTGCACCTGCATGCTTACCTTCAGCGACTGGTGCACAAGAACACCCAGGTCGCTTTGCACTTCCCCTTCTCCCAATCTATTGCCATTCAAATAATAATCTGCCTTCCTGTTTTTGCCACCAAAGTGGATAACCTCACATTTATCCACATTATAGTGCATTTGCCATTTTTCTGCCCAATCACCCAACCTGTCCAAATCGTACTGGAGTTTCACAACATCCTCCTCACAGCTTACCCTCCCACCCAGCTTTGTGTCGTCTGCAAATTTGGAGATATTACATCCAATTCCCTCGTCTAGATCATTAATATATATTGTGAACAGCTGGGGTCCTAGGACCGATCCTTGCGGTACCCCACTAGTCACTGCCTGCCACTCGGAAAACGACCCGTTTATTCCAACTCTTCGCTTTCTGTCCGCCAACCAGTTCTCTATCCAAGTCAATACCTTGCCCCCAATCCCATGTGCCTTAATTTTGCACGTTAATCTCTTATGTGGGACCTTATCGAAAGCCTTCTGAAAGTCCAAATACACCGCATCCACTGGTTCTCCCTTATCTATTTTACCAGTTACATCCTCAAAAAATTCCAGTAGATTAGTCAAGCATGATTTACCTTTTGTAAATCCATGTTGACTTTGTCCGATCCTGTCATTGCTTTCCAAGTGCTCTGCTATTACATCTTTTATAATAGACTCTAGCATTTTCCCCACTACCGATGTCAGGCTTACCGGTCTATAATTCCCCGCTTTTTTTCTACCACCTTTTTTGAATAGTGGGGTAACATTAGCTACCCTCCAATCCATGGGTACTGTTCCAGAGTCTATCGAGTTCTGGAAGATGACCAGCAATTCATCTACTATTTCTAGGGCCACTTCCTTAAGTACCCTGGGATGCAGATTATCAGGCCCTGGGGATTTATCGGCCTTCAGTCCCATCAATTTTCCTAACACCATTTCCCTACAAATACTGATTTCTTTCAGTTCCACCCTTTCATCAGACCCTATGTTCCCCGGCATCTCTGGAAGGTTATTTGTGTCCTCCTTTGTGAAGACAGAACCAAAGTATGAAGTTAATTGGTCTGCCATTTCTTTGTTTCCCATTATAAATTCCCCTGATTCTGACTGCAAGGGACCTACGCTTGACTTCACCAATCTTTTTCTCTTCACATATCTATAAAAGCTTTTACAGTCAGTTTTTATGTTCCCAGCAAGCTTACTCTCATATTCTATTTTCCCTTTCTTAATTAATCCCTTTGTCCTCCTTTGTTGAATCCTAAACTGCTCCCAATCCTCAGGATTATTGCTTTTTCTGGCCAATTTATATGTCGTCTCCTTGGATCTTATGCTATCCCTAATTTCCCTTGTTAGCCACAGTTGAGTTACCTTTTTTGTTTTATTTTTATGCCAAACTGGGATGAACAAATTCTGCAGCTCATCCATTCGGTCTTTGAATGTTTGCCATTGCCTATCCACTGTCAACCCTTTGAGTGCCCCAATCAATCCTACCCAACTCGCTCCTCAGACCATCGTAGTTTCCTTTATTTAAATTGAGGACCCTAGTCTCTGAGTCAACTACTTCATTCTCCATCTTAATGAAGAATTCGATCATATTATGATCGCTCCGACCCAAGGGGCCTCGTACAACAAGATTGCTAAATAATCCTTTCTCGTTACATAATACCCAGTCTAAGATGGCCTGATCTCTGGTTGGTTCCTCGACATATTGGTCCAGGAATCCATCCTGTAAACACTCCAGGAATTCCTCCTCCACAGTATTGTTACTAATTTGGTTGGTCCAATCTATATGTAGGTTAAAGTCACCCATGATGACTGCTGTGCCCTTATTGCACGCTTCTTTAATTTCCCTTTTAATGCCATCCCCAACCTCCGCCTTACTGTTGGGAGGTCTATATACCACTCCCACTAATGGTTTTTTCCCCTTAGTATTCCTCAATTCTACCCATACAGATTCCACATCATCAGAGCTAATACCCTTCATTACAATTGTATTAATCCCTTCTTTAACCAGTAATGCTACCCCACCTCCCTTTCCTTTTTGCCTATCTTTCCTGAATATTGAATACCCCTGGATGTTGAGTTCCCAGTCTTGGCCATCCTTGAGCCACGTTTCCGTAATCCCAACCAAATCATATTCGTTTACCTCTATTTGCGCAGCCAATTCGTCCACCTTATTACAAATGCTCCTCGCATTAAGACACAAACGGCTGAAAATTCAGTAGCCTTAGCGCCTCATTTGAGGCGCTAGAGGGCCTTGCGCCGGAGTTATGGCCAGTAGTGAAATTCCCTGGGGCCCTAAATCGGCGTTGCTCCGGTAGCGCTGCGCCGGCACCGATGACGTCATCGGTGTGCGCAGCGTCCCGGTTGCCGTGGTAACCCGCCCGAACTCCGAAATTGAGTTGCGGCCGCCTCGCCCGTGGCAGCCGCAACCAGCGTTTTGTCAGAGGTGCCTTACTGCAGTTAGCGCCGGCGCATTAAAGGCCCCGCGGCGGCCGGCCGCTTTCCCGCCGGCCGCCTGCCCGCAGCTCCCTCCCCGGACTTCTCTCCACCCCCCCCCCGGAACAGATGCAAGCCCGGCACTTGTCCGAGGTGCCGGGCTCATTTTTAAGCAGATTTGCGCGGGCCGCGGCCGGGTGCAGGCAGCTCCTCCTTAACGGAAGGAGGAGGCCTGCACTTCCCCAGCCTGCCGCACCACATCGGGTGCCGCAGCGCCGGAATTGCGGCGCAAAACGGCAGTTAGCGCCCTTTTCCAGGCGCTAAGACCCTTCAGTAGCGCCGGCAGCCGTTTGGGCGCGGCGCCACTGAATTTTTGGCGCGCGCAGGGGACTTAGCGCCGGCACTAATTTCCGGCGCTAAAGCCCTGGCTAAGCCAAAACCCAATTTCTAGGCCAAAGCCTTCAGGCTTGTTTTTTTAACACTCTTAGACCTATTAGAATTATTATTTACTGTGGCCACGTTTGATTTAAACCGTTGATTTCTCTGACTGCTACTTTTGTTTTTCTCCTTCCTATCTTTTGCTTTTATCCCTGTTTCTCTTTCCTCTGTCTTCCTGCTCAGGTTCCCAACCCCCTGCCATTTTAGTTTAAACCCCCCCGAACAGTGCTAGCAAACCTCCCCGCAAGGATATTTGTCCCGTTCTGGTTCAGGTGCAACCCGTCCGACTTGTACAAGTCCCACCTTCCCCAGAAGCAGGCCCAGTGATCCAGGAAACTAAAGCCCTCCCTCCTGCACCAACTCTTTAGCCACACATTCATCTGCTCTATCCTCCTATTCCTATACTCACTAGCACGTGGCACCGGGAGTAATCCAGAGATTATAACCTTTGAGGTCCTGCTCTTTAATCTGTTACCTAGCTCCCTAAATTCTTGCTGCAGGACCTCATCCCTCTTCCTACCCATGTCATTGGTCCCAATGTGAACCACGACCTCTGACTGTTCACCCTCCCCCTTCAGAATGCCCTGCAGCCGTTCAGTGACATCCTTGACCCTGGCACCAGGGAGGCAACAAACCATCCTGGAGCCACGTCTATGGCCACAGAAACGCCTATCTGTTCCCCTTACGATGGAATCCCCTACCACTATTGCTCTCCCACTCTTTTTCCTCCCTTCCTGAGCAGCTGAAGCACCCCTGGTGCCAGGAAGTTGGCTGTTGCTGCCTTCCTCTGGTAAGTCATCCCCCTCAACAGTATCCAAATCGGTATACCTGTTTGAGAGGGGGATGGCCACAGGGGTCCCTGCACTACCTGCCTGCCTCTACTGCTCTGCCTGATGTTCACCCATTTCCCTTCTGCCTGTGCAGCCTTTACCTGCGGTGTGACTGTGGTAAACCACTGTTGTTGTTGTTGTTGTTGTCACACACTGTTGTACCTATGCATGCCTCAACATGTCTCGGCTGGCTCCACCCACACAGGCCCAGGTATAAAGGTGATTGACCTGCAGCCCCCTGCCTTCTTGGAACCCAGTCAACCACGAGAGGCATGCTCTGTTCTTTGCTAATAAAAGCCTTTAGTTACTCTCTTAACTCTCAGTCTTTTATGAGTAATTGATAGCGCATCAGTGACCAACTCACTAAACATGTTATCCACGACCCTCTCAGCATCGTGAATGCTCCAAAGCCCATCCATCCGCAGCTCCAGCGCCGCAATGCGGTCTGCTAGTAGCTGCAGCTGGATGCATTTCTGGCACACATGGTCGTCAGGGACACTGGCAGTGTCCCTGAATTCCCACATAGAGCAAGAGGAGCATAACACGGGGCTGGGCTGTCCTGACATGACTTACCCTTTAATTAATTTAAATTAAATCAATACCACCAATTTAATGATATACTCAAGGGCGCTTGCCTGCCAGAAGTCCCCGCTACATCACAGAGACCCTAGAAACTATAAACCACAGAATTTAAGTTTTGTAAAGAAGGAGAAAAAGTAAATACTTACCAACCAATGACTTACCCGCTTTCTGGTGACGTCACACTTGGATTACTTTTTACCTCTCTCCTTCCCTCGGACTTCGGAGATTGGAGACTGGTACGCCTTACCTGGTCTCGGAGCTGTTTTTAAAGTTGCCGCCGCTCAGCCTCGTTCTCTCGCAGGTCCGCCCACCTGCCTCTGCTGCTCTGAGGCCTTACCTGGTCTCGGAGCTGTTTTTAAAGTTGCCGCCGCTCAGCCTCGTTCTCTCGCAGGTCCGCCCGCCTGCCTCCGCTGCCAGCATTGGAGGAGTGCAGCGATCTCAAAAGCTTGTAGGGCTGGAGGAAGTTACAGAGATAGGGAGGGGCGAGGCCATGGTGGGATTTGAAAACAAGGATGAGGATTTTAAAATTGAGGTGTTGTCGGACCGGGAGCCAGTGTAGGTCAGCAAGCACAGGGGTGATGGGTGAACGGGTCTTGGTGCGAGTTAAGATACGGGCAGCAGTGATTTGGGTGAGTTTACGTAGGGTGGAAGATGGGAGGTCAGCCAGGAGAGTGTTGGAATAGTCAAGTCTAGAGGTAACAAAGGCATGGATGAAGGTTTCAACAGCAGATGAGCTAAGGAAGGGTCGGAGCCGGGTGATGTTACAGAGGTGGGAGTAGGCGGTCTTGGTGATGGAGCGGATATGTGGTCGGAATCGCATCTCATGGTCAAACACAACACCAAGGTTGCGAACAGTCTGGCTCCGCTTCAGACGGTATAATGAAAGTCAGTAAACCAGCAGGTGCAATACTTTATGAGTTATTAATAAATATTAAAAAACTCAATTTTCTTCTTCTCTCCATGACACATTATTTTTATCAGCAATGGGAAGAATTAAGGTCTTTCATTCCACTTTTCAAGGACGTAGCCTTGAAATCCTTCAGCCAGGAGGGCCTGAAGAGAGAAAAGAGAACGGGAAAAAAGAAAAACAGAAACAGAACAGCAGAAAAAATTTAACAGAAATGAAATAATAAAAAACAAGAAAAGACAAGAAAAAAGAAATAAAAGAGTGTGAGAACCAGTGTTCTCACTGCCTGCTCACATCACAGTGAAACTGCAGGAGGAAGAGCTTTACACATGTATTCAATGCAGGTACAGGGTTCTGTTCACAGGTCTCCCATCAGTGAAGCTTTTAATGATTCAAAAAGAGCTGAAGATGTCATCAACTTCTTTCAATCAGTAGAATATGAATGGTTACACTGTAGGCCATTGAAGTTTTTTTTACAGTTGTATTAAATATCTTCACTAGGAATCCATCCCAGAAGCTGTTTATGCATCATCTCCAGCTGCAGATGCATCGCCTCCATTGGTGTTTCACGTGTAGTTAACCTGTGCTCGCTGTTTGTACCCCAGCTTGATCATACCCTTTGAAAGCAGTTCCTGGAGGCTGGCGATGGGCAGAGAACCTCTGATCATTAGTCTTGCAGAGACGAATTATTTGAGCCATGATTTTGACAATGCGCACTATCTCATCAATGCATGATGGCATTCACAATCTATCTTATGATACAGTCAAACTACTTTATCAGGTAGTGAATTTCAGGCTCCAAATCTTCACATTCTAGATACCATAAAGCTTCACCAACTTCTATATCACTCAACTTGTTGTCAACCTTTCATTCTGATCTCCCACCACATCTTTACTCGTCCTCATGTAGTTTTTCCAGCAAGAAAACATCCTATCACTTACTGAGGCACTGGTCTTCACATAATGACATACATGCTCTACCCACTGCAATGGGCACAATGTCATTACAAGAAGACACTGTGTTGTGTGCAGAGAATGGAGTATCATTGAAACTGGCCCCTCCCTCCCCAGTTATGTTGTCAACAAAATTTGCATTCTTCATTTTGAGAGGCTGCTTTCTTTTATAAACTGGAATGTAATTATCTTCTGAGCTAGAAAATCCAGTCAGCTGGAATGATAAACAGGATTCCTTTTCAAAAGAAATATTGAGAAACCAGAGCCACTGAAATTAAACCTTGGTGTGGGGTGGGTGGTTCAACAACTTTTTAAAGATCAGAAAAATGTACCCAGCAAAGAGTCATAATTGTTCCTCCCCTTTTATAATAAAGTCCTGGGAAAGTACAGGCAAAAGTAAATCCTGACTACTCGCCTCAGAACTGGCACCATCTACACCTACAAAAAACACTCACATTTATGCCATGATGCTTTCAAAGCTCTTAATCTGCAACTTTTCAGGTTCTGCCTATGATCCCAGTCTCAGCTGTGCCGTCCTGGTGAGGCATCAAGGGGAGGATGTTTGAAGTTGGACAGAAAGTCGAGCCAGGCTGTATTCACACATGTCCTTCTGGCCAATAACAGTGTTTATCAAAGGTCTGACAGGATCTCAGTTGCCCACAAGGGATGGTAGGTGGTACAGTCTAAGAAAGGGGAAGTGAATATAACTCAAATACTTTCACTTTCAAAAAATATATTTTCCAGGAAATTAAATACACATTTTAAATTTCCGGTAACAAGATTTAAAAAAAAGGCCACTATTTAATGATTGTTTTTTGTGGAAAAAAACCTCAGACTCAAATGAATCATTACAACGACAACAACAACTTGCATTTTTGTGTCACATCCACAAAAGGAAAAGTATAAGCGGCTCCTTCACGGAAATCTGCAACGTTACTTTAATCCAATCATTATATTCCATTTTGGAAAAGCAAATCAAGTGGGAAAAGTTATCTGATCCGAGGACAGGGAAATATTATTTGGCTGTAGCTTTGTGTAATAATTTAGTGCCATGATCCAATAGTGCATTAAAAAACTCAAATAAGAGGGATGATCTCAATAAGAATAATAATAATGCAGCATTGATAAAAGTTACTGTTTAATTGAGACACCTCAAAGACTTGACCTCAAAGACTCAAAGCAACACATTGTATGCTATTGCATAAAGTATATTTAATTGATTATAAGCTTAAGGTTCACAGTAAGATTGTAGACACGATCAATAACTGCATAAAATTACTAAATCCAATTCCTTAATATTCAACACAAACCTCTTAACATAAATGATTGAGGGAGAAGCTCACATCCCTTAGTGACAACTGATAATTGATCAATCTGTTCATTCAACACAATGGTATCGGTGTCTCTCAGTAACAGTTGAAACCAAGCTCCTGTGGTGTTAATCTATTAGTGCCTTTAAAGGTGTTTTTCCATTCACCTGTGCACTTGTTCCCAGTTAGATAGAGCAGCTTTCATGTGACACTCTCAATATTTTACACATTTCAGTTGGGTGCTGGACTCTGGGCCTCGCTGTGTAATTGAGACCCAATTGCTTTCTAGTAAAGTATTTCCTGTTAAAAATAAAAGGTTTAAAATATGTATTTTATTACACTGGTTTAATCTGCTTAATGTAATTTAGATAATGGATTAAATTTTTCAGCAGGTTTGAAGCCCCTTGGATTTACCAAGTCAGATTGTTGGAGCCCGATTTTTATGGAGGAGGTGGGATGAGAGCTGGTCAGCAGCTGTTGGACCCGCTCCCGAATGCCGCCGGCCCGCAGTTCCGATTTTTGCTCCATTGGCCTTGTTACGGCCGATGTGCGGGTCCCTCCAGGCAATTACTTGGAGCATGTCAGTTTCTCACGTGTAATGACGCGTTTTTGGAGTAAAAATTTAAAGGGACCATGTCCCCTTTCTACAAATGTCACTGGAATGGCTTGGTGCTGTATTATCTAGAAAGGAGAGTTGACAGCGGCTGGTGCGAACACAAATAATTGAATGAAATTGCTGGTCATATTATTCCAGAAAGACATTTATTAATTTTTTATCTATCAATGTGACTAAGAAATGAAAAATATGCCAAATGTGTTCCAATCATTGGCTTAATAAAATTAATGTTTTTTCTCTTAAAGGTGCTGGCTGCTGCAGGAATGGCAGCCCCAAAATCTACGGCTGCAGCCAGGTTCAATGAGGGCTCCTCCATGCTCTTGTGGTGTGAGTTAGAGGACGTCAGGAGGTCCTCTTCCCTGGAAACGGAAGGAGGAGGCCTCCTCAGCAAACCAAGGCAGCTTGGCTGCAAATTGCTGAGGAGGTGAGTTTGAGGTCTGTGTGCAGATGCACATGTGTTCAGTGTTGAAAAAGATTTAATGATCTGCTGAGATCACCGAAAGAGTGGCCTCTGTGTTCTGAGATATGGAAGTTCAAGAGTGAGGGCTCAGGGCAAATGCCATGTGGAATGTTACGTAGCAATTTTAGGAAAAGGGAAAAAAGGGTTGTTCATTTTTTGGAATACAAAATCATTTGTCCAGTAGGAGGTGCCGTTGCCTAGTCCAAAGTGGAGAAGAACATTTGAGAGGAGAAGTAGAGAAAAATAGGGTGAACATCACAGGGACTGTTGGAAAACCAGCCAAAATCATAGGTCATAACACAGCCAACAACATAAAGACTAGATTTTGCCTGCACATGTGACAGAAATGAACCAGGGCTAGGTTGCCATTGTAGCTGATGAAACATAGCCTGCAGCAAGCACTACTGGAGCCGCTCCTGCCCTCAGACAAGAGACACCTCAATACTTAAAGGGTTAGAAATTCGGTACCCTAGCATTTCCCGTTAGCGCCCGGGCAGGGCGCTAGGGCTTATCGCCCAGGCGCGGCGATTCCAATGATGCCCACAAAATTCATTTGGCATTTAGCGCCGGCGCTAACACTTAGCGCTTAGCCCTCTCGCACCGCTCAGACTGTGACATCAATGAGTGTGCAATGCTCCGTTCACGCCCCAGATGTGAAATTCATTCACTTCCCCATACTTACCGCCTGGCGTTGAAATGACAGAAATAGCAGACGTTGATACCTGGGATTGCCGCTGCCGGGGCATTATTTAAAGGGATCACTTACTGGGTCATTGGGAGCCAGATTTATTGCTGGTTGTCAGATAGCATTTTGGCTGCATTCACATTTTCTCAATGTTTGCTTTGTTGCTGCTCTAACAGTTTCTTCACTTGTATTGCTCTGAACATTTCTACATTCTCTTTTCTCTCATTTATGGGGGCTGTACTGGCACTCCACCTTGCCCTCCGGCAACTCCGTCGGAGGCAGCGGATGCAGAGACAGAGATTGCCAAATGTGGCCAGAGGTAGGAGGAGGGCCGACAGACCTCGCGACAGGAGGCCTTACCTGTAGTGTATGTACTTTGCAGAAGGAACTATATTCTGCAGCCCCTGTATACTACAGTACCAGTAGTGACCACCCCTGTATATAAGCCTGTGTAGTAACTTTGCATAGTAGTTCCAGTTTTGTCTCCACTCAGTAAACACCTGTTGTAACCAGCTCCTGCAGTCCGTGTCTCAATTACACATGGACATAATATTACCCTCCCAGGGCTTTCCAGGAGCACTTCTCCTACATTCATCTCTCAGAGGAGCAGTGTCTTAGAAGGCTCCGCTTCAGCAAGGAGGTGGTCACAGAGCTCTGCCACCTCCTGCAGCCAGACCTCCAGCCTCAGCTCAGGACCAGGACGTCTCTCTCAGTGGCAGTTAACATCACAGTTGAACTCAATTTCTACCCCAACGGCTCCTTCCAGGCTTCAACAGGGCATATTGCAAACATTTCGCAGTTCGCCGTCCATTGCTACATCTGGGAGGTAACAGACGCTCTCTACAGCAGAAGAACAGAGTACATCTCATTCCCCATGACCAGAGAGAAGCAGGATGAATGCTCATGTGGCTTTGCAAGGATAGTGGGCATCCCCATGGTTCAGGGCGCCATTGAATGCACCCACGTGGCATTGCGGGCACCTCATCACAATGCAGAGGCATTCCATAACCGCAAACGTGCAGTTGGTGTGCGACTACAAACAGTGCATCCTCGCCGTCAATGCCCGCTATCCTGGTAGCAGCCAGGATGCATTCATCCTGCACCAGACTGGTGTGCCAGCATTGTTCCACCCACCACCTGAAGCTCGTGGCTGGCTACTCGGGGACAAGGGTTGTCCATTTGCCACCTGGCTGATGACACCCCTCCACAACCCCAACACTCCTGCTCAGCACGCATACAATGATAGCCATACCACCACCAGGAAGCTGATAGAACAGACTATCAGTGGGCTACATCAACAGTTCCGCTGCCTTGACCGCTCTGGAGGAGCCCTGCAGTATCACAGAATCACAGAATCACAGAAACCCCACAGTGCAGATAGAGGCCATTTCGGCCCATCGAGCCTGCACCGACACATATTCCACCCGATCCCCGTAACCCCTACACCAACACATATCCCACCCTATCCCCGTAACCCCACGAATTTAATCCCCCTAACACTAAGGGTCAATTTATCATAGCCAATCAACCTAACCCGCACATCTTTGGACTGTGGGAGGAAACCGGAGCACCCGGAGGAAACCCACGCAAACACGGGGAGAATGTGCAAACTCCACACAGACAGTCGCCCGAGGCCGGATTCGAACCCGGGTCTCTGGTGCTGTGAGGCAACAGTGCTAACCACTATGCCACCGTGCTGTACTACCCTGATCGGGTCTCCCGATTCATCGTTGTGTGCTGCATGCTGCACAACCTGGCCATTCTGAGGGCCCAGCCATTGCCACCAGGGATTGCAGGTCCACCTCAGGAGGAGGAAGAGGGACAGGATGAGGAGGAGGCAGAGGAGGATGAAGAGGAGGAGGAGCAGCAGCAACTGAGGAGGGAGGCACTCAATCTTGCTTCTGCAAGGGCCGTGCATGAGCGCCTCATTACACAGCACTTCCAATCAATGATATAACACATGGCATTTGCGCAGCACAACCACATCATTACATCCAGCTCGCAGCCGCTATCACTGGACAAAGGTCAAATGAGAAATATCACAAAATGTGCAACGTCAAATTAACAATTTATTATCGAACATAACTGTCTCTTATGAATCACAACTATTGATAAACAAACAACCATTTATCAACAAACGCAACACTTTCTTATCAATCTGAGCTATTTGTTACCAAACACAAATATTTATTTACAAACATAACTATTCGTTCACAAACACAATGGCCTAGAAATTCAGTTGTGTGCGCCAGCCGTTAGCGCCTTAAGAGGAGTAGACTTCGAGTGCTAGTCACTTAGCGGCCGGGCGCAGCGCGATCTGCGCCTACGCCCAACTTCAGTAGACATTTAGCGCCGGCGCAATGTGTTTGCGCGCGCTCAGCTACGCGTGCAGCTTATGACGTCATTTCGTCGTGCAACGCCCTTTGTGCGCCCCAAACCGGAACTTCAGTCGTGCCCGCCCAATGTGGGCGTGGCGGTGCTAAGAACTGTGAAGTGGAACGCAGCAGAGGCCCTGCGGGCCTCGGGGAGCACTAATTAAAGGGCACTTACACTGAACTATAAAGGCCAGCCATTTTGCTGCAATTACTTTTGTGCAACGGATTTCTGGACAGAGACCAAGGAAGAGACCTTACTGATTTGGCCCAACATAGGAGAGGTATTTTTGGCTTCTGGCCAGAGCTTGGAAATTTGCCTCATTGTGATTTCATTGTTTGCAAGTATATTATGGGGGCTGCATGGGGTGCCAACCCTCAGTTCCAGCATTATGTGCAAAGGGCTCGCAGACGCTGTGTGAGAGGGGCAGCCATGCCTAGACGCAGAGGGGGCATCAGGCGTCGGCAACGTAGGCCTTACCCACTCAGGGAATACCGGCAGCAGGTGTCCTATCTCACCATGACTGCCGCGCAGTGTGTTAAGAGGCTGCGCTTCAGAAGGGAGGTGGTTGCAGAGATCTGCCAGCTGCTTCACAGAGATCTGCGTCCACAGCTGATGTGCAGGACGTCTCTGTCGGTGGAAGTGAAGGTCACGGTGGCTCTGAACTTTTATGCAAGCGGCTCCTTCCAAGCCGCTGCTGGGGACATAGCTAACATATCCCAGTTCGCCGTGCATCGCTGCATCCGGCAGGTCACCGATGCCCTTTTCGCAAGGAGACACCAATTCATCTCCTTCCCCATGACCCTGGAGAGGCAGGAGCAGCGTGCAGTCGGATTTGCGAGGATCACGGACTTCCCCATGGTGCAGGGCGCCATTGACTGCACGCATGTGGCTTTGCGGGCACCTATCGACAATGCCGAGGATTACCGCAACCGGAAGGGCTACCATTCCCTCAATGTACAGCTGGTGTGTGACAACAGGCAGCGCATCCTAGCTGTCAATGCCCGCTTTCCAGGCAGCAGCCACGATGCATTTATCCTGCGCCAGACTACTGTGGCTGACATGTTCCAGGCACAGCCTCCCCCAAGAGGATGGCTTATCGGGGACAAAGGCTATCCTTTGTGTACATGGCTCATGACCCCGCTCCGCGCGCCCAGGACCCCTGCTGAGGAGGCATACAACGAAAGCCATCAAGCCACAAGGAACATCATAGAGCAAACGATTGGCGTCCTCAAGCAACGGTTCCGCTGCCTGGATCGCTCCGGCGGATCTCTGCAGTATTCGCCGGATAGAGTCTCCCAGTTCGTCGTCGTTTGCTGCATGCTGCACAACCTGGCTATCCGCAGGACTCAGGCACTGCCACCTCACGTTGGACCACCACCTCAGGAGGAGGAGCAGGAGGACCATGAGGAGGAGGAGGAGGAGGAGGAGGAGTACCAGCCCAGGAGGGAGCCACAAGGTCCAAGGGCCGTCCGTCGGCGGCTTATTGAACGACACTTCTAGGCCCCCTGTCAGGGAATGGCTTGTGGCAATGAAGGGACATGAATGCAGCCGCTCCGCAAGCCCTCAGCCGGTTAACGCAACAACCACTTCAAACATCAAACATGGACAAGCTGAATAAAGAAAAAGCTTTATTGAACAAACTCAGGGCCCTTCCCACATGAAACCCAAAAACAGACAACACCCCCAAAAAACAATCAAACACATGACTCACTCCCACAACCTGGGGAGGAATAACAAAACTTTTCCATCCAAATGGCCTTCATCCTCGGCCTTACCAAAACAACCCCCCCCATAGACAGCACAACCACCCCCATATAAAAAAACATTTGGCAACACACTCTACTTTGTGTGCCGAGAGGGCGAGTCCTTGTCCAGCCTTTTCCGGCCCCTGGCCGACCTGCTGCTCCGCCTCAACCTGGGCCCTGTGGGTGCTGCAAGGCTGGGGGAAGGCTCCTGAGGGGCACATGGCGTGACGGCAGATGCCCTTGGGGGTCGGCCTAGACGAGCTCTGGCCCTCGAGGGGCCGGCTGCTGACTGCTGCAGCTGTGGCTCGGTAGCATCAGTCTCTCCAGCAGCTCGTGGCAGCTTCGCTGGGGGAGTGGCAGTGGCGGCTGCAGCAATGGGGGCAAGCTGGCTGATGCCAGGCGCTCGCTGCTCGCCTGAGACACTGGCACTCGGCCGGGCTGGCACTGCAGCAAGCGCAGCAATCTGCTGAAGGCCAGACCGCTGTGCTGCTGCAGTGGGGCGGGTGCCCTGGCGATGCCTGCCTGACACAGCGAGTGTGGCAGCAGTGAGTGCCCGTACTGCCCTGGTCTGTGCCCGCATCAGACCAGCCAGTGACTGCACGGCACCACTGATCAACTGGCCACTCGCTGCCTGTGCTGCCCTGAAGTCGTCCCGACTCGCATCCTGTGCTGCCCTGAATTCGGCCCGACTCGTGTCCTGTGCTGCCCCGAATTGTTCGAGACCCCTGGCCTGTGCTGCCCCGAGTTGCTCGAAACCCCTGGCCTGTGAGGCCCCGAAATCGGACACACTATGAGCCAGGGACTCGATGGCCTCAGGCAACCGTGCCACAACCCCCATGAACTCGGTGTGCCGGCGATCCGAGTCCGCGGACATTTGATCGAGGAGGCGCACCTCCTGGGCGAGGACCGTCTCCGGACTGGAGGCTGGACTCTCCCTCTGGGGAGAAGGCCGCCGAGCTGGCCGACCCTTCCCGCGTGGCTGGACGCCACTGGGCCCAGCAACTACACTCCCCTGCAACACTTCCCCCCTCTGGGGAGAAGGCCGCCGAGCTGGCCGACCCTTCCCGCGTGGCTGGACGCCACTGGGCACAGGAGCTACACTCCCCTGCAACACTTCCCCCCTCTGGGGAGAAGGCCGCCGAGCTGCCCGACCCTTCCCGCGTGGCTGGACGCCACTGGGCACAGGAGCTACACCCCCCTGCAACACTTCCCCCTGGCTCTCCTCCAGGGAAGACGTGTCCCCTCCATTGCCATCCCCTGGCGCGGATGAGGGTTCCCCCGATGGGCCGCCTTCCTTTTGCTCCTCCTCGTCCTCCTCTTCCGAGGGACTGTCACTGGCAGCTTCAGGGACCTCCTCCTCACCAGCTGAAAGCAGGAAGGCACAAGAGTAGCTTTAGAGTGAGGACAGGGCGTCAGCGAGGGAGGCATGAGTGGTGGCATTCAGCGCATTGGTCGGACAGTGGCAAAGGATGTAGATCTGAAGCGCAAGGGGAACGAGAGAGGTCCAAAAGGTCATGTCCTTACCATTGGGGCCCAGCACAGGGTCGGCATCTCCACATGCAACGGGGCCAATCAGCCGGCCACCCATGAGTCGACCCACGCGCTCCTCCAGGTCACTGAGCTGCTGGAACTGGGGACGGCCTCCCCCGGTGTCAGTCCGGCTCCTCAGATTCTGGGCCAGCTTGGCCTGCAAGAGAAAGGACAGCCTCTAAGTACAGTGTGGTGCCCTGTTGTTGTGTGCACTGCCTCCCATGGTCGAATAGCTTGGCCAGTGTGGTGCCCTGTTGCTGTATGCACTGCCTCCCATGGTCAAATAGCTTGGCCAGTGTGGTGCCCTGTTGCTGTATGCACTGCCTCCCATGGTCAAATAGCTTGGCCAGTGTGGTGCCCTGTTGTTGTATGCACTGCCTCCCATGGTCAAATAGCTTGGCCAGTGTGGTGCCCTGTTGCTGTATGCACTGCCTCCCATGGTCAAATAGCTTGGCCAGTGTGGTGCCCTGTTGTTGTATGCACTGCCTCCCATGGTCAAATAGCTTGGCCAGTGTGGTGCCCTGTTGCTGTATGCACTGCCTCCCATGGTCAAATAGCTTGGCCAGTGTGGTGCCCTGTTGTTGTATGCACTGCCTCCTATGGTCGAATAGCTTGGCCAGTGTGGTGCCCTGTTGCTGTATGCACTGCCTCCCATGGTCGAATAGCTTGGCCAGTGTGGTGCCCTGTTGCTGTATGCACTGCCTCCCATGGTCGAATAGCTTGGCCAGTGTGTAAAGTGCAGAAAGTGCAATTGATGTTCATGCCAGTGCCATAGCTGCTGGATGAGGGCTGGCCATTAGGGCTTTGAGGTCCCTTTGCCCATAATGTGAGGTGCACATGCAAGGATGAGGAGGACACTGGAAAGGGTACTCACCCTGACAATCCGAGTGAGGTCGTTAAACTTTTTCCGGCATTGGACACCAGTCCTGGGGACATCGCAGGTGGCTGTGACCCTCTGGGCGGTATCCCTCCAGGCTCTCCTGTACACCCTGGTGGGAGGCTTCTTGCCACTGTCCGGGAACAAGATATGGCGTCTCCTCTCCAAAGCCCTAACCAGCACCTTTAAATCATGGGCAGAGAAGCGCTGCGCTCGCTCACGGGCCCTCTGCATCCTTCCTGGCGCTATTTCTCTCCAGCAGCAGTGTTTAGGCCTAGCTGGAGGGCTGCAGTATCCAGGGCGTGGCAACAGACCAAGTCGACCCTTCCCCCTTTAAGAGCTGGCCGGCGCCAGGGTGTCTGCTGTCAATCAAGAAATGACCGCACCTGCGCTGCGCCCGGCCTCGGCGGTATCACTCTGCACCGCCGGCTTAGCGCCTAAAGATAGCCGTGCATCGCCAGTTTTAGAGCTCGAGCAAACTCCTTGGCCAAAGCTACTGAATATCGGCGAAGTGGCCTCCACTTTGCGCCGGGCGCAAACTTTAGCGGCCGCCCGACTTTACCGCCCCAAAAGTGGCTATACTGAATTTCTAGGCCAATATATTTACAAACACATCAATTTATTAACACACACTACCCCCATGTGCCACTAAATTACTCGTCCTTCCTCAATGATTTCCCTCTCCTTTTGAGTTCCCCCCTCCCAACCCTACTGTTCCTCCGTAATGTGGCCCCAGTGGCTGCAGCAAGGCTGGTGGAAGGCTGCTGAGTCTGGGGGCCAGAGACAGCAGATGGCCTTGCAGGATGCCCTCGACCAGCTCTGGGTCTGGAGGGCCCGGCTGCAGACTGCACCACCTCAGCATGGGCGGCAGCAGTCTGGAATGGCTGGGTTACAGGCTGCGATAAGTGCAATGCTGGAGTGGCAGTGTTGGGAGCAGGAATGCTGTCATCCTGAGAAAGGACAGCACCTTCCTGCTCGACCGACACACCGCCACTCCCCCGGGGCAGAGCCTCAGCATCCGGAGCAATCTGCTCGAGCACAGATTGCTGGCCTGCTGCGGTACCATGAGATCCCCGGTGGACTGTGGCAACCTAACGGGGATAGCAGCAGTCAGCGCTTGCGTGGCATCAATCTGAGACTGCATGAAAGTACTCTGAGATTGGATGCCAGCAACCACTGATTCCATTACAGCACTAAGCTGCTGCATTGCTTCGGCCTGTGCTGCAATAACTGCTGCCACTTCACCCATGACATGTGACATGAGGTCTGAGTCCCCATGGTTTCTCTGCGAGTCGACCATCCTTTGTAAACTACCAAGGATGGGCTCGATGGTGTGAGCAGAGCTGAGTGCAATGTTGGAGGCAGACTCCTCCAGGCTCCTTGCCGGAGCATCCATGCTCCCGGGCACCCTTGCCATTGCACCCATGAGCTCGGTGTATATGTTCATCGACATCCTCATCTGAGTCCTGTGCAGCTGAACTCGTGCGCGCACTCACCCTCCGGGAGATGGCCCCTCGAGCTTTCCTTTCCCCGCGGTGTTGCTGCAGCCCGTTGGGTCCCAGAGCTTCACCCACATCAGACCCATCTATTAGGTTCCTCTTCAGTGGCTGCGTCACCCCATTATCAGACCTAGCGCCTTCGGGAGACACAAGCAGTGAGGCTCTGGCTTGTTCCTCCTCCTCCTCTCCCGTGTCGCTGCCACTGGGAGGCTGAGGGACAGGCTGGTCAGCTGGTGGCTGATTATCTGAAAACATAAAGGCACAAGAGTGGGGTTAAGGTCAGGGAGGGGGGCAGGAAGGGAGCAAGGAATGATGACAGTAAACTTAGCTGGAAGTGGGAAAGGCTTGTGGTGTGAGGGGCAAGTGGTATGAGAGAAGAGGGAGAGGTGATGAACATACCGTTGTTGTCCCCAAGTGCGGCATCGGCAGCGGGTGGAGGCTGAGCAGCGCGGCAGAGCGACTACAAGAGGCCCCAGAGGCTCAGGTAGGCCTCAGTGCGGCATCGGCAGCGGGTGGAGGCGGAGCAGCGCAGCAGAGCAACTACAAGAGGCCCCAGAGGCTCAGGTAGGCCTCAGTGTGGCATCGGCAGCGGGTGGAGGCGGAGCAGTGCGGCAGAGCGACTACAAGAGGCCCCAGAGGCTCAGGTAGGCCTCAGTGCGGCATCGGCAGCGGGTGGAGGCGGAGCAGCGCAGCAGAGCGACTACAAGAGGCCCCAGAGGCTCAGGTAGGCCTCAGTGCGGCATCGGCAGCGGGTGGAGGCTGAGCAGCGCGGCAGAGCGACTACAAGAGGCCCCAGAGGCTCAGGTAGGCCTCAGTGTGGCATCGGCAGCGGGTGGAGGCGGAGCAGTGCGGCAGAGCGACTACAAGAGGCCCCAGAGGCTCAGGTAGGCCTCAGTGCGGCATCGGCAGCGGGTGGAGGCGGAGCTGAGCGGCAGAGCGACTACAAGAGGCCCCAGAGGCTCAGGTAGGCCTCAGTGCGGCATCGGCAGCGGGTGGAGGCGGAGCAGTGCGGCAGAGCGACTACAAGAGGCCCCAGAGGCTCAGGTAGGCCCCAGTGTGGCATCGGCAGCGGGTGGAGGCTGAGCAGCGCGGCAGAGTGACTACAAGAGGCCCCAGAGGCTCAGGTAGGCCTCAGTGCGGCATCGGCAGCGGGTGGAGGCGGAGCAGCGCAGCAGAGCGACTACAAGAGGCCCCAGAGGCTCAGGTAGGCCTCAGTGCGGCATCGGCAGCGGGTGGAGGCTGAGCAGCGCGGCAGAGCGACTACAAGAGGGCTCAGGTAGGCGTACCAATCTCCAATCTCAGGCAAGGAGAGAGGTAAAAAGTATTCAAGGTGTGACGTCACCACAAAACAGGTAGGTGATTGGTTGGAGTATTTCTCTCGTTTTAAAACTTTAAGGCCTAGAAATTCAGTTTTGCCATTTTTGGGGCGCTAACGTTAGCGCCCGCCCCAAAGTTGCGCCCCCTTCGCCGAAATTCAGTTGCTTCGCCCTAAGAGGTTGCTGGAGCGCTAAAAGAGGCGTTACACGACTATCTTTAGGCGCTAAGCCGGCGGTGCAGAGGGATAGCGCCGAGGCGGGGCACAGCACGGGTGCGGTCATTTTTTGATTGACAGCAGACCCCGTGGCGCCGGCCAGCTCTTAAAGGGGGAAGGGACGATTTGGTCTGCTGCCACGCCCTGCACACTGCAGCTTTCAAACTAGACCTCAACACTGCTGCTGAGCCCAAGGAGCCATGGCAACGCATGATAAGGCCCGTGAGCGTGCCCTGCGCTTCTCAGAGCGTGATCTGGATATCATGCTGACAGCATTGGAGAAGAGGCGCAGGATCTTGTTCCCAGACAATGGCAGGCATCCCACCCACCGCGTCTACACCAAAGCCTGGAGGGAGATCGCCACCAGGGTGTCGTCCTACGGCGATGCCCCCAGGGACAAGGTGCAATGTCGGAAGAAATACAATGACCTGACCAGGATTGTCAGGGTGAGTACCCTTTCCACTCTCCTCCTCATTCTTGCATGTACACCTGACATGATGGGCAAAGGGACCTGAAACGTCTAATGGGCAGCCCTCAGCCAGCAGCTTTGGGACAGTCATGAGCATCAATTGCACATTCTGCACTTTACACACTGGCCAAGCTATTCCACCATGGGAGGCAGTGCACACTAGATCAGGGCTACACTCTGACCAAGCTATTCCACCATGAGAGGCAGTGCACACTAGATCAGGGCTACACTCTGACCAAGCTATTCCACCATGAGAGGCAGTGCATACTAGATCAGGGCTACACTCTGGCCAAGCTATTCCACCATGGGAGGCAGTGCACATTACGTCACGGCTACACACCGTACTTAGAGCCCGTCCTTTCTCTTGCAGGCTAAACTTGCGAATAATCACAAGCGCCGCTACATCACCGGGGGAGGCCGCGCCAAGTTCCAGAAGCTCACTCCCCTGGAGGAGCGCGTGAGTGGCCTCATGGGAGGCCGCGTGATTGTGCCCAGAGCGTGCGGAGAAGCCGACCCTCCGCTGCCCGGCAATGGTAAGGACCTCGCCTTTTGGCCCTCTCTCGTCACACTTGCGCATCCGAGCTACCTCCTTTGCCACTGTGCCACCAATGCGCTAAATGCCACCAGTCATGACTCCCTCGCTGACGCCCTCTCCTCACTCTGAAGCTACTCTTGTGCCTTCCTGCTTTCAGCTGGTGAGGAAGAGCTCCCTGAAGCTGCCAGAGACAGCCCCTCTGAACAGGAGGAGGAGGAGGAGGAGGAGGAGGAGGAGGAAGAGCAACCCGGACCATCAGGGGAGGACTCAGGTCCCGCAGCAGAGGGCGAAGTGTTGGACACGTCTTCCCTGGACGAGAGCCTGGAGCAACTTTCGGAGGGGAGTGCAGCTGCTGGGACCAGTGGCATCCAGCCACCCAGGAGGGCTGCGGGTGGGCCGCGGCCTTCCCCCCAGAGGGGGGAAGGATCGGAGGGGAGTGCAGTTGCTGCGGACATTCGGCGCCAGCAATGTGCCAAGGGTCGCCTAGCTCGGACCCCTGCTCCCCAGCGGGAGAGTCCCGCCTCCAGTCCGGCCACCTTCACCTCGGAGGAGGTGCGCCAGCTGGACCAAATGGCCGAGGATTCGGACCGCCGCCACACAGAGCTCATGCAGGTGGTGGGACGGATGCCTGAGGACATCGAGTCGCTGGCGACCAGTGTGCGGGAGTTTGGGGCATCAAATGCCGAGAGTGGCCGGATGATGATGGAGGTAGTGGAACGGATGCCTCCGGCGATGGAGTCGCTGGCTGATGCCGTCAAGTCAGTGGCGGATGTGATGCGGGCACAGACCAGGGCAACAGGGGCACTCACTGCTGCCACACGCGCTGCCTCAGCCAGGCATCGCCAGGACACCCGCCGCGCTGCAGCAGCACAGCGATCCGCCCTTCGGCTGATTGGTGCGGATCATGCAGTGCGTGCCCGGGCGAGTGCCAGCGTGCGACATCACCAGCCAGCGACTCCAATACGCCAGCTTGCCCACATTGCGCCATCCGTCACCGCCACTCCCCCAGTGGAGCGTCAACGGCAAGCGGCTGGAGCTGATGGTGGCCATGCACATGTGCGCCAATCAACAGCCGGCCCCTCCAGGCCCAAAGCCCGTGTAGGCCGCCCCCCAAGGCCATCTGGCGGAAGGACATCTGACCCTCAGGCGCCTTCCCCCAGCCTCTCAGCAGCCACTGGGCAGAGCTTGCAGAGGAGCAGCAGGCCGGGCAGGGGCGCCAAAAGGCTGGACAAGGTCTCGCCCTCGCGGGCCACTAAGTAGAGGGTGTGGCCAGCTTTCATTTTATATGGCGGTGGACATCTTTATTTTGCCCATGGTTGTTTTGTTTATGGGTATGTTTTTTGCGTTAAGGCCGAGGTTGAGGCCTGGTTTGTTCAAATGTGGAGTTACTCCTCCCCAGGTTGTGGGAGTGAGTCGTTTGTTGCACTTTTTGTGGGGGCCGTTGATTGTTTTTGGGATTTATGTGGGAAGGGTTTCATTTTTGTCAAATATAAATTTATCTTTATTCAGACAGTGTCCATGGTTGTTCTTGTTAGTCTTTGTTGCCTTCGCCGGCTGAGGGCTTGCGGAGCGGCTGCATTCATCTTGCTTCATGGCCACAAGGCATTCCCTGACAGGGGGCTTAGAAGTTACGTTCAATAAGCTGGCGACGGACGGCCCTTGGACCTTGTCGCTCCCTCCTGGGAACGTACTCCTCCTCCTCCTCCTCCTCCTCCTGCTCCTCCTGCTCCTCCTCCTGAGGTGGTGGTCCAACGTCAGGTGGCAGTGCCTGAATCCTGCGGAGAGCCAGGTTGTGTAGCATGCAGCAAACTACGACAAATTGGGAGACCCGTTGCGGCGAATACTGCAGAGATCCACCGGAACGATCAAAGCAGCGGAACCGCTGCTTGAGGACCCCAATAGTTTGCTCGATGATGTTTCTGCTCCTTTGATGGCTCTCGTTGTATGCCTCTTCAGCAGCGGTCCTGGGCGCGCGGAGCGGGGTCATGAGCCAGTTACACAAAGGATAGCCTTTGTCCCCGAGTAGCCATCCTCTTGGGGGAGGCTGTGCCTCGAACATGTCATGCACAGTACTCTGCCGCAGGATAAAGGCATCGTGGCAGCTGCCTGGAAAGCAGGCATTGACAGCCAGGATGCGCTGCTTGTGGTCACACACCAGCTGCACATTGAGAGAATGGTAGCCCTTCCGGTTGCGATACTGCTCCCCATGCTCCAGAGGTGCCCGCAAAGCCACATGCGTACAGTCAATGGCGCCCTGCACCAAGGGGAAGGCCGCGAGTCTAGCAAATCCCACTGCACGCTGATGCTGGCTCTCCAGGGCCATGGGGAAGGAGATGAATTGGCGTCTCCTTCTGAAAAGGGCATCGGCCACCTGGCGGATGCAGCGATGCACGCCGAACTGGGATATGTTCGCTATGTCCCCAACAGCGGATTGGAAGGAGCCGGTGGCATAGAAGTTCAATGCCACCGTCACCTTCACTTCCACCGACAGAGATGTCCTGCACCTGAGCTTTGGACGCAGATCTCTGCGAAGCAGGTGGCAGATCTCTGCAACCACCTCCTTTCAGAATCTCAGCCTTCTTACACATCGCGCACCACTCATGGTGAGGTAGGGGCGCTGCTGGCGGTATACCCTGACTGGGTAAGGCCTATGTTGCCGACGCCTGTTGCCCCCTCTGCCTCTAGCCAGGGCTGCCCCTCTGACCCCGCGTCTGCGAGCCCTATGCACATGGCGCTGAAACTCCGCGTTGGCACCCCATGCAGCCCCCATCAAATGCTGGCAAACAGTCAAATTTCCAACAGGGCACTTGCAGCGCTTTGGCCTGAGTCCAAAAATACCTGAGCTATTGCTGCACGAAACCAGTTAGCTCTCCTCCTTGTTGTGTGTCCAGAAATCCGTTGCACAAGAGAGTTTGCTGCAAAATGGCTGCCCTTTATACTGCAGGGTACGTGCCCTTTAATTTGCGCTCCCCGGGGCCCGCGTCGGCTGTGTTGCGTTCCATTTTACAAACGCTCTGGCCGCCAGCCGCACAATGGGGCGGTCCGACTGAAGTTTGGAATCGGGGCGCGCAAAGGGCGTTGCACGAGGATGTGACGTCATTTTCTGTGCGCGCAGCCGGCCGGGCGCTAAACTTTATGCCGGCGCTAAGGGTCCACTTAATTTGGGGCGAGGCGCAAACTGCGCTGCGCCCGGGCGCTACACGCATAGCGCCCGAAATTCACTTCTCTTAAGGCGCTAACTGCTGGCGCAACCAACTGAATTTCTAGGCCTAAGTCTGTGGTTTATAGTTTTTAAGGTTGCGGTGGTGTACCAAGGTCTTTCTGGTGCAGAGTGACTGTTGGTAAACCATTTAACTGGTGTAACTAGAGGGATTGATTTAATTTAAATCCAATTAATTAAAGGGGATACTAGCATCTAAAATCGGGCAGAGGGTGTCCATAACTAACAATAAAAAATTTAATTAATTACATAGAATGGAGCAGGTGATGTGTTAATGTTGCGAGATGTGGGAGCCGGTGAACCCCATTGAGGCTCACGGTGATTACGTCTGTGACAAGTGTCTGCTGCTACAGGAACTCCAGCTCCGTGTTGATGAGCTGGAGTCTGAGCTTCAGACACTGCAACACATCAGGGAGGGGGAGATGTACCTGGACTCTGTGTATCAGGAGGTGGTCACACCTATGAAGTTAAGTAATTCAGATGTAGCCCATGGTCAGGGACAGGACGGTGTGACTACGAATGAGGCAGGTACAGGGATCCAGGAGGTAGAGCTGGAGGAGCCGCAGCCCTTGCTCTTGACCAACAGGTTCGAGGTCCTTACTCCCTGTGGGGACAGGAGCAGGGACTGCAGGGAGGATGAGCAACCTGGCCACAGCACCGTGGAATGGGGGGCCATTCAAGAGGGGGTACTAAATAGAAATGTTGTAGTGGTAGGGGATTGTATTATTAGGGGGATAGATAGAGTTCTCTGCAGCCGAGAGCGAGAGTCCCGAAGGCTGTGTTGCCTACCCGGTGCCAGGGTTAAGGACATCTCCTCTGGGCTGGAAAGAAACTTGCAGTGGGAGGGGGTGGATCCAGTTGTCGTGGTCCATGTTGGTACAAACGACGTAAATAGGACTAGGAAGCCGGTTCTGTTAAAGGAGTATGAGCAGCTAGGGGTCAAATTAAAAAACAGAACCTCAAGGGTAATAATCTCTGGATTATTACCTGAGCCACGAGCGAATTTGGCTAGGACAAATAAAATTAGAGAGTTAAATGCGTGGCTCAAAGACTGGTGTGGGAGAAATGGGTTTTGCTTCCTGGGACACTTAGGTAGCAGTGGGGAAATTAAAAACCAGAGCGTGTCAGGAAGGGGCAGAAGGTATGGAGTAAAAGTTAAAGTAATAAAAAGGGCAAAAGCAGGAACTAAGTGTCACAAAACATATTTGAAAGTTCTCTATCTGAATGCACGTAGCATTCGTAACAAAATAGACGAGTTAATGGCACAAATAACTACATATGGGCATGATCTTGTGGCCATTACAGAAACATGACTGCAGGGTGACAATGTCTGGGAATTAAACATACCAGGTTATTTAACGATCAGGAAGGACAGGCAGGAAGGAAGGAGAGGTGGGGTGGCTATGTTAATAAAGGAAGGAATCACTGTAATACAGAGAAATGATATTCGGTCAAAAGATCAGGATAATGAAACAGTTTGGGTGGAGGTAAGGAATAATAAGGGGAAAAAAACACTAGTGGGCGTAGTCTATAGGCCTCCGAACAGTTGCAACTCTGTTGGATGGAGTATCAATCAGGAAATAGTTGAGGCTTGTAATAAGGGAACATCTATAATTATGGGGGATTTTAACTATCATATTAATTGGACAAATCTATTTGGGCAGGGCTGCCTTGAGGATGAGTTCATTGAGTGTATTAGGGATGGGTTTCTTGAGCAGTATGTAACTGAACCGAACAGGGGGCAAGCAACCTTAGATCTGGTCCTGTGTAACGAGACAGGATTAATTAAAAATGTCCTAGTAAAGCATCCCCTTGGAATGAGTGACCATAACATGGTTGAATTCCATATTCAATTAGAGGGTGAGAAGGTTGGATCTCAAACATGCGTGCTAAGCTTGAATAAAGGAGACTATGAAGGTATGAGAGCGGAATTGAGTAGAGTGGATTGGGAAAATAGATTAAAGGGTAAGACGATACATGATCAGTGGTGTACATTTAAGGAGTTATTTTACAACTTCCAAAAAATATATATTCCACTGAGAAGGGTGTAAAAGAAAACACAGCCATCTGTGGCTAAGTAAAGAAATTAAGGATAGTATTCGACTAAAAACAAGGGCATATAAGGTAGCCAAATCTAGTGGGTGGATAGAGGATTGGGAAAACTTTAAAAGACAGCAAAAAATAACAAAAAGATTGATTAAGAAAGGGAAGATAGATTATGAAAGTAAATTAGCAAAAAATATAAAAACAGATAGTAAGAGTTTTTATAGTTATATAAAAAGAAAAAGGGTGGCTAAAGTAAATGTTGGTCCCTTAGAGGATGAGACCGGGAAATTAATGGTGGGAAATATGGAGATGGCAAAAACACTGAATGAATATTTTGTATCAGTCTTTACAGTAGAAGACACTAAGAATATCCCAACACTGGACAAACAGGGGGCTATGGGGGGGAGGAGCTAAACACGATCAAAATCACTAAGGAAGTGGTACTCGATAAAATAATGGGACTCAAGGCGGATAAATCACCTGGACCTGATGGCTTACATCCTAGGGTCTTGAGGGAAGTGGCGGTAGGGATTGCGGATGCATTGGTAATAATTTTCCAAAACTCCCTGGACTCAGCAAAGGTCCCGGCAGACTGGAAAACTGCTAATGTAACGCCCTTATTTAAAAAGGGCAGTAGACAGAAGGCTGGAAACTATAGACTGGTTAGCCTAACATCTATGGTAGGTAAAATATTGGAGTCCATTATTAAGGAGACAGTAACAGGACATTTGGATAATCATAATTTAATAGGACAAAGTCAGCATAGTTTTATGAAGGGGAAGTCATGTTTGACAAATTTGTTGGAGTTCTTTGAGGAAGTAACATATAAGGTGGATAAAGGGGAACCAGTGGACGTAGTGTATTTAGACTTCCAAAAGGCATTTGACAAGGTGCCACACAAAAGATTATTGCTTAAGATAAAAAATCACGGGATTGGGGGTAATATTCTGGCATGGATAGAGGATTGGCTATCTAACAGAAGGCAGAGAGTTGGGATAAATGGTTCATTCTCAGACTGGCAATCAGTAACTAGTGGTGTTCCACAGGGGTCAGTGCTGGGTCCCCAACTCTTTACAATCTATATTAACGATTTGGAGGAGGGGACCGAGTGTAGCATATCAAAGTTTGCAGATGATACTAAGATGGGAGGGAAAGTAGTGAGTGAGGAGGACATAAAAAACCTGCAAGGGGACATAGACAGGCTAAGTAAGTGGGCAGAGATTTGGCAGATGGAATACAATACTGGAAAGTGTGAGGTTATGCACTTTGGCAGGAAAAATCGTAGAGCAAGTTATTATCTTAATGGCAAGAAACTGGAAAGTACTGAAGTACAAAGGGACCTGGGGGTCCTGGTGCACGAAACTCAAAAGGTTAGTATGCAGGTGCAGCAAGTGATTAAGAAGGCCAATGGGATGTTGGCTTTCATTGCTAGGGGGATAGAATATAAAAATAGGGAGGTATTGCTTCAGTTGTACAAGGTATTGGTGAGACCGCACCTGGAATACTGCATACAGTTTTGGTGTCCATACTTAAGAAAGGACACACTTGCTCTCGAGTCAGTACAAAGAAGGTTCACTCGGTTAATCCCGGGGATGAGGGGATGGACATATGAGGAGAGGTTGAGTAGATTGGGACTCTACTCATTGGAGTTCAGAAGAATGAGAGGCGATCTTATTGAAACATATAAGATTGTAAAGGGGTTGGATCGGGTGGATGCGGGGAGGATGTTCCCGATGATGGGTGAAACTAGAACTAGGGGGCATAGTCTTAGAATAAGGGGCTGCTCTTTCAAAACTGAGATGAGGAGGAACTACTTCACTCAGAGGGCGGTAGGTCCATGGAATATGCTGCCCCAAAAAGCTGTAGAAGCTTCATCATTACATAAATTTAAAACAGAAATAGACAGTTTCCTAGAAGTAAAGGGAATAAAGGATTATGGGGAGCGGGCAGGAATTTGGACATGGGTCTAGGTTCGGATTGGTCATGGCCCTGTGGGTAGCGGAGCGGGCCCAGGGGCCATGTAGTCTGATCCTGCTCCTATTTCGTGTGTCTAATTCTGTAAGATTCAGGAGATGGTTCTGTGATAGTAGATTGGCGGTTAGGTTCAGATCAGCCATGATCTTATTGAATGGCGGAGCAGGCTCGAGGGGCCGATTGGCCTACTCCTGCTCCTATTTCTTATGTTCTTATGTTCTTATGTTAACGTCTCCGACGACCACAGCACCCACCACCTGGGCCCCAATGATGTGCACCGCTCGCTCCTCCAGGTCTGTAAGGGTGTGCAGGTCCACCTCACCTCCTCCCGTTCATGGCTGCTCCCTCCTGTTGTGCGCAAACTTGGCCTCCAAGAAAAAGGAAAGCGTATGAGTGAGTGTGCAGCCATGTGTTTGGCAGAGGTGCCTACCATAGTTGAATAGCTATTAATGTATGCAAGGCGTGAGATGTGGATGTGACTTTTAGTAGGTGGGCATAGTTGTTGGGTGAGTGTTGGGGATGTGGCGGTTTATACACTGTGTGTACAGAGTGAGGTTGAGATGGTGGGATGTAGAGGTTTTTGAAGGATGTCCTCACCCTGACTACCCGAGTGAGGCCGTTGATTTTCTTCTGGCACTGGGTGAGAGTCCTGTGGATCACACTTCTGGCCGACACGTCCTGGGCGACCTCCATCCACATCCTTCTAAAGGCCTGTGGCAAAGACCTCCTGCCAGAGCACTGCCCGTCGGCGTTCCACGGGTGTGACCAGAGCCTCCAAAGCATGGTCGCTGAACTGGCTCTCTCTCCCTCTGGGCCTCTGATCATCCATGACTTCTTTGAGTGAAGGTTTGCAGCTCCTTGCAGGCCCAGTTCACAAGCAGCAATGATCAGAGTGAGGCTGTGCAGCATGATTAAACCTCCCCCCTGACGATTTTCTAATTGACAGCGCCGGAACTTGTTTAGCGCTCTGAAGGTAGCGCCCCGCACTCCGACGTTAGTGCCCTAAGAGAAGTGTGCAGCGCTCCACTTCCTTCTTGGGGCACTAAAACTCAATTTCGCGGTCGCCGCACTAATTAGTGCTGGCCGCTAAAGTTAGCGCCCCAAAATGGTCGATACTGAATTTTTCCCCCAAAGACTTGAGAGGAAAGCACCAGCCTGTCAATGAGGGTGCAAAGTAGATCAGGAGTGAAATAGCATAATTGTAGGCAAGAAGGGAAACAAAAGAGTAGAAAGGGACACAGTTCATTCTCAATTAAATGTTTAAATTGACGTTATATATGAAGACTTTCTTTTGGCTACAGCTGCACCCCTAGATGCAGTGTTTTCCACTTCCAGCCCCACTGAAATGGTCCAAAATCGGGCAGTAAAATGGACAAAAACCAAGGCCAGAATGTCTGGAGCACGGCCACATCATTTGCAGGAAATTACAGAAGATGATTATTCCAAAGTGCGCAGTTATTTCTTTATTACCGATATTGCGCCGTATTAAAGCACTTCCTAAATTATTAATAACATTTGGTTGGAGCCATTTAAGGAAGTTGTTTACAATCACGTGGCAAATAGATTGCTCAATGCTGCAGTTCCATCAAAGTGCCTGAAACTAAGAGTGATACTGAAACCAGCTTGTTTACCATAGACTTCGAGAACTACCGAGGAGAGACAGCAGCTTGCAAAGTCGCTGAGACGGTGCAATGGGGGAAAGCTACAAAGTGATTGTGGTGTGGATGAAAGGGGAAAAAATTACTGTTGATGTTTCACAGTCAGAGACAGAATTCAATGAGATGAATATCCTGAAGTTCAAGGAGAAATTGACTGAGAAGATTGTAGGATTTTCAGGTACGTGGGTAACAAGTGCCATATGACTAAGGAATGGCCTTCTGAAATTAATCTGATGAAAATCGGGTGGGCAATCCGCTCCGGCAGGTGATGGAAGTTGAAAATTGCCCCCCAGATGTTCTGTACACCTAATGGGAGAGTGGCTGTGTGTATCACAGCAGAACTGCATTATGCTGATATTGAAATCAATAGGGTTTAACCCTAACTTTGGAATTCAGCTTTCTGGAGGTGATGCTGGGTCTAAATGTATTTAATCCTAAAATCAGAAGAGTTATTAATGATGGTATTTAGGATGCGTTTGCGGTTCTGTTTAGGCTTGTTTTTTTCTCAGTTTCTCTCTCTTTTTTCTGTTTTAGCCAGCGCAGAGGATCTGCGCCTACTTTTTGCCAACAAGCTACTGGAAGATGAAAAGAAATTCTCTGATTACCAGCTCAGGGATAAATCCACAATAATACATCTGCCTGGAGGAGGGGAACCTGTACCTGAACCTAAACCTAAACCTAAACCCCAATGTGCATTGTTCTAAATTTTACGGATAAAAGCAAACATTAAAGTAAATTTTGCATAATATGTTCCTGGGCAATAACTTTATTTTCCTACATCATTACTAATAAGTATTATAATTAAAAGATCATACAGTGACGTGGGACACTTACAGGGTTGCTTTACAATAGGACCATGTGGAATTATAATTAATGTCCTCAATAACTTGGTTGTGCAGGAGCAGGTGAAATGAATGGATATTGAGGTGGATAATTATGACTGTAATCATTAAAACACCTCGGTCTGGAGTTTCCGCTCGATTGCGGTGGTTTTTTCGGCTCAATTCCCCCAATATCAGCGCAAAAGTTTGCGGAATGTTAAGCGGAAATTGCATTAAGCGCAAATCGTATTTCCGCGATCTTTTGCGCTAGTTTTAAAAACATCGCGCTAGAAGCAGGCCCCGCCCACAAAACTGGCCACGCCCCCCCGGGGTGAATTAATCACCATTGGGAGTTTCCGCTAATTGCGCTCATTTGCAGGCCTTCGAGGAGGCTCCAAAAATTAAGCTGGAACTTTTGGGTGCAAGGGCACTAATAGGTACATTTTGAAAGGTTTTGAATAATTTTTTTTTAACTTTATTAAGGAACCGACTACAGTACCCCAATCTAACTAGAAAATAGTTGAGTAGATTTATTTACAAGTCATTTTCAGTCATTTAAAACCGGATTACTCACATGTGGTGGATTGACACTGTGATTTAAAATGCTTATTTTTACGATAAACCCCATTTTTAGCTGTATTAATCAAACTTTACCAAGTTACCACTTAAATATATCAAGGACTGGTTTTTAAAGCAAAATTCAAAAAAAAAGTTAAGTTTTAAAATGCTGCCCGATTGTGCTGATTCATGGCAGATCTTGTGTTTGGCGTTATGCAAATCCGTTTGAGTGGAAACTCAGGGTGCAAAAACAGTTGTTAAAACGGGTGCAATTTGCGATGCAATCATGGATTGCGCCCAAAGCATCAGCTTTACCCCAACAGGGATCTGTCAGGAAGTTCCTTCAGTTTCCACTCAGGCAGTAGCACAACATTGCTCTACGTTCCAGAGGCTGAATGTCAAATCTCCGATACCTCCTCCGACCTCCCCCTGGACTATGGCTCTACCACCGAACATCAAGCCATCTTTTCCCAGACCATCACTGACCTTATCTCCTCTGAAGATTTTCCCCCCTCGGTCTCCAACCTCATTGTCCCGAACACCACACAGCTCACTTCTACCTCCTTCTGAAGATCCACAAGCAGGACTGCCGTGGCAGACCCATCATTTCAGCCTGTTCTTGCTCCACGGAACTTATTTCTTCCTATCTCGACTCTATTTTTTCTCGCGTTGTCCAATCTCTTCTGATTACATTCATGACTCTTCCAATGCCCTCCGCCACTTTAACAGTTTCCAGTTTCCTGGCCCTGACCGTCTCCTTTTCACTATGGACGTCCACTGCCTCTACACCTCCATCCTCCACCAGGACGGCCTGTGGGCCCTCCACTTCTTCCTTGAACAGAGGCCCAACCAGTCTCCAACCTCCATCACACTCCTCCCCCTGGAAGAATTGTTCTCACATTGAACAACTTCTCCTTTGACTCCTCTCACTTCCTCCAAATAAAAAAAGTGTTGCTATGGGAACCAGTATGGGTCCTAGCCATGCCTGCCTTTTCGTGGGATAGGTGGAACATTCTTTGTTCCAGTCCTACTCAAATCCCCTCCCTCACCTCTTTTTCCGGTACATTGATGACTGTATCAGTGCCGCTTCCTGCTCTCGCCCCGAACTGGAAAATTTCATCAACTTTGCTTCAGATTTCCACCCTTCCCTTGCCTTCACATGGACCATCTCTGGCTCTTCCATTCCCTTTCTCGACTTCTCTATCCAAATTTCTGGGTAAGGCTTTTGACCAATATCTACTATAAGCCCACTGACTCCCACAGCTACCTTGATTACTCTTCCTCCCACCCTGCTTCCTGTAAGGATTCTATTCCATTCTCCCACTTTCTCCATCTCCATCGCAACTGTCCTGATGATGCCACCTTCTACACCAATAATTCCAAAATGTCTTCCTCTTTCCTCAGCCTAGGATTCCCCACCACTGTGGTGGACAGGGCCCATTTCCAGCACTTCTGCCCTCACCCCTTACCCTCCCTCCCATAACCACAATAGGATTCCCCTTGTCCTCACCTTCCACCTCACCAGCCATCACATTGAACAGATTATCCTTCGCAATTTCCGCCACCTCCAGCATGAAGCCACCACCAAACACATCTTCCCCTCCCCTTTTAGTATTCCGAAGGGATTGTTCCCTCCGCGACACCCTGGTCCACTCTTCCATCATCCCCAACACCCCCTCCCATTCCCACAGCACCTTTCCATACAAGCGCAGGAGATGCAAAATCTGCCCTTTCACCTCCTCTGCCCTGAGCCCCAAACCCTCCTTTCAGGTGAAACAGCGATTACTTGTACTTCTTTTAAATTAATATACTGTATTCGCCACTCACGATTTGGTCTCCTCTACACTGGGGAGAAGAAATGCAGATTGGGTGCTCGCTTTGCTGAACACCTCCGTTCAGTCCACAAGCGTAACCCTGAGGTCCCGGTTGCTTGTCATTTAAATTTTATGCCCCACTCCCAATCTGAGCTATCTGTCCTCGGCCTCCTGCACTGTATCAATGAAGTTCAACATAAGCTCGAGGAACAGCACCTCATCTTTCGATTAGGCACTTCAAAGCATTTTGGACTCAACATTGAGTTTCTATTTCAGATCATAACCTCTGCTCCCATTTTTACGGTCAGCAGGTGCTGGTAATGATTCTGCTATTCATGGCCTTGCCCCTCCCTATCTCTGTCATCTCCTCCAGCCCCACAACCCCCGCTCCCGCCCACCCCCGAGATATTTGCACTCCTGTAATTCTGGCCTCCTGAGCATCCCTGATTTTAATCGCTCAACCATTGGTGGCCATGCCTTCAGCTGCCTAGGCCCGAAGCTCTGGAATTCCCTCCCTAAACCTCTCTGTCTCTCTACCTCTCTTTCCTCCTTTACGACGCTCCTTAAAACCTACCTCTTTGACCAAGCTTTTGGTCATCTGCCTTACAACAACACCAACAAAAACAACTTGTATCTATATAGCGCCTTTAACATAGTAAAACATCCCAAGGCGCTTCACAGGAATATTATAAGACAAAAAATTGACACCGAGCCGCATAAGGAGAAATTAGGGAGAAGGACCTTCCCGACCACTAGCACTCCTGCCCTTCCTCCCCCCGGCTCCGAGGTTCTCAACTTCTGATCCTCGCTTTCCAATCTCCCTCCCCGCAACTCCAGGCCCCCCGACCCTCGCGTTCTCCCACTCTCCCCCCCATCCCCGACCGGACCCACATACCCGACGGCCACCGCGGTGCTAGCAATGCCCTGGTTTCTTCCCAGTTCTCCCCATTCTTCGCTGCGCTGTAGCACCACGCAGGCTCCATGACAATGGGGTCCGAGGCCCAATATCAGAGCCACCGCGACCCTCACCAGGAGCCCAAAATGTCGCTCCCAAATTTCTAGATCACTGCCTTTAAGAGAGGAGGTTGAGTAGAAAATGAGAGGAGCCAATAAATAAATCAGTGTGATTTAATTTGTTCCCTTGAGTGAAGTGAAGCTATTAATCAGCAATGAGAACAGTGTCATTTTGAAGTTAGACTCTAAGGGAATGTGGAAAACCCAGATCCTGTAAATCACCAGCACTTACTGTAGGGTTGCCAACTATGGTTGGAGGCATTCCTGGAGGTTTGATCATGTGACATTCTGACCACGTGATGCCTGATCACGTGACGTCTACAAATGTAACGTAATTGCAATGACCTTGCAAAAGATTGGCTCCCCTGGAGTTGAGTATTTTTGCTCGTGGTTTCACGCCAGCAGCTGTTGTGCGACAAGTTCCAAGAACCCGTGAGCAGGCGAAGAGGGGAAACCGAGAAATTCCCCACATTTCAGACACCTCCATTTCAGAGACTCCCCAGATATATATATATATAGAATATATATAAACAATGCGAATGTATATTTATACACTCAGGGATATACCTGTTTATACACTGTATGAATAGAACTGCGTTTATGTGCTAAACCATAAATGTATTTTGATGCTTTGGCAACATAAGATGTAACTTATCATGCCAATAAAGCGATTTGAATTGTGAATTGTGAACCCTGACACGCCGATTGCTGAGACATCCACGATTGCCGACTCTCCAGCACCCTCCTAACTGCACTCCAGGCGGTTGTGGCTCTACAGGTGACGTCACCAAGCTGGAGGCTTCTCCAACAGCAGCCCGTGGCACCGTGGAGCGGTGGGGGGCACACAACATGGGAAATTTAAAGTGTTGAATTTCCTGGGCTGCTGGGGACAGCGCTCGGGGGAGCAACCCCTGATTCCGGGTAACTTCCTGTCATTCCAGGAGGGTTGGGAACCCTAAGAGTTTTTCAAATATATCATGTGTATGAGATGTTACCTGGAATTTTGCTTTGCTTGCCTTCAGACTAAAGCAATTTGCAGCAAATCACCGAACTTCTCTGCTGCTTGTGCTAAACCTGTGGCCCGAAAGCAAACAAGTATTCCTGTGTGGAATCGCAAAACTTTATATGGTAATTTATCTCACTTTAGCTAAACCCTCACAACAGCATCACTCAAACAGTGACCGTAACAATTTAGGCCTACCAGTTCTGTGTAAATTGTTTTCTTTCATAAAATAGGGTGATCATATGCCTCTGTATTCCGGGGACATTCCTCGGATGAGGGACTGTGTCCCTAGAAGAGTCCCCGGTTCAGGAAACTCATCCCCAAATATGCGCGGTTTCAAATCAGGGGCATCATGACCATGAGCTGCCCTGCGGTTGATCAATAAAGTGGGTGGGGCTGTGCAGCGGGGTGGGTTCCGATTGGTAGGAGGGATGTCAATCACCTGTTTTTAACCAGTAGAAGGGGTGGATTCACTGACGGACTTTAATTTATGGAACGATTGCGCTCTGTGGCCGCAGTATGCATTCTATGCACTGCCCCCATCCCCCCACCCACCAACTCCCCACCCACTGAATCCCTGGATAGCCCTGTGAAATTCAGTTGAAGGGAAATCGGCCTCGCAGCCAAAATGTCTGAGTAACGGGGGGCGCTGGTAACCAGACTATTGAGCGGCGGCTGGAGCCAGGCCGTGTGGATGACCCAGGAGCTGGATCAGAGCGCGCTCCATGGCCTCAGATGGTGTGAGTGAGTGTTGGGCTCAGAGGAGAAGAGCCGGTGATTGCGGCCAGCAGATACTGCAAACATATTATTCAGGCGGAATGCTCTGGCGCTGCTTTTTGCAGATTCAGTGCATCAAAATAACAAAAAATTTTGCCTCGCTACGCTGCGCATGCTACATTTTCCATCCTGGCAGCTTTGCTGTGCTCCCACCCTGACTGTCCCCAGATTCGGTTTAGAAAATATGGTCACCATTCCATAAAAGCATCTGTAGCATTAACTCTTCTGTTTTCTAGAGTTCAGCCAGTACAAGTTGAGGTTACAAAGGCAGTTCGAATATGTCACAATAACTCAGTGTAAGCTGGTTTCACTGAGCTGAATTGATTTGGAAGAGGCCTTTAAGACACTTTGTAGGACATTGTCACTGCCACAGCTGCAAAACTTCACCTATACTGTGAAGTTAAAATTTCAGTTAATTATGATTTCATAATTTAAAAATTAATTTACGAGCATGTACACTGCAAATGAATTTCTGATGGAATTTCTTTTATTTAAAAAAACACTGGTTAGTTTGTTATTTTCTAAGGTTGGTAACTTAAAGGTAATCTTGTGGACAGTCTGGGCACTTTCAAACTTTAAAGTTGAATAAGTTGACTTTGTGCTGTTTGCAAGCTGGGAGACTGAAACAAAGTGCCACTTTTATCTGGAGTTGTTCAGTTCCTTTGTTATTGAAGGCTGAGCAGTTGTGGGATTGAGCATGTCACATGACACGTCTGGGCCTTTAGCTTCATGGATAACATCGGGTCCTCACAATTCCTTGACATGTCTATTTAAAGTGGTTAAAAGCTGAACTCTTGCAGGATGTGTCACTCAGATTGGTTAAAACTTAAAGGGGTTTATTCGAGAGTCAAAGGTATAAAAGATGACATTTGTGACTCAAAGTCTGTTTGGACAAAAGCCGTTGGGAAAGAGTGGGCGCAGCATAACACACACAGAAAAGTCAGATTGGGAAACCAGAGGAAAGACAGATACGAGGTTCTGAGAGAGAAGTTGCAGAAATTTAGGGATTTAAGGACTCTACAAGTCAGATACAGGCAGATGTTTAAGTTTGTCACTTGGATCCACAAGAAATAAGGGAAGCGACATTGAACCTGCTCTAGCCGAATAGCTACCAACATGTAAGGTAGATTTACCCAGGAAACAGACAACCCAAGAGGCAATGGATACCAAATCTACCTATCATATCAATGTCTGCCATTGAGCTATATAGCAAATTATAATAAGTGATGCCAGTTGATGCTGAGTTACTGTGACGTATTCGAACTGTCTTTGTAACCTCAATTATTAATTATCAATCAACAATCTGCACCTAATAGTTTGTATACTTTATTCTGTAATACTGATAATTGTGTTATAAATGTATTAATAAAGAAATGTTAGTTCATGAGTTCACGGTCTGACTTGCTCTTGGGTGATTTAGGAAGAAGGGATTACTCATTCCAGCTCCTTCCAGTCAGTGAGAGACCTACAACTATAGTTAGATTACCTACCTTAGGCATGACACTGTAAAAGCTTCTATAAATATGTGAAGAGAAAAAAATTGGTGAAGTCAAACGTAGGTGCCTTGCAGTCAGAATCAGGGGAATTTATAATGGGGAACAAAGAAATGGCAAACCAATTAAATATAAACTTTGGTTCTGTCTTCACAAAGGAGGACACAAATAACCTCCCAGAGATGTAAGGGAACATAGGTTCTAATGAGAGGGAGGAATTGAATGAAATCAGTATTTGTAAGGAAATGGTGTTAGGGAAATTGATGGGATTGAAGGCCGATAAATCTCCAGGGCCTGATACTCTACATCCTAGGGTACTTAAGGAAGTGGCCCCAGAAATAGTAGATGCATTGCTGGTCATCTTTCAAAATTCTATAGACTCTGGAACAGTTCCCATGGATTGGAGGATAGCTAATGTAACTCCACTATTTAAGAAAGGTGGTACAGGTAGACTACCCTTTATCCGGACTTCCGAAAACCGAAACCCTCTAAAAACCGAAGGTTTTTTCGTTCAGCGTAAGTCGTGCGTACGAACGAAAAAACCTTCGGTTTTTAGAGGGTTCCGGTTTCGGAAGTTCGGATAAAGGGTAAGTCGTGCGCACGGCCCCCCCGCGGACCCCGCCGGCCCCGACAACCGCCGACCCCCCCGCGGACCCCGCCGGCCCCGACAACCGCCGACCCCCCCGCGGACCCCGCCGGCCCCGACAACCGCCGACCCCCCCGCGGACCCCGACAACCGCCGACCCCGTCAGCCCCGACAACCGCCGACCCCCCCGCGGACCCCGCTGGCCCCGACAACCGCCGACCCCCCCGCCGGCCCCGACAACCGCCGACCCCCCCGCCGGCCCCGACAACCGCCGACCCCGCCAGCCCCGACAACCACCGACCCCCCCGCGGACCCCGCCGGCCCCGACAACCGCCGATCCCCCCCGCCGACCCCCCCGCCAGCCCCGACAACCGCCGACCCCGCCAGCCCCGACAACCGCCGACCCCCCCGCGGACCCCGCCGGCCCCGACAACCGCCGACCCCCCCGCGGACCCCGACTGACTTACGCTGAGCGTCAGCGTAAGTCGTGCGCACGACCCCCCGCCGACCCCCCCCCGCGGACCCCCCCCCGCCGACCCACCTTCCGAAATCCGAAATTCTCCTTTATCCGAAACTCGGCTGGTCCCGAGGTTTTCGGATAAAGGATAGTCTACCTGTAGCATGTAAAATTAAGGCACATGGAATTGGGGGCAAGGTATTGACTTGGATAGAGAACTGGTTGGCAGACAGAAAGCAAAGAGTTGGAATAAACGGCTCTTTTTCCGAGTGGCAGGCAGTGACTAGTGGGGTACCGCAGGGATCAGCCCTTGGACCCCAGCTATTCACAATATATATCAATGATCTGGATGAGGGAACTAGATGTAATATCTCCAAGTTTGCAGATGACACAAAGCTGGGTGGGCGTCTGTGCTGTGAGGAGGATACCGATAAACTCCAGTATGATCAGGACAGGTTGGGTGATTGGGCAGAAGCATGGCAGATGCAATATAACGTGCATAAATGCGAGGTTATCCACTTTGGTGTCAATAACACGAAGGCAGATTATTATCTGAATGGCAATAGATTGGGAGAAGGGGAAGTGCAGCGAGACCTGGGCATCCTTGTGCACCAGTCGCTGAAAGTAAGCATGCAGGTGCAGCAGGCGGTTAAGAAGGCAAATGGTATGTTGGCCTTCGTAGCGAGAGGGTTTGAGTACAGGAACAAGGATGTCTTGCTACAGTTGTACAAGGCCTTGGTGAGACCACATCTGGAGTATTGTGTGCAGTTTTGGTCGCCTTATCTGAGGAAGGATGTTCTTGCCATGGAAGGAGGGCAGTGAAGATTCACCAGGCTGATACCTGGGATGGCAGGAATGACGTATGAGGAGAGATTGGGTTGATTGGGCTTGTACTCGCTGGAGTTTAGAAGAATGAGAGGGGATCTCATCGAAACTTATAAAATTCTAACAGGACTAGACAGACTAGATGCAGGAAGGCTGTTCCCAATGGTCGGAGAGTCCAGAACCAGGGGTCACAGTCTAAGAATAAAGGGTAAGCCATTTAGGACAGAGATGAGGATGAATTTCTTCACCCAGAGAGTGGTGAACCTGTGGAATTCTCTACCACAGAAGGCAGTGGAGGCCAATTCATTAAATATATTCAAGAAGGAGTTGGATATATTTCTTAAGGCTAAAGGGATCAAGGGATATGGAGAGAAGGCAGGAACAGGGTACTGAATTTGGACGATCAGCCATGATCTGATTGAATGGCGGAGCAGGCTCAAGGGGCCGAATGGCCTACTCCTGCTCCTATCTTCTATGTTTCTATGTAGAGAGAAAACGGGGAATTATAGACCGGTACGTCTGACATCGGTAGTGGGGAAAATACTAGAGTCCATTATAAAAGATGTAATAGCAGAGCACTGGGAAAACAGTGACACGATCAGACAAAGTCAACATGGATTTACAAAAGGTAAATCATGCTTGACTAATCTACTGGAATAGATAAAGGATAAGGGAGAACTAGTGGATGTGGTGTATTTGGACTTTCAGAAGGCTTTCGATTAGGTCCCGCATAAGAGAATAGCGTGCAAAGTTAAAGCACATGGGATTGGGGGTAAGGTACTGACTTGGATAGAGAACTGGTTGGCAGACAGAAAGCAAAGAGTTGGAATAAACGGGTCTTTTTCCAAGTGGCAGATAGTGGCTAGTGGGGTACCGCAGGGATCGGTGCTAGGACCCCAGCTATTCACAATATATATAAACGATCTAGACGAGGGAACTAGATGTAATATCTCCAAGTTTGCAGACGACACAAAGCTGGGTGGGCATGTGTGCTGTGAGTAGGATGCCGAGAAACTTCAGTATGATTTGGACAGGTTGGGTGATTGGGCAGATGCATGGCAAACGCAGTATAATGTGCATAAATGCGAGGTTATCCACTTCGGTGGCAAAAACAGGAAGACAGATTATTATTTGAACGGTAATAGATTGGGAAAAGGGGAAGTGCAACGAGACCTGGGTGTCCTTGTGCACCAGTTGCTGAAGGTAAGCATGTAGGTGCAGCAGGTGGTTAAGAAGGCAAATGGTATGTTGGCCTTCATAGCGAGAGGATTCGAGTACAGGAGCAAGGATGTCTTGCTGCAGTTGTACAGGGCCTTGGTGAGACCACACTTTGAGTATTGTGTGCAGTTTTGGTCGCCTTATCTGAGGAAGGATGTTCTTGCCATGGAGGGAGTGCAGCGAAGATTCACCAGGCTGATACCTGGGATGGCAGGAATGACGTATGAGGAGAGATTGGGTTGATTAGGCTTATATTTGCTAGAGTTCAGAAGAATGAGAGGGGATCTCATTGAAACTTATAAAATTCTAACAGGACTGGACAGACTAGATGCAGGAAGGATGTTCCCAATGGCGGGGGAGTCCAAAATCAGTGGTCACAGTCTAAGGATAAGGGGTAAGCCATATAGCATTGAGATGAGGAGGAATTTCTTCATCCAGAGAGTGGTGAGCCTGTGGAATTCTCTACCACACAAGGCAGTTGAGGCCAATTCATTAAATATATTCAAGAAGGAGTTAGATATATTTTTTAAGGCTAAAGGGATCAAGGGATATTGGGAGAAGGCAGGGACAGGGTACTGAATTTGGATGATCAGCCATGATCTCATTAAATGGCGGAACAGGCTCGAGGGGCTGAATGGCCTATTCCTGCTCCTATCTTCTATGACACCTTATTCTTTGAATGCATTTTAACTCACACACACCGCTGAACAGTGGGAAAAGACAACTGCTCAGACATTGTCCCTTTAGGTCTACAATACCAACAGCAGCCAAATTATTCATATAATCCTTAGCTAACTTCTCATTCTGGAATATTTCCTTCAACAAAGTAGCCAAAAATTAAATTTAAAGAATCAAAGAAAGAAAAGATGGCGCATTTCCCCAGCTCAGGACCTCCCAAAGAAATTCTCAGGCAACTAAGTACCTTTTTTTTGAAGTGTAGTCACTGCTGTATTGTAGGAAAGTAAATAAAATAGAAATAAAATATATTCAAGAAGATGCCCCAGTTGTTCCAGGTCAGGGAGAGAGTTGAGGGCTGAGTACATGTTGAGCTACAATCAAAAAATGAGGAACTCCACACCAACAGATAATTATTCACACGTCTACATACAAAAGTGCGTCATAACCAAATAGAACTGAAAACAAACTTATAAAGCCCCATCACCCACAGCACCAAAAGTATTGGTTGTCTTAGGCTATAAAACAAGTAGAGTACCCTCAACTTTTCCTGGTATTGTGCGCTGGGGTCAGGTGGCCACACCAGAGAGATAACCACTGAATGAAACAACACCAACAACTTGCCTTTATATTGTGCCTTTAAAGTAGCAAAGCATCCCAAGGTGCTTAACAAGAGCGTTAGCAGTAAAAATTTTGATACTGAGCCATAGAAACAGATGATGAAAAGCTTGGTCAAAGAGGTAGGTTTTAAAGAGAATCTTAAAGGAAGAGAGAGAGGTCGAGAGGCAGAGAGGTTTAAGGGAGGGAATTCCAGAGCATTGGGCCAAGACAGCTGAAAGCATAGCTGCCATTGGTGGAGCAATTTAAATCGGAGTTGTGTAGAAACATAGAAACATAGAAGATAGGAGCAGGAGTTGGCCATTTGGCCCTTCGAGCCTGCTCCGCCATTCAATGAGATCATGGCTGATCATCCAAGTTCAGTACCCTGTCCCTGCCTTCTCCCCATATCCCTTGATCCCTTTAGCCTTAAGAAATATATCCAACTCTTTCTTGAATATATTTAATGAACTGGCCTCCACCGCCCTCTGTGGCAGAGAATTCCACAGGTTCACCACTCTCTGGGTGAAGAAATTCCTCCTCATTTCAGTCCTAAATGGCTTACCCCTTATCCTTAGACTATGACCCCTGGTTCTGGACTCCCCAGACATCAGAAACATCCTTCCTGCATCTAGTCTGTCCAGGCCTGACAGAATTTTATAGGTTTCGATGAGATCCCCTCTCAATCTTCTAAACTCCAGTGAGTATAAGCCCAATCGACACAATCTCTCCTCATACGTCATTCCTGCCATCCCAGGTATCAGCCTGGTGAATCTTTGCTGCACTCCTTCCATGGCAAGAATGTCCTTCCTCAGGTAAGGCGACCAAAACTGCACACAGTACTCAAGGTGCGGTCTCACCAAGGCCCTGTACAACTGTAGCAAGACATCCTTGTTCCTGTACTCGAACCCTCTTGCGACGAAAGCCAACATGCCATTTGTCTTCTTAACCAACTGCTGCACCTGCATGCTTACCTTCAGCGACTGGTGCACAAGAACACCCAGGTCGCTTTGCACTTCCCCTTCTCCCAATCTATTGCCATTCAAATAATAATCTGCCTTCCTGTTTTTGCCACCAAAGTGGATAACCTCACATTTATCCACATTATAGTGCATTTGCCATTTTTCTGCCCAATCACCCAACCTGTCCAAATCGTACTGGAGTTTCACAACATCCTCCTCACAGCTTACCCTCCCACCCAGCTTTGTGTCGTCTGCAAATTTGGAGATATTACATCCAATTCCCTCGTCTAGATCATTAATATATATTGTGAACAGCTGGGGTCCTAGGACCGATCCTTGCGGTACCCCACTAGTCACTGCCTGCCACTCGGAAAACGACCCGTTTATTCCAACTCTTCGCTTTCTGTCCGCCAACCAGTTCTCTATCCAAGTCAATACCTTGCCCCCAATCCCATGTGCCTTAATTTTGCACGTTAATCTCTTATGTGGGACCTTATCGAAAGCCTTCTGAAAGTCCAAATACACCGCATCCACTGGTTCTCCCTTATCTATTTTACCAGTTACATCCTCAAAAAATTCCAGTAGATTAGTCAAGCATGATTTACCTTTTGTAAATCCATGTTGACTTTGTCCGATCCTGTCATTGCTTTCCAAGTGCTCTGCTATTACATCTTTTATAATAGACTCTAGCATTTTCCCCACTACCGATGTCAGGCTTACCGGTCTATAATTCCCCGCTTTTTTTCTACCACCTTTTTTGAATAGTGGGGTAACATTAGCTACCCTCCAATCCATGGGTACTGTTCCAGAGTCTATCGAGTTCTGGAAGATGACCAGCAATTCATCTACTATTTCTAGGGCCACTTCCTTAAGTACCCTGGGATGCAGATTATCAGGCCCTGGGGATTTATCGGCCTTCAGTCCCATCAATTTTCCTAACACCATTTCCCTACAAATACTGATTTCTTTCAGTTCCACCCTTTCATCAGACCCTATGTTCCCCGGCATCTCTGGAAGGTTATTTGTGTCCTCCTTTGTGAAGACAGAACCAAAGTATGAAGTTAATTGGTCTGCCATTTCTTTGTTTCCCATTATAAATTCCCCTGATTCTGACTGCAAGGGACCTACGCTTGACTTCACCAATCTTTTTCTCTTCACATATCTATAAAAGCTTTTACAGTCAGTTTTTATGTTCCCAGCAAGCTTACTCTCATATTCTATTTTCCCTTTCTTAATTAATCCCTTTGTCCTCCTTTGTTGAATCCTAAACTGCTCCCAATCCTCAGGATTATTGCTTTTTCTGGCCAATTTATATGTCGTCTCCTTGGATCTTATGCTATCCCTAATTTCCCTTGTTAGCCACAGTTGAGTTACCTTTTTTGTTTTATTTTTATGCCAAACTGGGATGAACAAATTCTGCAGCTCATCCATTCGGTCTTTGAATGTTTGCCATTGCCTATCCACTGTCAACCCTTTGAGTGCCCCAATCAATCCTACCCAACTCGCTCCTCAGACCATCGTAGTTTCCTTTATTTAAATTGAGGACCCTAGTCTCTGAGTCAACTACTTCATTCTCCATCTTAATGAAGAATTCGATCATATTATGATCGCTCCGACCCAAGGGGCCTCGTACAACAAGATTGCTAAATAATCCTTTCTCGTTACATAATACCCAGTCTAAGATGGCCTGATCTCTGGTTGGTTCCTCGACATATTGGTCCAGGAATCCATCCTGTAAACACTCCAGGAATTCCTCCTCCACAGTATTGTTACTAATTTGGTTGGTCCAATCTATATGTAGGTTAAAGTCACCCATGATGACTGCTGTGCCCTTATTGCACGCTTCTTTAATTTCCCTTTTAATGCCATCCCCAACCTCCGCCTTACTGTTGGGAGGTCTATATACCACTCCCACTAATGGTTTTTTCCCCTTAGTATTCCTCAATTCTACCCATACAGATTCCACATCATCAGAGCTAATACCCTTCATTACAATTGTATTAATCCCTTCTTTAACCAGTAATGCTACCCCACCTCCCTTTCCTTTTTGCCTATCTTTCCTGAATATTGAATACCCCTGGATGTTGAGTTCCCAGTCTTGGCCATCCTTGAGCCACGTTTCCGTAATCCCAACCAAATCATATTCGTTTACCTCTATTTGCGCAGCCAATTCGTCCACCTTATTACAAATGCTCCTCGCATTAAGACACAAACGGCTGAAAATTCAGTAGCCTTAGCGCCTCATTTGAGGCGCTAGAGGGCCTTGCGCCGGAGTTATGGCCAGTAGTGAAATTCCCTGGGGCCCTAAATCGGCGTTGCTCCGGTAGCGCTGCGCCGGCACCGATGACGTCATCGGTGTGCGCAGCGTCCCGGTTGCCGTGGTAACCCGCCCGAACTCCGAAATTGAGTTGCGGCCGCCTCGCCCGTGGCAGCCGCAACCAGCGTTTTGTCAGAGGTGCCTTACTGCAGTTAGCGCCGGCGCATTAAAGGCCCCGCGGCGGCCGGCCGCTTTCCCGCCGGCCGCCTGCCCGCAGCTCCCTCCCCGGACTTCTCTCCACCCCCCCCCCGGAACAGATGCAAGCCCGGCACTTGTCCGAGGTGCCGGGCTCATTTTTAAGCAGATTTGCGCGGGCCGCGGCCGGGTGCAGGCAGCTCCTCCTTAACGGAAGGAGGAGGCCTGCACTTCCCCAGCCTGCCGCACCACATCGGGTGCCGCAGCGCCGGAATTGCGGCGCAAAACGGCAGTTAGCGCCCTTTTCCAGGCGCTAAGACCCTTCAGTAGCGCCGGCAGCCGTTTGGGCGCGGCGCCACTGAATTTTTGGCGCGCGCAGGGGACTTAGCGCCGGCACTAATTTCCGGCGCTAAAGCCCTGGCTAAGCCAAAACCCAATTTCTAGGCCAAAGCCTTCAGGCTTGTTTTTTTAACACTCTTAGACCTATTAGAATTATTATTTACTGTGGCCACGTTTGATTTAAACCGTTGATTTCTCTGACTGCTACTTTTGTTTTTCTCCTTCCTATCTTTTGCTTTTATCCCTGTTTCTCTTTCCTCTGTCTTCCTGCTCAGGTTCCCAACCCCCTGCCATTTTAGTTTAAACCCCCCCGAACAGTGCTAGCAAACCTCCCCGCAAGGATATTTGTCCCGTTCTGGTTCAGGTGCAACCCGTCCGACTTGTACAAGTCCCACCTTCCCCAGAAGCAGGCCCAGTGATCCAGGAAACTAAAGCCCTCCCTCCTGCACCAACTCTTTAGCCACACATTCATCTGCTCTATCCTCCTATTCCTATACTCACTAGCACGTGGCACCGGGAGTAATCCAGAGATTATAACCTTTGAGGTCCTGCTCTTTAATCTGTTACCTAGCTCCCTAAATTCTTGCTGCAGGACCTCATCCCTCTTCCTACCCATGTCATTGGTCCCAATGTGAACCACGACCTCTGACTGTTCACCCTCCCCCTTCAGAATGCCCTGCAGCCGTTCAGTGACATCCTTGACCCTGGCACCAGGGAGGCAACAAACCATCCTGGAGCCACGTCTATGGCCACAGAAACGCCTATCTGTTCCCCTTACGATGGAATCCCCTACCACTATTGCTCTCCCACTCTTTTTCCTCCCTTCCTGAGCAGCTGAAGCACCCCTGGCGCCAGGAAGTTGGCTGTTGCTGCCTTCCTCTGGTAAGTCATCCCCCTCAACAGTATCCAAATCGGTATACCTGTTTGAGAGGGGGATGGCCACAGGGGTCCCTGCACTACCTGCCTGCCTCTACTGCTCTGCCTGATGTTCACCCATTTCCCTTCTGCCTGTGCAGCCTTTACCTGCGGTGTGACTGTGGTAAACCACTGTTGTTGTTGTTGTTGTTGTCACACACTGTTGTACCTATGCATGCCTCAACATGTCTCGGCTGGCTCCACCCACACAGGCCCAGGTATAAAGGTGATTGACCTGCAGCCCCCTGCCTTCTTGGAACCCAGTCAACCACGAGAGGCATGCTCTGTTCTTTGCTAATAAAAGCCTTTAGTTACTCTCTTAACTCTCAGTCTTTTATGAGTAATTGATAGCGCATCAGTGACCAACTCACTAAACATGTTATCCACGACCCTCTCAGCATCGTGAATGCTCCAAAGCCCATCCATCCGCAGCTCCAGCGCCGCAATGCGGTCTGCTAGTAGCTGCAGCTGGATGCATTTCTGGCACACATGGTCGTCAGGGACACTGGCAGTGTCCCTGAATTCCCACATAGAGCAAGAGGAGCATAACACGGGGCTGGGCTGTCCTGACATGACTTACCCTTTAATTAATTTAAATTAAATCAATACCACCAATTTAATGATATACTCAAGGGCGCTTGCCTGCCAGAAGTCCCCGCTACATCACAGAGACCCTAGAAACTATAAACCACAGAATTTAAGTTTTGTAAAGAAGGAGAAAAAGTAAATACTTACCAACCAATGACTTACCCGCTTTCTGGTGACGTCACACTTGGATTACTTTTTACCTCTCTCCTTCCCTCGGACTTCGGAGATTGGAGACTGGTACGCCTTACCTGGTCTCGGAGCTGTTTTTAAAGTTGCCGCCGCTCAGCCTCGTTCTCTCGCAGGTCCGCCCACCTGCCTCTGCTGCTCTGAGGCCTTACCTGGTCTCGGAGCTGTTTTTAAAGTTGCCGCCGCTCAGCCTCGTTCTCTCGCAGGTCCGCCCGCCTGCCTCCGCTGCCAGCATTGGAGGAGTGCAGCGATCTCAAAAGCTTGTAGGGCTGGAGGAAGTTACAGAGATAGGGAGGGGCGAGGCCATGGTGGGATTTGAAAACAAGGATGAGGATTTTAAAATTGAGGTGTTGTCGGACCGGGAGCCAGTGTAGGTCAGCAAGCACAGGGGTGATGGGTGAACGGGTCTTGGTGCGAGTTAAGATACGGGCAGCAGTGATTTGGGTGAGTTTACGTAGGGTGGAAGATGGGAGGTCAGCCAGGAGAGTGTTGGAATAGTCAAGTCTAGAGGTAACAAAGGCATGGATGAAGGTTTCAACAGCAGATGAGCTAAGGAAGGGTCGGAGCCGGGTGATGTTACAGAGGTGGGAGTAGGCGGTCTTGGTGATGGAGCGGATATGTGGTCGGAATCGCATCTCATGGTCAAACACAACACCAAGGTTGCGAACAGTCTGGCTCCGCTTCAGACGGTATAATGAAAGTCAGTAAACCAGCAGGTGCAATACTTTATGAGTTATTAATAAATATAAAAAAACTCAATTTTCTTCTTCTCTCCATGACACATTATTTTTATCAGCAATGGGAAGAATTAAGGTCTTTCATTCCACTTTTCAAGGACGTAGCCTTGAAATCCTTCAGCCAGGAGGGCCTGAAGAGAGAAAAGAGAACGGGAAAAAAGAAAACAGAAACAGAACAGCAGAAAAAATTTAACAGAAATGAAATAATAAAAAACAAGAAAAGACAAGAAAAAAGAAATAAAAGAGTGTGAGAACCAGTGTTCTCACTGCCTGCTCACATCACAGTGAAACTGCAGGAGGAAGAGCTTTACACATGTATTCAATGCAGGTACAGGGTTCTGTTCACAGGTCTCCCATCAGTGAAGCTTTTAATGATTCAAAAAGAGCTGAAGATGTCATCAACTTCTTTCAATCAGTAGAATATGAATGGTTACACTGTAGGCCATTGAAGTTTTTTTTACAGTTGTATTAAATATCTTCACTAGGAATCCATCCCAGAAGCTGTTTATGCATCATCTCCAGCTGCAGATGCATCGCCTCCATTGGTGTTTCACGTGTAGTTAACCTGTGCTCGCTGTTTGTACCCCAGCTTGATCATACCCTTTGAAAGCAGTTCCTGGAGGCTGGCGATGGGCAGAGAACCTCTGATCATTAGTCTTTCAGAGACGAATTATTTGAGCCATGATTTTGACAATGCGCACTATCTCATCAATGCATGATGGCATTCACAATCTATCTTATGATACAGTCAAACTACTTTATCAGGTAGTGAATTTCAGGCTCCAAATCTTCACATTCTAGATACCATAAAGCTTCACCAACTTCTATATCACTCAACTTGTTGTCAACCTTTCATTCTGATCTCCCACCACATCTTTACTCGTCCTCATGTAGTTTTTCCAGCAAGAAAACATCCTATCACTTACTGAGGCACTGGTCTTCACATAATGACATACATGCTCTACCCACTGCAATGGGCACAATGTCATTACAAGAAGACACTGTGTTGTGTGCAGAGAATGGAGTATCATTGAAACTGGCCCCTCCCTCCCCAGTTATGTTGTCAACAAAATTTGCATTCTTCATTTTGAGAGGCTGCTTTCTTTTATAAACTGGAATGTAATTATCTTCTGAGCTAGAAAATCCAGTCAGCTGGAATGATAAACAGGATTCCTTTTCAAAAGAAATATTGAGAAACCAGAGCCACTGAAATTAAACCTTGGTGTGGGGTGGGTGGTTCAACAACTTTTTAAAGATCAGAAAAATGTACCCAGCAAAGAGTCATAATTGTTCCTCCCCTTTTATAATAAAGTCCTGGGAAAGTACAGGCAAAAGTAAATCCTGACTACTCGCCTCAGAACTGGCACCATCTACACCTACAAAAAACACTCACATTTATGCCATGATGCTTTCAAAGCTCTTAATCTGCAACTTTTCAGGTTCTGCCTATGATCCCAGTCTCAGCTGTGCCGTCCTGGTGAGGCATCAAGGGGAGGATGTTTGAAGTTGGACAGAAAGTCGAGCCAGGCTGTATTCACACATGTCCTTCTGGCCAATAACAGTGTTTATCAAAGGTCTGACAGGATCTCAGTTGCCCACAAGGGATGGTAGGTGGTACAGTCTAAGAAAGGGGAAGTGAAAATAACTCAAATACTTTCACTTTCAAAAAATATATTTTCCAGGAAATTAAATACACATTTTAAATTTCCGGTAACAAGATTTAAAAAAAAGGCCACTATTTAATGATTGTTTTTTGTGGAAAAAAACCTCAGACTCAAATGAATCATTACAACGACAACAACAACTTGCATTTTTGTGTCACATCCACAAAAGGAAAAGTATAAGCGGCTCCTTCACGGAAATCTGCAACGTTACTTTAATCCAATCATTATATTCCATTTTGGAAAAGCAAATCAAGTGGGAAAAGTTATCTGATCCGAGGACAGGGAAATATTATTTGGCTGTAGCTTTGTGTAATAATTTAGTGCCATGATCCAATAGTGCATTAAAAAACTCAAATAAGAGGGATGATCTCAATAAGAATAATAATAATGCAGCATTGATAAAAGTTACTGTTTAATTGAGACACCTCAAAGACTTGACCTCAAAGACTCAAAGCAACACATTGTATGCTATTGCATAAAGTATATTTAATTGATTATAAGCTTAAGGTTCACAGTAAGATTGTAGACACGATCAATAACTGCATAAAATTACTAAATCCAATTCCTTAATATTCAACACAAACCTCTTAACATAAATGATTGAGGGAGAAGCTCACATCCCTTAGTGACAACTGATAATTGATCAATCTGTTCATTCAACACAATGGTATCGGTGTCTCTCAGTAACAGTTGAAACCAAGCTCCTGTGGTGTTAATCTATTAGTGCCTTTAAAGGTGTTTTTCCATTCACCTGTGCACTTGTTCCCAGTTAGATAGAGCAGCTTTCATGTGACACTCTCAATATTTTACACATTTCAGTTGGGTGCTGGACTCTGGGCCTCGCTGTGTAATTGAGACCCAATTGCTTTCTAGTAAAGTATTTCCTGTTAAAAATAAAAGGTTTAAAATATGTATTTTATTACACTGGTTTAATCTGCTTAATGTAATTTAGATAATGGATTAAATTTTTCAGCAGGTTTGAAGCCCCTTGGATTTACCAAGTCAGATTGTTGGAGCCCGATTTTTATGGAGGAGGTGGGATGAGAGCTGGTCAGCAGCTGTTGGACCCGCTCCCGAATGCCGCCGGCCCGCAGTTCCGATTTTTGCTCCATTGGCCTTGTTACGGCCGATGTGCGGGTCCCTCCAGGCAATTACTTGGAGCATGTCAGTTTCTCACGTGTAATGACGCGTTTTTGGAGTAAAAATTTAAAGGGACCATGTCCCCTTTCTACAAATGTCACTGGAATGGCTTGGTGCTGTATTATCTAGAAAGGAGAGTTGACAGCGGCTGGTGCGAACACAAATAATTGAATGAAATTGCTGGTCATATTATTCCAGAAAGACATTTATTAATTTTTTATCTATCAATGTGACTAAGAAATGAAAAATATGCCAAATGTGTTCCAATCATTGGCTTAATAAAATTAATGTTTTTTCTCTTAAAGGTGCTGGCTGCTGCAGGAATGGCAGCCCCAAAATCTACGGCTGCAGCCAGGTTCAATGAGGGCTCCTCCATGCTCTTGTGGTGTGAGTTAGAGGACGTCAGGAGGTCCTCTTCCCTGGAAACGGAAGGAGGAGGCCTCCTCAGCAAACCAAGGCAGCTTGGCTGCAAATTGCTGAGGAGGTGAGTTTGAGGTCTGTGTGCAGATGCACATGTGTTCAGTGTTGAAAAAGATTTAATGATCTGCTGAGATCACCGAAAGAGTGGCCTCTGTGTTCTGAGATATGGAAGTTCAAGAGTGAGGGCTCAGGGCAAATGCCATGTGGAATGTTACGTAGCAATTTTAGGAAAAGGGAAAAAAGGGTTGTTCATTTTTTGGAATACAAAATCATTTGTCCAGTAGGAGGTGCCGTTGCCTAGTCCAAAGTGGAGAAGAACATTTGAGAGGAGAAGTAGAGAAAAATAGGGTGAACATCACAGGGACTGTTGGAAAACCAGCCAAAATCATAGGTCATAACACAGCCAACAACATAAAGACTAGATTTTGCCTGCACATGTGACAGAAATGAACCAGGGCTAGGTTGCCATTGTAGCTGATGAAACATAGCCTGCAGCAAGCACTACTGGAGCCGCTCCTGCCCTCAGACAAGAGACACCTCAATACTTAAAGGGTTAGAAATTCGGTACCCTAGCATTTCCCGTTAGCGCCCGGGCAGGGCGCTAGGGCTTATCGCCCAGGCGCGGCGATTCCAATGATGCCCACAAAATTCATTTGGCATTTAGCGCCGGCGCTAACACTTAGCGCTTAGCCCTCTCGCACCGCTCAGACTGTGACATCAATGAGTGTGCAATGCTCCGTTCACGCCCCAGATGTGAAATTCATTCACTTCCCCATACTTACCGCCTGGCGTTGAAATGACAGAAATAGCAGACGTTGATACCTGGGATTGCCGCTGCCGGGGCATTATTTAAAGGGATCACTTACTGGGTCATTGGGAGCCAGATTTATTGCTGGTTGTCAGATAGCATTTTGGCTGCATTCACATTTTCTCAATGTTTGCTTTGTTGCTGCTCTAACAGTTTCTTCACTTGTATTGCTCTGAACATTTCTACATTCTCTTTTCTCTCATTTATGGGGGCTGTACTGGCACTCCACCTTGCCCTCCGGCAACTCCGTCGGAGGCAGCGGATGCAGAGACAGAGATTGCCAAATGTGGCCAGAGGTAGGAGGAGGGCCGACAGACCTCGCGACAGGAGGCCTTACCTGTAGTGTATGTACTTTGCAGAAGGAACTATATTCTGCAGCCCCTGTATACTACAGTACCAGTAGTGACCACCCCTGTATATAAGCCTGTGTAGTAACTTTGCATAGTAGTTCCAGTTTTGTCTCCACTCAGTAAACACCTGTTGTAACCAGCTCCTGCAGTCCGTGTCTCAATTACACATGGACATAATATTACCCTCCCAGGGTTTTCCAGGAGCACTTCTCCTACATTCATCTCTCAGAGGAGCAGTGTCTTAGAAGGCTCCGCTTCAGCAAGGAGGTGGTCACAGAGCTCTGCCACCTCCTGCAGCCAGACCTCCAGCCTCAGCTCAGGACCAGGACGTCTCTCTCAGTGGCAGTTAACATCACAGTTGAACTCAATTTCTACCCCAACGGCTCCTTCCAGGCTTCAACAGGGCATATTGCAAACATTTCGCAGTTCGCCGTCCATTGCTACATCTGGGAGGTAACAGACGCTCTCTACAGCAGAAGAACAGAGTACATCTCATTCCCCATGACCAGAGAGAAGCAGGATGAATGCTCATGTGGCTTTGCAAGGATAGTGGGCATCCCCATGGTTCAGGGCACCATTGAATGCACCCACGTGGCATTGCGGGCACCTCATCACAATGCAGAGGCATTCCATAACCGCAAACGTGCAGTTGGTGTGCGACTACAAACAGTGCATCCTCGCCGTCAATGCCCGCTATCCTGGTAGCAGCCAGGATGCATTCATCCTGCACCAGACTGGTGTGCCAGCATTGTTCCACCCACCACCTGAAGCTCGTGGCTGGCTACTCGGGGACAAGGGTTGTCCATTTGCCACCTGGCTGATGACACCCCTCCACAACCCCAACACTCCTGCTCAGCACGCATACAATGATAGCCATACCACCACCAGGAAGCTGATAGAACAGACTATCAGTGGGCTACATCAACAGTTCCGCTGCCTTGACCGCTCTGGAGGAGCCCTGCAGTATCACAGAATCACAGAAACCCCACAGTGCAGATAGAGGCCATTTCGGCCCATCGAGCCTGCACCGACACATATTCCACCCGATCCCCGTAACCCCTACACCAACACATATCCCACCCTATCCCCGTAACCCCACGAATTTAATCCCCCTAACACTAAGGGTCAATTTATCATAGCCAATCAACCTAACCCGCACATCTTTGGACTGTGGGAGGAAACCGGAGCACCCGGAGGAAACCCACGCAAACACGGGGAGAATGTGCAAACTCCACACAGACAGTCGCCCGAGGCCGGATTCGAACCCGGGTCTCTGGTGCTGTGAGGCAACAGTGCTAACCACTATGCCACCGTGCTGTACTACCCTGATCGGGTCTCCCTCTTCATCGTTGTGTGCTGCATGCTGCACAACCTGGCCATTCTGAGGGCCCAGCCATTGCCACCAGGGATTGCAGGTCCACCTCAGGAGGAGGAAGAGGGACAGGATGAGGAGGAGGCAGAGGAGGATGAAGAGGAGGAGGAGCAGCAGCAACTGAGGAGGGAGGCACTCAATCTTGCTTCTGCAAGGGCCGTGCATGAGCGCCTCATTACACAGCACTTCCAATCAATGATATAACACATGGCATTTGCGCAGCACAACCACATCATTACATCCAGCTCGCAGCCGCTATCACTGGACAAAGGTCAAATGAGAAATATCACAAAATGTGCAACGTCAAATTAACAATTTATTATCGAACATAACTGTCTCTTATGAATCACAACTATTGATAAACAAACAACCATTTATCAACAAATGCAACACTTTCTTATCAATCTGAGCTATTTGTTACCAAACACAAATATTTATTTACAAACATAACTATTCGTTCACAAACACAATGGCCTAGAAATTCAGTTGTGTGCGCCAGCCGTTAGCGCCTTAAGAGGAGTAGACTTCGAGTGCTAGTCACTTAGCGGCCGGGCGCAGCGCGATCTGCGCCTACGCCCAACTTCAGTAGACATTTAGCGCCGGCGCAATGTGTTTGCGCGCGCTCAGCTACGCGTGCAGCTTATGACGTCATTTCGTCGTGCAACGCCCTTTGTGCGCCCCAAACCGGAACTTCAGTCGTGCCCGCCCAATGTGGGCGTGGCGGTGCTAAGAACTGTGAAGTGGAACGCAGCAGAGGCCCTGCGGGCCTCGGGGAGCGCTAATTAAAGGGCACTTAGACTGAACTATAAAGGCCAGCCATTTTGCTGCAATGACTTTTGTGCAACGGATTTCTGGACAGAGACCAAGGAAGAGACCTTACTGATTTGGCCCAACATAGGAGAGGTATTTTTGGCTTCTGGCCAGAGCTTGGAAATTTGCCTCATTGTGATTTCATTGTTTGCAAGTATATTATGGGGGCTGCATGGGGTGCCAACCCTCAGTTCCAGCATTATGTGCAAAGGGCTCGCAGACGCTGTGTGAGAGGGGCAGCCATGCCTAGACGCAGAGGGGGCATCAGGCGTCGGCAACGTAGGCCTTACCCACTCAGGGAATACCGGCAGCAGGTGTCCTATCTCACCATGACTGCCGCGCAGTGTGTTAAGAGGCTGCGCTTCAGAAGGGAGGTGGTTGCAGAGATCTGCCAGCTGCTTCACAGAGATCTGCGTCCACAGCTGATGTGCAGGACGTCTCTGTCGGTGGAAGTGAAGGTCACGGTGGCTCTGAACTTTTATGCAAGCGGCTCCTTCCAAGCCGCTGCTGGGGACATAGCTAACATATCCCAGTTCGCCGTGCATCGCTGCATCCGGCAGGTCACCGATGCCCTTTTCGCAAGGAGACACCAATTCATCTCCTTCCCCATGACCCTGGAGAGGCAGGAGCAGCGTGCAGTCGGATTTGCGAGGATCACGGACTTCCCCATGGTGCAGGGCGCCATTGACTGCACGCATGTGGCTTTGCGGGCACCTATCGACAATGCCGAGGATTACCGCAACCGGAAGGGCTACCATTCCCTCAATGTACAGCTGGTGTGTGACAACAGGCAGCGCATCCTAGCTGTCAATGCCCGCTTTCCAGGCAGCAGCCACGATGCATTTATCCTGCGCCAGACTACTGTGGCTGACATGTTCCAGGCACAGCCTCCCCCAAGAGGATGGCTTATCGGGGACAAAGGCTATCCTTTGTGTACATGGCTCATGACCCCGCTCCGCGCGCCCAGGACCCCTGCTGAGGAGGCATACAACGAAAGCCATCAAGCCACAAGGAACATCATAGAGCAAACGATTGGCGTCCTCAAGCAACGGTTCCGCTGCCTGGATCGCTCCGGCGGATCTCTGCAGTATTCGCCGGATAGAGTCTCCCAGTTCGTCGTCGTTTGCTGCATGCTGCACAACCTGGCTATCCGCAGGACTCAGGCACTGCCACCTCACGTTGGACCACCACCTCAGGAGGAGGAGCAGGAGGACCATGAGGAGGAGGAGGAGGAGGAGGAGGAGTACCAGCCCAGGAGGGAGCCACAAGGTCCAAGGGCCGTCCGTCGGCGGCTTATTGAACGACACTTCTAGGCCCCCTGTCAGGGAATGGCTTGTGGCAATGAAGGGACATGAATGCAGCCGCTCCGCAAGCCCTCAGCCGGTTAACGCAACAACCACTTCAAACATCAAACATGGACAAGCTGAATAAAGAAAAAGCTTTATTGAACAAACTCAGGGCCCTTCCCACATGAAACCCAAAAACAGACAACACCCCCAAAAAACAATCAAACACATGACTCACTCCCACAACCTGGGGAGGAATAACAAAACTTTTCCATCCAAATGGCCTTCATCCTCGGCCTTACCAAAACAACCCCCCCCATAGACAGCACAACCACCCCCATATAAAAAAACATTTGGCAACACACTCTACTTTGTGTGCCGAGAGGGCGAGTCCTTGTCCAGCCTTTTCCGGCCCCTGGCCGACCTGCTGCTCCGCCTCAACCTGGGCCCTGTGGGTGCTGCAAGGCTGGGGGAAGGCTCCTGAGGGGCACATGGCGTGACGGCAGATGCCCTTGGGGGTCGGCCTAGACGAGCTCTGGCCCTCGAGGGGCCGGCTGCTGACTGCTGCAGCTGTGGCTCGGTAGCATCAGTCTCTCCAGCAGCTCGTGGCAGCTTCGCTGGGGGAGTGGCAGTGGCGGCTGCAGCAATGGGGGCAAGCTGGCTGATGCCAGGCGCTCGCTGCTCGCCTGAGACACTGGCACTCGGCCGGGCTGGCACTGCAGCAAGCGCAGCAATCTGCTGAAGGCCAGACCGCTGTGCTGCTGCAGTGGGGCGGGTGCCCTGGCGATGCCTGCCTGACACAGCGAGTGTGGCAGCAGTGAGTGCCCGTACTGCCCTGGTCTGTGCCCGCATCAGACCAGCCAGTGACTGCACGGCACCACTGATCAACTGGCCACTCGCTGCCTGTGCTGCCCTGAAGTCGTCCCGACTCGCATCCTGTGCTGCCCTGAATTCGGCCCGACTCGTGTCCTGTGCTGCCCCGAATTGTTCGAGACCCCTGGCCTGTGCTGCCCCGAGTTGCTCGAAACCCCTGGCCTGTGAGGCCCCGAAATCGGACACACTATGAGCCAGGGACTCGATGGCCTCAGGCAACCGTGCCACAACCCCCATGAACTCGGTGTGCCGGCGATCCGAGTCCGCGGACATTTGATCGAGGAGGCGCACCTCCTGGGCGAGGACCGTCTCCGGACTGGAGGCTGGACTCTCCCTCTGGGGAGAAGGCCGCCGAGCTGGCCGACCCTTCCCGCGTGGCTGGACGCCACTGGGCCCAGCAACTACACTCCCCTGCAACACTTCCCCCCTCTGGGGAGAAGGCCGCCGAGCTGGCCGACCCTTCCCGCGTGGCTGGACGCCACTGGGCACAGGAGCTACACTCCCCTGCAACACATCCCCCCTCTGGGGAGAAGGCCGCCGAGCTGCCCGACCCTTCCCGCGTGGCTGGACGCCACTGGGCACAGGAGCTACACCCCCCTGCAACACTTCCCCCTGGCTCTCCTCCAGGGAAGACGTGTCCCCTCCATTGCCATCCCCTGGCGCGGATGAGGGTTCCCCCGATGGGCCGCCTTCCTTTTGCTCCTCCTCGTCCTCCTCTTCCGAGGGACTGTCACTGGCAGCTTCAGGGACCTCCTCCTCACCAGCTGAAAGCAGGAAGGCACAAGAGTAGCTTTAGAGTGAGGACAGGGCGTCAGCGAGGGAGGCATGAGTGGTGGCATTCAGCGCATTGGTCGGACAGTGGCAAAGGATGTAGATCTGAAGCGCAAGGGGAACGAGAGAGGTCCAAAAGGTCATGTCCTTACCATTGGGGCCCAGCACAGGGTCGGCATCTCCACATGCAACGGGGCCAATCAGCCGGCCACCCATGAGTCGACCCACGCGCTCCTCCAGGTCACTGAGCTGCTGGAACTGGGGACGGCCTCCCCCGGTGTCAGTCCGGCTCCTCAGATTCTGGGCCAGCTTGGCCTGCAAGAGAAAGGACAGCCTCTAAGTACAGTGTGGTGCCCTGTTGTTGTGTGCACTGCCTCCCATGGTCGAATAGCTTGGCCAGTGTGGTGCCCTGTTGCTGTATGCACTGCCTCCCATGGTCAAATAGCTTGGCCAGTGTGGTGCCCTGTTGCTGTATGCACTGCCTCCCATGGTCAAATAGCTTGGCCAGTGTGGTGCCCTGTTGTTGTATGCACTGCCTCCCATGGTCAAATAGCTTGGCCAGTGTGGTGCCCTGTTGCTGTATGCACTGCCTCCCATGGTCAAATAGCTTGGCCAGTGTGGTGCCCTGTTGTTGTATGCACTGCCTCCCATGGTCAAATAGCTTGGCCAGTGTGGTGCCCTGTTGCTGTATGCACTGCCTCCCATGGTCAAATAGCTTGGCCAGTGTGGTGCCCTGTTGTTGTATGCACTGCCTCCTATGGTCGAATAGCTTGGCCAGTGTGGTGCCCTGTTGCTGTATGCACTGCCTCCCATGGTCGAATAGCTTGGCCAGTGTGGTGCCCTGTTGCTGTATGCACTGCCTCCCATGGTCGAATAGCTTGGCCAGTGTGTAAAGTGCAGAAAGTGCAATTGATGTTCATGCCAGTGCCATAGCTGCTGGATGAGGGCTGGCCATTAGGGCTTTGAGGTCCCTTTGCCCATAATGTGAGGTGCACATGCAAGGATGAGGAGGACACTGGAAAGGGTACTCACCCTGACAATCCGAGTGAGGTCGTTAAACTTTTTCCGGCATTGGACACCAGTCCTGGGGACATCGCAGGTGGCTGTGACCCTCTGGGCGGTATCCCTCCAGGCTCTCCTGTACACCCTGGTGGGAGGCTTCTTGCCACTGTCCGGGAACAAGATATGGCGTCTCCTCTCCAAAGCCCTAACCAGCACCTTTAAATCATGGGCAGAGAAGCGCTGCGCTCGCTCACGGGCCCTCTGCATCCTTCCTGGCGCTATTTCTCTCCAGCAGCAGTGTTTAGGCCTAGCTGGAGGGCTGCAGTATCCAGGGCGTGGCAACAGACCAAGTCGACCCTTCCCCCTTTAAGAGCTGGCCGGCGCCAGGGTGTCTGCTGTCAATCAAGAAATGACCGCACCTGCGCTGCGCCCGGCCTCGGCGGTATCACTCTGCACCGCCGGCTTAGCGCCTAAAGATAGCCGTGCATCGCCAGTTTTAGAGCTCGAGCAAACTCCTTGGCCAAAGCTACTGAATATCGGCGAAGTGGCCTCCACTTTGCGCCGGGCGCAAACTTTAGCGGCCGCCCGACTTTACCGCCCCAAAAGTGGCTATACTGAATTTCTAGGCCAATATATTTACAAACACATCAATTTATTAACACACACTACCCCCATGTGCCACTAAATTACTCGTCCTTCCTCAATGATTTCCCTCTCCTTTTGAGTTCCCCCCTCCCAACCCTACTGTTCCTCCGTAATGTGGCCCCAGTGGCTGCAGCAAGGCTGGTGGAAGGCTGCTGAGTCTGGGGGCCAGAGACAGCAGATGGCCTTGCAGGATGCCCTCGACCAGCTCTGGGTCTGGAGGGCCCGGCTGCAGACTGCACCACCTCAGCATGGGCGGCAGCAGTCTGGAATGGCTGGGTTACAGGCTGCGATAAGTGCAATGCTGGAGTGGCAGTGTTGGGAGCAGGAATGCTGTCATCCTGAGAAAGGACAGCACCTTCCTGCTCGACCGACACACCGCCACTCCCCCGGGGCAGAGCCTCAGCATCCGGAGCAATCTGCTCGAGCACAGATTGCTGGCCTGCTGCGGTACCATGAGATCCCCGGTGGACTGTGGCAACCTAACGGGGATAGCAGCAGTCAGCGCTTGCGTGGCATCAATCTGAGACTGCATGAAAGTACTCTGAGATTGGATGCCAGCAACCACTGATTCCATTACAGCACTAAGCTGCTGCATTGCTTCGGCCTGTGCTGCAATAACTGCTGCCACTTCACCCATGACATGTGACATGAGGTCTGAGTCCCCATGGTTTCTCTGCGAGTCGACCATCCTTTGTAAACTACCAAGGATGGGCTCGATGGTGTGAGCAGAGCTGAGTGCAATGTTGGAGGCAGACTCCTCCAGGCTCCTTGCCGGAGCATCCATGCTCCCGGGCACCCTTGCCATTGCACCCATGAGCTCGGTGTATATGTTCATCGACATCCTCATCTGAGTCCTGTGCAGCTGAACTCGTGCGCGCACTCACCCTCCGGGAGATGGCCCCTCGAGCTTTCCTTTCCCCGCGGTGTTGCTGCAGCCCGTTGGGTCCCAGAGCTTCACCCACATCAGACCCATCTATTAGGTTCCTCTTCAGTGGCTGCGTCACCCCATTATCAGACCTAGCGCCTTCGGGAGACACAAGCAGTGAGGCTCTGGCTTGTTCCTCCTCCTCCTCTCCCGTGTCGCTGCCACTGGGAGGCTGAGGGACAGGCTGGTCAGCTGGTGGCTGATTATCTGAAAACATAAAGGCACAAGAGTGGGGTTAAGGTCAGGGAGGGGGGCAGGAAGGGAGCAAGGAATGATGACAGTAAACTTAGCTGGAAGTGGGAAAGGCTTGTGGTGTGAGGGGCAAGTGGTATGAGAGAAGAGGGAGAGGTGATGAACATACCGTTGTTGTCCCCAAGTGCGGCATCGGCAGCGGGTGGAGGCTGAGCAGCGCGGCAGAGCGACTACAAGAGGCCCCAGAGGCTCAGGTAGGCCTCAGTGCGGCATCGGCAGCGGGTGGAGGCGGAGCAGCGCAGCAGAGCAACTACAAGAGGCCCCAGAGGCTCAGGTAGGCCTCAGTGTGGCATCGGCAGCGGGTGGAGGCGGAGCAGTGCGGCAGAGCGACTACAAGAGGCCCCAGAGGCTCAGGTAGGCCTCAGTGCGGCATCGGCAGCGGGTGGAGGCGGAGCAGCGCAGCAGAGCGACTACAAGAGGCCCCAGAGGCTCAGGTAGGCCTCAGTGCGGCATCGGCAGCGGGTGGAGGCTGAGCAGCGCGGCAGAGCGACTACAAGAGGCCCCAGAGGCTCAGGTAGGCCTCAGTGTGGCATCGGCAGCGGGTGGAGGCGGAGCAGTGCGGCAGAGCGACTACAAGAGGCCCCAGAGGCTCAGGTAGGCCTCAGTGCGGCATCGGCAGCGGGTGGAGGCGGAGCTGAGCGGCAGAGCGACTACAAGAGGCCCCAGAGGCTCAGGTAGGCCTCAGTGCGGCATCGGCAGCGGGTGGAGGCGGAGCAGTGCGGCAGAGCGACTACAAGAGGCCCCAGAGGCTCAGGTAGGCCCCAGTGTGGCATCGGCAGCGGGTGGAGGCTGAGCAGCGCGGCAGAGTGACTACAAGAGGCCCCAGAGGCTCAGGTAGGCCTCAGTGCGGCATCGGCAGCGGGTGGAGGCGGAGCAGCGCAGCAGAGCGACTACAAGAGGCCCCAGAGGCTCAGGTAGGCCTCAGTGCGGCATCGGCAGCGGGTGGAGGCTGAGCAGCGCGGCAGAGCGACTACAAGAGGGCTCAGGTAGGCGTACCAATCTCCAATCTCAGGCAAGGAGAGAGGTAAAAAGTATTCAAGGTGTGACGTCACCACAAAACAGGTAGGTGATTGGTTGGAGTATTTCTCTCGTTTTAAAACTTTAAGGCCTAGAAATTCAGTTTTGCCATTTTTGGGGCGCTAACGTTAGCGCCCGCCCCAAAGTTGCGCCCCCTTCGCCGAAATTCAGTTGCTTCGCCCTAAGAGGTTGCTGGAGCGCTAAAAGAGGCGTTACACGACTATCTTTAGGCGCTAAGCCGGCGGTGCAGAGGGATAGCGCCGAGGCGGGGCACAGCACGGGTGCGGTCATTTTTTGATTGACAGCAGACCCCGTGGCGCCGGCCAGCTCTTAAAGGGGGAAGGGACGATTTGGTCTGCTGCCACGCCCTGCACACTGCAGCTTTCAAACTAGACCTCAACACTGCTGCTGAGCCCAAGGAGCCATGGCAACGCATGATAAGGCCCGTGAGCGTGCCCTGCGCTTCTCAGAGCGTGATCTGGATATCATGCTGACAGCATTGGAGAAGAGGCGCAGGATCTTGTTCCCAGACAATGGCAGGCATCCCACCCACCGCGTCTACACCAAAGCCTGGAGGGAGATCGCCACCAGGGTGTCGTCCTACGGCGATGCCCCCAGGGACAAGGTGCAATGTCGGAAGAAATACAATGACCTGACCAGGATTGTCAGGGTGAGTACCCTTTCCACTCTCCTCCTCATTCTTGCATGTACACCTGACATGATGGGCAAAGGGACCTGAAACGTCTAATGGGCAGCCCTCAGCCAGCAGCTTTGGGACAGTCATGAGCATCAATTGCACATTCTGCACTTTACACACTGGCCAAGCTATTCCACCATGGGAGGCAGTGCACACTAGATCAGGGCTACACTCTGGCCAAGCTATTCCACCATGGGAGGCAGTGCACACTAGATCAGGGCTACACTCTGGCCAAGCTATTCCACCATGAGAGGCAGTGCACACTAGATCAGGGCTACACTCTGGCCAAGCTATTCCACCATGAGAGGCAGTGCACACTAGATCAGGGCTACACTCTGACCAAGCTATTCCACCATGAGAGGCAGTGCATACTAGATCAGGGCTACACTCTGGCCAAGCTATTCCACCATGGGAGGCAGTGCACATTACGTCACGGCTACACACCGTACTTAGAGCCCGTCCTTTCTCTTGCAGGCTAAACTTGCGAATAATCACAAGTGCCGCTACATCACCGGGGGAGGCCGCGCCAAGTTCCAGAAGCTCACTCCCCTGGAGGAGCGCGTGAGTGGCCTCATGGGAGGCCGCGTGATTGTGCCCAGAGCGTGCGGAGAAGCCGACCCTCCGCTGCCCGGCAATGGTAAGGACCTCGCCTTTTGGCCCTCTCTCGTCACACTTGCGCATCCGAGCTACCTCCTTTGCCACTGTGCCACCAATGCGCTAAATGCCACCAGTCATGACTCCCTCGCTGACGCCCTCTCCTCACTCTGAAGCTACTCTTGTGCCTTCCTGCTTTCAGCTGGTGAGGAAGAGCTCCCTGAAGCTGCCAGAGACAGCCCCTCTGAACAGGAGGAGGAGGAGGAGGAGGAGGAGGAGGAGGAGGAAGAGCAACCCGGACCATCAGGGGAGGACTCAGGTCCCGCAGCAGAGGGCGAAGTGTTGGACACGTCTTCCCTGGACGAGAGCCTGGAGCAACTTTCGGAGGGGAGTGCAGCTGCTGGGACCAGTGGCATCCAGCCACCCAGGAGGGCTGCGGGTGGGCCGCGGCCTTCCCCCCAGAGGGGGGAAGGATCGGAGGGGAGTGCAGTTGCTGCGGACATTCGGCGCCAGCAATGTGCCAAGGGTCGCCTAGCTCGGACCCCTGCTCCCCAGCGGGAGAGTCCCGCCTCCAGTCCGGCCACCTTCACCTCGGAGGAGGTGCGCCAGCTGGACCAAATGGCCGAGGATTCGGACCGCCGCCACACAGAGCTCATGCAGGTGGTGGGACGGATGCCTGAGGACATCGAGTCGCTGGCGACCAGTGTGCGGGAGTTTGGGGCATCAAATGCCGAGAGTGGCCGGATGATGATGGAGGTAGTGGAACGGATGCCTCCGGCGATGGAGTCGCTGGCTGATGCCGTCAAGTCAGTGGCGGATGTGATGCGGGCACAGACCAGGGCAACAGGGGCACTCACTGCTGCCACACGCGCTGCCTCAGCCAGGCATCGCCAGGACACCCGCCGCGCTGCAGCAGCACAGCGATCCGCCCTTCGGCTGATTGGTGCGGATCATGCAGTGCGTGCCCGGGCGAGTGCCAGCGTGCGACATCACCAGCCAGCGACTCCAATACGCCAGCTTGCCCACATTGCGCCATCCGTCACCGCCACTCCCCCAGTGGAGCGTCAACGGCAAGCGGCTGGAGCTGATGGTGGCCATGCACATGTGCGCCAATCAACAGCCGGCCCCTCCAGGCCCAAAGCCCGTGTAGGCCGCCCCCCAAGGCCATCTGGCGGAAGGACATCTGACCCTCAGGCGCCTTCCCCCAGCCTCTCAGCAGCCACTGGGCAGAGCTTGCAGAGGAGCAGCAGGCCGGGCAGGGGCGCCAAAAGGCTGGACAAGGTCTCGCCCTCGCGGGCCACTAAGTAGAGGGTGTGGCCAGCTTTCATTTTATATGGCGGTGGACATCTTTATTTTGCCCATGGTTGTTTTGTTTATGGGTATGTTTTTTGCGTTAAGGCCGAGGTTGAGGCCTGGTTTGTTCAAATGTGGAGTTACTCCTCCCCAGGTTGTGGGAGTGAGTCGTTTGTTGCACTTTTTGTGGGGGCCGTTGATTGTTTTTGGGATTTATGTGGGAAGGGTTTCATTTTTGTCAAATATAAATTTATCTTTATTCAGACAGTGTCCATGGTTGTTCTTGTTAGTCTTTGTTGCCTTCGCCGGCTGAGGGCTTGCGGAGCGGCTGCATTCATCTTGCTTCATGGCCACAAGGCATTCCCTGACAGGGGGCTTAGAAGTTACGTTCAATAAGCTGGCGACGGACGGCCCTTGGACCTTGTCGCTCCCTCCTGGGAACGTACTCCTCCTCCTCCTCCTCCTCCTCCTGCTCCTCCTGCTCCTCCTCCTGAGGTGGTGGTCCAACGTCAGGTGGCAGTGCCTGAATCCTGCGGAGAGCCAGGTTGTGTAGCATGCAGCAAACTACGACAAATTGGGAGACCCGTTGCGGCGAATACTGCAGAGATCCACCGGAACGATCAAAGCAGCGGAACCGCTGCTTGAGGACCCCAATAGTTTGCTCGATGATGTTTCTGCTCCTTTGATGGCTCTCGTTGTATGCCTCTTCAGCAGCGGTCCTGGGCGCGCGGAGCGGGGTCATGAGCCAGTTACACAAAGGATAGCCTTTGTCCCCGAGTAGCCATCCTCTTGGGGGAGGCTGTGCCTCGAACATGTCATGCACAGTACTCTGCCGCAGGATAAAGGCATCGTGGCAGCTGCCTGGAAAGCAGGCATTGACAGCCAGGATGCGCTGCTTGTGGTCACACACCAGCTGCACATTGAGAGAATGGTAGCCCTTCCGGTTGCGATACTGCTCCCCATGCTCCAGAGGTGCCCGCAAAGCCACATGCGTACAGTCAATGGCGCCCTGCACCAAGGGGAAGGCCGCGAGTCTAGCAAATCCCACTGCACGCTGATGCTGGCTCTCCAGGGCCATGGGGAAGGAGATGAATTGGCGTCTCCTTCTGAAAAGGGCATCGGCCACCTGGCGGATGCAGCGATGCACGCCGAACTGGGATATGTTCGCTATGTCCCCAACAGCGGATTGGAAGGAGCCGGTGGCATAGAAGTTCAATGCCACCGTCACCTTCACTTCCACCGACAGAGATGTCCTGCACCTGAGCTTTGGACGCAGATCTCTGCGAAGCAGGTGGCAGATCTCTGCAACCACCTCCTTTCAGAATCTCAGCCTTCTTACACATCGCGCACCACTCATGGTGAGGTAGGGGCGCTGCTGGCGGTATACCCTGACTGGGTAAGGCCTATGTTGCCGACGCCTGTTGCCCCCTCTGCCTCTAGCCAGGGCTGCCCCTCTGACCCCGCGTCTGCGAGCCCTATGCACATGGCGCTGAAACTCCGCGTTGGCACCCCATGCAGCCCCCATCAAATGCTGGCAAACAGTCAAATTTCCAACAGGGCACTTGCAGCGCTTTGGCCTGAGTCCAAAAATACCTGAGCTATTGCTGCACGAAACCAGTTAGCTCTCCTCCTTGTTGTGTGTCCAGAAATCCGTTGCACAAGAGAGTTTGCTGCAAAATGGCTGCCCTTTATACTGCAGGGTACGTGCCCTTTAATTTGCGCTCCCCGGGGCCCGCGTCGGCTGTGTTGCGTTCCATTTTACAAACGCTCTGGCCGCCAGCCGCACAATGGGGCGGTCCGACTGAAGTTTGGAATCGGGGCGCGCAAAGGGCGTTGCACGAGGATGTGACGTCATTTTCTGCGCGCGCAGCCGGCCGGGCGCTAAACTTTATGCCGGCGCTAAGGGTCCACTTAATTTGGGGCGAGGCGCAAACTGCGCTGCGCCCGGGCGCTACACGCATAGCGCCCGAAATTCACTTCTCTTAAGGCGCTAACTGCTGGCGCAACCAACTGAATTTCTAGGCCTAAGTCTGTGGTTTATAGTTTTTAAGGTTGCGGTGGTGTACCAAGGCCTTTCTGGTGCAGAGTGACTGTTGGTAAACCATTTAACTGGTGTAACTAGAGGGATTGATTTAATTTAAATCCAATTAATTAAAGGGGATACTAGCATCTAAAATCGGGCAGAGGGTGTCCATAACTAACAATAAAAAATTTAATTAATTACATAGAATGGAGCAGGTGATGTGTTAATGTTGCGAGATGTGGGAGCCGGTGAACCCCATTGAGGCTCACGGTGATTACGTCTGTGACAAGTGTCTGCTGCTACAGGAACTCCAGCTCCGTGTTGATGAGCTGGAGTCTGAGCTTCAGACACTGCAACACATCAGGGAGGGGGAGATGTACCTGGACTCTGTGTATCAGGAGGTGGTCACACCTATGAAGTTAAGTAATTCAGATGTAGCCCATGGTCAGGGACAGGACGGTGTGACTATGAATGAGGCAGGTACAGGGATCCAGGAGGTAGAGCTGGAGGAGCCGCAGCCCTTGCTCTTGACCAACAGGTTCGAGGTCCTTACTCCCTGTGGGGACAGGAGCAGGGACTGCAGGGAGGATGAGCAACCTGGCCACAGCACCGTGGAATGGGGGGCCATTCAAGAGGGGGTACTAAATGTAAAGTATGCGCATATACTTGATACAAAAAGGAAGAGACAGCTTGGAAGGGTTTAACTTAGGTCTTTACTTCATACCCACAGGCGGGAACTGAGGGGAGATCAGTACCCGCAGTACTATTTATACCCCTATGGCCAGGAGTGGTACTACGGTATCACTACGCCCTACAAAGTAGTGCTGCCCTGGCCATAGGGTTAAAGTAGCATACATATTACATACACAACATTCCTCCCCTTTTAATTAAAACGTACCCGTGCAATTAAGTCAACAGATGCACCATAACTAGGGCTAATAACATTTGGTAACACAACACACATAACATATTTACATCAGAGTTGTCTACCTATATATATATATAAAAAGAAACATGTTATAGATTCAGTCTCTGAGGAGGCCTCCTGTCTCGACTAGGATAACGTCTTTCTCTAGTCGGTCTCGGTGTAGGCGGCGGTACTTCCGTCACCACTTCATCGCTGGAGTCATCGGTGTCTGATGGCACATCCTGTGCCGTGGAGCTCACTGGAGTGCTGAACTCCTCGCCATCCTGAGACTTCTGTAGCGACGAGCTGGGCCGTGATTCCGCTGGAACAATGTGCTGAGACGTTTGAGGTAGTGAATCAGTTGGGTTTCTGGACTCCACAAGTTGATCAGCATGTCGTCTGATTATGCCGTCCCCAGTATCCACTGTGTACATCAAAGGTCCCTGGCGGGCCTTTATCGTACCAGACCGCCACTTTTCATTTCTATAATCACGGGCCAACACTTGCTGTCCCACCACGAAGCTCCGTGTCTGTCTGTCAGGAGCCCTACGAAATACTCGGTTTTCCACATCTCTCCGGATGTTTGGTCTGAGCAATTCGAGGCGAGACCTTAACCTTCTATTAAAGAACATGACGGCGGGGGCCTGGTTGGTCACCGTATGTGCAGCATTACGGTACGCGAATAGGAAGTTGTCCACCTTGTGTTGTAGTGGCAACCTTTCCTCCCCCATCGCCTTGATGGCCTTTTTAAAAGTCTGTACAAATCGCTCTGCCAGCCCATTTGTAGCCGGATGATATGGTGCGGACGTATAATGTCGCACTCCATTCCTTTTTAGGAATGCTTGAAATTCTTCTGCCACAAATTGTGGCCCATTGTCCGAACAGACTTGCTCGGGCACCCCGTTTCGGGCAAAAATGGTCCTTAAGGCTGCGACCGTCTTTTCGGCTGTCGTTGATGACATCTTTATGACCTCCGGCCATTTTGAGTGGGCGTCCACTACAATAAGGAACATCGCATCCATGAAGGGCCCAGCGAAGTCCACGTGGATCCTTTGCCACGGCGTTGAGGGCCACTCCCACGGATGTAGTGGGGCTTGGGGTGGTACGTTCTGTACCATCTGGCACCCTTGGCATGCTTTTGCTACTTCCTCGATGTCCCTGTCAATGCCGGGCCACCAGACGTAGGCTCTGGCGAGGCTTTTCATTTTGACACCCCCCAGATGACCTTTGTGTAAGTCCCTCAACACTTTATGTTGTAATTTTTGAGGGACCACCACCCTGGCTCCGCACATCAATGTGCCCCGGCATACGGACAACTGGTCCTTCCTTGCCGAAAAGGCCGGCAATGATGCGTCACCCTGCGCCGGCCAGCCTTTCACGGTCAATTCGTAAACCCTTGCCAGTGTCGGGTCATTCTGTGTTTCCCGCTCGATACATTGGCTGGTGATGGGCAAGTGTTCCATAACCGCCGTATGATATATTTCCACGGGGTCCTGTACTATCTCTTCGATCTCTGCAGGCAACGGTAGCCGCGACAGACCATCCGCATTGCCATGCTGTTTGGTACCCTTATATTCGATAAGGTACTGGTGTGCTCCTAAGAACAGTGACCATCTCTGTAGCCTTTGGGCCGTCATCAGGGGCACCCCTTTTGTTGGATTAAATATCGACACCAACGGTTGATGATCCGTCAGTAGTGTGAAACGTTGCCCATGTAGATAGTGGTGGAATTTTTTTACACCCCACACCAGACTGAGGGCCTCCCTGTCGATTTGCGCATAGTTTCTTTCGGCTGTAGTTAACGACCTTGAGGCAAATGCTATTGGCCTCTCCGTCCCATTGGGAAATTTGTGTGACAACACTGCCCCTATACCGTACGGGGAGGCGTCACATGCCAACCTCATTGGCATTTTTGGGTCAAAGTGTGCGAGCACTTCCTTTGATGTAATGAGTTGTTTACCCTTTTTAAAAGCAGCCTCACACGCTTCGTCCCAATTCCAGGAGACTCCCTTTTGCAGCAATGAATTTAGTGGATGTAAAATGGACGATAAGTTCGGGAGGAACTTATGGTAATAGTTTATAAGGCCTAAGAATGATCGTAACTGAGATACATTCTCAGGGGGCGGGGCCTTCACTACTGCCTCGATCTTTTCTGGGGACTTATGCAGGCCTTCCTTATCTATAATGTGACCACAGTATGAGATACGTTCCTGGAAAAACTCACATTTCTGCTTGTTCGCCCTGAGTCCGTATTGTTGCAACCGCAGAAGTACTCGCTCCAGGTTAGCGAGGTGGTCGTTATCCGTTTGTCCTGTCACCAGGATATCATCCAGGTAGCACTGCGTTCCTGGAATGCCCTGTAGGACCTGTTCCATGGTCCTCTGCCATATGGCTGGGGCGGACGCCACACCAAATACCAGGCGATTGTACTGGTACAATCCCTTGTGTGTGTTAATCGTTAGGAGCTTTTTCGAGTCCTGCTCCACCTCCATCTGTAAATAAGCTTGACAAAGATCAATCTTCGTAAAGTGTCTACCCCCAGCTAACGATGCGAATATGTCCTCTATCCGCGGCAGCGGATACTGTACCGTGTGCAGGACTGGGTTAATAGTTATCTTAAAATCCCCGCAAATGCGAACCTTCTTTGGTTCCCCCGGCGTGTTATTTGCAGATTTCTTTATAACTGGGACGATGGGCGTGGCCCACTCGCTCCACTCAATCTTTGTAAGGACACCTGCACTCTCTAAGGCATCCAGTTCTGCTTCCACAGCTGGCCGGATGGCGTAAGGCACCGGTCTGGCCTTACAAAACTTGGGGTTTGCGTCTTGAGCAATAGTTATTTTTGCTCTAATGTCCTTTAAGGTCCCCAGCCCTTGTTGGAACACCTCTGGCGTTTTTGCCAATAGTTTCGACAGCCTGCTTGTAATAGTTGTATCATCTGTGGTCGTCTCTACTTTTAACTCGTGTATCGACTTCCAGTCGAAATGGATTTTTCTTATCCATTCCCTACCCAAAAGTGGTGGTCCGCCGTTTGGTAGGACGTATAAATAAAGTCCTGGCACTTTTCTGCCATTGTATTTAACTGTTACTTGCATTTTTCCCTTCGGGTAAACTTTTTGTCCCGTATATGTTTTTAATTTGATTTCGGTATCCTTTAAGGGAATGCGTTTGAACAGCCTGTTATAATCTTGTTCATTAATTACTGATAGGGCTGAACCCGTGTCCAGCTCCATATTAACTTCGACGCCTGCTACCTTCATTTTAACCCACATTGTGCTGTGGTCCTCCGTTTTGTCTACACCATATAACTTGAGACATCCCAGACCTTTAGGCTCTGCTTCTGTGCCTTCCTGTGACTCGTCTGAGCTACTGTCAGATATCTTATGTATTTTTGTCCTTGCCTTGGTACTGCTCGGATTGCCCCCACTATTGGGTTTCGTACCCGACCGACAAACTTTCGCTATATGCCCCTTTTTCCCACACTGCCGGCATATTTTATCACGAAACCAACAATTACTTTGGTCGTGGGTGGTTTTGCCACAACGGTAGCATTTACCTTTGTGAAATGTCACCTCATGGGTGTCATAGCCGGTTGTATTTTGTCGTATTTGGGCAGCACCCTGTGCTGCCGCTTCATGTGCCAATGCTATTTCTATCGCCTGATCTAGGCTGAGCTGTTTCTTGGCCAGCAACCGTTTTCGTGTACTCTCATTTAACATGCCACAGACAAATCTGTCTCTGATCGCTTCCGCCAAAAAGGCTCCAAACTGGCAATGTTTGGACAACCGTCTGAGCTCAGCCAAATAGGCTGCCTGCGACTCATCATTCCTTTGGTCGCGTCTGTAAAAGCGGTACCTTTCCGCTATAAATGGTGGCTTAGGGTTTAAATGTTCCTTTAACGTATCAACAATTTGGGCATACGTTTTGTCTGCTGGCTTTTCTGGAGTAAGAAGATTCCTCAGCAGACCGTATGTTTTTGCCCCCATAGAATTTAATAAGGTTGCTGCCTTTTCGTCATCTTTCACCTTGTTTACTGTGCAATAAAGTTCATGCCTTTCTACATATGCGTCCCAATCTTCTATGTCGGCAACAAATTCTGACAACCGAGCTTCTTTAGCCATTTTTAAAACTACTGAAGAGGTTTTCCCGCCTTTTTCCACTAGATGGCGCTGTTATTTTTTTTTCTAAGAGAAAAACTTTCCCCCTTTTGTCCACTAGATGGCGCTGTTCATTTAAAACTGCTGAAGAGAAAAACTTTTCCCCTTTGTCCACTATATGGCGTTGTTCATTTTAAACTGCTGAAGAGAAAAACTTTTCCCCTTTGTCCACTAGATGGCGCTTTTCCCGCCTTTTCTCCCTCTGCTGTCAACGACGTCTCTCCAGGTTCGTTATTTTTGGCCCTTGCAGCTCCCGTTATTGCCACCGCCGCTATTACAACGACCTTCCCCTCTCGTGGCCCGCTAGTCCTCGTGGCTCCGTTTGTTCCCCAGATCGCCTGCCCGTTCTGGCCCTTGCAGCTCGCGTTCCCCGGGAAGGATTGCAGTTTACCTGACCCTGGGTGGACTTTTGCCCAGTGGCTGGAACGCCCGTTCAGCCTCTTCTCTCAGCTGCCGCAGCCTTCGCTGGAACCTCTCTCTCTCGCTCCGTTGCTGCCGCTCCTCCTGAACTGGGCGGCCTCCTTCGGTCGACGCTGGACTCTGCAGGCTGGTAAGAAGCTTCTCTCCCCGTACTGCTACCGATCCTTTGTTGCACCTTGTACTGGTGAGTTCGAATGTTCCTAGTCGCCAGTGTAAAGTATGCGCATATACTTGATACAAAAAGGAAGAGACAGCTTGGAAGGGTTTAACTTAGGTCTTTACTTCATACCCACAGGCGGGAACTGAGGGGAGATCAGTACCCGCAGTACTATTTATACCCCTATGGCCAGGAGTGGTACTACGGTATCACTACGCCCTACAAAGTAGTGCTGCCCTGGCCATAGGGTTAAAGTAGCATACATATTACATACACAACACTAAATAGAAATGTTGTAGTGGTAGGGGATTGTATTATTAGGGGGATAGATAGAGTTCTCTGCAGCCGAGAGCGAGAGTCCCGAAGGCTGTGTTGCCTACCCGGTGCCAGGGTTAAGGACATCTCCTCTGGGCTGGAAAGAAACTTGCAGTGGGAGGGGGTGGATCCAGTTGTCGTGGTCCATGTTGGTACAAACGACGTAAATAGGACTAGGAAGCCGGTTCTGTTAAAGGAGTATGAGCAGCTAGGGGTCAAATTAAAAAACAGAACCTCAAGGGTAATAATCTCTGGATTATTACCTGAGCCACGAGCGAATTTGGCTAGGACAAATAAAATTAGAGAGTTAAATGCGTGGCTCAAAGACTGGTGTGGGAGAAATGGGTTTTGCTTCCTGGGACACTGAGGTAGCAGTGGGGAAATTAAAAACCAGAGCGTGTCAGGAAGGGGCAGAAGGTATGGAGTAAAAGTTAAAGTAATAAAAAGGGCAAAAGCAGGAACTAAGTGTCACAAAACATATTTGAAAGTTCTCTATCTGAATGCACGTAGCATTCGTAACAAAATAGACGAGTTAATGGCACAAATAACTACATATGGGCATGATCTTGTGGCCATTACAGAAACATGGCTGCAGGGTGACAATGTCTGGGAATTAAACATACCAGGTTATTTAACGATCAGGAAGGACAGGCAGGAAGGAAGGGGAGGTGGGGTGGCTATGTTAATAAAGGAAGGAATCACTGTAATACAGAGAAATGATATTCGGTCAAAAGATCTGGATAATGAAACAGTTTGGGTGGAGGTAAGGAATAATAAGGGGAAAAAAACACTAGTGGGCGTAGTCTATAGGCCTCCGAACAGTTGCAACTCTGTTGGATGGAGTATCAATCAGGAAATAGTTGAGGCTTGTAATAAGGGAACATCTATAATTATGGGGGATTTTAACTATCATATTAATTGGACAAATCTATTTGGGCAGGGCTGCCTTGAGGATGAGTTCATTGAGTGTATTAGGGATGGGTTTCTTGAGCAGTATGTAACTGAACCGAACAGGGGGCAAGCAACCTTAGATCTGGTCCTGTGTAACGAGACAGGATTAATTAAAAATGTCCTAGTAAAGGATCCCCTTGGAATGAGTGACCATAACATGGTTGAATTCCATATTCAATTAGAGGGTGAGAAGGTTGGATCTCAAACATGCGTGCTAAGCTTGAATAAAGGAGACTATGAAGGTATGAGAGCGGAATTGAGTAGAGTGGATTGGGAAAATAGATTAAAGGGTAAGACGATACATGATCAGTGGTGTACATTTAAGGAGTTATTTTACAACTTCCAAAAAATATATATTCCACTGAGAAGGGTGTAAAAGAAAACACAGCCATCTGTGGCTAAGTAAAGAAATTAAGGATAGTATTCGACTAAAAACAAGGGCATATAAGGTAGCCAAATCTAGTGGGTGGATAGAGGATTGGGAAAACTTTAAAAGACAGCAAAAAATAACAAAAAGATTGATTAAGAAAGGGAAGATAGATTATGAAAGTAAATTAGCAAAAAATATAAAAACAGATAGTAAGAGTTTTTATAGTTATATAAAAAGAAAAAGGGTGGCTAAAGTAAATGTTGGTCCCTTAGAGGATGAGACCGGGAAATTAATGGTGGGAAATATGGAGATGGCAAAAACACTGAATGAATATTTTGTATCAGTCTTTACAGTAGAAGACACTAAGAATATCCCAACACTGGACAAACAGGGGGCTATGGGGGGGAGGAGCTAAACACGATCAAAATCACTAAGGAAGTGGTACTCGATAAAATAATGGGACTCAAGGCGGATAAATCACCTGGACCTGATGGCTTACATCCTAGGGTCTTGAGGGAAGTGGCGGTAGGGATTGCGGATGCATTGGTAATAATTTTCCAAAACTCCCTGGACTCAGCAAAGGTCCCGGCAGACTGGAAAACTGCTAATGTAACGCCCTTATTTAAAAAGGGCAGTAGACAGAAGGCTGGAAACTATAGACTGGTTAGCCTAACATCTATGGTAGGTAAAATATTGGAGTCCATTATTAAGGAGACAGTAACAGGACATTTGGATAATCATAATTTAATAGGACAAAGTCAGCATAGTTTTATGAAGGGGAAGTCATGTTTGACAAATTTGTTGGAGTTCTTTGAGGAAGTAACATATAAGGTGGATAAAGGGGAACCAGTGGACGTAGTGTATTTAGACTTCCAAAAGGCATTTGACAAGGTGCCACACAAAAGATTATTGCTTAAGATAAAAAATCACGGGATTGGGGGTAATATTCTGGCATGGATAGAGGATTGGCTATCTAACAGAAGGCAGAGAGTTGGGATAAATGGTTCATTCTCAGACTGGCAATCAGTAACTAGTGGTGTTCCACAGGGGTCAGTGCTGGGTCCCCAACTCTTTACAATCTATATTAACGATTTGGAGGAGGGGACCGAGTGTAGCATATCAAAGTTTGCAGATGATACTAAGATGGGAGGGAAAGTAGTGAGTGAGGAGGACATAAAAAACCTGCAAGGGGACATAGACAGGCTAAGTAAGTGGGCAGAGATTTGGCAGATGGAATACAATACTGGAAAGTGTGAGGTTATGCACTTTGGCAGGAAAAATCGTAGAGCAAGTTATTATCTTAATGGCAAGAAACTGGAAAGTACTGAAGTACAAAGGGATCTGGGGGTCCTGGTGCACGAAACTCAAAAGGTTAGTATGCAGGTGCAGCAAGTGATTAAGAAGGCCAATGGGATGTTGGCTTTCATTGCTAGGGGGATAGAATATAAAAATAGGGAGGTATTGCTTCAGTTGTACAAGGTATTGGTGAGACCGCACCTGGAATACTGCATACAGTTTTGGTGTCCATACTTAAGAAAGGACACACTTGCTCTCGAGTCAGTACAAAGAAGGTTCACTCGGTTAATCCCGGGGATGAGGGGATGGACATATGAGGAGAGGTTGAGTAGATTGGGACTCTACTCATTGGAGTTCAGAAGAATGAGAGGCGATCTTATTGAAACATATAAGATTGTAAAGGGGTTGGATCGGGTGGATGCGGGGAGGATGTTCCCGATGATGGGTGAAACTAGAACTAGGGGGCATAGTCTTAGAATAAGGGGCTGCTCTTTCAAAACTGAGATGAGGAGGAACTACTTCACTCAGAGGGCGGTAGGTCCATGGAATATGCTGCCCCAAAAAGCTGTAGAAGCTTCATCATTACATAAATTTAAAACAGAAATAGACAGTTTCCTAGAAGTAAAGGGAATAAAGGATTATGGGGAGCGGGCAGGAATTTGGACATGGGTCTAGGTTCGGATTGGTCATGGCCCTGTGGGTAGCGGAGCGGGCCCAGGGGCCATGTAGTCTGATCCTGCTCCTATTTCGTGTGTCTAATTCTGTAAGATTCAGGAGATGGTTCTGTGATAGTAGATTGGCGGTTAGGTTCAGATCAGCCATGATCTTATTGAATGGCGGAGCAGGCTCGAGGGGCCGATTGGCCTACTGTTGCTCCTATTTCTTATGTTCTTATGTTCTTATGTTAACGTCTCCGACGACCACAGCACCCACCACCTGGGCCCCAATGATGTGCACCGCTCGCTCCTCCAGGTCTGTAAGGGTGTGCAGGTCCGCCTCACCTCCTCCCGTTCATGGCTGCTCCCTCCTGTTGTGCGCAAACTTGGCCTCCAAGAAAAAGGAAAGCGTATGAGTGAGTGTGCAGCCATGTGTTTGGCAGAGGTGCCTACCATAGTTGAATAGCTATTAATGTATGCAAGGCGTGAGATGTGGATGTGACTTTTAGTAGGTGGGCATAGTTGTTGGGTGAGTGTTGGGGATGTGGCGGTTTATACACTGTGTGTACAGAGTGAGGTTGAGATGGTGGGATGTAGAGGTTTTTGAAGGATGTCCTCACCCTGACTACCCGAGTGAGGCCGTTGATTTTCTTCTGGCACTGGGTGAGAGTCCTGTGGATCACACTTCTGGCCGACACGTCCTGGGCGACCTCCATCCACATCCTTCTAAAGGCCTGTGGCAAAGACCTCCTGCCAGAGCACTGCCCGTCGGCGTTCCACGGGTGTGACCAGAGCCTCCAAAGCATGGTCGCTGAACTGGCTCTCTCTCCCTCTGGGCCTCTGATCATCCATGACTTCTTTGAGTGAAGGTTTGCAGCTCCTTGCAGGCCCAGTTCACAAGCAGCAATGATCAGAGTGAGGCTGTGCAGCATGATTAAACCTCCCCCCTGACGATTTTCTAATTGACAGCGCCGGAACTTGTTTAGCGCTCTGAAGGTAGCGCCCCGCACTCCGACGTTAGCGCCCTAAGAGAAGTGTGCAGCGCTCCACTTCCTTCTTGGGGCACTAAAACTCAATTTCGCGGTCGCCGCACTAATTAGTGCTGGCCGCTAAAGTTAGCGCCCCAAAATGGTCGATACTGAATTTTTCCCCCAAAGACTTGAGAGGAAAGCACCAGCCTGTCAATGAGGGTGCAAAGTAGATCAGGAGTGAAATAGCATAATTGTAGGCAAGAAGGGAAACAAAAGAGTAGAAAGGGACACAGTTCATTCTCAATTAAATGTTTAAATTGACGTTATATATGAAGACTTTCTTTTGGCTACAGCTGCACCCCTAGATGCAGTGTTTTCCACTTCCAGCCCCACTGAAATGGTCCAAAATCGGGCAGTAAAATGGACAAAAACCAAGGCCAGAATGTCTGGAGCACGGCCACATCATTTGCAGGAAATTACAGAAGATGATTATTCCAAAGTGCGCAGTTATTTCTTTATTACCGATATTGCGCCGTATTAAAGCACTTCCTAAATTATTAATAACATTTGGTTGGAGCCATTTAAGGAAGTTGTTTACAATCACGTGGCAAATAGATTGCTCAATGCTGCAGTTCCATCAAAGTGCCTGAAACTAAGAGTGATACTGAAACCAGCTTGTTTACCATAGACTTCGAGAACTACCAAGGAGAGACAGCAGCTTGCAAAGTCGCTGAGACGGTGCAATGGGGGAAAGCTACAAAGTGATTGTGGTGTGGATGAAAGGGGAAAAAATTACTGTTGATGTTTCACAGTCAGAGACAGAATTCAATGAGATGAATATCCTGAAGTTCAAGGAGAAATTGACTGAGAAGATTGTAGGATTTTCAGGTACGTGGGTAACAAGTGCCATATGACTAAGGAATGGCCTTCTGAAATTAATCTGATGAAAATCGGGTGGGCAATCCGCTCCGGCAGGTGATGGAAGTTGAAAATTGCCCCCCAGATGTTCTGTACACCTAATGGGAGAGTGGCTGTGTGTATCACAGCAGAACTGCATTATGCTGATATTGAAATCAATAGGGTTTAACCCTAACTTTGGAATTCAGCTTTCTGGAGGTGATGCTGGGTCTAAATGTATTTAATCCTAAAATCAGAAGAGTTATTAATGATGGTATTTAGGATGCGTTTGCGGTTCTGTTTAGGCTTGTTTTTTTCTCAGTTTCTCTCTTTTTTCTGTTTTAGCCAGCGCAGAGGATCTGCGCCTACTTTTTGCCAACAAGCTACTGGAAGATGAAAAGAAATTCTCTGATTACCAGCTCAGGGATAAATCCACAATAATACATCTGCCTGGAGGAGGGGAACCTGTACCTGAACCTAAACCTAAACCTAAACCCCAATGTGCATTGTTCTAAATTTTACGGATAAAAGCAAACATTAAAGTAAATTTTGCATAATATGTTCCTGGGCAATAACTTTATTTTCCTACATCATTACTAATAAGTATTATAATTAAAAGATCATACAGTGACGTGGGACACTTACAGGGTTGCTTTACAATAGGACCATGTGGAATTATAATTAATGTCCTCAATAACTTGGTTGTGCAGGAGCAGGTGAAATGAATGGATATTGAGGTGGATAATTATGACTGTAATCATTAAAACACCTCGGTCTGGAGTTTCCGCTCGATTGCGGTGGTTTTTTCGGCTCAATTCCCCCAATATCAGCGCAAAAGTTTGCGGAATGTTAAGCGGAAATTGCATTAAGCGCAAATCGTATTTCCGCGATCTTTTGCGCTAGTTTTAAAAACATCGCGCTAGAAGCAGGCCCCGCCCACAAAACTGGCCACGCCCCCCCCGGGGTGAATTAATCACCATTGGGAGTTTCCGCTAATTGCGCTCATTTGCAGGCCTTCGAGGAGGCTCCAAAAATTAAGCTGGAACTTTTGGTTGCAAGGGCACTAATAGGTACATTTTGAAAGGTTTTGAATAATTTTTTTTTAACTTTATTAAGGAACCGACTACAGTACCCCAATCTAACTAGAAAATAGTTGAGTAGATTTATTTACAAGTCATTTTCAGTCATTTAAAACCGGATTACTCACATGTGGTGGATTGACACTGTGATTTAAAATGCTTATATTTTACGATAAACCCCATTTTCAGCTGTATTAATCAAACTTTACCAAGTTACCACTTAAGTATATCAAGGACTGGTTTTTAAAGCAAAATTCAAAAAAAAAGTTAAGTTTTAAAATGCTGCCCGACTGTGCTGATTCATGGCAGATCTTGTGTTCGGCGTTATGCAAATCCGTTTGAGTGGAAACTCAGGGTGCAAAAACAGTTGTTAAAACGGGTGCAATTTGCGATGCAATCATGGATTGCGCCCAAAGCATCAGCTTTACCCCAACAGGGATCTGTCAGGAAGTTCCTTCAGTTTCCACTCAGGCAGTAGCACAACATTGCTCTACGTTCCAGAGGCTGAATGTCAAATCTCCGATACCTCCTCCGACCTCCCCCTGGACTATGGCTCTACCACCGAACATCAAGCCATCCTTTCCCAGACCATCACTGACCTTATCTCCTCTGAAGATTTTCCCCCCTCGGTCTCCAACCTCATTGTCCCGAACACCACACAGCTCACTTCTACCTCCTTCTGAAGATCCACAAGCAGGACTGCCCTGGCAGACCCATCATTTCAGCCTGTTCTTGCTCCACGGAACTTATTTCTTCCTATCCCGACTCTATTTTTTCTCACATTGTCCAATCTCTTCTGACTACATTCATGACTCTTCCAATGCCCTCCGCCACTTTAACAGTCACCAGTTTCCTGGCCCTGACCGTCTCCTTTTCACTATGGACGTCCACTGCCTCTACACCTCCATCCTTCACCAGGACGGCCTGTGGGCCCTCCACTTCTTCCTTGAACAGAGGCCCAACCAGTCTCCAACCTCCACCACACTCCTCCCCCTGGATGAATTGTTCTCACATTGAACAACTTCTCCTTTGACTCCTCTCACTTCCTCCAAATAAAAAGTGTTGCTATGGGAACCAGTATGGGTCCTAGCCATGCCTGCCTTTTCGTGGGATAGGTGGAACATTCTTTGTTCCAGTCCTACTCAGATCCCCTCCCTCACCTCTTTTTCCGGTAAATTGATGACTGTATCAGTGCCGCTTCCTGCTCTCGCCCCGAACAGGAAAATGTCATCAACTTTGCTTCAGATTTCCACCCTTCCCTTGCCTTCACATGGACCATCTCTGGCTCTTCCATTCCTTTCCTTGACTTCTCTATCCAAATTTCTGGGTAAGGCTTTTGACCAATATCTACTATAAGCCCACTGACTGCCACAGCTACCTTGATTACTCTTCCTCCCACCCTGCTTCCTGTAAGGATTCTATTCCATTCTCCCACTTTCTCCGTCTCCATCGCAACTGTCCTGATGATGCCACCTTCTACACCAATAATTCCAAAATGTCTTCCTCTTTCCTCAACCTAGGATTCCCCACCACTGTGGTGGACAGGGCCCATTTCCAGCACTTCTGCCCTCACCCCTTACCCTCCCTCCCATAACCACAATAGGATTCCCCTTGTCCTCACCCTCCACCTCACCAGCCATCACATTGAACAGATTATCCTCCACCATTTCCGCCACCTCCAGCATGAAGCCACCACCAAACACATCTTCACCTCCCCTTTTAGCATTCTGAAGGGATTGTTCCCTCCGCAACACCCTGGTCCACTCTTCCATCACCCCCAACACCCCCTCCCCTTCCCACAGCACCTTTCCATACAAGCGCAAGAGATGCAAAATCTGCCCTTTCACCTCCTCTGCCCTGAGCCCCAAACCCTCCTTTCAGGTGAAACAGCGATTACTTGTACTTCTTTTAATTTAATATACTGTATTCGCTACTCACGATTTGGGGAGAAGAAATGCAGATTGGGTGCTCGCTTTGCTGAACACCTCCGTTCAGTCCACAAGCGTGACCCTGAGCTCCCGGTTGCTTGTCATTTTAATTTTATGCCCCACTCCCAATCTGAGCTATCTGTCCTCGGCCTCCTACACTGTTCCAATGAAGGTCAACATAAGCTCGAGGAACAGCACCTCATCTTTCCATTAGGCACTTCAAAGCATTTTGGACTCAACATTGAGTTTCTATTTCAGATCATAACCTCTGCTCCCATTTTTACGGTCAGCAGGTGCTGGTAATGATTCTGCTATTCATGGCCTCGCCCCTCCCTATCTCTGTAATCTCCTCCAGCCCCACAACCCCCGCTCTCGCCCACCCCTGAGATACTTGCGCTCCTCTAATTCTGGCCTCCTGAGCATCCCTGATTTTAATCGCTCAACCATTGGTGGCCGTGCCTTCAGCTGCCTAGGCCCGAAGCTCTGGAATTCCCTGCCTAAACCTCTCCATCTCTCTACCTCTCTTTCCTCCTTTACGACGCTCCTTAAAACCTACCTCTTTGACCAAGCTTTTGGTTATCTGCCTTAAACAACACCAACAAAAACAACTTGTATCTATATAGCGCCTTTAACGTAGTAAAACATCCCAAGGCGCTTCACAGGAATATTATAAGACAAAAAATTGACACCGAGCCGCATAAGGAGAAATTAGGGAGAAGGACCTTCCCGACCACTAGCACTCCTGCCCTTCCTCCCTCCGGCTCCGAGGTTCTCGACTTCTGATCCTCGCTTTCCAATCACCCTCCCCGCAACTCCAGGACCCCCGACCCTCGCGCTCTCCCACTCTCCCCCCCCACCGCCCCATCCCCGACCGGACCCACATACCCGACGGCCACCGCGGTGCTAGCAATGCCCTGATTTCTTCCCAGTTCTCCCCATTCTTCGCTGCGCTGTAGCGCCATGCAGGCTCCATGACAATGGGGTCCGAGGCCCAATATCAGAGCCACTGCGACCCTCACCAGGAGCCCAAAATGTCGCTCCCAAATTTCTAGATCACTGCCTTTAAGAGAGGAGGTTGAGTAGAAAATGAGAGGAGCCAATAAATAAATCAGTGTGATTTAATTTGTTCCCTTGAGTGAAGTGAAGCTATTAATCAGCAATGAGAACAGTGTCATTTTGAAGTTAGACTCTAAGGGAATGTGAAAAACCCAGATCCTGTAAATCACCAGCACTTACTGTAGGGTTGCCAACTATGTTTGGAGGCATTCCTGGAGGTTTGATCACGTGACATTCTGACCACGTGAGGCCTGACCATGTGACGCCTGATCACGTGACGTCTACAAATGTAATTGCAATGACCTTGTAAAAGATTGGCTCCCCTGGAGTTGAGTATTTTTGCTCGTGGTTTTACGCCAGCAGCTGTTGTGCGACAAGTTCCAAGAACCCGTGAGCAGGCGAAGAGGGGAAACCGAGAAATTCCCCCCATTTCAGACACCTCCATTTCAGAGACTCCCCAGATACCGACACCTGTGAATCCTGACACGCCGATTGCTGAGACATCCACGATTGCCGACTCTCCAGTGTTGTGTTTTGAGTTTTGCTCCCAGTACCCGGGTGTTACCTGAAGGGGGTGCTGGGGGGCTCGGTTTTACTTTGACTTTCACTTTCAGTTTCATGTTCTGCTTGCAGACAATGTGCTGTAATGTCCACCCATTTACTTAATAAATAGTAAAAGGTACGTTCCGTCTCCTCTATTCATTACTGTTCGGTCAAGATGCAATACTGGCGACGAGGCGGCTGTTGAACTCTCTAGAAGGACGGAGATAGACATGCGAACCTACAGCCGTGATATTGGAAATTGCTATGAGCGGGCCACTCAGCTAGCAACATCAACGGCATTTTGATAGTTGGCTAGCTGCGACGTAGACGGCGGACAGAGTATTGTGCGGGCCAGGCAACTACCGTGAGTGTAGCTACCATAACTCTGGCCGGAGGAGAAAAATAATTTTTTTAAAAAGAAAAACGTCCGTGGATCTTAAAGGGAAAGTGCACATTAAAACTATGACGACCTTGGGATGTATTGAAGAGTTCTCTGGGGATAAGGACAGTTCATGGGAGGAATACGCAGAAAGACTGGGGTGTTTCTTGGAGGCCAATAATATTGACAAAGAAGAGAAGAAGCGCTCAGTGTTGCTAAGTTTATGCGGAGCTGCTACTTACTCCGTCCTGCGTTCATTGGTGGCTCCTCGTAAACCTAGTGAGGTGGATTATGCTGATTTGATTGAGAAGCTGCAGAAACATTTTAACTCAAAACCCTCAGAGATTGTGCAGCGTTTCCATTTTCACAATTGTAAACAACAACCTGGACAATCTATTTCAAGTTACATTGCTGAGTTGAGGAAACGCTCATTACATTGTAATTTTGGTGACCATTTAGACAATATGCTCCGTGACCGGATTGTGTGTGGCGTGCTGGACTCGGCATTGCAGAGACAGCTGTTAGCGGAGAAGGCCCTGACGTTCCGACTGGCCGAGGAGATGGCTTTAGCAGCAGAGGCTGCATCAATGAATACACGTATGCTCCATACAGAGGCAGCACCATCTCAGGCCGCCGAGGAGGTGCACAAGACCACACACGCAGCTGCTGCTGCGAGAGACATGGAGGCAACTAAAGAGACAGGAAGAAAATGTTTCCACTTTGGGGCTCTCCGTGGTTCCACTACATGCAAATTTGTGTCAGCGGTATGTCATTTCTGTAAGAAAAGAGGACACGTCGCTCGTGTCTGCATGAAGAAAGCTCAGGCTGCTGCAGCAAAGCCAACACAAGCATCGCAGACACACACCCTGACACTGGAGGACAACGATGATTACACAGTGTATACCACGGAAGCTGAGCAGCTACCCCACAGACGGTGGGGATACACGGCAAATGTGATCATGAATGGGGCACCACTCTGCATGGAGGTGGATTCAGGCTCAGAGTGTTTGTTGATAAGTGAAGAGACTTACAATAGGTTGTGGCCAAGTGAACCCCCGGCGATGGCTCAGGTCAGTGGCGTGCTACGGCAGTGGTCCCAAGCTCAACTCCAGGTGCTGGGTATGATTCATGTGGAAGTTAAGTATCAGGCAGTCAAGGACACACTTCCACTTTATGTGGTGAGTTCGGGGCCTGTCGGGGACCGCGAGTCTCAATCGAATTGGACCCAGGGGTAGCGCCTAAGTCCTTCAAGGCGCGACCAGTTCCTTTTTCATTGCGCAAGAAGGTGGATGAGGCCCTGGATAAGCTGGTGAACCAAGGGGTTCTCTTGCCAGTGAAGAACTCCCGTTGGGCCACCCCTATCGTGCCCATTGCAAAGAAGGATGGGGGCCTGTGAATCTGTGGAGATTACAGATGTACGGTTAATACTGCTGTGTTACCAGATGTGTATCCCTTACTGTTAGATCCGTGGTTCAGTGGATAAAGAATTACACGGATGCTGTACATAAACAAACAACAGGTCTTTACTGGAGGAGGGTCATCTCTAGACTGGGGTACAGAGGCATGCGCACAGCTTATATACCGGTGTGGTTACTGCCGGTACTACAGTATACAAGAGCTGTAAAAAGTAGTTCTGACTTAAAGCACATACACTACAATTCCTCCCTTTTTAGATTAATAATACCCCCTTAATATTCAAATAACAATTACATTTTTACATGTACATTTAATAACAAAAGTCCATTTATACATTCAGTCTTTGGGGCGGCTTCCTGACCCTTTCGGGATAGCGCCTTTCCGGAGGTTCTTGTTCTTGGTGCAGAGGCGATTCTGACCCCTTTTCATCGGGTAGTTCATCGGGTTCCACTGCTACTGGGTCTGAAGTAGATGCTACCGGTATGTCGGGTTCATCCCCAGGTACTCGAGACATGGGGTTGACGCCTTCCTGTGACGCTAAGATCTGATCGACGTGGCGTCTCACAATGTTCTCCCCGACATCCACTGTGTACATTAATGGCCCCTGCCTTGTACATATCGTTCCGGGTTGCCACTTCTCTGTTCGATAGTCACGGGCCAAGACTGGTTGCCCTACATTGAAGCTCCTTGTCGGCTTCTCGTTGATATGCTGGAATTGTTTGTCCTCAACATTTCTTCGCACATTTGGTCTGAGCAAGTCCAGACGAGATCTCAACCTTCGGTTAAAGAACATCATGGCCGGGGTCTGGTTGGTAACTGCATGTGTCGCGTTTCGGTAGGTGATGGGGAGTTGGTGGTAGGCCGACTTGAGGTCGATGGTCGAGAATACGCGGTATTGTGCAATCTCATTGACCATGTCCGATATGCGGGGGAGGGGGTATGCGTCCAGCTGGGTGTATCTGTTTATGGTCTGGCTGTAGTCGATAACCAGGCGATTTTTGTCGCCGGTCTTGACTACCACCACCTGGGCACGCCAGGGGCTGCTGCTCCCCTCAATAATGCCCTCTTTCAGGAGTCGCTGCACCTCAGAGCTAATGAAGGCTCTGTCCCCAGCGCTGTACCGCCTGCTCTTAGTAGCGACAGGTTTGCAGTCGGGGGTGAGGTTAGCGAACAGGGAAGGTGGCGGTACCTTGAGGGTGGATAGGCTGCAGGTGTTACGCGGTGGGTGGTTTAACTTTCGCTGGTTGTCGACTGTGAGTGGGGGGAGGGGTCCACCGTATGCTAGGGTTACACTTTGGAGGTGGGATTGGAAGTCCAGCCCTAGTATGACGGCAGCGCACAGCTGGGGGAGTACGAGGAGTTTAAAATTTTTATACTCTGTCCCTTTAACCGACAATGTCATGACACAGTAGCCGCTGATGTCTGTGGCGTGCGACCTCGATGCCATCGAGATGCGGCTGCGCGTTGGCAGGACGGGGAGGGAGTAGTGGCTCACCGTGTCTGGGTGGATGAAGCTCTCCGTGCTTCCGCTGTCGAACAGGCAGGTCGTGGCGTGGCCGTTGACTTTGATGTCCATCATTGAGCTGGCCAGGTGGTGCGGGCGGGCTTGATCCAGGGTCACGGAAGCTAGGGTGTAGATGAGTGCGTCGTTGTCATGACAAGATGGCGGCGAAGATGGCGGCCCCCGTAGTTCACATGAGGCTCTGTTTAAATCGTTTGCCCCGCACAAAGATGGCCGCCCCTGCTGTTCCCATGAGGCTCTGCAGGCTTCGGCTGCCCCGCACAAAGATGGCCGCCCCTGGTTTTCCCATGAGGCTCTGCAGGCTTCGGCTGCCCCGCACAAAGATGGCCGCCCCTGGTTTTCCCATGAGGCTCTGCAGGCTTCAGCTGCCCCGCACAAAGATGGCCGCCCCCAGGGTTCGCATGAGGCACTGCTGGCTTCTGAGGATTTGCTTCTGCAGGCCTTGGAGAAGTGGCCTTTCTTGAGGCAGGTTTTGCAGGTCGAGTTTTTGGCTGGGCAGCGCGACCTCGGATGCTTCTCCTGGCCGCAAAAGAAGCAGCCAGCGGCCCGATCGGGGTTGCCTGATGTCGGGGCCGGTACCGGGGCTAGCGGGCCCGGTCGGATCCGTGATGCAGACGCTGAGGTAGGTCCCGGGGGCAGCGCTGTGAAGGGTGGTGGGGTGGGGGTCGGGCCCCAGTCCCAGGGTCGCGAATAGTACCTGGCAAACGCTTCCTGGTCTTGCTGGGTGGCCTCTAGGGTGAGGGCGAGGGCTTCGGCCTTGTCCAGGTCTATGTCCTTAGCTTCAAGCAGTCTTTGCCGTGTGTAGTCGGAACGTAGGCCTCTCACCAAGGCGTCGCGGACATTGTCTTCCATGTTCGCAGTAGCCGTCACCGCTTTAAAGTCACAGTTCCTGCCGAGTTGTCTCAGCGCTCGTGAAAATTCAGCTATCGATTCTCCTGGCTGTTGCTGGCGAGATCTTAAGAGATGTCTAGTGTACATGTAGTTTACCGGGCTCCGGTACTGCTGTTTCAGTAGGTTGATGGCGTCGTCGTACGTAGTCATGTCCTGGATGAGTGTATATACTCTCGGGCTCGCTTGGGCTTTCAGGACTCTTAGTTTGGATCTCTGAGGGACGACGGCTTCCTCCAGGTACGATTCGAAGCAGTCCAGCCAGTGTTTGAAGTCGTTGGCTGAGTTTGGTGCCTGTGGGTTTAGATCCAGGTATGGTGGTTTCAAGGCTTGCAGCCAAGCCGGCTGGTGTGGCCCGTTGTCTGGAGGCTGCTGTTGCTGTGCTGCTGGGTGAGCTCCTTGCTGTTGCTGTTCATTATCAGACATCTTTAAAATTTAGCCAATAAAATTGATATGCCTATCAATTAGTCCAATAAAAGGCGACGAGTTAAGAACGTAACTGAAGGTTTTTATTGGCTAAATAACAGAGCCCACCCTCGTGGGTGATCCGATCCAACAGGGAGGAATACTAGCCAGTCAGCTACCTTTATACCTGGGCAGGTAATGGGCGGAGTCGGAGGTGGTCAGCCCAGGTATAACAGTGCGACAAGAGGCGACCTCGTGTAGTGATGTGACAGTGAGAACAGTGAGAACAATATACAGTGATAACTATAACAGTGGTTTACCACATTCACCCCTTGTTTAGATTAGAGTCCGGCGGGGTGAAGTGTATTACCAGCTCTGGTATGTCAGTCTGTCCGGAGGCTTCGTTAGCCTCTCCGATCGTCGCAGCGGCGGTGTTACATTATCCGGTGTTAAAGCTGGTGTCTGCGTAGTCGGCAAAGGCTCGTGGGGTTCCGGCATGCCGTCTACCTCGGCTGGACTCGGGGGGTTGGGAGGGGGGGGGTGAGGGTGCGAGGTCTCGTAAGGAGACAGTGTCCTCCCGTCCGTCTGGGTAAGCCACATAGGCGTACTGGGGGTTGGCGTGCAGGAGGTTCACCTTCTCGACCAGGGGGTCCGTTTTATGGGCCCTCACGTGCTTTCGCAGCAAGACGGGTCCCGGAGAGGTCAGCCAGGTTGGTAGGGTGGTTCCCGTAGTCGACTTCCTGGGGAAGACAAACATTCGAGCATGGGGGGTGGTGTTAATGGCAGTGCAAAGTAGTGACCGGATGGAGTGCAGCGCAATCGGGAGGACCTCTTGCCAGCGGGAGGTTGGGAGGCCCTTAGACTTTAAGGCTAAGAGGGTGGCCTTCCATACCGTCGCGTTCTCTCTTTCCACCTGGCCGTTCCCTCGGGGGTTGTAGCTGGTGGTCCTGCTTGCTGCAATACCCCTCTCCAATAGGAACTGACGGAGTTCCTCGCTCATGAAGGAGGCGCCCCGGTCACTATGTATATAGTTCGGGAACCCGAACAAGGCGAAGAGTTTGTTCAGGCATTTAATGACCGTGTTACTGGTCATGTCTGGGCAGGGGAAGGCAAAGGGGAAACGGGAGTACTCATCAACGATGTTGAGGAAGTACACATTACGGTCGGATGACGGTAGGGGCCCCTTGAAGTCGATGCTCAGACGCTCGAAGGGGCGGGTGGCCTTGATCAGGCTTGCTCTGTCCGGCTTATAGAAGTGCGGTTTGCACTCAGCACAGATCTGGCAGTTCCTGGTCATGGTCCTGACCTCCTCGATGGAGTATGGCAGGTTGCGGGCCTTAATGAAATGGTAGAGTCTGGTGACTCCGGGGTGGCAGAGGTCATTGTGGAGGGTCTGAAGTCTATCACTTTGCGCGCTGGCGCATGTAATGCGTGAAAGAGCATCAGGGGGGTCGTTCAGTTTACCGGGCCGGTACAAGATCTCATAATCATAGGTGGAAAGCTCGATTCTCCACCTCAAGATTTTGTCGTTCTTGATCTTGCCCCTCAGCTTGTTATTAAACATGAAGGCAACCGAGCGTTGGTCGGTGAGGAGGGTAAATCGTTTGCCTGCCAAGTAGTGCCTCCAGCGCCGTACTGCCTCCACAATTGCCTGGGCTTCCTTCTCGACCGACGAGTGTCGGGTCTCGGGGCCCTGTAGGGTCCTTGAGAAGAAGGCTACCGGCCTACCCTCCTGGTTAAGGGTAGCGGCTAGGGCGAAGTCGGATGCATCGCTCTCCACTTGGAAGGGGATTGACTCATCCACTGCGTGCATTGTGGCCTTGGCTATGTCTCCCTTAATGAGGGAGAAGGCCGCGCACGCCTCTTCCGTGAGGGGGAAGGATGTGGTTTTCAGGAGGGGTCTGGCTTTGTCCGCATAATTGGGTACCCATTGGGCATAGTAGGCGAAAAGCCCCAGGGTTCTCCTAAGTGCTTTTGGACAGTGGGGGAGGGGTAGCTCCATGAGGGGGCGCATTCTTTCGGGGTCGGGGCCGATGACTCCGTTCTCTACTACACAGCCAAGGATGGCAAGGCGCGCTGTGTTAAACACGCATTTCTCCTTATTGTAGGTGAGGTTCAGCCGTTGGGCCGTACGGAGGAATTTCTCCAGATTCACGTCATGGTCCTGCCGGTTGCGGCCGCAGATGGTGACGTTATCGAGATAGGGGAAAGTGGCCTGTAGTCCGTTCTGGTCAACCATCCGGTCCATCTCCCGTTGGAAAACCGAGACCCCGTTGGTGACACCAAAGGGGACCCTAAGGAATTGGTAGAGGCGGCCATTCGCCTCGAAGGCGGTGTACTGGCTGTCCTCCGGGCTGATGGGGAGTTGGTGGTAGGCCGACTTGAGGTCGATGGTCGAGAATACGCGGTATTGTGCAATCTCATTGACCATGTCCGATATGCGGGGGAGGGGGTATGCGTCCAGCTGGGTGTATCTGTTTATGGTCTGGCTGTAGTCGATAACCAGGCGATTTTTGTCGCCGGTCTTGACTACCACCACCTGGGCACGCCAGGGGCTGCTGCTCCCCTCAATAATGCCCTCTTTCAGGAGTCGCTGCACCTCAGAGCTAATGAAGGCTCTGTCCCCAGCGCTGTACCGCCTGCTCTTAGTAGCGACAGGTTTGCAGTCGGGGGTGAGGTTAGCGAACAGGGAAGGTGGCGGTACCTTGAGGGTGGATAGGCTGCAGGTGTTACGCGGTGGGCGGTTTAACTTTCGCTGGTTGTCGACTGTGAGTGGGGGGAGGGGTCCACCGTATGCTAGGGTTACACTTTGGAGGTGGGATTGGAAGTCCAGCCCTAGAATGACGGCAGCGCACAGCTGGGGGAGTACGAGGAGTTTAAAATTTTTATACTCTGTCCCTTTAACCGACAATGTCATGACACAGTAGCCGCTGATGTCTGTGGCGTGCGACCTCGATGCCATCGAGATGCGGCTGCGCGTTGGCAGGACGGGGAGGGAGTAGTGGCTCACCGTGTCTGGGTGGATGAAGCTCTCCGTGCTTCCGCTGTCGAACAGGCAGGTCGTGGCGTGGCCGTTGACTTTGATGTCCATCATTGAGCTGGCCAGGTGGTGCGGGCGGGCTTGATCCAGGGTCACGGAAGCTAGGGTGTAGATGAGCGCGTCGTTGTCATGACAAGATGGCGGCGAAGATGGCGGCCCCCGTAGTTCACATGAGGCTCTGTTTAAATCGTTTGCCCCGCACAAAGATGGCCGCCCCTGCTGTTCCCATGAGGCTCTGCAGGCTTCGGCTGCCCCGCACAAAGATGGCCGCCCCTGGTTTTCCCATGAGGCTCTGCAGGCTTCGGCTGCCCCGCACAAAGATGGCCGCCCCTGGTTTTCCCATGAGGCTCTGCAGGCTTCGGCTGCCCCGCACAAAGATGGCCGCCCCCAGGGTTCGCATGAGGCACTGCTGGCTTCTGAGGATTTGCTTCTGCAGGCCTTGGAGAAGTGGCCTTTCTTGAGGCAGGTTTTGCAGGTCGAGTTTTTGGCTGGGCAGCGCGACCTCGGATGCTTCTCCTGGCCGCAAAAGAAGCAGCCAGCGGCCCGATCGGGGTTGCCTGATGTCGGGGCCGGTACCGGGGCTAGCGGGCCCGGTCGGATCCGTGATGCAGACGCTGAGGTAGGTCCCGGGGGCAGCGCTGTGAAGGGTGGTGGGGTGGGGGTCGGGCCCGAGTCCCAGGGTCGCGAATAGTACCTGGCAAACGCTTCCTGGTCTTGCTGGGTGGCCTCTAGGGTGAGGGCGAGGGCTTCGGCCTTGTCCAGGTCTATGTCCTTAGCTTCAAGCAGTCTTTGCCGTGTGTAGTCGGAACGTAGGCCTCTCACCAAGGCGTCGCGGACATTGTCTTCCATGTTCGCAGTAGCCGTCACCGCTTTAAAGTCACAGTTCCTGCCGAGTTGTCTCAGCGCTCGTGAAAATTCAGCTATCGATTCTCCTGGCTGTTGCTGGCGAGATCTTAAGAGATGTCTAGTGTACATGTAGTTTACCGGGCTCCGGTACTGCTGTTTCAGTAGGTTGATGGCGTCGTCGTACGTAGTCATGTCCTGGATGAGTGTATATACTCTCGGGCTCGCTTGGGCTTTCAGGACTCTTAGTTTGGATCTCTGAGGGACGACGGCTTCCTCCAGGTACGATTCGAAGCAGTCCAGCCAGTGTTTGAAGTCGTTGGCTGAGTTTGGTGCCTGTGGGTTTAGATCCAGGTATGGTGGTTTCAAGGCTTGCAGCCAAGCCGGCTGGTGTGGCCCGTTGTCTGGAGGCTGCTGTTGCTGTGCTGCTGGGTGAGCTCCTTGCTGTTGCTGTTCATTATCAGACATCTTTAAAATTTAGCCAATAAAATTGATATGCCTATCAATTAGTCCAATAAAAGGCGATGAGTTAAGAACGTAACTGAAGGTTTTTATTGGCTAAATAACAGAGCCCACCCTCGTGGGTGATCCGATCCAACAGGGAGGAATACTAGCCAGTCAGCTACCTTTATACCTGGGCAGGTAATGGGCGGAGTCGGAGGTGGTCAGCCCAGGTATAACAGTGCGACAAGAGGCGACCTCGTGTAGTGATGTGACAGTGAGAACAGTGAGAACAATATACAGTGATAACTATAACAGTGGTTTACCACAGTAGGCTAATAAGAAATTGTCCATCTTATGCTGTAGTGGAATTTCCTCGTTGCACATGGCCTTTATCGCCTTCTTAAAGGTTTGTACGAACCTCTCAGCCAAACAATTGGTGGTTGGATGATACGGGGCGGATGTGTAATGCCTTACCCCATTCCTTTTCAGGAATTTTTGGAACTCGTCGGACACAAACTGTGGTCCATTATCAGAGCAGATCTGCTCTGGCAAACCGTTTCTGGCAAATATGGTCCGTAGGACTGCAATCGTTTTCTCTGTAGTGGTTGAAGACATCTTTATCACCTCAGGCCACTTTGAATGAGCATCCACTGCTATTAAGAACATTGAGTCAATGAATGGACCAGCGAAATCAATGTGCACCCGTTGCCATGGAGAGGAGGGCCACTCCCATGGGTGTAGAGGGGCATGTGGTAGTGCATTTTGGACCTTCTGGCATCCTAAGTAGCTCTTAGTTAGGTCTTCGATTTGTTGATCGATTCCCGGCCACCACACATAAGCCCTAGCAAGGCTGCCCCAAAAAGCTGTAGAAGCTACATCATTACATAAATTTAAAACAGAAATAGACAGTTTCCTGGAAGTAAAGGGAATAAAGGATTATGGGGAACCGGCAGGAATTTGGACATGAGTCTAGGTTCGGATCGGTCATGGCCCTGTGGGTAGCGGAGCGGGCCCAGGGGCCATGTAACCTGATCCTGCTCCTATTTCGTGTGTCTAATTCTGTTAGATTCGGGAGATGGTTCAGTGATAGTAGATTGGCAGTTAGGATCAGATCAGCCATGATCTTATTGAATGGCGGAGCAGGCTCGAGGGGCCGAGTGGCCTACTCCTGCTCCTATTTATTATGTTCTTATGTTCTTATACGTTTGGTGGTGGGATCACTTTGGAGGTAGCGGAAATGCCGGAGGATGATCCATTGAATATGGAGGCTGGTGGGGTGAAAGGTGAGGACAAGGGGAACCCTATCGTGGTTCCGGGAGGGGGGGGGCAGGGGTGAGGGCAGAAGTGCGGGAGATAGAACTGACACGGTCGAGGGCAGTGTCAATCACGGTAGAGGGGAATCCTCGGTTGCGGAAAAAGGAAGACATGTCTGAAGCACTGGTGTGGAAGGTGGCATCGTCGGAGCAGATACGGCGGAGACGGAGAAACTGGGAGAATGGAATAGAGTCCTTACAGGAAGTGGGGTGGGAGGAAGTGTAGTCCAGGTAGCTGTGGGAGTCAGTGGGCTTGTAGTGAATATTGGTCGATAACCTATCCCCAGAGATGGAGACGGAGAAGTCGAGGAAGGGAAGGGAAGAGTCAGAGATGGACCATGTGAAGGTGAGGGAAGGGTGGAAATTGGAGGCAAAGTGAATGAAATTGTCAAGTTCGGGATGAGAGCAGGAAACGGCACCGATACAGTCATCAATGTATCGGAAAAAGAGGTGAGGGAGGGGACCCAAGTAGGACTGGAACAAAGATTGTTCCACATAGCCCACGAAAAGGCAGGCATAGCTAGGACCCATGCGGGTACCCATGGCAACACCTTTGATTTGGAGGAAATGAGTGGAGTTAAAGGAGAAGTTGTTCAATGTGAGAACAAGTTCAGCCAGGCGGAGGAGGGTGGTGGTGGATGGGGACTGGTCGGGCCTCTGTTCAAGGAAGAAGCGGAGCGCCCTCAGGCCATCCGGGTGGGGGATGGAGGTGTGGACGGATTGTACGTCCATGGTGAAAAGGAAGCGGTTGGGGCCAGGAAACTGGAAACTGTTAAAGTGACGGAGGGCGTCCGAAGAGTCGCGGATGTAGGTGGGAAGAGACTGGACAAGGGAGAAAAGATAGAGTCAAGATAGGAAGAGATAAGTTCCGTGGGGCAAGAACAGGCTGAAACGATGGGTCTACCAGGGCAGTCCTGTTTGTGGATCTTGGGAAGGAGGTAGAAGCGGGCTGTGCGGGGTTGGGGAACTATGAGGTTGGTGGCAGCGGGGGGGAAGATCTCCAGAGGAGATGAGGTCAGTGACAGTCTTGGAAACGGTGGTTTGATGTTCGGTAATGGGGTCATGGTCCAGGTGGAGGTAGGAGGAGGTGTCGGAGAGTTGGCGTTCAGCTTCCGTTAGGTCGAGGTCAGTGTGCCAAACAACAACAGCACCACCCTTGTCAGCGGGTTTAATGACAATGTCAGGGTTGGATCTAAGAGAATGGAGTGCTGCAAGTTCAGAGGGAGGTAGGTTGGAGTGAGTGAGGGGAGCAGAGAAATGGAGACGGCCGATGTCACGGCAGCAGTTAGCGATGAAAAGATTTAGAGAGGGTAAGAGGCCAGGGGGAGGGGTCCAGGTAGAACGGGAATTCTGCAAGCGGGAGAAAGGGTCAGTTGTGCGGGGGGAAGACTCCTGGCCGGAGAAGTGGGCATGGAGACGAAGGCGGCGGAAAAAGAGCTCAACATCGTGCCGAGCTCGAAATTCATTGAGGTGGGGGCGTAAGGGGATGAAGCTCAGGCCTTTGCTGAGTGTTGAGTCTGTATGTCCCAGTTATGTTTAGGATCAATCACTGGACACAGACAACAAGAATAACTTTTAACAGGTCTTTACTATTCGAAGGTCAGGGCTGAACTGCCCAGCAAATCCTTGCACAACACTTATATACCGGTGTGGTCACCACCGGTATTACAGTATTACAGTGTACAGCAGCCAAGAGAAAGTAGTACATCTCTTAAGGTAGTTCTCTTAAGGTGGAACAGGTTACATACACCACAATCCTCCCTTTTTAGCTTAACAGTTATATCCCCATTTAACATAACATAATAACATATATATATATATACAACTTCATGCAAAACAGTTCAAAGATTCAGTCTCTGAGGAGGCCTCCTGATTCGAGTTGGATAACGCCTTTCAGGGGTCTCTGATTCTCGTTGCTGGGGTGACTCATCTAGTTGGTCTCTTATGGATTGGACATCATCATCAGGTACATTCACTTCTGAGGTAGATGCTTCAGGTTCACTAACTTCTTTCACAGTTGTCTCTGCCGTAACCATGGGTTCGACCCTTGTTCTCGATTCTACCAGTTGGTCAGCATGACGCCGTATTACATTTTCACCAATATCTACCGTGTACATCAGGGGTCCTTGTCTGGCCCGAATTGTTCCAGATTGCCATTTCTCGTTTTTATAGTCCCGGGCTAACACTGGTTGTCCTATTTCAAAACTCCGAGTGGTCTTGTTATTTATATGCTGGGACTGTTTGTTTTCAACTTCCCTCCGCACATTTGGTTTTAACAAGTCCAACCTGGACCGCAACCTCCTGTTGTAGAACATCATGGCAGGACTTTGGTTTGTCACTGCATGAGTGGCGTTTCGATAGCCAGTAGGAATTTGTCCACCTTGTGTTGTAGTGGAATCTGATCTTCGCTCATGGCCTTTATTGCTTTTTTAAACGTTTGTACAAATCTCTCGGCCAACCCGTTTGTAGCCGTATGGGGCAGAGGTATAATGTTTCACTCCATTCTTCTTCATGAATCTCTGGAATTCTTCTGACACGAACTGCGGTCCGTTGTCTGAACATATTTGCTCTGGCAATCCATTTCTCGCAAATATCGTTCTTAACACCGCGATCGTCTTTTCCGAGGTAGTGGTAGTCATCTTAATCACTTCTGGCCATTTAGAATGTGCGTCCACCGCAATTAAAAACATGGAGTCCATGAAAGGACCAGCAAAGTCAATATGTACACGTTGCCATGGGGTTGAAGGCCATTCCCATGGATGCAGCGGTGCAATCGGAGGTGCATTTTGAACTTTTTGGCACCCTGAGCAGCTTTTCGTCAGCTCCCCTATCTGTTGGTCGATACCCGGCCACCACACATAAGCCCTAGCAAGGCTTTTCATCTTGACTCCCCCCAGATGACCTTCATGCAGTTCCTTTAGAACTCTCTCTCTTAACTTAGGAGGAATAATCACCCTTGTTCCATACATCAATGTTCCTTGACAGACGGACAGCTGTTCCCGTCTTGCTGAGAATGCCGGTAACAGTGGATCACCATGTGCTGGCCATCCCTTCACTGTCACTTCGTAGACCCTGGACAGTGTCGGGTCATTCCTGGTTTCTCTTTCAATACTTGCATTGGTGACTGGTAAACATTCGATGATGGTCGAGTGAAATAACTCAACAGGGTCAACCGTCGGTGCTTCCTCCTCTGTAGGTAGTGGCAGGCGCGACAGCCCATCAGCATTACCATGCTGCTTTGTACCTTTGAATTCTATCTGATATTGATGTGCCCCTAGGAAAAGGGACCATCTCTGGAGTCTCTGTGCTGTCATCACCGAAACACCCTTCTTAGGGTTAAAAATGGATACCAACGGCTGGTGGTCTGTCAGAAGCGTAAACTTTTGGCCCTGCAGGTAATGATTAAACTTCTTTACTCCCCACACAAGGCTGAGAGCCTCCCTATCTATCTGAGCATAGTTGCGCTCAGCGGAGGTCAATGATCTGGATGCGAATGCAACTGGCCTCTCCTGGCCATTTGGCAACTTGTGTGAGAGTACTGCCCCAATACCATATGGAGAAGCATCACAAGCCAAACAAATAGGCAGCGTTGGGTTGAAGTGAGCCAACACTTCCTCTGAGGTGATCAGTGCCTTGCTTTCGCGAAAGGCCCTCTTACAGTCCTCGCTCCACTTCCATGGTACTCCCTTCTGCAAAAGAGCATTCAGCGGGTGCAGCACCGTGGATAAATTTGGCAGAAACTTATGGTAATAGTTAATCAACCCTAGAAACGACCTCAATTGGGATGCATTATCCGGAGCGGGAGCCTTCACAACAGCTTCGATCTTGTCAGGAGACTTATGAAGCCCCTCCTGGTCAATGACATGACCACAGTACGAGATCCGCTTCTGAAAGAATTCACATTTCTGGCGATTAACTCGAAGACCATATTCTTTCAATCTGGTGAGCACCAGTTCCAAGTTTGCAAGGTGTTCCTCGTCATCATCTCCTGTAATCAGAATATCGTCCAGGTAACATTGTGTACCTGGAATTCCCTGTAATACCTGCTCCATGGCCCTCTGCCAAATTGCTGGAGCCGATGCCACTCCAAAAACCAGTCTATTATACCGGTACAAGCCTCTATGCGTGTTGATCGTGAGATACTGGCGTGATTCTTCCTCAACTTCCATCTGTAAGTACGCCTGCGCCAGGTCTATCTTGGTGAAGTGTTTCCCGCCAGACAACGAAGCGAAGATATCCTCAATCCGCGGAAGCGGATACTGCACCGTGTGAAGCACCGGATTAACAGTGATCTTGAAATCACCACAGATGCGAACCTTCCCCGGTTCCTCCGGCTTGTTGCTCGATGAACGCTTCATGACTGGGACAATGGGCGTGGCCCACTCACTCCAGTCTACCTTAGACAGTACTCCTGAACGTTCTAGCCCTTCCAGCTCAGCTTCCACAGCAGGTCGTATTGCATAAGGTACCGGTCTGGCTTTGAAAAATTTCGGGTTTGCATGTTCTTCAACCTTGATGTTTGCCGTAATTCCTCTCAGTGTTCCCAGTCCTTGTTGGAACACCTCTTTAGCATCGTCCAATATTCTGGACAACCGTTTAGGTTTGACATCTTTTGTACCGGAATCTACTTTTAGTGCTTTTAAGGAATGCCAGTCCATATTTATTTTCCTAATCCACTCCCGTCCCAGTAGTGGTGGACCTCCCTCAGGTAGCACATATAAGTCCATTCCTCGGCTTTCTTTGCCCTTGTGGACCACCTTTACCTCTATCTTCCCGATGGGGTATACTCTTTGCCCCGTGTATGTTTTCAATACAATCTCCGTATCCCGTAGGGGAATATGTGGGAATAACCTTTTGTAATCTTTCTTATTCATGACCGTCAATGCCGATCCAGTGTCCAATTCCATCTTCACTTGGACTCCTGCTATCTGAAGTGTGACCCAAATTGTTTGGAGGTCTGCTTCCTTACCAACATTGTGTACTCTTAGACTACCCAGTTCATTACTGCTGGCGTCTGAATCTGACTTCTGTTCATTCGAACTGTTCTCTGTCACCTTTTGTACCTTTTTGTACTTTTCCTGCGGTGACTTTTTGTTGCTGGTCTTCTTTCCTGACCGGCATACTTTAGCTATGTGACCAAGCCTGCCACATTTTCTGCATTCCTGATTTTTGAACCAGCACTGGTTCTGATCGTGTGTTGTCCTTCCACAACGATAACATTTTACTGTACTCAAGACCATTTGATTGGTGCAGAGTTCCGGTGACCGTAGCTGCATTTCCGCAGTGCCTCTTGCTGCGGCTTCTTGCGATGCTGCAGTAGTGACAGCTTTATCAAGCGTAAGATCATTCTCTTCAAGCAGTCGCTTTTGTGTTCCTTCTTTTAACAATCCACACACAAATTTATCTCTCAGCGCATCTGCTAGCCCTGTCCCAAACTGACAGTACTTCGATAGATTACGTAGTTCAATTAAAAATTCAGCGTTGCTTTCGTCTTTCAACTGCGTTCTTCTGTAAAATTTAAATCGTTCCGCTATCATCAGCGGCATGGGGTTTAAATGATTTTTCAGGACAGTAACAATATTCGCGAAGGTCTGATCCGCCGGTTTATTTGGTGATAGAAGGTGCTTCAATAGCCCGTATGTCTTTGCCCCCATTGAGCTTAATAAGGTTAATGCTTTCTCATCATCTGGTACCTTATTTGCTTTACAATGAACTTCCATGCATTCTACATACGTGGTCCAATCTTCGACATCACTATCAAAGGTATTAATGCTCCCATGTTTAGGCATCCTTGCAAGTTTTTAAAATATATATATATTTTTTTAAATGGCGGCTTCCCACGCTTGTCTTCTTCCCCCGCCTACTAAAATGGCGGCTTCCCGCGCTTGGCGGTCTTTCCCACGCTCGTCTTCTTCCCCCGCCGACTACAATGGTGGATTCCCACGTTTGCCTTCTTCCCCCACTGGCTGCAATGGCGATTGCCTTGCTGCTGCCGTTCTCGCCTCCCCAGCGGTTCTCACTCCCCGACGCTGCTTTGCCTTGCAGCCCCGCTTGCAGCCCAGTCCTTTACACCGGCTGCGTTTGCATTCTCCGCGGCTCTCGTGCCTTAAGCTTCTCAACTCCCCGACGCTGCTTTGCCTCGCAGCCCCGCTCGCAGCCCGGTCCTGTACACTGGCTGCGTTTGAGTTCTCCGCGGCTCTCGAGCCTTAAGCTGTCCCAGTCGCTGCGCCTCTCGGCCTCGATTGCAGCCCGGCCCTTTCTACCGGCCGTGGTCGAGCTCTCCGCCCTTATCCCTCCGTTTTCCCTCCCCTACTCCACAGTCAACGCGGCTGACTTTCTGCTCGTGTCGCTGATCGGCTTACCCACCACCGTGGTAGAAGGGATGATCACTGCCTGTCGCTGATGGAGGGCTTCGTGGTCAGAATTCTTTTTCTTTTTAACCCGTGTTCTCGATGCCTCCCGTGCGATGGTGCTCAGCAGGATGATGAGGGCGGATGCCTCTCCTCAACGCCCGTTTTGAGGACGAAGCTGCCTTGGATGTAAATTTGCCGCAGTGTAAGATCAGACTCATCGCCACTGTTGAGTCTGTATGTCCCAGTTATGTTTAGGATCAATCACTGGACACAGACAACAAGAATAACTTTTAACAGGTCTTTACTATTCGAAGGTCAGGGCTGAACTGCCCAGCAAATCCTTGCACAACACTTAATTACCGGTGTGGTCACCACCGGTATTACAGTATTACAGTATACAGCAGCCAAGAGAAAGTAGTACATCTCTTAAGGTAGTTCTCTTAAGGTGGAACAGGTTACATACACCACACTGAGGACTGATCGTTCAGGGTCAGAGAGTGGAAGGTCAGAGGGGATAGTGAAAACGTGGCAGGGGTTGAGATTGGGACAAGGGGGGTCAGAGGAAAGTGACGGGGAAAGAAAGACCTTCCCCTGAAATGGCCCTGCAAAGTCAATGTGGAGTCTTGACCATTTACGAGTGGTCCACTCCCAGGGGTGAAGGGGAGCCTTGGATGGGCTATGGCGAGTCAGCTGACATGTCTCACAGCTCTTTACCACCTCCTCCATGTCTCGGTCCAACCCCGGCCACCAGACGTAGCTTCTCGCCAACGCCTTCATGTGCACAATCCCAGGGTGTGAGTCATGCAGTATTTTCAGCACCTCCTCTCTTGCGGCGGCAGGAACCACCACACGGCTTCCCCAGAGCATGCAGTTCTTGTGTGCAGACATTTCATGGTGCCTCTGAACGAAGGGCTTGAAATGCTCCTCCTGGACCTCGGAGGGCCAGCCATGCAGCAGCCAGCATAGCACCCGTGATAAGACTGGATCTTTCTGTGTGAGGTTGCCAATCCGCTGGGCATGGAGTTGGGCCTCCGGAACCTCCTCCAGTAGCAGCACCTCCAGGGGTGGTGGCGTCTCAGCCATTGGCCGGTTCAAAGGCAAGTGACTCAGAGCATCAGCATTAGCCAGCATCTTCCCAGGCCTGTAGCAAAGTTCATAACTGTAGGCCCCCAACATCAGACTCCACCGAACCATACGCGGTGATATGATCTGGGGCATGGGCTTGGAGTGATGCAGGAGCCCCAAGAGTGGCTTGTGGTCTGTGTAGATGACGAACTGTCTCCCTAACAGGTACCGGCTGAACTTCTTTACCCCAAATATGATGGCTAGGGCCTCCTTGTCAATCTGGGCGTAATTACGTTCTGTTGTTGAGAGTGTTCTTGAGGCAAAACTGATAGGCGCTTCCCGGCCATCTGGCTCTATGTGACCCAACAGAGCTCCCAGCCCATATGGTGAGGCATCACACACCAACATCAATGGGTTGTTTTCATCATAGTGTGCCAGAACCTTATCTGCTTGTAGCAGTTCCTTTGCCTGTCTGTAGGCTGTTTCATGAGCTGAGGTCCAGTTCCACACTGTTGCTTGGTCTAACAGCCTGTGCAGTGGCTCTAAGATTGTGGCTTTGCCCTTGAGAAAACAACTGTAGAAGTTTAACAGTCCGAGGAATGCCTGTAGTTCGGTCTTGTTCTCGGGGGTGGGAGCGCTCCTGATAGCCTCCACCTTCTCCGTAGTCGGATGCACACCGTCTTTGTCCACTCGGAATCCCAAGAACTCCCCGCCATTGGCAGCGAACACACATTTCTCCTTCTGAAGGCGTAGTCCTACCTCAGCCAGCCGGCATAGTACTTCCTGCAGTCGCTCATCATGGGCTTCCTGTGTCTTGCCTGTAATCAGTATGTCATCCAAGTAAGGCTGAACTCCCGGAACACCAGCCAACAGGGTGTTCATGAACCTCTGAAAGATTGCCACAGCCGTAGACACCCCAAACTGCAGCCTTTTGGCTCGGAAAAGTCCTCTGTGGGTGTTGATTGTCAACAGCTCGGCTGACTCTTCATCCAGGACCAGTTGCTGGTATGCTTGCTTGAGATCCAGCTTGGTGAACAGAGTGCCTCCAGCCAGTGTTGAAAACAGCTCTGTAACTGTTGGTAAGTGTAGTGTATGTGCTTTAAGTCAGAACTACTTTTTACAGCTCTTGTATACTGTAGTACCGGCAGTAACCACACCAGTATATAAGCTGTGCGCATGCCTCTGTACCCCAGTCTAGAGATGACCCTCCTCCAGTAAAGACCTGTTGTTTGTTTATTTACAGCATCCATGTAATTCTTTATCCACTGAACCACGGATCTAACAGTGGCGACGAGTGTTGATGCGAATCTACCTGCAACATTAAACAAAAAAAAACAACAACAAAAATAGTCAAGTCCAGGAACACGGGCGTCGACCGCGAGCAACCGCCCAGCAGTCAGGCAGAGATCCAACTTCACTGGGGAGGCTGTGGAGAGCCGGGCTTGGTTCCCCAGCCACAACGAGCAGTAAGAGACCGACGACAGGTCCAGAGTAGACCCTTCCCGAGCAGCGGCGGCTGGAGCCAACCGACGGCAGAGAGAGAGAGCCGGGCAGCGTCGACGGGGTAAGAAAAAGGGTGAAGAGAGCAGGGCGCAGCTGGGGTTGATCACCGAGCGGCGTCGAGAGAAAATACTGCAAAACCGGAGAGAGAGAGGGTAAGAAACAGCCGGGTTCTAGACTGAGCGGCGTCGACAAATATCAAGAGAAGAACGCGCAGAGCACAGCCAGGGATCACGGGCTGATCAGGGTCCGCGGGGCAAAGCAAGGGGAGACGCCATTGAGCCGCGGAGAAGCAGGGAGAGCGCGGGAGACGCCATTGAGCCGCGGAGAAGCAGGGAGAGCGCGGGAGGCGCCATTGAGCCACGGAGAAGAAGGAAGAGCGTGGGAGACGCCATTTTGTGAAGTCACAGCGGAGAAGATGGGCGAGCGCGGGAAGGAAGGAAAGCGTGGGAGACGCCATTTTGTGCCAGAAGAGAAGAAGGGGAAGTGCGGGATGCGCCATTGGGGATAGTTAACGCACAACCAAGGATGCCGAAGAGTGGCAGTATCTCTACGTTCGACAATGAAGTCGAAGATTGGGTGACATATGTGGAACGTATTGAGGTGTACTGCAGGGCGAATGAAGTGCCAGATGCTAATAAAGCACTGGTTCTGTTAAATTCCATGGGTGCAAAAACTTATGGGTTACTGCGAAATCTAATAACCCCAGATAAGCCGGTAAACAAGGATTTTGGAAGCATAGTAGAAATCCTACAGGACCACTTAAGCCCCACACCGCTGCTGATAGCAGAACGATTTAAGTTCCATAAAAGGAACCAACACAAAGACGAAAGCAATGCTGAGTACCTAACGGAACTGCGCAAGCTATCGAAATACTGCCAGTTTGGAGCGGGACTAGCAGACACGTTAAGGGACAAGTTTGTGTGTGGGCTACAAAGTGAAGGAACCCAGAAACGGCTTCTATCAGAAAAGGACCTTACGCTGGACAAAGCTTTCAATATGGCAGTATCACACGAAGCAGCCGCAAGGGGCGCTGCAGAGATACAACGGAGACCGCAAGAATACGGCACCAACGAAATGACCTATGGAACAGGGAAGTGCTATTGCTGTGGCAGAACAACACATGACCAGAAAGATTGTTGGTTCAAGGACCAAGTGTGCAGACAGTGTGGGAAAGCAGGACACATAGCAAGAGTCTGTAGGTCTGGGAAGAAAACCAACAGTAAGAAATCTCCACAGGAGAAGTACAAAAAGGTGCACCAGGTGATGGACAGTGGTTCAGACGAACAGAAAAGTGACACAGACTCTGGTAGCAAGGAGCTGGGTTGTCTGAAACTACATAATGTAACCGAAATAGAGGATCACCAGACTATCTGGGTTACACTCAAGATAGACGGAGTCCAAATGGAAATGGAATTGGACACAGGGTCAGCTCTAACAGTCATAAATCAAAGAGACTACAAGCGGCTATTTTCACACATACCCTTGAAAGCTACAGAGATTGTCTTGAAGATGTATACGGGGCAAAAAGTCTACCCCAAAGGAAAAATAAGGGTGAAAGTGACATATAAAGGTCAGGAAATACCTAAAATGGATATATATGTATTGCCAAATGGAGGACCACCACTGCTAGGACGTGAGTGGATCCGGAAGATACATTTAGATTGGCATTCCATACAGGCACTGAAGGTGGAGGCCAAAAAGGATGACGACGTCACACCTGGACAACTGTCAAAAATGCTAACTGACGCAAAAGAAGTGTTCCAGGAGGGACTAGGGACACTAAAAGGAATAACAGCAACAATTAAAATAGAGGATAATGCAAGCCCAAAGTTTCTGAAGGCCAGACCAGTGCCTTATGTGATCAGACCAGCGGTTGAAGCAGAGCTGGAAGGGTTGGAACGTTCAGGAGTACTGTCCAAAGTGGACTGGAGCGAGTGGGCTACACCCATCGTCCCTGTAATGAAGAGGTCGTTGAGTAATATGCCTGGGGAACCAAAGAAGATCTGCATCTGTGGGGATTTTAAGGTGACAGTGAACCCAGTCCTTCACACGGTGCAATATCCGCTTCCACGAATTGAGGATATTTTCGCCTCGCTATCTCGTGGTAAACGCTTCACCAAAATTGATCTAGCCCAGGCGTACTTGCAAATGGAGGTAGAAGAAGCTTCAAAACATTACCTTACGATCAATACCCATAAAGGTCTCTATCAGTACAACCAGCTGGTGTTTGGAGTAGCCTCGGCTCCGGCTATCTGGCAAAGGGTGATGGATCAGGTCCTGCAAGGGATTCCAGGGACCCAGTGTTATTTGGACGACATCTTGGTCACGGGCGAAAATGACGGTGATCACCTCGCTAACTTGGAGAAGGTGCTCGCCAAAGTAAAGGAATATGGGCTACGAGCTAATCGCCACAAGTGCGAGTTTTTCCAGAAACAGATCTCGTATTGCGGCCACGTCATCGATGAAGAGGGGTTACATAAGTCCCCTGACAAGATTGAGACAGTAGTCAAGGCTCCAGCACCGGAAAATGTGTCACAACTGAGGTCGTTCCTCGGGCTGGTAAACTATTACTACAAGTTCTTACCAAATTTGTCTACGGTACTGCACCCGCTGAACACCCTACTGCAAACAGGGGTACCATGGAAGTGGGATGACGAACGTAGACGAGCTTTCCAGAAGTGTAAAGAATTGATCACATCAAAAGAGGTGTTGGCCCATTTCAACCCAGAACTACCAATTCGTTTGGCATGTGATGCATCACCCTACAGCATTGGAGCGGTGCTGTCGCACAAATTCCCAGATGGGTTGGAGAGGCCAGTGGCCTTTGCGTCTCAGTCACTAACCTCAGCCGAGCGCAACTATGCCCAGATTGACAGGGAGGCCCTCAGCCTAGTATGGGGAGTAAAAAAATTCAACCATTCTCTGCATGGGCAGAAGTTCACCTTGCTGACTGACCACCAACCACTTGTCTCCATCTTTAATCCTAAGACGGGCGTGCCAGTAATGACTGCACAGCGGTTACAAAGATGGTCCCTGTTTCTAGGGGCGAATCAATATGAAATGGAATATAAAGGCACGAAACAGCATGGGAACGCTGATGGGCTATCGTGCCTGCCACTGCCTACGGTGGAGGAAGCACCAGCAGTGGACCCTATCGAGATATTTTATTCGTCGATAATTGAACGATTGCCAGTAACAAACGCGGATATAGAGAAGGAGACCCGCAATGATCCGACGCTGTCACGGGTATATGAATTGACGGTGAGGGGATGGCCAACACATGGCGACTCACTGTTGCCAGCATTCTCATCCAGAAGAGAACAGCTGTCAGTGTGCCAGGGGACAGTGATGTGTGGATCCAGAGTGGTGATTCCACCCAAGTTAAGGGAGAGAGTGCTAAAGGAGCTACATGAAGGTCATCTGGGGGAAGTGAAAATGAAAAGCCTTGCTAGGGCTTATGTGTGGTGGCCGGGAATCGATCAACAAATCGAAGACCTAACTAAGAGCTACTTAGGATGCCAGAAGGTCCAAAATGCACTACCACATGCCCCTCTACACCCATGGGAGTGGCCCTCCTCTCCATGGCAACGGGTGCACATTGATTTCGCTGGTCCTTTCATTGACTCAATGTTCTTAATAGCAGTGGATGCTCATTCAAAGTGGCCTGAGGTGATAAAGATGTCTTCAACCACTACAGAGAAAACGATTGCAGTCCTACGGACCATATTTGCCAGAAACGGTTTGCCAGAGCAGATCTGCTCTGATAATGGACCACAGTTTGTGTCCGACGAGTTCCAAAAATTCCTGAAAAGGAATGGGGTAAGGCATTACACATCTGCCCCGTATCATCCAACCACCAATGGATTGGCTGAGAGGTTCGTACAAACCTTTAAGAAGGCGATAAAGGCCATGTGCAACGAGGAAATTCCACTACAGCATAAGATGGACAATTTCTTATTAGCCTACCGAAACGCGACACATGCAGTTACCAACCAGACCCCGGCCATGATGTTCTTTAACCGAAGGTTGAGATCTCGTCTGGACTTGCTCAGACCAAATGTGCGAAGAAATGTTGAGGACAAACAATTCCAGCATATCAACGAGAAGCCGACAAGGAGCTTCAATGTAGGGCAACCAGTCTTGGCCCGTGACTATCGAACAGAGAAGTGGCAACCCGGAACGATATGTACAAGGCAGGGGCCATTAATGTACACAGTGGATGTCGGGGAGAACATTGTGAGACGCCACGTCGATCAGATCTTAGCGTCACAGGAAGGCGTCAACCCCATGTCTCGAGTACCTGGGGATGAACCCGACATACCGGTAGCATCTACTTCAGACCCAGTAGCAGTGGAACCCGATGAACTACCCGATGAAAAGGGGTCAGAATCGCCTCTGCACCAAGAACAAGAACCTCCGGAAAGGCGCTATCCCGAAAGGGTCAGGAAGCCGCCCCAAAGACTGAATGTATAAATGGACTTTTGTTATTAAATGTACATGTAAAAATGTAATTGTTATTTGAATATTAAGGGGGTATTATTAATCTAAAAAGGGAGGAATTGTAGTGTATGTGCTTTAAGTCAGAACTACTTTTTACAGCTCTTGTATACTGTAGTACCGGCAGTAACCACACCGGTATATAAGCTGTGCGCATGCCTCTGTACCCCAGTCTAGAGATGACCCTCCTCCAGTAAAGACCTGTTGTTTGTTTATGTACAGCATCCGTGTAATTCTTTATCCACTGAACCACGGATCTAACAGTAAGGGATACACATCTGGTAACACAGCAGTATTAACCGTACATCTGTAATCTCCACAGATTCACAGGCCCCCATCCTTCTTTGCAATGGGCACGATAGGGGTGGCCCAACGGGAGTTCTTCACTGGCAAGAGAACCCCTTGGTTCACCAGCTTATCCAGGGCCTCATCCACCTTCTTGCGCAATGAAAAAGGAACTGGTCGCGCCTTGAAGGACTTAGGCGCTACCCCTGGGTCCAATTCGATTGAGACTCGCGGTCCCCGACAGGCCCCGAACTCACCACATAAAGTGGAAGTGTGTCCTTGACTGCCTGATACTTAACTTCCATATGAATCATACCCAGCACCTGGAGTTGAGCTTGGGACCACTGCCGTAGCACGCCACTGACCTGAGCCATCGCCGGGGGTTCACTTGGCCACAACCTATTGTAAGTCTCTTCACTTATCAACAAACACTCTGAGCCTGAATCCACCTCCATGCAGAGTGGTGCCCCATTCATGATCACATTTGCCGTGTATCCCCACCGTCTGTGGGGTAGCTGCTCAGCTTCCGTGGTATACACTGTGTAATCATCGTTGTCCTCCAGTGTCAGGGTGTGTGTCTGCGATGCTTGTGTTGGCTTTGCTGCAGCAGCCTGAGCTTTCTTCATGCAGACACGAGCGACGTGTCCTCTTTTCTTACAGAAATGACATACCGCTGACACAAATTTGCATGTAGTGGAACCACGGAGAGCCCCAAAGTGGAAACATTTTCTTCCTGTCTCTTTAGTTGCCTCCATGTCTCTCGCAGCAGCAGCTGCGTGTGTGGTCTTGTGCACCTCCTCGGCGGCCTGAGATGGTGCTGCCTCTGTATGGAGCATACGTGTATTCATCGATGCAGCCTCTGCTGCTAAAGCCATCTCCTCGGCCAGTCGGAACGTCAGGGCCTTCTCCGCTAACAGCTGTCTCTGCAATGCCGAGTCCAGCACGCCACACACAATCCGGTCACGGAGCATATTGTCTAAATGGTCACCAAAATTACAATGTAATGAGCGTTTCCTCAACTCAGCAATGTAACTTGAAATAGATTGTCCAGGTTGTTGTTTACAATTGTGAAAATGGAAACGCTGCACAATCTCTGAGGGTTTTGAGTTAAAATGTTTCTGCAGCTTCTCAATCAAATCAGCATAATCCACCTCACTAGGTTTACGAGGAGCCACCAATGAACGCAGGACGGAGTAAGTAGCAGCTCCGCATAAACTTAGCAACACTGAGCGCTTCTTCTCTTCTTTGTCAATATTATTGGCCTCCAAGAAACACCCCAGTCTTTCTGCGTATTCCTCCCATGAACTGTCCTTATCCCCAGAGAACTCTTCAATACATCCCAAGGTCGTCATAGTTTTAATGTGCACTTTCCCTTTAAGATCCACGGACGTTTTTCTTTTAAAAAAAATTATTTTTCTCCTCCGGCCAGAGTTATGGTAGCTACACTCACGGTAGTTGCCTGGCCCGCACAATACTCTGTCCGCCGTCTACGTCGCAGCTAGCCAACTATCAAAATGCCGTTGATGTTGCTAGCTGAGTGGCCCGCTCATAGCAATTTCCAATATCACGGCTGTAGGTTCGCATGTCTATCTCCGTCCTTCTAGAGAGTTCAACAGCCGCCTCGTCGCCAGTATTGCATCTTGACCGAACAGTAATGAATAGAGGAGACGGAACGTACCTTTTACTATTTATTAAGTAAATGGGTGGACATTACAGCACATTGTCTGCAAGCAGAACATGAAACTGAAAGTGAAAGTCAAAGTAAAACCGAGCCCCCCAGCACCCACTTCAGGTAACACCCGGGTACTGGGAGCAAAACTCAAAACACAACACTGGAGAGTCGGCAATCGTGGATGTCTCAGCAATCGGCGTGTCAGGATTCACAGGTGTCGGTATCTGGGGAGTCTCTGAAATGGAGGTGTCTGAAATGGGGGGAATTTCTCGGTTTCCCCTCTTCGCCTGCTCACGGGTTCTTGGAACTTGTCGCACAACAGCTGCTGGCGTAAAACCACGAGCAAAAATACTCAACTCCAGGGGAGCCAATCTTTTACAAGGTCATTGCAATTACATTTGTAGACGTCACGTGATCAGGCGTCACATGGTCAGGCCTCACGTGGTCAGAATGTCACGTGATCAAACCTCCAGGAATGCCTCCAAACATAGTTGGCAACCCGACAGTAAGTGCTGGTGATTTACAGGATCTGGGTTTTTCACATTCCCTTAGAGTCTAACTTCAAAATGACACTGTTCTCATTGCTGATTAATAGCTTCACTTCACTCAAGGGAACAAATTAAATCACACTGATTTATTTATTGGCTCCTCTCATTTTCTACTCAACCTCCTCTCTTAAAGGCAGTGATCTAGAAATTTGGGAGCGACATTTTGGGCTCCTGGTGAGGGTCGCAGTGGCTCTGATATTGGGCCTCGGACCCCATTGTCATGGAGCCTGCGTGGCGCTACAGCGCAGCGAAGAATGGGGAGAACTGGGAAGAAATCAGGGCGTTGCTAGCACCGCGGTGGCCGTCGGGTATGTGGGTCCGGTCGGGGATGGGGGGATGGGGGGGAGAGTGGGAGAGCGCGAGGGTCGGGGGTCCTGGAGTTGCGGGGAGGGTGATTGGAAAGCGAGGATCAGAAGTCGAGAACCTCGGAGCCGGAGGGAGGAAGGGCAGGAGTGCTAGTGGTCGGGAAGGTCCTTCTCCCTAATTTCTCCTTATGCGGCTCGGTGTCAATTTTTTGTCTTATAATATTCCTGTGAAGCGCCTTGGGATGTTTTACTACGTTAAAGGCGCTATATAGATACAAGTTGTTTTTGTTGGTGTTGTTTAAGGCAGATAACCAAAAGCTTGGTCAAAGAGGTAGGTTTTAAGGAGCGTCGTAAAGGAGGAAAGAGAGGTAGAGAGATGGAGAGGTTTAGGCAGGGAATTCCAGAGCTTAGGGCCTAGGCAGCTGAAGGCACGGCCACCAATGGTTGAGTGATTAAAATCAGGGATGCTCAGGAGGCCAGAATTAGAGGAGCGCAAATATCTCAGGGGTGGGCGGGAGTGGGGGTTGTGGGGCTGGAGGAGATTACAGAGATAGGGAGGGGCGAGGCCATGAATAGCAGAATCATTACCAGCACCTGCTGACCGTAAAAATGGGAGTAGAGGTTATGATCTGAAATAGAAACTCAATGTTGAGTCCAAAATGCTTTGAAGTGCCTAATGGAAAGATGAGGTGCTGTTCCTCGAGCTTATGTTGACCTTCATTGATACAGTGTAGGAGGCCGAGGACAGATAGCTCAGATTGGGAGTGGGGCATAAAATTAAAATGACAAGCAACCGGGAGCTCAGGGTCACGCTTGTGGACTGAACGGAGGTGTTCAGCAAAGCGAGCACCCAATCTGCATTTCTTCTCCCCAAATCGTGAGTAGCGAATACAGTATATTAAATTAAAAGAAGTACAAGTAATCGCTGTTTCACCTGAAAGGAGGGTTTGGGGCTCAGGGCAGAGGAGGTGAAAGGGCAGATTTTGCATCTCTTGCGCTTGTATGGAAAGGTGCTGTGGGAAGGGGAGGGGGTGTTGGGGGTGATGGAAGAGTGGACCAGGGTGTTGCGGAGGGAACAATCCCTTCAGAATGCTGAAAGGGGAGGTGAAGATGTGTTTGGTGGTGGCTTCATGCTGGAGGTGGCGGAAATGGTGGAGGATAATCTGTTCAATGTGATGGCTGGTGAGGTGGAGGGTGAGGACAAGGGGAATCCTATTGTGGTTATGGGAGGGAGGGTAAGGGGTGAGGGCAGAAGTGCTGGAAATGGGCCCTGTCCACCACAGTGGTGGGGAATCCTAGGTTGAGGAAAGAGGAAGACATTTTGGAATTATTGGTGTAGAAGGTGGCATCATCAGGACAGTTGCGATGGAGACGGAGAAAGTGGGAGAATGGAATAGAATCCTTACAGGAAGCAGGGTGGGAGGAAGAGTAATCAAGGTAGCTGTGGCAGTCAGTGGGCTTATAGTAGATATTGGTCAAAAGCCTTACCCAGAAATTTGGATAGAGAAGTCAAGGAAAGGAATGGAAGAGCCAGAGATGGTCCATGTGAAGGCAAGGGAAGGGTGGAAATCTGAAGCAAAGTTGATGACATTTTCCTGTTCGGGGCGAGAGCAGGAAGCGGCACTGATACAGTCATCAATTTACCGGAAAAAGAGGTGAGGGAGGGGATCTGAGTAGGACTGGAACAAAGAATGTTCCACCTATCCCACGAAAAGGCAGGCACGGCTAGGACCCATACTGGTTCCCATAGCAACACTTTTTATTTGGAGGAAGTGAGAGGAGTCAAAGGAGAAGTTGTTCAATGTGAGAACAATTCATCCAGGGGGAGGAGTGTGGTGGAGGTTGGAGACTGGTTGGGCCTCTGTTCAAGGAAGAAGTGGAGGGCCCACAGGCCGTCCTGGTGAAGGATGGAGGTGTAGAGGCAGTGGACGTCCATAGTGAAAAGGAGACGGTCAGGGCCAGGAAACTGGTGACTGTTAAAGTGGCGGAGGGCATTGGAAGAGTCATGAATGTAGTCAGAAGAGATTGGACAATGTGAGAAAAAATAGAGTCGGGATAGGAAGAAATAAGTTCCGTGGAGCAAGAACAGGCTGAAATGATGGGTCTGCCAGGGCAGTCCTGCGTGTGGATCTTCAGAAGGAGGTAGAAGTGAGCTGTGTGGTGTTCGGGACAATGAGATTGGAGGCCGAGGGGGGAAAATCTTCAGAGGAGATAAGGTCAGTGATGGTCTGGGAAAGGATGGCTTGATGTTCGGTGGTAGAGCCATAGTCCAGGGGGAGGTCGGAGGAGGTATCGGAGATTTGACATTCAGCCTCTGGAACGTAGAGCAATGTTGTGCTACTGCCTGAGTGGAAACTGAAGGAACTTCCTGACAGATCCCTGTTGGGGTAAAGCTGATGCTTTGGGCGCAATCCATGATTGCATCGCAAATTGCACCCGTTTTAACAACTGTTTTTGCACCCTGAGTTTCCACTCAAACGGATTTGCATAACGCCGAACACAAGATCTGCCATGAATCAGCACAGTCGGGCAGCATTTTAAAACTTAACTTTTTTTTTGAATTTTGCTTTAAAAACCAGTCCTTGATATACTTAAGTGGTAACTTGGTAAAGTTTGATTAATACAGCTAAAAATGGGGTTTATCGTAAAATATAAGCATTTTAAATCACTGTGTCAATCCACCACATGTGAGTAATCCGGTTTTAAATGACTGAAAATGACTTGTAAATAAATCTACTCAACTATTTTCTAGTTAGATTGGGGTACTGTAGTCGGTTCCTTAATAAAGTTAAAAAAAAATTATTCAAAACCTTTCAAAATGTACCTATTAGTGCCCTTGCAACCAAAAGTTCCAGCTTAATTTTTGGAGCCTCCTCGAAGGCCTGCAAATGAGCGCAATTAGCGGAAACTCCCAATGGTGATTAATTCACCCCGGGGGGGGCGTGGCCAGTTTTGTGGGCGGGGCCTGCTTCTAGCGCGATGTTTTTAAAACTAGCGCAAAAGATCGCGGAAATACGATTTGCGCTTAATGCAATTTCCGCTTAACATTCCGCAAACTTTTGCGCTGATATTGGGGGAATTGAGCCGAAAAAACCACCGCAATCGAGCGGAAACTCCAGACCGAGGTGTTTTAATGATTACAGTCATAATTATCCACCTCAATATCCATTCATTTCACCTGCTCCTGCACAACCAAGTTATTGAGGACATTAATTATAATTCCACATGGTCCTATTGTAAAGCAACCCTGTAAGTGTCCCACGTCACTGTATGATCTTTTAATTATAATACTTATTAGTAATGATGTAGGAAAATAAAGTTATTGCCCAGGAACATATTGTGCAAAATTTACTTTAATGTTTGCTTTTATCCGTAAAATTTAGAACAATGCACATTGGGGTTTAGGTTTAGGTTTAGGTTCAGGTACAGGTTCCCCTCCTCCAGGCAGATGTATTATTGTGGATTTATCCCTGAGCTGGCAATCAGAGAATTTCTTTTCATCTTCCAGTAGCTTGTTGGCAAAAAGTAGGCGCAGATCCTCTGCGCTGGCTAAAACAGAAAAAAGAGAGAAACTGAGAAAAAAACAAGCCTAAACAGAACCGCAAACGCATCCTAAATACCATCATTAATAACTCTTCTGATTTTAGGATTAAATACATTTAGACCCAGCATCACCTCCAGAAAGCTGAATTCCAAAGTTAGGGTTAAACCCTATTGATTTCAATATCAGCATAATGCAGTTCTGCTGTGATACACACAGCCACTCTCCCATTAGGTGTACAGAACATCTGGGGGGCAATTTTCAACTTCCATCACCTGCCGGAGCGGATTGCCCACCCGATTTTCATCAGATTAATTTCAGAAGGCCATTCCTTAGTCATATGGCACTTGTTACCCACGTACCTGAAAATCCTACAATCTTCTCAGTCAATTTCTCCTTGAACTTCAGGATATTCATCTCATTGAATTCTGTCTCTGACTGTGAAACATCAACAGTAATTTTTTCCCCTTTCATCCACACCACAATCACTTTGTAGCTTTCCCCCATTGCACCGTCTCAGCGACTTTGCAAGCTGCTGTCTCTCCTCGGTAGTTCTCGAAGTCTATGGTAAACAAGCTGGTTTCAGTATCACTCTTAGTTTCAGGCACTTTGATGGAACTGCAGCATTGAGCAATCTATTTGCTACGTGATTGTAAACAACTTCCTTAAATGGCTCCAACCAAATGTTATTAATAATTTAGGAAGTGCTTTAATACGGCGCAATATCGGTAATAAAGAAATAACTGCGCACTTTGGAATAATCATCTTCTGTAATTTCCTGCAAATGATGTGGCCGTGCTCCAGACATTCTGGCCTTGGTTTTTGTCCATTTTACTGCCCGATTTTGGACCATTTCAGTGGGGCTGGAAGTGGAAAACACTGCATCTAGGGGTGCAGCTGTAGCCAAAAGAAAGTCTTCATATATAACGTCAATTTAAACATTTAATTGAGAATGAACTGTGTCCCTTTCTACTCTTTTGTTTCCCTTCTTGCCTACAATTATGCTATTTCACTCCTGATCTACTTTGCACCCTCATTGACAGGCTGGTGCTTTCCTCTCAAGTCTTTGGGGGAAAAATTCAGTATCGACCATTTTGGGGCACTAACTTTAGCGGCCAGCACTAATTAGTGCGGCGACCGCGAAATTGAGTTTTAGTGCCCCAAGAAGGAAGTGGAGCGCTGCACACTTCTCTTAGGGCGCTAACGTCGGAGTGCGGGGCGCTACCTTCAGAGCGCTAAACAAGTTCCGGCGCTGTCAATTAGAAAATCGTCAGGGGGGAGGTTTAATCATGCTGCACAGCCTCACTCTGATCATTGCTGCTTGTGAACTGGGCCTGCAAGGAGCTGCAAACCTTCACTCAAAGAAGTCATGGATGATCAGAGGCCCAGAGGGAGAGAGAGCCAGTTCAGCGACCATGCTTTGGAGGCTCTGGTCACACCCGTGGAACGCCGACGGGCAGTGCTCTGGCAGGAGGTCTTTGCCACAGGCCTTTAGAAGGATGTGGATGGAGGTCGCCCAGGACGTGTCGGCCAGAAGTGTGATCCACAGGACTCTCACCCAGTGCCAGAAGAAAATCAACGGCCTCACTCGGGTAGTCAGGGTGAGGACATCCTTCAAAAACCTCTACATCCCACCATCTCAACCTCACTCTGTACACACAGTGTATAAACCGCCACATCCCCAACACTCACCCAACAACTATGCCCACCTACTAAAAGTCACATCCACATCTCACGCCTTGCATACATTAATAGCTATTCAACTATGGTAGGCACCTCTGCCAAACACATGGCTGCACACTCACTCATACGCTTTCCTTTTTCTTGGAGGCCAAGTTTGCGCACAACAGGAGGGAGCAGCCATGAACGGGAGGAGGTGAGGCGGACCTGCACACCCTTACAGACCTGGAGGAGCGAGCGGTGCACATCATTGGGGCCCAGGTGGTGGGTGCTGTGGTCATCGGAGACGTTAACATAAGAACATAAGAACATAAGAAATAGGAGCAGGAGTAGGCCAATCGGCCCCTCGAGCCTGCTCCGCAATTCAATAAGATCATGGCTGATCTGAACCTAACCGCCAATCTACTATCACAGAACCATCTCCTGAATCTTACAGAATTAGACACACGAAATAGGAGCAGGATCAGACTACATGGCCCCTGGGCCCGCTCCGCTACCCACAGGGCCATGACCAATCCGAACCTAGACCCATGTCCAAATTCCTGCCCGCTCCCCATAATCCTTTATTCCCTTGACTTCTAGGAAACTGTCTATTTCTGTTTTAAATTTATGTAATGATGAAGCTTCTACAGCTTTTTGGGGCAGCATATTCCATGGACCTACCGCCCTCTGAGTGAAGTAGTTCCTCCTCATCTCAGTTTTGAAAGAGCAGCCCCTTATTCTAAGACTATGCCCCCTAGTTCTAGTTTCACCCATCATCGGGAACATCCTCCCCGCATCCACCCGATCCAACCCCTTTACAATCTTATATGTTTCAATAAGATCGCCTCTCATTCTTCTGAACTCCAATGAGTAGAGTCCCAATCTACTCAACCTCTCCTCATATGTCCATCCCCTCATCCCCGGGATTAACCGAGTGAACCTTCTTTGTACTGACTCGAGAGCAAGTATGTCCTTTCTTAAGTATGGACACCAAAACTGTATGCAGTATTCCAGGTGCGGTCTCACCAATACCTTGTACAACTGAAGCAATACCTCCCTATTTTTATATTCTATCCCCCTAGCAATGAAAGCCAACATTCCATTGGCCTTCTTAATCACTTGCTGCACCTGCATACTAACCTTTTGAGTTTCGTGCACCAGGACCCCCAGATCCCTTTGTACTTCAGTACTTTCCAGTTTCTTGCCATTAAGATAATAACTTGCTCTACGATTTTTCCTGCCAAAGTGCATAACCTCACTCTTTCCAGTATTGTATTCCATCTGCCAAATCTCTGCCCACTTATGTCTATGTCCCCTTGCAGGTTTTTTATGTCCTCCTCACTCACTACTTTCCCTCCCATCTTAGTATCATCTGCAAACTTTGATATGTTACACTCGGTCCCCTCCTCCAAATCGTTAATATAGATTGTAAAGAGTTGGAGACCCAGCACTGACCCCTGTGGAACACCACTAGTTACTGATTGCCAGTCCGAGAATGAACCATTTATCCCAACTCTCTGCTTTCTGTTAGATAGCCAATCCTCTATCCATGCCAGAATATTACCCCCAATCCCGTGATTTTTTATCTTAAGCAATAATCTTTTGTGTGGCACCTTGTCAAATGCCTTTTGGAAGTGTAAATGCACTACGTCCACTGGTTCCCCTTTATCCACCCTATATATTACTTCCTCAAAGAACTCCAGTAAATTTGTCAAACATGACTTCCCTTCATAAAACCATGCTGACTTTGTCCTATTAAATTATGATTATCCAAGTGTCCTGTTACTGTCTCCTTAATAATGGACTCCAATATTTTACCTACCACAGATGTTAGTCTATAGATTCCAGCCTTCTGTCTACTGCCCTTTTTAAATAAGGGCGTTACATTAGCAGTTTTCCAGTCTGCCGGGACCTTTGCTGATTCCAGGGAGTTTTGGAAAATTATTACCAATGCATCCACAATCCCTGCCGCCACTTCCCTCAAGACCCGAGGATGTAAGCCATCAGGTCCAGGTGATTTATCCGCCTTGAGTCCCATTATTTTACCGAGTACCACTTCCGTAGTGATTTTGATCGTGTTTAGCTCCTCCCCCCCTATAGCCCCCTGTTTGTCCGTTGGGATATTCTTAGTGTCTTCTACTGTAAAGACTGATACAAAATATTCATTCAGTGTTTTAGCCATCTCCATATTTCCCACCATTAATTTCCCGGTCTCATCCTCTAAGGGACCAACATTTACTTTAGCCACCCTTTTTCTTTTTATATAACTATAAAAACTCTTACTATCTGTTTTTATATTTTTTGCTAATTTACTTTCATAATCTATCTTCCCTTTCTTAATCAATCTTTTTGTTACTTTTTGCTGTCTTTTAAAGTTTTCCCAATCCTCTATCCTCCCACTAGATTTGGCTACCTTATATGCCCTTGTTTTTAGTCGAATACTATCCTTAATTTCTTTACTTAGCCACGGATGGCTGTCTTTTCTTTTACACCCTTTTCCTCTCAGTGGAATATATATTTTTTGGAAGTTGTAAAATAACTCCTTCAATGTACACCACTGATCATGTATCGTCTTACCCTTTAATCTATTTTCCCAATCCACTCTAATCGATTCTGCTCTCATACCTTCATAGTCTCCTTTATTCAAGCTTAGCATGCTTGTTTGAGACCCAACCTTCTCACCCTCTAATTGAATATGGAATTCAACCATGTTATGGTCACTCATTCCAAGGGGATCCTTTACTAGGACATTTTTAATTAATCCTGTCTCGTTACACAGGACCAGATCTAAGGTTGCTTGCCCCCTGGTCGGTTCAGTTACATACTGCTCAAGAAACCCATCCCTAATACAGTCAATGAACTCATCCTCAAGGCAGCCCTGCCCAATTTGATTTGTCCAATTAATATGATAGTTAAAATCCCCCATAATTATAGATGTTCCCTTATTACAAGCCTCAACTATTTACTGATTGATACTCCGTCCAACAGAGTTGCAACTGTTCGGAGGCCTATTGACTACGCCCACTAGTGTTTTTTTCCCCTTATTATTCCTTACCTCCACCCAAACTGTTTCATTATCCTGATCTTTTGACCCAATATCATTTCTCTGTATTACAGTGATTCCTTCCTTTATTAACATAGCCACCCCACCTCCCCTTCCTTCCTGCCTGTCCTTCCTGATCGTTAAATAACCTGGTATGTTTAATTCCCAGGCATTGTCACCCTGCAGCCATGTTTCTGTAATGGCCACAAGATCATACCCATATGTCGTTATTTGTGCCATTAACTCGTCTATTTTGTTACGAATGCTACGTGCATTCAGATAGAGAACTTTCAAATATGTTTTGTGACACTTAGTTCCTGCTTTTGCCCTTTTTATTACTTTACCTTTTACTCTATACCTTCTGCCCCTTCCTGACACACTCTGGTTTTTAATTTCCCCACTGCTACCTAAGTCTATGACCTTCTCTGTTGTCATTTTTATTATTTGCTCTCTAGGAACCTCCCCCCCACTAGTTAGTTTAAAGCCCTCTCTACAGCCCTAGTTATATGATCCGCCAGGACTCTAGGCCCAGCACTGGCCAAGTGAAGCCCGTCCCAACGGAACAGCTCCCTCCTGCCCCAGTACTGGTGCCAGTGTCCCAGGAAGCAAAACCCATTTCTCCCACACCAGTCTTTGAGCCACGCATTTAAACCTCTAATTTTATTTGTCCTAGCCAAATTCGCTCGTGGCTCAGGTAATAATCCAGAGATTATTACCCTTGAGGTTCTGTTTTTTAATTTGACCCCTAGCTGCTCATACTCCTTTAACAGAACCGGCTTCCTAGTCCTATCTACGTCGTTTGTACCAACATGGACCACGACAACTGGATCCACCCCCTCCCACTGCAAGTTTCTTTCCAACCCAGAGGAGATGTCCTTAACCCTGGCACCGGGTAGGCAACACAGCCTTCGGGACTCTCGCTCTCGGCTGCAGAGAACTCTATCTATCCCCCTAATAATATAATCCCCTACCACTACAACATTTCTATTTACTCCCCCCTCTTGAATGGCCCCCCGTTCCACGGTGCTGTGGCCAGGTTGCTCATCCTCCCTGCAGTCCCTGCTCCTGTCCCCACAGGGAGTAAGAACCTCGAACCTGTTGGTCAAGAGCAAGGGCTGCAGCTCCTCCAGCTCTACCTCCTGGATCCCCGTACCTGCCTCACTCGTAGTCACACCGTCCTGTCCCTGACCATGGGCTACATCTGAATTACTTAACTTCATAGGTGTGACCACCTCCTGATACACAGAGTCCAGGTACTTCTCCCCCTCCCTGATGTGTCACAGTGTCTGAAGCTCAGACTCCAGCTCATCAACACGGAGCTGGAGTTCCTGTAGCAGCAGACACTTGTCACAGATGTAATCACCGTGAGCCTCAATGGAGTTCACCGGCTCCCACATCTCGCAACAGTAACACATAACCTGCTCCATTCTATTTAATTAATTAAATTTTTTATTGTTAGATATGGACACCCTCTGCCCGATTTTAAATGCTAGTATCCCCTTTAATTAATTGGATTTAAATTAAATCAATCCCTCTAGTTACACCAGTTAAATGGTTTATCAACAGTCACTCTGCACCAGAAAGGCCTTGGTACACCACCGCAACCTTAAAAACTATAAACCACAGACTTAAAGTTTTAAAATGAGAGAGGTACTCCAACCAATCACCTACCTGTTTTGTGGTGACGTCACACAATGAATACTTTTTACCTCTCTCCTTGCCTGAGATTGGAGATTGGTGAGGCCTACCTGAGCCTCTGGGGCCTCTTGCAGTCGCTCTGCCGCGCTGCTCTGCCTCCACCCGCTGCCGATGCCGCACGGAGGCCTACCTGAGCCTCTGGGGCCTCTTGTAGTCACTCTGCCACGCTGCTACGCCTCCACCCGCTGCCAATGCCGCACTGAGGCGTACCTGAGCGTCTGGGGCCTCTTGTAGTCGTTCTGCCGCGCTGCTCTGCCTCCACCCGCTGCCGATGCCGCACTAAGGCCTACCTGAGCTTCTGGGGCCTCTTGCAGTCGCTCTGCCGCGCTGCTCCGCCTCCACCCGCTGCCGATGCCGCACTGAGGCCTACCTGAGCCTCTGGGGCCTCTTGCAGTCGCTCTGCCGCGCTGCTCCGCCTCCACCCGCTGCCGATGCCGCACTGAGGCCTACCTGAGCCTCTGGGGCCTCTTGCAGTCGCTCTGCCGCGCTGCTCCACCTCCACCCGCTGCCGATGTCGCACTGAGGCCTACCTGAGCCTCTGGGGCCTCTTGTAGTCGCTCTGCCGCGCTGCTCCGCCTCCCCCCGCTGCCGATGCCGCACGGAGGCCTACCTGAGCCTCTGGGGCCTCTTGTAGTCGCTCTGTCGCGCTGCTCCACCTGCACCCGCTGCCGATGCCGCACTGAGGCCTACCTGAGCCCCTGGGGCCTCTTGTAGTCGCTCTGCCGTGCTGCTCCGCCTCCACCCGCTGCTGATATCTTCCCCTCCCCTCTCCTTTCAGCATTCCGCAGGGACCGCTCCCTCCGAGACACCCTAGTCCACTCCTCTATCACCCCAAACTGCCCTTCCCCTTCGCCTGGCACCTTCCCATGCAAGCGGAGGAGATGTAACACCTGCCCCTATACCTCCGCCCTTCCCACTGTCCAGGGCCCCAAACACCCCTTCCAGGTGAAACAGCGATTTACTTGTACTTGTCACAATCTAGTATACTGTATTCGCTGCTCACGATGCGGTCTCCTCTACATTGGGGAGACCAAATGCAGATTGGGTGACTGCTTTGCGGAACACCTCCATTCTCACCGTAAGGGTGACCCCGAGCTTCCGGTCGCCTGTCATTTTAATTCAACGCTCCATTCCCACTCGGACCTCACCGTCCTTGGCCTCTTGTATTGTTCCACGGAAGCTCAACGTAAACTCGAGGAACAGCACCTCATCTTCCGATTAGGCACTCTGCAGCCTTCCGGACTCAATATCGAGTTCAACAATTTCAGATCATAACCTCGGCCCCTATTTCATTTTTTCTTGTAATTTTTCCACTCCTTTCCCCCCCCCCTTTCCTTTTGTTTCGCTCTCACACCTGGCAGCTATCCCTTGCCCTGCCAGTACACTTTACACCCAATCTCAGCCTATTACCATCTCGTCTAGCTTCTAACATCTTTTATTGTCTCTTTTTTACTTCTTTTGTTTCTTTTATTCTGTTGTCCGATCGCAGCCCTGCCTCCGATCTGTCTTTTCTTTCCAGTTTTGAAGAAGGGTTCGACCCGAAACGTCAACTCAAATTTCTGTCCACGGATGTTGCCTGACCTGCTGAGTTTTTCCAGCATTTTCTGTTGTTATTTCAGATTTCCAACATCCGCAGTATTTTGCTATCGTCTTTCTGATAGTGGTGGATTCTCATTCGAAATGGCTGGAGGTGGCTATCATGAGCTCCAAGACATCCAGTGCAGTGATCAACGCGTTGCTTTCGCTGTTTGCCACACATGGGGTCCCCGACGTGCTGGTTTCGGACAATGGAGCAGCCTTCACGTCAGCGGAGTTCAAGGCTTTTGCAGGCAGAAACGGGATCCGCCACGTGACCACAGCGCCCTATCACCCCTCCTCTAACGGGCAGGCAGAGAGGATGGTGCAAACCACAAAAGAGGCACTGGTGAGGATATCGGTGGGGGACTGGCAAACCAGATTGGCTAGGTTCCTGTTATCACAGCATACCACACCAAACTCAGCAACGGGGAAGAGCCCTGCCGAGATGCTGATGGGTCGCCGGCTGGCGACTGCACTGGACCGGCTACACCCGGACTACAGGGATGAGATGCACACAAAGCAAGAGGAGCTGGCTAAGAAGCACCAGGGCACCGCCAGGCAGTTCGAGCCGTCAGAGACTGTGTTTGCCCGTTGCTATGCAGGAGGAGACAAATGGATGCCTGCCGTGGTGGAGCAGGCCACGGGTCCCCTGTCGTACAGCGTCCGTACACCTGATGGCCAGCTACACAGACGCCACGTAGACCAGCTATGGGGTCGTACTCCGGTGAGAGTAACAGAGACGTCACAGGCTAGGCCATTGTCTCCACCACCTCTGCCAGGCAGTGACGGCCTGCTTCCTGCAACAACGATGGAAGCCACATCGACAGAAGGTGTCACGGAGTCATCTGCCACGGAGGAAGGTTTTCCTGCGGCTAGCAGTGGCACCCCGATTATGCCTGTCCAGCGGCGCTCAAGTCGGGTTAGATTCCGTCCCAGACGCCTGGAGGACTAAGGGGTTTTATCTGGGGGAAAGGAGTGTTGTGTTTTGAGTTTTGCTTCAATTAAGTTTGTCCCAATGCCCGGGTGTTACCTGAAGGGGGTGCTGGGGGGGCTCGGTTTTACTTTGACTTTGACTTTCAGTTTCGGGTTCTGCTTGCAGACAATGTGCTGTAATGTCCACCCATTTACTTAATAAATAGTAAAAGGTACGTTCCGTCTCCTCTATTCATTACTTTTCGGTCAAGATGCAATATCCAGCACCCTCCCAACTGCACTCCAGGCGGTTGTGACTCTACAGGTGACGTCACCAAGCTGGAGGCTTCTCCAACAGTAGCCCGTGGCACCGTGGAGCGGTGGGGGGCACACTACATGGGAAATTTAAAGTGCTGAATTTCCCGGGTTGCTGGGGACAGCGCTCGGGGGAGCATCCCCCGATTCCACGTAACTTCCTGTCATTCAGGAGGGTTGGGAACCCTAAGAGTTTTTCAAATATATCATGTGTATGAGATGTTATCTGGAATTTTGCTTTGCTTGCCTTCAGACTAAAGCAATTTGCAGCAAATCACCGAACTTCTCTGCTGCTTGTGCTAAACCTGTGGCCCGAAAGCAAACAAGTATTCCTGTGTGGAATCGCAAAACTTTATATGGTAATTTATCTCACTTTAGCTAAACCCTCACAACAGCATCACTCAAACAGTGACCGTAACAATTTAGGCCTACCAGTTCTGTGTAAAGTGTTTTCTTTCATAAAATAGGATGATCATACGCCTCTGTTTTCCGGGGACATTCCTCGGATGAGGGACTGTGTCCCTAGAAGAGTCCCCGGTTCAGGAAACTCATCCCCAAATATGCGCGGTTTCAAATCGGGGCATCATGACCATGAGCTGCCCTGCGGTTGATCAATAAAGTGGGTGGGGCTGTGCAGCGGGGTGGGTTCCGATTGGTAGGAGGGATGTCGATCACCTGTTTTTAACCAGTAGAAGGGGTGGATTCACAGACGGACTTTAATTTATACAACGATTGCGCTCTGTGGCAGCAGTACGCATTCTATGCACCACCCCCATCCCCCCACCCACCAACTCCCCCCAACCCCACTGAATCCCTGGATAGCCCTGTGAAATTCAGTTGAAGAAAAATTGGCCCCGGAGCCAAAATGTCTGAGTAACGGGGGGCGCTGGTAACCAGACTATTGAGCGGCGGCTGGAGCTAGGCCGTGTGGATGACCCAGGAGCCGAATCAGAGCGCGCTCCATGGCTTCAGATGGTGTGAGTGACTGTTGGGCGCAGAGGAGGAGAGGAGCCGGTGATTGCGGCCAGCAGATACTGCAAACATATTATTCAGGCGGAATGCTCTGGCGCTGCTTTTTGCTGATTCAGTTTGCATCAAAATAACAAAATTTTTTGCCTCATTACGCTGCGCATGCTACATTTTCCATCCTGGCAACTTTGCTGTGCTCCCACCCTTTGTGTCCCTGGATTCGGTTTAGAAAATATGGTCACCATTCCATAAAAGCATCTGTAGCATTAACTCTTCAGTTTTCTAGAGTTCAGCCAGTACAAGTTGAGGTTACAAAGGCAGTTCGAATATGTCACAATAACTCAGTGTAAGCTGGTTTCACTGAGCTGAATTGATTTGGAAGAGGCCTTTAAGACACTTTGTAGGACATTGTAACTGCCACAGCTGGAAAACTTCACCTATACTGTGAAAAGTTAAAATTTCAGTTAATTATGATTTCATAATTTAAAAATTAATTTACGAGCATGTACACTGCAAATGAATTTCTGATGTGTGGTGTATGTAACCTGTTCCACCTTAAGAGAACTACCTTAAGAGATATACTACTTTCTCTTGGCTGCTGTATACTGTAATACCGGTGGTGACCACACCGGTATATAAACGTTGTGTAGTGATTTGCTGGGCAGTTCAGCCCTGACCTCCGAATAGTAAAGACCTGTTAAAGTTATTCTTGTTGTCTGTGTCCAGTGATTTATAATAAGCATAACTGGGACACACAGACTCAACAGTGGCGACGAGTCCGATCATACCCTGCGGCAGTTTTACATCCAAGGCAGCTTCGTCCTCAGAACGGGCGTCGAGAAGAGGCATCCGCCCTCATCATCCTGCTGAGCACCACATCGCACGGGAGGCATCGAGAACCCGGGTTAAAAAGAAAAATTCTGACTACGAAGCCCTCCATCAGCGACAGGCAGTGATCATCCCTTCTACCACGGTGGTGGGTAAGCCGATCAGCGACACGAGCAGAAAGTCGGCCGTGTTGGCTGTGGAGTAGGGGAGGGAAAACGGAGGAAAAAGGGCGGAGAACTCGACCGCGGCCGGTGAAAAGGGCCGGGCTGCAATCGGGGCCGAGAGGCGCAGCGACTGGGGCAGCGTTAAGGCCACGAGAACCGCGGAGAACTCAACCGCAGCCGGTGTAAAGGACCGGCCTGCAAGCGGGGCTGAGAGGTGCAACAGCAGGGGAAGCGTGAATGCCCACGGGAACCACGGGGCAGCAAAAAGCAGCGTCGGGGAATTGAGAACCGCTGGGGAGGCGAGAACGGCAGCAGCACGGCAATCGCATTGCAGCCAGCGGGGGAAGAAGGCAAACGCGGGAAGCCGCCATTGTAGTCGGCGGGGGAAGAAGACGAGTGCGGGGAAAACCGCCAAGCGCGGGAAGCCGCCATTTTAGTAGGCAGGGGAAGAAGACAAGCGCGGGAAGCCGCCATTTTGGGAAAAAGAAAATTTAAAGAAACTTGCAAGGATGCCTAAACATGGTAACATCAATGCTTTTGATAGCGATGTCGAAGATTGGGCCACGTATGTAGAACGCATGGAAGTTTATTGTGAAGCAAATGAGGTACCAGATGATAAGAAAGCACTAACCTTATTAAACTCAATGGGTGCGAAGACGTACGGGCTATTGAAGCACCTTGTATCACCAGATAAACCGGCGGATCAGACTTTCGCGAATATTGTTACTGTCCTGAAAAATCATTTAAACCCCACGCCGCTGCTGATAGCGGAACGATTTAAATTTTACAGAAGAACGCAGCTGAAAGAAGAAAGCAACGCTGAATTCTTAATTGAACTGCGTAAGCTATCAAAGTACTGTCAGTTTGGAACAGGACTAGCAGATGCGCTGAGAGATAAATTGGTGTGTGGATTGTTAAAAGAAGGAACACAAAAGCGACTGCTAGAGGAGAATGATCTTACGCTTGATAAAGCTGTCACTATTGCAGCATCGCACGAAGCCGCAGCGAGAGGCACTGCGGAAATGCAGCTAAGGTCATCGGAACTCAGCACCAATCAAATGGCCTTGGGTACAGTAAAGTGTTATCGTTGTGGAAAGACAACGCACGATCAGAACCAATGCTGGTTCAAAAATCAGGAATGCAGAAAATGTGGCAGGCTTGGTCACATAGCTAAAGTATGCTGGTCAGGAAAGAAGACGAGCAACAAAAAGTCACCGCAGGGAAGGTGCAGAAAGGTACACAAGGTGACAGAGAACAGAAGTCAGATTCAGACTCCAGCAGTAAGGAACTGGGTTGTCTAAGAGTACACAATGTGGGTAATGAAGCAGACCTCCAAACTATCTGGGTCACACTTCAGATAGCAGGAGTCCAAGTGAAGATGGAATTGGAAACTGGATCGGCATTGACGGTCATGAATAAGCAAGATTACAAAAGGTTATTCCCACATATTCCCCTACGGGATACGGAGATTGTATTGAAAACATACACGGGGCAAAGAGTATACCCCATCGGAAAGATAAAGGTAAAGGTGGTCCACAAGGGCAAAGAAAGCCGAGGAATGGACTTATATGTGCTACCTGAGGGAGGTCCACCACTACTGGGACGGGAGTGGATCAGGAGAATAAATATGGACTGGCATTCCTTAAAAGCACTAACGGTAGATTCCGGTAAAAAAGATGTCAAACCTAAACGATTGTCCAGAATATTGGACGATGCTAAAGAGGTGTTCCAACAGGGACTGGGAACACTGAGAGGAATTACGGCAAACATCAAGGTTGAAGAACATGCAAACCCGAAATTTTTCAAAGCCAGACCGGTACCTTATGCGATACGACCTGCTGTGGAAGCTGAGCTGGAAGGGCTAGAATGTTCAGGAGTACTGTCTAAGGTGGACTGGAGTGAGTGGGCCACGCCCATTGTTCCTGTCATGAAGCGTTCATCGAGCAACAAGCCGGGGGAACCGGGGAAGGTTCGCATCTGTGGAGATTTCAAGATCACTGTTAATCCGGTGCTTCACACGGTGCAATATCCGCTTCCGTGGATTGAGGATATCTTCGCTTCGTTGTCTGGCGGGAAACACTTCACCAAGATAGACCTGGCGCAGGCGTACTTACAGATGGAAGTTGAGGAAGAGTCACGCCAGTATCTCACGATCAACACGCATAGAGGCTTGTATCGGTATAATAGACTGGTTTTTGGAGTGGCATCGGCTCCAGCAATTTGGCAGAGGGCCATGGAGCAGGTATTACAGGGAATTCCAGGCACACAATGTTACCTGGACGATATTCTGATTACAGGAGATGATGATGAGGAACACCTTGCAAATTTGGAACTGGTGCTCACCAGATTGAAAGAATAAGGACTTCGAGTTAATCGCCAGAAATGTGAGTTCTTTCTGAAGCGGATCTCGTACTGTGGTCATGTCATTGACCAGGAGGGGCTTCATAAGTCTCCTGACAAGATCGAAGCTGTTGTGAAGGCTCCCGCTCCGGATAATGTATCCCAGTTGAGGTCGTTCCTAGGGTTGATTAACTATTACCATAAGTTTCTGCCAAATTTATCCACGGTGCTGCACCCGCTGAACGCTCTTTTGCAGAAGGGAGTACCATGGAAGTGGAGCGAGGACTGTAAGAGGGCCTTTCGCAAAAGCAAGGCATTGATCACCTCAGAGGAAGTGTTGGCTCACTTCAACCCAACGCTGCCTATTCGTTTGGCTTGTGATGCTTCTCCATATGGTATTGGGGCAGTACTCTCACACAAGTTGCCAAATGGCTTGGAGAGGCCAGTCGCGTTCGCATCCAGATCATTGACCTCCGCTGAGTGCAACTATGCTCAGATAGATAGGGAGGCTCTCAGCCTTGTGTGGGGAGTAAAGAAGTTTAATCATTACCTGCAGGGCCAAAAGTTTACGCTACTGACAGACCACCAGCCGTTGGTATCCATTTTTAACCCTAAGAAGGGTGTTTCGGTGATGACAGCACAGAGGCTCCAGAGATGGTCCCTTTTCCTAGGGGCACATCAATATCAGATTGAATTCAAAGGTACAAAGCAGCATGGTAATGCTGATGGGCTGTCGCGCCTGCCACTACCTACAGAGGAGGAGGCACCGACGGTTGACCCTGTTGAGTTATTTCACTCGACCATCATCGAATGTTTACCAGTCACCAATGCAAGTATTGAAAGAGAAACCAGGAATGACCCGACACTGTCCCGGGTCTACGAATTGACAGTGAAGGGATGGCCAGCACATGGTGATCCACTGTTACCGGCATTCTCAGCAAGACGAGAACAGCTGTCCGTCTGTCAAGGAACATTGATGTATGGAACAAGGGTGATTATTCCTCCTAAGTTAAGAGAGAGCGTTCTAAAGGAACTGCATGAAGGTCATCTGGGGGGAGTCAAGATGAAAAGCCTTGCTAGGGCTTATGTGTGGTGGCCGGGTATTGACCGACAGATAGAGGATCTGACGAAAAGCTGCTCAGGGTGCCAAAAAGTTCAAAATGCACCTCCGATTGCACCGCTGCATCCATGGGAATGGCCTTCAACCCCATGGCAACGTGTACATATTGACTTTGCTGGTCCATTCATGGACTCCATGTTTTTAATTGCGGTGGACGCACATTCTAAATGGCCAGAAGTGATTAAGATGACTACCACTACCTCGGAAAAGACGATCGCGGTGCTAAGAACGATATTTGCAAGAAATGGATTGCCAGAACAAATATGTTCAGACAACGGACCGCAGTTCGTGTCAGAAGAATTCCAGAAATTCATGAAGAAGAATGGGGTGAAACATTATGGCCTAGAAATTCAGTTGCGTTCGCCAGCCGTTAACGCCATAAGAGGGGTATATTTCCAGCGCTAGGCAATTAGCACCCGGGCGCAGACCGATCTGCGCCTACGCCCAAATTCAGTTGACATTTAGCGCCGGCGCAAAGTGTTTGCGCCCGCTCAGCTGCGCGCGCAGCTTATGACGTCATTTCGTCGTGCAACGCTGTTTGTGCGCCCCAAACCGGAAATTCAGTGGCGCCCGACCAATGTGGGCGTGGCGTTGTTAAGAACTGTGAAGTGGAACGCAACAGAGGCCCTGTGGGCCTCGGGGAGCGCTAATTAAAGGGCACTTACATTGACCTATAAAGCCCAGCCATTTTGCTGCAATGACTTTGCTGCTTTGGATTTCTGGACCGAGACCAAGGAACAGAGCTTACTGATTTGGGACAACATAGGAGAGGTATTTTTGGCTTCTGGCCAGAGCTTTGACATTTGAATCATTGTAATTTCACTGTTTGCCAGTTTATTATGGGGGCTGTATGGGGTTCCAACCCTCAGTTCCAGCATTATGTGCGAAGGGCTCGCAGACGCTGTGTGAGAGGGCCAGCCATGCCTAGACGCAGAGGGGCCATCAGGCGTCGGCAACGTAGGCCTTACCCACTCAGGCAATACCGGCAGCAGGTGTCCTATCTCAACATGACTGCGGCGCATTCTGTTAAGAGGCTGCGCTTCAGAAGGGAGGTGGTTGCAGAGATCTGCCAGCTGCTTCACAGAGATCTGCATCCACAGCTGATGTGCAGGACGTCTCTCTCGGTGGAAGTGAAGATCACGGTGGCTCTGAACTTTTATGCAAGCGGCTCCTTCCAAGCCGCTGCTGGGGACATAGCGAACATCTCCCAGTTCGCCGCGCATCGCTGCATCCGGCAGGTCACCGATGCACTTTTCGCGAGCAGACACCAATTCATCTCCTTCCCCATGACCCTAGAGAGACAGGAGCAGCGTGCAGTCAGGTTTGCCAGGATCGCGGACTTCCCCATGGTGCAGGGCGCCATTGACTGCATGCATGTGGCTATGCGGGCACCTATCGACAATGCCGAGGATTACCGCAACCGGAAGGGCTACCATTCCCTCAATGTACAGCTGGTGTGTGACCACAGGCAGCGCATCCTAGCTGTCAATGCCCACTTTCCAGGAAGCAGCCACGATGCATTTATCCTGCGCCAGACTACTGTGGCTGACATGTTCGAGGCACAGCCTCCACCAAGGGGATGGCTTATTGGGGACAAGGGCTACCCTTTGTGTACATGCCTCATGACCCCGCTCCGCGCGCCCAGGACCCCAGCGGAGGAGGCATACAACGAAAGCCATCAAGCCACAAGGAACATCATAGAGCAAACGATTGGCGTCCTCAAGCAACGGTTCCGCTGCCTGGATCGTTCCGGCGGATCTCTACAGTATTCGCCGGATAGAGTCTCCCAGTTCGTCGTCGTGTGCTGCATGCTGCACAACCTGGCTATCCGCAGGACTCAGGCACTGCCACCTGACGTTGCACCACCACCTCAGGAGGACGAGCAGGAGGACCATGAGGAGGAGGAGGAGGAGGAGTACCAGCCCAGGAGGGAGCCACAAGGTCCAAGGGCCGTCCGCCAGCGGCTTATTGAACGACACTTCTAGGCCCCCTGTCAGGGAATGGCCTGTGGCAATGAACGCACCTGAATGCAGCCGCTCCGCAAGCCCTCAGCCGGTTAACACAACAACCACTTGAAACATGACACCTGGACATGCTGAATAAATAAAAAGCTTTATTTTACAAACTCAGGGCCCTTCCCACATGAAACAGAACAACAGACAAGACCCCCAAAAAACAGTCAAAAACATCTGTCACTCCCACAACCTGGGGAGGAATAACAAAACTTGCCCATCCAATTGGCCTTCATCATCGGCCTTACAAAAATAAGCCCCCCCCTCCACAACACAAACACCCCCATAAAAACAAAAAATGCCTTCATCTTCGGCCTTACCAAAATAAGCCCCCCCCAGAACACAAACACCCCCATATAAAAAAAACCGCTATCACCACACTCTACTGAGTGTGCCGAGAGGGCGAGTCCTTATGCAGGCTTCTCCGGCCCCTGCCCGACCTGTTGCTCCGCCTCAACCTGGGCCCTGTGGGTGTGGCAAGGCTGGGGGAAGGCTCATGAGGGCCACAATGCGTGACGGCAGATGCCCTTGGGAGTCGGCCTAGATGAGGCCCGGCCCGGGAGGGGCCGGCTGCTGACTGCTGCAGCTGTGGCTGGCCAGCGTCAGTCTCAGCAGCAGCTCGTCGCACCTTGGCTGGGGGAGTGGCAGTGTCGGCTGCACCAATGGGGGCAAGCTGGCTGATGCCAGGCGCGCGCTGTTCGCCAGAGACACTGGCACTCGGCCGGGCTGGCAGTGCAGCAAGCGCAGCAATCTGGTGGAGGCCAGACCGCTGTGCTGCAGCAGGGCGGCGGGTGCGCTGGCGATGCTTCCGCGCCACAGCGAGTGTGGCAGAAGTGAGTGCCCGAACTGCCCTGGTATGTGCCCGCATCAGATCTGCCAGTGTCTGGACGGCACCACTCATGGACTCGCGACTCGCGTCCTGCGCTGCCGCGAGTTGCTGGACACCCCTGTCCTGCGCTGCCGCGAGTTGCTGGACACCCCTGCCGTGTGCTGCCGCGAGTTGCTCGACCCCCCTGGCCTGTGATTCCTCGAAAGCGACCACACTATGAGCCAGGGACTCAATGGCCTGAGGCATCTGTCCCACAACCCCCATGAACTCCTTGTGGCGCCGCTCCGACGCCGCGGACATCTCATCAAGGAGGCGCACCTCCTGGGCGAGGACCGCCTCCGGACTGGAGGGTGGACTCTCCCTCTGGGGAGAAGGCCGCCGAGCTGCCCGACCCTTCCCGCGTGCCTCGACCCCACTGGGCCCAGGAACTGCCCTCCCCTGCAACACTTCCCCCCTCTGGGGAGAAGGCCGCCGTGCTGCCCGACCCTTCCCGCATGCCTCGACCCCACTGGGCCCAGGAGCTACACCCCCCTGCAACACTTCCCCCTGGCTCTCCTCCAGGCCAGACGTCTCCCCTCCATTGCCATCCCCTGGCGTGGATGAGGGTTCCCCCGATGTGCCGCCTTCCTCCTGGTCCTCGTCGTCCTCCTCCTCCGAGGGCCTGGCACTCTGAGCTTCAGGGACCACCTCCTCCTCACCAGCTGAAAGCAGGAAGGCACAAGAGTAGCTTTAGAGTGAGGACAGGGCATCAGCGAGGGAGGCAGGAGTGGTGGCATTATGCGCATTGGTCGGACAGTGGGAAAAGATGTAGATCTGAAGCGCAAGGGCAACGAGAGAGGTCCAACCGGTCATGTCCTTACCAGTGGGTCCCAGTACAGGGTCCGCATCTCCAATGGCAACAGGGCCAGTCACCCAGCCACGCATGAGTCGAGCCACGCTCTCCTCCAGCTCACTGAGCGCCTGGTACTGGGGACGGCCTCCCCCGGTGGCAGATTGGCTCCTCAAATTCCGCGCCAGCTTGGCCTGCAAGAGAAAGGACGGCCTCTAAGTACAGTGTGGTGCCCTGTTGCTGTGTGCACTGCCTCCCATGGTGGAATAGCTTGGCCAGTGTGGTGCCCTGTTGCTGTGTGCACTGCCTCCCATGGTCGAATAGCTTGGCCAGTGTGGTGCCCTGTTGCTGTGTGCACTGCCTCCCATGATCGAATAGCTTGGCCAGTGTGGTGCCCTGTTGCTGTGTGCACTGCCTCCCATGGTCGAATAGCTTGGCCAGTGTGGTGCCCTGTTGCTGTGTGCACTGCCTCCCATGGTCGAATAGCTTGGCCAGTGTGGTGCCCTGTTGCTGTGTGCACTGCCTCCCATGGTCGAATAGCTTGGCCAGTGTGTTAAGTGCAGAAAGTGCTATTGATGATCATGCCAGTACCATAGCTGCAGGAGGAGGGCTGCCCATTAGGCCTTTGAGGTCCCTTTGCCCATAATGTGAGGTGCACATGCAAGGATGAGGAGGACACTGGAAAGGGTACTCACCTTCACCATCCGAGTGAGGTCGTTGTACTTCTTGCGGCATTGGTCCGCACTCCTGGGGACATCGCAGGTGGATGACACCCTGTGGGCGATTTTCTTCCAGGCTCTCCTGTACTGCCTCCTGGGAGCCTTCTTGCCACTGTCCGGGCACAAGATCTCTCTTTTCTTTTCCACACCATTAACCAGCACCCTCAAAGCATGCTCTGAGAAGCGCTGCGCTCGTTCACGGGCCTTCTCCATGGCTTCAGGCACTATTTGGGTCCACCAGCAGTGTTGAGGCCTAGCTGCAGGGCTCCACTATGCAGGGCGTGGCAGCAGTCAAAGTCGACCCTTCCCCCTTTAAGAGCTGGCCGGCGTCAGGGTGTCTGCTGTCAATCAAAACATGACCGCACCTGCGCTGCGCCCGACCTCGGCGTTATCAGTCCGCATCGCCGGCTTAGCGCCTGAACATAGCAGTGCAACGCCAGTTTCAGCGCTCGCCCAAACTCTTGGCCAAATCTACTGAATTTCGGCGAAGTGGCCTACACTTTCCGGCGGGCGCTAACTTTAGCGAACGCCCGACTTTACCGCCCCAAAAGTGGCTAGACTGAATTTCTAGGCCTATACCTCTGCCCCATATCATCCGGCTACAAACGGGTTGGCCGAGAGATTTGTACAAACGTTCAAAAAAGCAATAAAGGCCATGAGCGAAGATCAGATTCCACTACAACACAAGGTGGACAATTTCCTACTGGCTATCGAAACGCCACTCATGCAGTGACAAACCAAAGTCCTGCCATGATGTTCTATAACAGGAGGTTGCGGTCCAGGTTGGACTTGTTAAAACCAAATGTGCGGAGGGAAGTCGAAAACAAACAGTTCCAGCATATAAATAACAAGACCACTCGGAGTTTCGAAATAGGACAACCAGTGTTAGCCCGGAACTATAAAAATGAGAAATGGCAATCTGGAACAATTCGGGCCAGACAAGGACCCCTGATGTACACGGTAGATATTGGTGAAAATGTAATACGACGTCATGCTGACCAACTGGTAGAATCGAGAACAAGGGTCGAACCCATGGTTACGGCAGAGACAACCGTGGAAGAAGTTAGTGAACCTGAAGCATCTACCTCAGAAGTGAATGTACCTGATGATGATGTCCAATCCATAAGAGATCAACTAGATGAGTCACCCCAGCAACGAGAATCAGAGACCCCTGAAAGGCGTTATCCAACTCGGATCAGGAGGCCTCCTCAGAGACTGAATCTTTGAACTGTTTTGCATGAAGTTGTATATATATATATATGTTATTATGTTATGTTAAATGGGGATATACACTGTTAAGCTAAAAAGGGAGGATTGTGGTGTATGTAACCTGTTCCACCTTAAGAGAATTACCTTAAGAGATGTACTACTTTCTCTTGGCTGCTGTATACTGTAATACCGGTGGTGACCACACCGGTATATAAACATTGTGTAGTGATTTGCTGGGCAGTTCAGCCCTGACGTCCGAATAGTAAAGACCTGTTAAAGTTGCTCTTTCAAAACTGAGATGAGGAGGAACTACTTCACTCAGAGGGTGGTAGGTCCATGGAATATGCTGCCCCAAAAAGCTGTCGAAGCTACATCATTACATAAATTTAAAACAGAAATAGACAGTTTCCTAGTAGAAAAGGGAATTAAGGGTTACGGGGAGCGGGCAGGAATTTGGACATGAGTCTAGGTTCGGATAGGTCATGGCCCTGTGGGTAGCGGAGCGGGCCCAGGGGCCGTGTAGCCTGATCCTGCTCCTGTTTTCGTGTGTCTAATGCTGTTAGATTCAGGAGATAGTCCTGTCATAGTGGATTGGCGGTTAGGATCAGATCAGCCATGATCTTATTGAATGGCGGAGCAGGCTCGAGGGGCCAATTGGCCTACTCCTGCTCCTATTTCTTATGTTCTTATGTTCTTATGTAAAGTTATTCTTGTTGTCTGTGTCCAGTGATTTATAATAAGCATAACTGGGACACACAGACTCAACATGATGGAATTTCTTTTATTTAAAAAAACACTGGTTAGTTTGTTATTTTCTAAGGTTGGTAACTTAAAGGTAATCTTGTGGACAGTCTGGGTACTTTCAAACTTTAAAGTTGAATAAGTTGACTTTGTGCTGTTTGCAAGCTGGGAGACTGAAACAAAGTGCCACTTTTATCTGGAGTTGTTCAGTTCCTTTGTTATTGAAGGCTGAGCAGTTGTGGGATTGAGCATGTCACATGACACGTCTGGGCCTTTAGCTTCATGGATAACATCGGGTCCTCACAATTCCTTGACATGTCTATTTAAAGTGGTTAAAATGTGAACCCTTGCAGAATGTGTCACTCAGATTGGTTCAAAATTAAATCAAAGAGGTTTATTCGAGAGTCAAAGGTATAAAAGATGACATTTGTGACACAAAAAGTGTTTGGACAAAAGCCATTGGGAAAGAATGGGCGCAGCATAACACAGACAGAAAAGTCAGATTGGGAAACCAGAGGAAGGAGAGATACATGGTTATGAGAGAGAAGTTGCAGAAATGTGGGGATTTAAGGACTCTACAAGTCAGATACAGGCAGATGTTTAAGTTTGTCACTTGGATCCACAAGAAATAAGGGAAGCGACATTGATACAGCTCTAGCCGAATAGCTACCAACATGTCAGATAGATTTACCCAGGAAACAGACAACCCAAGAGGCAATGGATACCAAATCTACCTATCATATCAATGTCTGCCATTGCGCTAAATAGCAAATTATAATAATTGATGCCAGTTGATGCTGAGTTACTGTGATGTATTCGAACTGCCTTTGTAACCTCAATTATTAATTATCAATCAACAATCGGCACCTGATAGTTTGCATACTTTATTCTGTAATACTGATAATTGTGTTATAACTGTATTAATAAAGAAATGTTAGTTCATGAGTTCACGGTCTGACTACTTGGGTGATTTAGGAAGAAGGGATTACTCATTCCAGCTCTTTCCACTCGGTGAGAGACCTACAACTATAGTTAGATTACCTACCTTAGGCATGACACCTTATTCGTTGAATGCACTTTAACTCACACATACCCCTGAACAGTGGGAAAAGAAAATTGCTCAGACATTGTCCCTTTAGGTCTACAATACCAACAGAAGCCAAATTATTCATATAATCCTCACCTAACTTCTCATTCTGGAATGTTTCCTTCAACAAAGAAGCCACAAATGAAAGTTAAAGAATCAAAGAAAGAAGAAAAGATGGCGCATTTCCCCAGCTCAGGACCTCCCAAAGCAATTCTCAGGCAACTAAGTACCTTTTTTTTGAAGTGTAGTCACTGCTGCATTGTAGGAAAGTAAATAAAATAGAAATAAAATATGCTCAAGAAGATGCTGCAGTTGTTCCAGGTCAGGGAGAGAGTTGAGGGCTGAGTACAGGTTGAGCCACAATCAAAAAATGAGGAACTCCACACCAACAGATAATTATTCACACGTCTACATATAAAAGTGCGTCATAACCAAATAGAACTGAAAACAAACTAATAAAGCTCCATCACCTAGAGCACCAAAAGTATTGGTTGTCTTAGGCTATAAAACAAGTAGAGTGTGGCAAAGCCACCAAAGGACTCCTGTATAACTGTATAACTGCCTTTAACAAGAGTGCCACAGCACCTAAGTTGTTTACTGTATGTAAGTAGCCAGTTCTGGGTAGGTCCCAGAACCAGCGCGATGACGTCATCACGTTGGTCATGTGACATCCCGAACGGCGGGAAATGTGATGACGTCATGACATCAGACTGGGAGGTTCCCAGCTCAGAGCTCGTGAAGCCAGCATTAAGAAAAGACCTGTTGATTGTTTCTCCTGCATACCATTGTTTGTCCTCTAGTTTACATTAAACTTCATTTTATTATCGGACTGACTCGACCTCAGTACTTCAGTTAGGGATCTGTCGATTCCTACATTGGTGACCCCGAAGCTTCGCGGACGATTTTCGCGGAGGACGCGCAGAACAAAACGATGGATGTCAGCGCAGCGACCTTGAAGCTCCCTCAATTTTGGGAACAACAGGCGGCCTCCTGGTTCGTCCAAGCAGAGGCTCAGTTCCAGCTTCGGAACATTGTGCTGGATCAGACCCGTTATCTTTACGTGGTCTCCGCACTGGACAGCTCGACGGCTTCAAGGATCATCAGCCTGCTGGAGACCCCGCCCGTAGATAACAAGTATGATACGCTTAAGGCGCGACTAATGCAGGTTTTCGGCCTCACGAAAGCGGAGCGCGCGCGACGTTTACTCACACTGCCTGGGTTAGGCGACGCCAAGTCGTCCAAGTTGATGAGCCAGATGCTCACGCTCCTCGGTTCTGAGCCGCAGTGTTTTCTGTTTCGCCAACTCTTCCTGAGCCAGCTCCCCGAGCAGGTGCAAGCAGCCTTCGCCAGGTCGGAGGCTACGGACGGTGTAGTGCTCGCGGCCGAAGCTGACACCATTTATGCGGTGATGCGGCAGTTCTGCGCCACCTCGAAGCATCACGCCCCGAAGAACCCCGCCTTGGCGCCTCCACCAGCCGATCTCTGTTACTATCACGCCTGTTTCGGCCCAAAAGCCAGATGCTGCCGTCCTCCCTGTAGTTTCGTGCCTAATGCAATGAGAAAGCAACAGCACCGACTGCGTGAGCAGAAGGACGACCCCGAGGTCGGTTTCGCAACTACGATGGCGGTTGGAGATTCCGGGAAGTTACTTTATATCACCGACTCCATTTCGGGCCGGCGGTTTTTGTGTGACACGGGCGCCCAGTGCAGCATCCTTCCCGCTTCGCTCCTCGACGCCAGGGCCGGGAGGCGCGGTTCTCCACTCCAGGCCGCCAACGGCAGTGCTATTCGTACATTCGGGACGCGGCGGATCCAGGTGTGTTTCGGCGGGCAACGTTTCATATGGGAGTTTATCACTGCCCAAATCGAACAGGCAATCCTCGGCGCTGACTTCTTCTCTTTCAAGGACCTATTGGTTGATTTACGAAATCGTTGTCTGGTTCACGCCGCCACGTTTGCCTCCATCCCCTGCTTTCGAGGTTTCGGCGCGACTCACGCAGTTTCCTGCACTGTGCCGGTGGCCGACGACTTCGCCCGCCTTCTCAGGGAATTTCTGGATCTAACTTAGCCCATCTTCTCGGCGACGACCGCTAAACATGGTGTGGAGCACCACATCGCGATGACCGGCCCTCCGGTCTATGCCCGGGCTCGGCGGCTGGAACCCAGCAATCTCGAGGCCGCGAAGGCAGAGTTCGCCAACATGGAGCGGCTGGGGATTGTTCGCCGGTCGGATAGTCCCTGGTCTTCGCCACTTCATATCGTACCACCTGCACCTCCTTTTTCGCCGCCTCCATCAGCAGGGCCTCATAATTAACCCAGCCAAATGCCAATTCGGGATGCGACAAATCGACTTCTTGGGCCACCGCATCACGGCGGAAGGAGCAGTGACGCTTTGGTCGAAGGTGGAGGCGATTGCTGCTTTTCCACGCCCGCAATCTGTTAAAGCACACCAAGAGTTCCTCGGTATACCATCGGTTTGTTCCCGGGGCCGCGCAGCTCATGCGGCCACTCTATGAGGCACTCAGAAGGAAACCGGGGAAAGAACCTGTGGTCTGGACACCAGAGATGGATTGCGCTTTTGTGGACACAAAAGAGGCTCTCGCAAACGCAATGATGTTGGCGCACCCGCAGCCTGGCGCCACCATCGTGCTTACGACCGATGCTTCAGACTACGCCATAGGCGCCGTGCAGGAGCAATGGGTCGAAGGGACGTGGCAACCACTGGCGGTTTTTTAGTCGCCAATTGCGTCGTAACGAACGTAGCTACAGCACATTCGACAGGGAGCTGTTGGCGTTGTTTCTGGCCATCCGCCATTTCCGTTTTCTGTTGGAGGGACGCCAATTCACCGCGTTTGTGGATCACAAGCCCCTGACGTTTGCTATGGCCAAGACGGCTGAGCCGTGGTCAGCTCGACAACAACGACAACTCACCTTTATTTCCGAGTTCACCACCGACATCCGACACGTGGCTGGCAAGGACAACGTGGTCGCCGATTGCCTCTCGCGTGCGACTGTCCAGGCCGTCCAGCTGGGACTCGATTATTCACTCATGGCCGCTGACCAAGCGGCTGATCCGGAAACACAAGCTTTCCGCACCGACTCCTCCTGCCTTCAGCCAGCGGATGTGCTTTTCCACTCAGCTGGCACCTCTCTGCTCTGCGACGTCTCCTTGGGGAACCCCTGCCCGATCGTTCCGCTGTCCTGGCGTAGGAATGTTTTCGATGCCATTCACGGGCTTGCGCACCCTGGCGTGCGGGCTTCACAGAAACTACTGGCGTCCACGTTCGTCTGGAAAGGAATGCGAAAAGATGTCCGCGACTGGGCCAACACCTGCGTCGTGTGCCAGTGAGCTAAGGTGCAGCGACACGTCAAAGCCCCCGTCACCGTTTTCGAAGTACCGGAGCGGCGTTTTGATCACGTCCATGTCGACCTCGTTGGCCCACTGCCGCCGTCGCAAGGTTTCACACATCTTTTGACTATAGTCGACCGTACCACCAGGCGGCCGGAGGCCATTCCTTTGACGTCCACCACCTCCGCGGATGTCGCCCGGGCTTTTCTCTCATCCTGGGTTGCACGGTTCAGCGTTCGGTCTGATATTTCGTCGGATCGTGGGCCGCAGTTCTCGTCTGCTTTATGGAATGCCGTCACCTTGGGTTTGGGCACCAAGCTCCATCGGACCATGGCTTACCATCCGCAGGCCAATGGATTATGTGAGCGATTTCATCGGTCCTTGAAGGCGTCACTGCGGCCCTGCCTCCAGGGGACCGCATGGATGGACAAGCTGCCTTGGGTGATGCTCAGGTTACGCACAGTGCCTAAAGAGGACCTGCAGGCATCGGCTGCCGAACTGGTTTATGGCCAACCGCTCTGGGTACCCAGTGAGTTTATTCCGTCAACAACGCGTCCTTGGTCGGCGGCCGAACAACTGCAGGCTCACCGGGACACAGCTCAATCTTTCCGGCCCATCCCGACGTCACATCATGGGCTGCCCGCGTCACATGTTCCGCCGGAGCTTATGCGGGCCAAATTCCTTTTTGTCAGGCATGACGCCCACCGTAGTCCTCTCACACCTCCATATACGGGCCCCTTCCAGGTACTACAGGTGGGTGCCAAGAGTTTTTTAGTGGACATCGGGGGCAAGCCTGACCACATTTCCGTGGACCGCCTCAAGGCCGCACACCTGGACCTCGAGCGACTGGTCGAGGCAGCGCAGCCACCGCGTGATGGGCGGCCACCCGTGGCCGCCACGCCTGAACAGACTGTTCCGCAGACCAGCTCATCGTCTACCCAACCCATTCCTCTCCGGGAATATCGGAGTCGTTTGAACGGGCTCGTCCGACCACCTCCGCGATTGACTTTTGCGGTTAAAGGCACTTCTGAGGGGGCGCATGTGGCAAAGCCACCAAAGGACTCCTGTATAACTGCCTTTAACAAGAGTGCCACAGCACCTAAGTTGTTTACTGTATGTAAATAGCCAGTTCTGGGTAGGTCCCAGAACCAGCGCGATGACGTCATCACGTTGGTCACGTGACGTCCTGAACGGCGGGAAACGTGATGACGTGATGACGTCAGACTGGGAGGTTCCCAGCTCAGAGCTCGTGAAGCCAGCATTAAGAAAAGACCTGTTGATTGTTTCTCCTGCATACTATTGTTTGTTCTCTAGTTTACATTAAACTTCGTTTTATTATCGGACTGACTCGACCTCAGTACTTCAGTTAGGGATCTGTCGATTCCTACAAGAGCACCCGCAACTTTTCCTGGTATTGTGTGCTGGGGTCAGGTGGCCACACCAGAGAGATAAACACTGAATGAAACAACACCAACAACTTGCCTTTATAGTGTGCCTTTAAAGTAGCAAAGTGTAGTGTCCGTGTGTAGATAAAGACACTGAAGACAGGAGTTGGCTCATAGGTATTTACAAAGCAAGTCTGGGGGGGGTTCTAAAGGATATACACAATACACAGGCTTATATAGCCCAAGTGGCAATTACTGGCATTACGCACACCTGGGGCTCTTAAAGGCACATACACCACAATTGCTCTTAAAGGCACATACACCACAATTCCTCCCCTTTTAGCTAACCAGTACATCATATTTTAAGTAATTATTAATTACATGTTATATGCAAAATAATATACATTGCTGTAATTAATTAATTATAAGTTAGTCTCTCAGGAGGCTTCCTGACTCGGTCCGGATAACGCCTCGGGGGTGTAGTAGTTTCTGGTGGTGTAGTAGGTTCTTCTGGCAAGGCTGATTCGGCTTGACTGCCAGTGTCGGGTTCATCGGGTTCCAGTATCACCGGATCGGAGGTAGATATGGGTATCTCTACTTCATCGTTAGATGTATAGAGTGGTGGTGTAGGTTGTCCCTTTTCGGATGACTTGATGATTTGGTCAGCATGGCGCCTTATTATGCTTTCTCCGATGTCCACGGTATACATCAGTGGTCCTAGTCGTGTGCAGATAGTTCCAGGCTGCCATTTCTCGGTACGGTAGTCCCGGGCCAAAACCGGTTGGCCTATCTGGAAGGCCCTAGTTGGCCTTTCATTCATGCCTTGAAACTGCCGGTTCTCCACGTCCCTTTGGATGTTGGGCTTGACCAAATCCAGCCGGCATCTTAGGTTTCTATTGTAGAACATCATGGCGGGAGTTTGATTGGTAACCATATGTGTTGCATTCCTATATGCAAATAAGAAGTTATCCACCTTGTGCTGAAGTTTTATGTCTTCATTACCCATGGCCTTTATGGCCTTCTTGAAGGTCTGGACAAACCTTTCAGCCAATCCATTGGTGGCGGGATGGTATGGGGCGGACGTGTAGTGCTTTACCCCATTGTTCTTTAAGAACTTTCTGAATTCTTCAGACACAAATTGCGGTCCATTATCAGAACAGATCTGTTCCGGCAGCCCATTCCTGGCAAATATGGTCCTTAATACTGTGATGGTTTTTTCCGTGGTGGTGGAGGACATCTTTATTACCTCCGGCCACTTGGAGTGTGCATCAACTGCGATTAGGAACATTGAGTCCATAAATGGACCAGCAAAGTCGATGTGCACCCTTTGCCAGGGAGATGAGGGCCACTCCCATGGATGTAGAGGGGCCTGTGGCGGAGCATTTTGGACCTTCTGGCATCCTAGGCAGCTCTTGGTCATGTCTTCGATGTCTCCATCGATACCTGGCCACCATACAAACGCCCTAGCTAGGTTCTTCATTTTCACTCCACCCAGATGCCCCTCGTGAAGCTCCTTTAGCACTTTATCCTGGAGTTTGGGTGGAATCACCACTCTGGATCCACACATCAAGGTTCCTCGGCACACTGACAGCTGTTCTCTTCTTTGCGAGAATGCTGGCAACAGTGGTTCGCCATGTGCTGGCCATCCCTTCACTGTTAAATCGTAGACCCGTGAGAGAGTAGGGTCATTTCTTGTCTCCCTTTCAATGGCAGAATTTGTCACCGGTAGACATTCCACTATGGTAGAGTGGAATATCTCTACTGGGTCTACTGTAGGTGCCTCTCCTATCGTTGGCAACGGTAGGCGTGATAACCCGTCAGCATTCCCATGCTGTTTTGACCCTTTGTATTCTATGTTGTATTGGTGTGCCCCTAGAAAAAGGGACCACCTCTGTAGTCTTTGTGCTGTCATAATGGGAACACCTTTTTTAGGGTTGAATATGGAGATGAGGGGTTGATGGTCAGTCAGCAAGGTAAATTTTTGTCCGTGTAGGTAATGGTTGAATTTCTTCACTCCCCATACCAGGCTGAGTGCTTCCCTGTCTATTTGGGCATAGTTACGCTCAGCTGAGTTTAATGAGCGTGACGCAAAAGCTATCGGCCGTTCTGAGCCATCAGGGAATTTATGGGATAATACTGCTCCTACGCCGTAAGGGGATGCATCGCACGCCAGTCTGATCGGTAGTGATGGGTTGTAATGAGCCAAAACTTTTTCGGATGTGATTAAGTCTTTACATTTATGGAAGGCACGTTTACAGTCTTCGTTCCATTTCCAAATCACTCCTGTCTATAGAAGATCATTAAGAGGGTGTAGAATAGTTGATAAGTTCGGTAAAAATTTATGATAGTAATTTATTAATCCCAGGAATGACCTTAATTGTGAAACATTTTCAGGTGCTGGGGCTTTTATAACTGCTTCAATTTTTTCAGGTGACTTATGCAACCCTTCCTTATTAATTATGTGGCCACAATATGATATCTGATTTTGGAAAAATTCGCACTTGGGGCGATTTGCTCGTAGGCCCCGTTCTTTCAGCCTAGTGAGCACCTGCTCCAAATTGGCAAGGTGCTCGTTGTCGTTTTCTCCTGTTATAAGGATGTCGTCTCGGTAGCATTGAGTCCCCAGAATCCCTTGCAGGACTTGCTCCATAGCTCTTTGCCAGATAGCTGGAGCTGATGCTACTCCAAAAACCAGTCGATTGTACTGGTACAGGCCTTTGTGTGTGTTTATTGTGAGATACTTTTTAGAGGTCTCCTCAACCTCCATCTGTAGATATGCCTGTGCCAAATCAATTTTTGTGAAACGTTTCCCTCCGGATAGTGAGGCGAAAATATCTTCTATCCTCGGAAGAGGATACTGTACCGTGTGAAGGACCGGGTTTACAGTCACCTTAAAGTCCCCACAGATGCGAATTTTTCTCTGTTCCTCAGAGTTATTTTTCAATGCTTTTTTCATGACTGGAACGATGGGTGTTGCCCATTCGCTCCAATCTATTTTGGATAATACGCCTGCCTTTTCCAAATTCTCCAGCTCTGCCTCGACTGCCGGATGTATTGCGTATGGCACCGGTCTTGCCTTAAAAAATTTGGGAATTGCTGCATCTTCCACTTTTATTGAGGCGGTGATGCCTTTCAAGGTTCCTAGTTTCGCTTGAAACACTTCTTTGGCGTTGGCCAAGGTGTCTTTTAATCGTTCAGGTATGATGTCATCATTGTTTTTTTCCTTACTGGTCACCGTCAGTGCCTGAATGGAGTGCCAGTCTAAACGTATCTTCCTTATCCATTCACGTCCTAACAACGGTGGACCACCATCTTGTAGAATGTATAAATACAACTTTTGTATTTCTTTGCCGTTGTATACCACAGGCACCCTTATTTTTCCTTTGGGGTATACTTTCTGCCCCGTATATGTTTTTAAGATAATGGATGTGTCTTTTAGAGGTATATGCGAAAATAGCCTCTCGTAATCTCGTCGATTTATTACGGTTAAAGCTGACCCTGTATCTAGCTCCATTTTAACTGGGGACCCTGCTATTGTGAGAGTAACCCAAATGGTTTGGTAATCCTCTTTGGCAAGTACATTATGTAATTTGAGACAGCTTAGTCTCTTGTTTCCGGAGTCGCTATCGCTATTCTGGTCTTCGGAGCTATTGTCCGTCATCATTTGTACCTTCCTGTACTTTTCTTTATTGATTTTTTGTTTTCTGTCAGTGGATTTATTTTGTCCAGATTGGCATACCCGTGCAATGTGTCCAATCTTACCGCATTGCCTGCATGCTTTGCCTTTGAACCAGCAGTCCCTCTGGTTATGGGTGGATCTGCCGCAGCGATAACATCTTCCGAACTCCTGTGTCATTTCATGGGTGCCGAAGTCCTGTGTCTTTTGTTGTATCTCTGCAGCTTCTTTTGCTGCTGCTTCGTATGATACAGCCATACTGAAAGCTTTGTCCAATGTTAAATCTTTTTCAGAAAGCAGTCTTTTTTGTGTTCCTTCACTTAAGAGACCGCAAACGAATTTGTCTCGAAGATAATCCGATAGTCCTGCTCCGAATTGGCAGTACTTTGATAGCTTTCTTAATTCGGTTAGGTAATCAGCGTTACTTTCATTCTTGTGTTGATTTCTCTTGAAGAACTTGAATCGTTCTGCTATCAGCAGCGGTGTTAGGTTTAAATGCTCCTGCAGGGTATCAACAATTTCTTTAAAATTCTTGTCCTTTGGTTTGGCTGGAGTGATTAAGTTTCGTAACAGCCCGTATGTCTTCGCGCCCATTAAGTTCAGAAGTACTGAAGCTTTTTTTTCATCTGCTATTCCATTTGCAGTGCAATAAACCTCTACTCTTTCCACGTATGTGGTCCAATCTTCTATTTCGCTATCAAAAGCATCAATATTACCAGATTTAGGCATTTCAGAAAAGATATGGCGCTTCCCGCGCTTTTTTTTTCTGTAGCAACGATATGGCGCTTCCCGCGCTTTCCCGCCGCTGCTGCCGATAACAACGCTGCTTTACTGTGGTTTCCGTTTATTCACTGTTGGAGACTCGTTCCCGATGGAGGTCTGAACGCTGACCTGCTTGCCACGCCGGCCGTCTCCCGAGTGCACCCTCCCAGTCCGTTATTGCTTGCCTCCGATTTCGCTGCCTGTCTCAGCTATAGAGCCCGCCGCTGGAGCCCCAGCCTGACGCCCAGGAAGGATTAGCGCAGTACCTGCCACCAGCTTGGCCAGCTGGTGAAACCACAGTTTCTCTTACTTCCTTGAGTCTTCTGGACGCTGGAGGAATCGATGTCCTTGAGGTGCTGCCGAATTGCAGGTAAGTCCGTTCCCATCCTCGTCGCCACTGTAGTGTCCGTGTGTAGATAAAGACACTGAAGACAGGAGTTGGTTCATAGGTATTTACTAAGCAAGTCTGGGGGGGGGTTCTAAAGGATATACACAATACACAGGCTTATACAGGCCAAGTGGCAATTACCGGCATTACGCACACCTGGGGCTCTTAAAGGCACATACACCACAATTGCTCTTAAAGGCACATACACCACACAAAGCATCCCAAGGTGCCTAACAAGAGCGTTATCAGTAAAAATTTTGACACTGAGCCATAGAAACAGATGATGAAAAGCTTGGTTAAAGAGGTAGGTTTTAAAGAGAATCTTAAAGGAAGAGAGAGAGTTCGAGAGGCAGAGAGGTTTAAGGGAGGGAATTCCAGAGCATAGGGCCAAGACAGCTGAAAGCACAGCTGCCATTGGTGGAGCAATTTAAACGGGATGAGGTCCTAAAAGCTGAATATAGGGAGTTAGGAGGTAAATTATAAAATAGGACCTCACAGGTAGTAATCTCAGGATTGCTACCAGTGGCACGTGCTAGTCAGAGTAGAAATAGAAGGATATTTCAGATGAATACGTGTCTAGAGGAATGGTGCAAGGGGGAGGGATTCAAATTCCTGGGACATTGGAACCAGTTCTGGGGGAGGTGGGACCAGTTCAAACCGGACGGTTTGCACCTGGGCAGGGCCGGGACCGATGTCCTAGGGGGAGTGTTTGCTAGTGCTCTGGGGGAGGGTTTAAACTAAAATGGCAGGGGGTTGGGAACCTGAGCAGGGAAACAGAGGAAAGGGAAACAAGGATAATAGGAAGGAGAAAAACAAAAGTGGCAGTCAGAGAAATCAACGGTTCAAATCAAACATGGCTACAGTAAATAATAATTCTAATAGGTCTAAGTGCGTTAAAAAAACAAGCCTGAAGGCTTTGTGTCTTAATGCAAGGAGCATTCGTAATAAGGTGGATGAATTAGCTGCGCAAATAGAGGTAAACAAATATGATTTGATTGGGATTACGGAAACATGGCTCCAGGGTGGCCAAGGCTGGGAACTCAAGATTCAGTGATATTCAATATTCAGGAAAGATAGGCAAAAAGGAAAGGGAGGTGGGGTAGCATTGCTGGTTAAAGAAGGGATTAACACATTGTAAGGAAGGATATTAGCACTGATAATGTGGAACATGTATGGGCAGAAAACATTAGTAGGAGTGGTATATAGACCTCCAAACAGTAATGTGGAGGTTGGGGATGGCATAAAAAAGGAAATTAGAGAAGCGTGCAATAAGGGCACGGTAGTCATCATGGGTGACTTTAATCTACATATAGATTGGGCTAACCAAATTAGTAACAACACTGTGGAGGAGGAATTCCTGGAGTGTTTACGGGATGGTTTCCTGGACCAATATGTCGAGGAACCAACCAGAGATCAGGCCATCTTAGACTGGGTATTATGTAACGAGAAAGGATTAATTAGCAATCTTGTTGTACGAGGCCCCTTGGGTCAGAGCGATCATAATATGATAGAATTCTTCATTAAGATGGAGAATGAAGTAGTTGACTCAGAGACTAGGGTCCTGAATATAAATAAAGGAAACTACGATGGTCTGAGGCGCGAGTTGGGTAGGATTGATTGGGGAATGTCACTCAAAGTGTTGACGGTGGATAGGCAATGGCAAATATTCAAAGACCGCATGGATGAACTACAGAATTTGTTCATCCCAGTTTGGCATAAAAATAAAACAAAAAGGGTGACTCAACCGCGGCTAACAAGGGAAATTAGGGATAGCATAAGATCCAAGGAGAGGACATATAAATTGGCCAGAAAAAGCAGTAAACCTGAGGATTGGGAGCAGTTTAGGTTTCAGCAAAGGAGGACAAAGGGATTAATTAAGAAGGGGAAAATAGAATATGAAAGTAAGCTTGCAGGGAACATAAAAACTGACTGTAAAAGCTTTTATAGATATGTGAAGAGAAAAAGATTGGTGAAGTCAAGCGTAGGTCCCTTGTAGTCAGAATCAGGGGAATTTATAATGGGGAACAAAGAAATGGCAGACCAATTGAATACATATTTTGGTTCTGTCTTCACAAAGGAGGACACAAATAACCTCCCAGAGATGTCGGGGAACATAAGGTCTGATGAAAGGGAGGAATGGTTCGCACTGTTGCCTTACAGCGCCAGGGACCCAGGTTCGAATCCGGCCTCGGGTGACTGTCTGTGTGGAGTTTGCACATTCTCCCCGTGTTTGCGTGGGTTTCCTCCGGGTGCTCCGGTTTCCTCCCACTGTCCAAAGATGTGCAGGTTAAGTTGATTGGCTATGATAAATTGACCCTTAGTGTTAGGGGGATTAAATACGTGGGGTTACGGGGATAGGGTGGGATATGTGTCGGTGCAGGCTCGATAGGCCGAAATGGCCTCTATCTGCACTGTGGGGTTTCTGTGATTCTGTGAACTGAAAGAAATCAGTATTTGTAGGGAAATGGTGTTAGGGAAATTGATGGGATTGAAGGCTGATAAATCCTCAGGGCCTGATAATCTACATCCTAGGGTACTTAACGAAGTGGCCCTAGAAATAGTAGATGTATTGCTGATCATCTTCCAACATTCGATGGAATCTGGAACAGTACCCAAGGATTGGAGGGTAGCTAATGTTACCCCACTATTCAAAAAAGGTGGTAGAGAGACAACGGGGAATTACAGACCGGTAAGCCTGACATCGGTAGTGGGGAAAATGCTAGAGTCCATTATAAAAGATGTAATAGCAGAGCACTTGGAAAACAGTGACAGGATTGGACAAAGTCAACATGGATTTACAAAGGTAAATCATGCTTGACTAATCTACTGGAATTTTTTGAGGATGTAACTGGTAAAATAGATAAGGGAGAACCAGTGGATGTGGTGTATTTGGACTTTCAGAAGGCTTTCGATAAGGTCCCGCATAAGAGATTAGCGTGTAAAGTTAAGGCACATGGGAATTCGGGCAAGGTATTGACTTGGATAGAGAACTGGTTGGCAGACAGAAAGCAAAGAGTTGGAATAAACAGGTCTTTTTCCGAGTGGCAGGCAGTGACTAGTGGGGTACCGCAGGGATCGGTCCTTGGACCCCAGCTATTCACAATATATATTAATGATCTAGACAAGGGAACTAGATGTAATATATCCAAATTTGCAGATGACACAAAGCTGGGTGGGCGTGTGTGCAGTGAGGAGGATGCCGAGAAACTGCAGGATGATTTGGACAGGTTGGGTGATTGGGCAGAAGCATGGCAGATACAACATAACGTGGATAAATGTGAGCTTATCCACTTTGGTGGCAAAAACAGGAAGGCAGATTATTATCTGAATGGCAATAGATTGGGAGAAGGGGAAGTGCAACGAGGCCTGGGTGTCCTTGTACACCAGTTGCTGAAGGTAAGCATGCAGGTGCAGCAGGCGGTTAAGAAGGCAAATGCTATGTTGGCCTTCGTAGCGAGAGGGTTTGAGTACAGGAACAAGGATGTCTTGCTGCAGTTGTACAGGGCCTTGGTGAGACCACATCTTGAGTATTGTTTGCAGTTTTGGTCGCCTTATCTGAGGAAGGATGGTCTTGCCTTGGAAGGAGTTCAGCGAAGATTCACCAGGCTGATACCTGGGATGGCAGGAATGACGTATGAGGAGCGATCGGGTCGATTGGGCTTGTACTCGCTGGAGTTTAGACGAATGAGAGGGGATCTCATTGAAACTTATAAAATTCTGACAGGACTGGACAGACTAGATGCAGGAAGGATGTTCCTGATGGTGGGGGAGTCCAGAACCAGGGGTCACAGTCTAACGATAAGGGTTAAGCCATTTAGGACAGAGATGAGGAGGAATTTCTTCACCCAGAGAGTGGTGAACCTGTGGAATTCTCTACCACAGAAGCCAGTAGAGGCCAATTCATTAAATATATTCAAGAAGGAGTTGGATATATTTCTTAAGGCTAAAGGGATCAAGAGGTATGGGGAGAAAGCAGGGACCGGGTACTGAATTTGGATGATCAGCCATGATCACATTGAATGGCGGAGTAGGTTTGAGGGGCCGAATGGCCTACTCCTGCTCCTATCTTCTATGTTTCTATGTTTCTATGTAAGATGCCAGCATTGGAGGAGCGCAGCGATCTCAAAAGCTTGTAGGGCTGGAGGAGGTAACAGAGATAGGGAGGGGCGAGTCCATGGAGGGATTTGAAAACAAGGATGAGGATTTTAAAATTGAGGTGTTGTCGGACCGGGAGCCAGTGTAGGTCAGCAAGCACAGGGGTGATGGGTGAACGGGTCTTGGTGCGAGTTAAGATACGGGCAGCAGTGATTTGGGTGAGTTTATGGAGGGTGGAAGATGGCTGGTCAGCCAGGGGAGTGTTGGAATAGTCAAGTCTAGAGGTAACAAAGGCATGGATGAAGGTTTCAACAGCAGATGAGCTGAGGAAGGGTCGGAGTCGGGTGATGTTACAGAGGTGGGAGTAGGCGGTCTTGGTGACGGAGCGGATATGTGGTCGGAATCGCATCTCATGGTCAAACACAACACCAAGGTTGCGAACAGTCTGGCTCCGCTTCAGACGGTATAATGAAAGTCAGTAAACCAGCAGGTGCAATACTTTATGAGTTATTATTAAATATAAAAAAACTCAATTTTCTTCTTCTCTCCATGACACATTATTTTTATCAGCAATGGGAAGAATTAAGGTCTTTCATTCCACTTTTCAAGGACGTAGCCTTGAAATCCTTCAGCCAGGAGGGTCTGAAGAGAGAAAAGAGAACGGGAAAAAAGAAAAACAGAAACAGAACAGCAGAAAAAATTTAACAGAAATGAAATAATAAAAAACAATAAAAGACAAGAAAAAAGAAATAAAAGAGTGTGAGAACCAGTGTTCTCACTGCCTGCTCACATCACAGTGAAACTGCAGGAGGAAGAGCTTTACACATGTATTCAATGCAGGTACAGGGTTCTGTTCACAGGTCTCCCATCAGTGAAGCTTTTAATGATTGAAAAAGAGCTGAAGAGGTCATCAAATTTTTTCAATCAGTAGAATATGAATGGCTACACTGTAGGCCATTGAAGCTTTTTTTTACAGTTGTATTAAATATCTTCACTAGGAATCCATCCCAGAAGCTGTTTATGCATCATCTCCAGCTGCAGATGCACCTCCTCCATTGGTGTTTCACGTGTAGTTAACCTGTGCTCGCTGTTTGTACCCCAGCTTGATCATACCCTTTGAAAGCAGTTCCTGGAGGCTGGCGATGGGCAAAGAGCCTCTGATCATTAGTCTTTCAGAGATGAATTATTTGAGCCATGATTTTGACAATGTGCACTACCTCATCAATGCATGATGGCATTCACAATCTATCTTATGATACAGTCAAACTACTTTATCAGGTAGTGAATTTCAGGCTCCCAATCTTCACATTCTAGATACCATAAAGCTTCACCAACTTCAGTATCACTCAACTTGTTGTCAACCTTTCATTCTGATCTCCCACCACATCTTTACTCGTCCTCATGTAGTTTTTCCAGCAAGAAAACATCCTATCACTTACTGAGGCACTGGTCTTCACATAATGACATACATGCTCTACCCACTGCAATGGGCACAATGTCATTACAAGAAGACACTGTGTTGTGTGCAGAGAATGGAGTATCATTGAAACTGGCCCCTCCCTCCCCAGTTATGTTGTCAACAAAATTTGCATTCTTCATTTTGAGAGGCTGCTTTCTTTTATAAACTGGAATGTAATTATCTTCTTAGCTAGAAAATCCAGTCAGCTGGAATGATAAACAGGATTTCTTTTCAAAAGAAATATTGAGAAACCAGAGCCACTGAAATTAAACCTTGGTGTGGGGTGGGTGGATCAACAACTTTTTAAAGGTCAAAAAAATGTACCCAGCAAAGAGTCACAATTGTTCCTCCCCTTTTATAATAAAGTCCTGGGAAAGTACAGGCAAAAGTAAATCCTGACTACTCGCCTCAGAACTGGCACCATCTACACCTACAAAAAACACTCACATTTATGCCATGATGCTTTCAAAGCTCTTAATCTGCAACTTTTCAGGTTCTGCCTATGATCCCAGTCTCAGCTGTGCCATCCTGGTGAGGCATCAAAGGGAGGATGTTTGAAGTTGGACAGAAGGTCGAGCCAGGCTGTATTCACACATGTCCTTCTGGCCAATAACAGTGTTTATCAAAGATCTGACGGGATCTCAGTTGCCCACCAGGGATGGTAGGTGGTACAGTCTAAGAAAGGGGAAGTGAAAATAACTCAAATACTTTCACTTTCAAAAAATATTTTTTTCCAAGAAATTAAATACACATTTTAAATTTCCGGTAACAAGGTTTTAAAAAGGCCACTATTTAATGATTCTTTTTTGTGGAAAAAAAACTCAGACTCAAATGAATCATTACAATGACAACAACAACTTGCATTTTTTATGACACATCCACAAAAGGAAAAGTATAAGCGGCTCCTTCACGGAAGGTGCAATGTTACTTTAATCCAATCATTATATTCCATTTTGGAAAAGCACATCAAGTGGGAAAAGTTATCTGATCTGAGGGCAAGGAAATATTATTTGGCTGTAGCATTGTGTAATAATTTAGTGTCATGATCCAATAGTGCCTTAAAAACTCAAATAAGAGAGATGATCCCAATAAGAGTAATAATAATGCAGCATTGATAAAAGTTACTGTTTAATTGAGACACCTCAAAGACTCAAAGCAACACTTTGTATGCTATTGCATAAAGTGTATTTAATTGATTATAAGCTTAAGGTTCACAGTAAGATTGTAGACATGATCAATAACTGCATAAAATGACTAAATCCAATTCCTTAATATTCAACACAAACCTCTTTAAGTTAACATAAATGATTGAGGGAGAAGCTCACATCCCTTGGTGACAACTGATAATTGATCAATCTGTTCATTCAACACAATGGTATCAGTGTCTCTCAGTAACAGTTAAAACCAAGCTCCTGTGGTGTTAATCCATTAGTACCTTTAAAGGTGTTTTCCCATTCACCTGTGCAATTGTTCCCAGTTCGATAGAGCAGCTTTCATGCTTTCTAGTAAAGTATTTCCTGTTAAAAGTAAAAGGCTTAAAATATGTATTTTATTACATAGACTCTGGAACGGTACCCATGGATTGGAGGGTAGCTAATGTTACCCCACTATTCAAAAAAGGTGGTAGAGAAAAAACGGGGAATTATAGACCGGTAAGCCTGACATCGGTAGTGGAAAAAATGCTAGAGTCTATTATAAAAGATGTAATAGCAGAGCACTTGGAAAGCGGTGACAGGATCGGACAAAGTCAACATGGATTTACAAAAGGTAAATCATGCTTGACTAATCTACTGGAATTTTTTGAGGATGTAACTGGTAAAATAGACAAGGGAGAACCAGTGGATGTGGTGTATTTGGACTTTCAGAAGGCTTTCGATGAGGTCCCACATAAGAGATTAGCGTGCAAAATTAAGGCACATGGGATTGGGGGCAAGGTATTGACTTGGATAGAGAACTGGTTGGCGGACAGAATGCAAAGAGTTGGAATAAACGGGTCGTTTTCCGAGTGGCAGGCAGTGACTAGTGGGGTACCGCAAGGATCGGTCCTCATCTGTTCACAATATATATTAATGATCTGGACAAGGGAATTGGATGTAATATCTCCAAATTTGCAGACAACACATAGACATAGACATAGAAACTAGGAGCAGGAGTAGGCCATTCGGCCCTTCGAGCCTGCTCCGCCATTCAACGAGATCATGGCTGATCATCCAAACCCTAGCACCCGGTCCCTACACCGACAGCCATCCCACCCAAGCCCTATCCCTGTAACCCTGTAACCCCACGTATTTAATCCCCCCTAACACTAAGGGCCAATTTTTATCATGGCCAATCAACCTAACCCGCACATCTTTGGACTGTGGGAGGAAATCGGAGCACCCGGAGGAAACCCACGCAAACACGGGGAGAATGTGCAAACTCCACACAGACAGTCACCCGAGGCCGGATTTGAACCCGGGTCCCTGGCGCTGTGAGGCAACAGTGCTAACCACTATGCCACCGTGCTGCCCACAAAGCTGGGTGGGAGGGTAAGCTGTGAGGAGGATGTCGTGAAACTCCAGTACGATTTGGACAGGTTGGGTGATTGAGCAGAAACATGGCAAATGCACTATAATGTGGATAAATGTGAGGTTATCCACTTTGGTGGCAAAAACAGGAAGGCAGATTATTATTTGAATGGCAATAGATTGGGAGAAGGGGAAGTGCAAAGAGACCTGGGTGTCCTTGTGCACCAGTTGCTGAAGGTAAGCATGCAGGTGCAGCAGGCGGTTAGGAAGGCAAATGGTATGTTGGCCTTCGTAGCAAGAGGGTTCGAGTACAGGAACAAGGATGTCTTGCTACAGTTGTACAGGGCCTTGGTGAGACCGCACCTTGAGTATTGTGTGCAGTTTTGGTCACCTTACCTGAGGAAGGACGTTCTTGCCATGGAGGGAGTGCAGCGAAGATTCACCAGGCTGATACCTGGGATGGCAGGAATGACGTATGAGAAGAGATTGTGTCGATTGGGCTTATACTCACTGGAGTTTAGAAGATTGAGAGGGGATCTCATCGAAACCTATAAAATTCTGTCAGGTCTGGGCAGACTAGATGCAGGAAGGATGTTTCTGATGGCTGGGGAGTCCAGAACCAGGGGTCATAGTCTAAGGATAAGGGGTAAGCCATTTAGACCTGAAATGAGGAGGAATTTCTTCACCCAGAGAGTGGTGAACCTATGGAATTCTCTGCCACAGAGGGCGGTGGAGGCCAGTTCATTAAATATATTCAAGAAAGAATTGGATATATTTCTTGAGGCTAAAGGGATCAAGGGATATGGGGAGAAGGCAGGGACAGGGTACTGAATTTGGATGATCAGGCATGATCTCATTGAATGGCGGATCAGGCTCGAAGGGCCAAATGGCCTACTCCTGCTCCTATCTTCTATGTTTCTATGTTTCTATGTTTAAGCTGCTTAATGTAATTTAAATAATGGATTACATTTTTCAGCAGGTTTGAAGCCCCTTGGATTTACCAAATCAGATTGTTGGAGCCCGATTTTTATAGAGGTGGTGGGATGAGAGCTGGTCGGCAGGTTTCGGACCCGCTCCCAGATGCCGCCGGCTCGCAGTTCCGATTTTTGCTCCATTGGCCTTGTTACGGCTGACATGCGGGTCCCTCCAGGCAATTACTTGGAGCATGTCAGTTTCTCGCGTCTGATGACGCATTTTTGGAGTAAAAATTTAAAGGGGCCATGTCCCCTTTGCAACAAATGTCACTGGAATGGCTTGGTGCTGTATTATCTAGAAAGGGGAGTTGGCAACGGCTGGTGTGAACACAAATAATTGAATGAAATTGCTGGTCATATTATTCCAGAAAGACATTTATGAATTTTTTAACTATCAATGTGACTAAGAAATGAAAAAGATGCCAGATGTGTTCCAATCATTGGCTTAGTAAAATTAATGTTTTTTTCTCTTAAAGTTGCTGGCAGCTGCAGGAATGGCAGCCCCAAAAACAAAGGCTGCAGCCAGGTTCAATGAGGGCTGTCTCCATGCTCTTGTGGAGGGATTTAGAAGACATCAGGAGCTCCTCTTTCCTGGAAATGGAAGGAGGAGACCTCCTCAGCAAACCAAGGCAGCTTGGCTGCAAATTGCTGAGGAGGTGAGTTCGAGGTCTGTGTGTAGACGCACATGGGTTCAGTGTTGAAAAAGGTTTAATGATCTGCTGAGCTCACCAAAAGTGTGGCATCTGTTTTCTGGGAAATGGAAGTTCAAGAGTGAGGGCTCAGGGCAAATGCCATGTAGAATGTTGGTGGTGACACTGAGCGCTTTAGTAGACAAATTATGCCTGGGGTTTTGAGGATGTCGGACCTATATTCATCTCCATGTGCCAGCCATCTGTGATTGAAGCATTAGATTACGCGAATCTGGCATGGATGAGTTCATCCCTTGCCTGACGGCCAGCAATGTGTTCGCCTGCTGCTGGATTGGCCACATCCGGCCCTGCAAAGCATCGCTCCCCATCCTCCTCCTCATCCTCATCCTCGTCCGCATCCTCTTCCTCCGAAGAGGCTTTGTGCTGAGCCACTAGTTCATGCAACAGCACTAAGCTGCGCTGCTGTGCGATGTTACCGCAAGGCTCCTCCAGATCTGGCTAGGAATCAGAAGCGCATTTTGAGCAAGCCAATGGTTTGCTCGATGATGCTTCTGGTGGATATATGGCTCAAAGTGTACCGCTCCTCAGCATCATTTGATGGCCTCCTCATCAGTGTCATAAGCCACTTTTTAAGGGGGAAGCTCTTGTCGCCAAGAAGCCATCTGGAAAGTTGGGTTGGCAGATGGAAGAGCTGAGGCACAGTAGACTGGCGCAGGATGAAAGATTCATGGCAACTGCCAGGGTACTTTGCGCAAACATGCATGATGATCTTCCTGTGGTTACACACCAGCTGGACGTTCAGGGAGTGGCATCCCTTGCGGTTGACAAATACAGCTGGGTTGTGATAGGGGGCCCTAATAGCTACATGTGTGCAGTCAATGATGTTCTGCACCATTGGCACGCATGGTCACACTTGGGTCATCCGTGAAGAAGTGGATATAATTGTGGGCCTTTGCAAAAAGCCCATTGGTGACCTGCGTGATGCAGGTGTGTGCAGCTGACTGGGAGATGCCGCTGATGTCTGCAGCTGATCCCTGGAAGGAGCGCGAAGCAAAGAAGTTGAGGGCGGTGGTGACTTTGACAGCCACTGGTCAGGGGTGTCCACTCGCTCCTCTGGGCTCCAGGTGTTGGTGCAGCATTGCGCAGATGTCAGCGACTACCTCTCTCGAAAGTCTGAGCCTCCTTTGGCACTGCTGCTCAGTCATGCTGAGGAAGCTGATCCTCTGCCTGTAAACCCTGTGTTGGGGGTATCTCCTGCGGTGAGGTGCAGCCCTGCCCTGATGCCCTCCACCCTGTGCAGCACCAGGTGGTTGAGAAGGAGGTTGGCGCTCCTGCTGCTGGTGCTGTTGTTGTGGCTGGTTGCGGTGCTGCCGCGGTTGCTCTTCCTCCGAATCTGACGACCAGAATGAGAGGATATAAATGTTTCCCATCCCGTAGCTATAGATTTCACTTGAGGCAAGTGGCTTGCAAATGCAGTCTAGAAGTGGCCTGAAATTATTCCTATCAGGTCACACTGCAGATGGCTGTCAGCTTGAACAGTCAAGGTCAGTAGATTTGTAAAATCTTATCCCAAACCCTCAACAACAAAGTTGTCGCATTTGAATGTCAGCCATGTTACAGGAGTGCTTTTAAAGTGCTGCACCAATGACTACAAATCATGTCCTCCAGCAACTTGTCTCCTTGCAGCTGGCCCGTTTCTGACAAGATGGGAAACAGGAGCCAGAAGCACGAAATGGGAAACCACTATCAAAATAGGATTAGCAAGGCATTTAACAGGCTCTTAACTGCCTTAACTACCTGCTTTAACTACCTGTCCCACCAGTTCCAGTCGGGTCAGTTTGGGAGTGGCTGGCCTAACACATGAAAATCGGGTGGGGGGCGGGATGGAGGCGGGTTGGGTGTCTGAAGCTATTTTTTCCAATTTTCGCTGCCAACCCGCCTCCAAACCCGCCTCCTCAGGGCTATTAATATCCAGCCCTAGGACTCTGCCCACGCAGCTGGATTTTAGAGGGTAATTTTTACTTTTCCCAATATACCAACTGTGACAAAATGTGAACATAATAGTCAGAACAGAACAGTAGGCCATCACTCTCTTTCTGTTTTTTCCTGTCAGCCTGTACCCATGTATTTCTGAGAAGTTTGGTATTTTTATTTTCCACAATTTTGCAATAATAAGAGCCTGGGTCGTTACTCCGAACCCAGTCTTAATCCAATGGAATATTTGTAGATCCATGGTCCACAATTCTATCGGTTAGAGTAGTTACACTCTGGAGGGAGAGCAGTGAAGCCTCTGCTGTCGGTTAACTCCTGCAATATAAAAGTGCCTTGATGAACTCATGCAAATAACTTTCATCCTCTTTCTCTTAATATAATTATTCAATCTGATCTTATTGTTTGGAGGTATGTCCACTAGAAGTTACAAAGGAAATGCAAACGATGGATTGATCAATTCATAAAAACAGCAATGGAACACAGCTGAGATTACAGGCTGCACAGGAGAGAGGAGAAAGATGAGTGGTGCCAGGCTATCATGTGGCCTCAACAGCAGGAGCCTTAGACCAAAAGTGGACATGAGATGCTGATGGCCTGTAACCACTTTAAGACCTCGGTCTTCCAGGAACAACATAGAAGCCAATCTCACAAGTTCCCACGTGCTTTGAATTTAGAAGCCTGAAGCTCAACATAAATAAATACTTGAAGCTACTACAATTCAAATAATCATCTCAGGTAACCATAATCAAACATTCCACCACACAAGCACAGAATATTTCATCAACAGCATATGAAAATGGCACTGAAATTAATTTAGTTATGAAATTAATATTTACATCACTAAAGTCTTTACTTTAATGAATGGATACATTACAGGATTTTGTAATGTTGATAAATGAGGCTCAAGGATTCAAATGTTATCTGATTGTTGGGACAAGGGAGGGTGAAGCGATAATTACAAGTCCTAGCCCTTTTCGGGCTATCCCAGATCAGGTGTATTCCCCAGATGTTCACCTTCAACTAAAGTTAAAGATAGCCGCATTCTATAAGATGCTTAATTGGGTCTAAAGGTTCAGATTATCTCTCCCGAAAGAAAAGGAACGCCGTGAAGATGTTACCGTCCTCTGGATAGCACTTTTAATAAGTTTAACTAGACTGTAACCTTCCGGATATAATGAGGGTCTGGAATACCCCCCAGAATTCTGCAACTCCTCACAAAAGAGTGTACAGAAATTGAGTTCGCGAGATTGATACTGAAATACTACTTGAGACAATTCTAAAAATATATAATTTATTTAAGAGCCGACATACAGTTAACAGCTGTTGATTCAATTGCAACATTAACAGTTCAAAAACAAATAGCTTACATTTCTTATCCTCAGAGATCCTTATTCTCAAATCTTAACTTTGTACATTTTTACATTTCTTATTCTTAATTCTAATCCAGGATATCCACCAAAATCAAATACCTTGATTACCCAAGACTCAAGAGTTGTAGGCTTACAGAGTGGTTCTGAAGCTGATAATCGCTTGCCTCTTCCCAGCAACGTCTGACTGTCTATCTGAAAAACTCTTATTTTTATACCTTTTTTTTAGTGGTTTATCCTTTGAAGTTTTCTGCTGATGTAAGCTAATTATCTTTATTCATTTTCCTGTTGACTTTTTTCTATTTTTACTGTCAATTTAGCCGTTAACTTTTAGAATCCTGTCTCTGTGTTTAGGTGTTTCAAAAACATATCATAAAATGGTTATTACAGATTTATCTCTTTGATGCCATTCTCATGAAGATCTTTCATTCAATTCTTAATATTGGCTTAACTGGTTATTAGCAGACGTTGTGACTCCGTGGTGTTCCAAGTTTCATACAAAAGCCATGTGATTGCTTGGTGCATCTATTGAAGTCATATCTTCAAAGTGTTCTGTTGGTATCATATTTACTACATGTAAATTAAAAGCACTTCAACCAGGGTGTTTCATGCATTTCTAGCTATCTCAATTGGTTGCATATATAGGCCTAGAAATTCAGTTGCGTTCACCAGCCGTTAACGCCATAAGAGGGGTAGATTTCCAGCGCTAGGCACTTAGCGCCCGGGCACAGACCGATCTGCGCCTACGCCCAAATTCAGTTGACATTTAGCGCCGGCGCAAAGTGTTTGCGCCCGCTCAGCTGCGCGCGCAGCTTATGACGTCATTTCGTCGTGCAACGCTGTTTGTGCGCCCCAAACCGGAAATTCAGTGGCGCCCGCCCAATGTGGGCGTGGCGCTGTTAAGAACTGTGAAGTGGAACGCAACAGAGGCCCTGTGGGCCTCGGGGAGCGCTAATTAAAGGGCACTTACACTGACCTATAAAGCCCAGCCATTTTGCTGCAATGACTTTACTGCTTTGGATTTCTGGACAGAGACCAAGGAACAGAGCTTACTGATTTGGGACAACATAGGAGAGGTATTTTTGGCTTCTGGCCAGAGCTTTGACTTTTGAATCATTGTGATTTCACTGTTTGCAAGTTTATTATGGGGGCTGTATGGGGTTCCAACCCTCAGTTCCAGCATTATGTGCGAAGGGCTCGCAGACGCTGTGTGAGAGGGCCAGCCATGCCTAGACGCAGAGGGGCCATCAGGCGTCGGCAACGTAGGCCTTACCCACTCAGGCAATACCGGCAGCAGGTGTCCTATCTCAACATGACTGCGGCGCATTGTGTTAAGAGGCTGCGCTTCAGAAGGGAGGTGGTTGCAGAGATCTGCCAGCTGCTTCACAGAGATCTGCGTCCACAGCTGATGTGCAGGACGTCTCTCTCGGTGGAAGTGAAGGTCACGGTGGCTCTGAACTTTTATGCAAGCGGCTCCTTCCAAGCCGCTGCTGGGGACATAGCGAACATCTCCCAGTTCGCCGCGCATCGCTGCATCCGGCAGGTCACCGATGCATTTTTCGCGAGGAGACACCAATTCATCTCCTTCCCCATGACCCTAGAGAGGCAGGAGCAGCGTGCAGTCGGATTTGCCAGGATCGCGGACTTCCCCATGGTGCAGGGCGCCATTGACTGCATGCATGTGGCTATGCCGGCACCTATCGACAATGCCGAGGATTACCGCAACCGTAAGGGCTACCATTCCCTCAATGTACAGCTGGTGTGTGACCACAGGCAGCGCACCCTAGCTGTCAATGCCCGCTTTCCAGGAAGCAGCCACGATGCATTTATCCTGCGCCAGACTACTGTGGCTGACATGTTCGAGGCACAGCCTCCACCAAGGGGATGGCTTATTGGGGACAAGGGCTACCCTTTGTGTACATGGCTCATGACCCCGCTCCGCGCGCCCAGGACCCCAGCGGAGGTGGCATACAACGAAAGCCATCAAGCCACAAGGAACATCATAGAGCAAACGATTGGCGTCCTCAAGCAACGGTTCCGCTGCCTGGATCGTTCCGGCGGATCTCTACAGTATTCGCCGGATAGAGTCTCCCAGTTCGTCGTCGTTTGCTGCATGCTGCACAACCTGGCTATCCGCAGGACTCAGGCACTGCCACCTGACGTTGCACCACCACCTCAGGAGGATGAGCAGGAGGACCATGAGGAGGAGGAGGAGGAGGAGGAGGAGGAGTACCAGCCCAGGAGGGAGCCACAAGGTCCAAGGGCCGTCCGCCGGCGGCTTATTGAACGACACTTCTAGGCCCCCTGTCAGGGAATGGCGTGTGGCAATGAACGCACCTGAATGCAGCCGCTCCGCAAGCCCTCAGCCGGTTAATGCAACAACCACTTGAAACATGACACCTGGACATGCTGAATAAATAAAAAGCTTTATTTTACAAACTCAGGGCCCTTCCCACATGAAACAGAAAAACAGACAAGACCCCCAAAAAACAGTTAAAAACATCTGTCACTCCCACAACCTGGGGAGGAATAACAAAACTTGCCCATCCAATTGGCCTTCATCATCGGCCTTACAAAAATAAGCCCCCCCACTCCACAACACAAACACCCCCATAAAAAAAGAAAATTGCCTTCATCTTCGGCCTTACCAAAATAAGCCCCCCCCAGAACACAAACACCCCCATATAAAAAAAACCGCTATCAACACACTCTACTGGGTGTGCCGAGAGGGCGAGTCCTTATGCAGGCTTCTCCGGCCCCTGCCCGACCTGTTGCTCCGCCTCAACCTGGGCCCTGTGGGTGTTGCAAGGCTGGGGGAAGGCTCATGAGGGCCACAATACGTGACGGCAGATGCCCTTGGGGGTCGGCCTAGACGAGGCCCTGCCCTCGAGGGGCCGGCTGCTGTCTGCTGCAGCTGTGGCTGGGCAGCATCAGTCTCAGCAGCAGCTCGTCGCACCTTGGCTGGGGGAGTGGCAGTGGCGGCTGCAGCAATGGGGGCAAGCTGGCTGATGGCAGGCGCTCGCTGTTCGCCACAGACACTGGCACTCGGCCGGGCTGGCAGTGCAGCAAGCGCAGCAATCTGGTGGAGGCCAGACCGCTGTGCTGCAGCAGGGCGGCGGGTGCCCTGGCGATGCCTCCGTGCCACAGCGAGTGTGGCAGAAGTGAGTGCCCGAACTGCCCTGGTATGTGTCCGCATCAGACCTGCCAGTGACTGCACGGCACCACTCATGGACTCGCGACTCGCGTCCTGCGCTGCCGCGAGTTGCTGGACACCCCTGTCCTGTGCTGCCGCGAGTTGCTGGACACCCCTGTCGTGTGCTGCCGCGAGTTGCTCGACCCCCCTGGCCTGTGATTCCTCGAAAGCGACCACACTATGAGCCAGGGACTCAATGGCCTGAGGCATCTGTCCCACAACCCCCATGAACTCCTTGTGGCGCCGCTCCGACGCCGCGGACATCTCATCAAGGAGGCGCAGCTCCTGGGCGAGGACCGTCTCCGGACTGGAGGGTGGACTCTCCCTCTGGGGAGAAGGCCGCCGAGCTGCCCGACCCTTCCCGCGTGCCTCGACCCCACTGGGCCCAGGAACTGCCCTCCCCTGCAACACATCCCCCCTCTGGGGAGAAGGCCGCCGTGCTGCCCGACCCTTCCCGCGTGGCTCGACCCCACTGGGCCCAGGAGCTACACCCCCCTGCAACACTTCCCCCTGGCTCTCCTCCAGGCCAGACGTGTCCCCTCCATTGCCATCCCCTGGCGCGGATGAGGGTTCCCCCGATGTGCCGCCTTCCTCCTGGTCCTCGTCGTCCTCCTCCTCCAAGGGACTGGCACTCTGAGCTTCAGGGACCACCTCCTCCTCACCAGCTGAAAGCAGGAAGGCACAAGGGTAGCTTTAGAGTGAGGACAGGGCGTCAGCGAGGGAGGCATGAGTGGTGGCATTATGCGCATTGGTCGGACAGTGGCAAAGGATGTAGATCTGAAGCGCAAGGGCAACGAGAGAGGTCCAAACGGTCATGTCCTTACCAGTGGGTCCCAGTACAGGGTCCGCATCTCCAATGGCAACAGGGCCAGTCACCCGGCCACGCATGAGTCGAGCCACTCTCTCCTCCAGCTCACTGAGCGCCTGGTACTGGGGACGGCCTCCCCCAGTGGCAGACTGGCTCCTCAAATTCCACGCCAGCTTGGCCTGCAAGAGAAAGGACGGCCTCTAAGTACAGTGTGGTGCCCTGTTGCTGTGTGCACTGCCTCCCATGGTGGAATAGCTTGGCCAGTGTGGTGCCCTGTTGCTGTGTGCACTGCCTCCCATGGTCGAATAGCTTGGCCAGTGTGGTGCCCTGTTGCTGTGTGCACTGCCTCCCATGGTCGAATAGCTTGGCCACTGTGTTAAGTGCTGAAAGTGCTATTGATGATCATGCCAGTGCCATAGCTGCGGGAGGAGGGCTGGCCATTAGGCCTTTGAGGTCCCTTTGCCCATAATGTGAGGTGCACATGCAAGGATGAGGAGGACACTGGAAAGGGTACTCACCTTCACCATCCGAGTGAGGTCGTTGTACTTCTTGCGGCATTGGTCCGCACTCCTGGGGACATCGCAGGTGGATGACACCCTTTGGACGATTTTCTTCCAGGCTCTCCTGTACTGCCTCCTGGGAGCCTTCTTGCCACTGTCCGGGCACAAGATCTGTCTTCTCTTTTCTAAACCCTGAAGCAGCACCCTCAAAGCATGCTCTGAGAAGCGGTGCGCTCGTTCACGTGCCTTCTGCATGGCTTCAGGCGCTATTTGGGTCCACCAGCAGTGTTCAGGTCTAGCTGCAGGGCTCCACTATGCAGGGCGTGGCAGCAGTCAAAGTCGACCCTTCCCCCTTTAAGAGCTGGCCGGCGTCAGGGTGTCTGCTGTCAATCAAAACATGACCGCACCTGCGCTGCGCCCGGCCTCGGCGTTATCAGTCCGCATCGCCGGCTTAGCGCCTGAACATAGCAGTGCAACGCCAGTTTCAGCGCTCGCCCAAACTCTTGGCCAAATCTACTGAATTTCGGCGAAGTGGCCTACACTTTCCGGCGGGCGCTAACTTTAGCGAGCGCCCGACTTTACCGCCCCAAAAGTGGCTATACTGAATTTCTAGGCCATAATCTTATGTTTCCTGTCTTTCATTTGATGTTACTTTTACGAAGGCACATGGTTTTTTAATATTCTGTGTTTCTGTTTCCCTGAGTGTTACTTTTTAACACTTTACTTGGGTCATTCCATTGTGTTTCTCCCAAACTCCAGACCTTCCGGAAGCACCAAACTGTTATTTCAATAGGGCCATTGTTTTAGCATTAACAATCAATTACAATTTCAAAAGCCTGTGTGGTTTTTACAGCTTGTGTTATCAAACCTTCCCATCTCAGAAGCCTGTTTTGACACAGCTTGTGTCGCTGAGGCTTTCAAGACTTTTAAACTCAGTATATCATGTATTAATAAAATCAGAAATCTGTTCATATGATGGTGTATCTCTTGGAATATGGCTTATTCCATCACAAGAGAACCTGGCCTTAAAGAGTAAGTTCAATAATTACCAATTAAAGCTTGGTCTTGCAGTAACTAAAATGGACATACGAACATATGAATTAGGAGCAGGAGTAGGCCACTCGGCCCTTCGAGCCTACGCCAACATTCAATAAGATCATGGCTGATCTGATTACTCCACATTCCCACCTACCCCTGATAGCTTATCACCCCCTTGCTTACCAAGAATCTATCTACCTCTGCCTTAAAAATATTCAAAGACTCTGCTTCCACCGCCCTCTGAGGAAGAGAGTTCCAAAGACTCACGACCCTCTGTGAGAAAAAAATTCTCATCTCTGTCTTAAATGGGCGACCCCTTATTTTTTAAACAGTGACCCCTAGTTCTAGATTCTCCCACAAGAGGAAACATCCTCTCCACATCCACCCTGTCCAGACCCCTCAGGATCTTATATGTTTCAATCAAGCCACCTCTTATTCTTCTAAACTCCAGCGGATACAAGCCTAGCCTGTCCAACCTTTCCTCATAAGACAACTCACCCATTCCAGGTATTAGTCTAGTAAACCTTCTCTGAACTGCTTCCAATGCATTTACATCCTTCCTTAAATAAGGAGACCAATACTGTACACAGTACTCCAGATGTGGTCTCACCAATGTTCTGTATAACTGAAGCATAACCTCCCTACTTTTGTATTCAATTCCCCTCACAATAAACAACAACATTCTATTAGCTTTCCTAATTACTTGCTGTACCTGCATAGTAACCTTTTGTGATTCATGCACTAGGACACCCAGATCCCTCTGCATCTCAGAGCTCTGCAATCTCTCACCATTTAGATAATATGCTTCTTTTTTATTCTTGCTGCCAAAATGGACAACTTCACATTTTCCCACATTATACTCCATTTGCCAGATCTTTGCCCACTCACTTAACTTATCTATATCCCTTTGTAGCCTCCTTATGTCCTCTTCACAATTTACTTTCCTACCTATCTTTGTGTCATCAGCAAATTTAGCAACCATACCTTCGGTCAAGTGATTTATATAAATTGTAAAAAGTTGAGGCCGATCCCTGATCCCTGTGGCACACCACTCATTACATCTTACCAATCAGAAAATGACCCATTTATGCTTACTCTCTGTTTCCTGTTAGCTAGCCAATCTTCTATCCATGCGATGCATAAGATGTCAGATGCTGAGGAATGTGTAGCGATACAGCAATGCATCAAAGCATTCCGACAGCATAAAAAATTGTGAGAGCAAACTTTGACGGCTTTATCTTCACAAACTGTGGTCACTTTATCTTCATCTGAACATCAAGATATGCTAGTAGCATCAGATTTAGATACATGCAAATTAATGGAAATTAAACTTTATATGTGGCCCATGTACCTCAAAGGTACTCACGAACTGGCCCATGAGGACAAAAATTTAAAACATTCCTGTGCTAGGAAGTTAATGAGACGATGATTTTCCCTCCCTCTGCCCCACCCCCCATTCTATGTGCACGTGCTTCCCCCCAGCTCCTGTTTTATGATCTGGAACGCAACGAATGGCAGTGGTGGTAACCAATGTTCCCTCTAAAATGTTTTGTTGTGCGGTCCCTTTAACGCAGTGTGGCCGTACATGCACAGTATCGTTCCCAGCGGCAGCAGCTAGTGAGTAGACTGCGTGGGGCCTCCTGACTGGTGCAGAGCCGCGCGCTCACACACCTTGGGAGAACATTGGTGGGAACAGGTCCACATTCTACCACTTTGGAGCAGGATGTTTTTTACCAATGTACCGCACCATTGCACTCATCCACTTTGGTTTCACTTTATTGCGAGCATCATACGTATTGGCCCAGAAATTCGGGTCGGAAGCTTCCTGCGGGTGCAAGCCTCCGACCTGCACTTACCTTGCGTGCACGAAACCGGCACTTTTGTTGGGCCTACGCGTGAGTACCCAGTGCGTACTCACGCGTTGGGACCCGAATTTCTAGGCCAATGTGTCTAGGGAGAACCGTTTCAATTCCTGGCTGGAATTGAAGTTTGCCTTGGTGCAATCTCTTTGGCGCAGAGATTAAACCATGACCCTGGTCTGTTTGCCTGGCATGTAGCCGTCAGCTCAAGACAGGCAAAGCAAAATTCAACATGACACCTACAGCACATAATATTTTTACACCCACTTTGGTTGTGTTCAAGCAGCTTGCCACAAGTAGGGCATGCCCGAGTAGAAGGGCAGTTTTTCACTACAGTTTGTGGGAGGTTAATTAACGGGCAGCTGCGTAGTGTGTCTAATTCTAAGTTGGTGCATCCTTCGTTGTCACATCGGTCAGAACGTGGGCCAGGTCCCTTCCATGGTTCCATGCACTGCCAGCAGAACTCAGAAACACTCCCATTTTTGGCAGCGCAGGTAATGCAGTGGACACTCAGGTTAGTCAGGTCTGTGCGTTCAACAAATGTTCCACATCCTGGACACTATGGACAAGAAATAAAGAGAAACGCTTAGTGAAGTAAATAACTACATGGCGATAACCCCAGGCCACAACAGTGAAATACTGGCCTGCTAACCTGTTGCAACACACAGATAAACTTGTTTAGTTCTCAATGAAGATTGACACTGTCTTCCATTCTGAGTATTTGCTTTTAAATGAGTGCCAGCCTAGACCATAAGCTCTTTCCCACCACAACCAACCCAAGTGTGTCACCTAGAGCTAGTTCAGAAGTTAAAAATGCATAAATTCTGTTGCAATATTGAAGTAATTTAAATCATCCATTGTTTTGCACTGGCACACAACATTATTGGAATTTCTAACTGATGACCAACATTTCTCTACTTTAGTTAGTGCTGGTGTATTAGCATTTTACAAACGTCAGGCATGATTGACTTTGTATCAACTACTTTTGAAAAATTGTTGTTTCTGCAACTGCGTTACTGTGTGAAATCACTTTGGCAATCAGAAAATAATCCAAACCTTTACTTATGGCCTATATTTCATCTGCATCCTCATTTTCAATAGCACGGCGCTCTTGCGCTGTGATTTCTATTGTGAAACTTACTGATTTGTATTCACAGTACTCAACTGCAGCCAGCACAGCAACAGTTTCCTCAAAATATCGCTGCTCATCAGTGGTCAGCAGTGCCAGTTTGCGAACTTCGTGATAAGGTCATTCCTGGCCACATTTCTCGGTAGTTCCCTCCTTCAGCGCCGGGCAGAAGAACTTACACTGACCCTGCAGATCCAAAGTTAAATTAAAATTAGGTCATAAAACTTTAATTGAGTGACTGTGTTAGGAGTGGCAGAAAGGACTCCCTCACTCTGTGCCCAACTCCCTCACTCAGTGTCCAACTCCCTCACTCAGTGTCCAGCTCCCTCACTCAGTGCCCAACTCCTTCACTCAGTGTCCAACTCCCTCATTCAGTGTCCAACTCCCTCACTCAGTATCCAACTCTCTCACTCAGTGCCCAACTCCCTCACTCAGTGTCCAACTCCCTCACTAAGTATCCAACTCCCTCACTCAATGTCCAACTCCCTCACTCAGTGTCCACCTCCCTCACTCAGTGTCCAACTCCCTCACTCAATGTCCAACTCCCTCACTCAGTGTCCAACTCCCTCACTAAGTGCCCAACTCCCTCACTCAGTGTCCAACTCCCCCACTCAGTATCCAACTCTCTCACTCAGTGCCCAACCCCCTCACTCAGTGTCCAACACCCTCACTCAGTGTCCAACTCCCTCACTCAGTGTCCAACTCCCTCACTTAATGACCAACTCCCTCACTCAGTATCCAACTCCCTCACTCAGTATCCAACTCCCTCACTCAGTATCCAACTCCCTCACTCAGTGTCCAACTCCCTCACTCAGTGTCCAACTCCCTCACTCAGTGTCCAACTCCCTCACTCAGTGTCCAACTCCCTCACTCAGTATCCAACTCCCTCACTCAGTATCCAACTCCCTCACTCAGTATCCAAAACCTTCACTCAGAGTCCAACTGCCTCACTCAGTGTCCAACTCCCTCACTCAGTGTCCAACTCCCTCACTCAGTGTCCAAATCCCTCACTCAGTGTCGAACTCCCTCACTCAGTGTCCAACTCCCTCACTCAGTAACCAACTCCCTCACTCAGTGTCCAACTCCCTCACTCAGTGTCCAACTCCCTCACTCAGTGTCCAACTCCCTCACTCAGTGTCCAACTCCCTCACTCAGTGCCCAACTCCCTCACTCAGTATCCAACTCCCTCAATCAGTATCCACCTCCCTCACTCAGTGTCCAACTCCCTCACTCAGAATCCAACTCCCTCACTCAGTATCCAACTCCCTCACTCAGTATATAACTCCCTCACTCAGTGTCCAACTCCCTCACTCAGTATCCAACTCCCTCACTCAGTATCCAAATCCCTCACTCAGTATCCAACTCCCTCACTCAGTATCCAACTCACTCACTCAGTATCCAACTCCCTCACTCAGTGTCCAACTCCCTCACTCAGTATCCAACTCCCTCACTCAGTATCCAACTCACTGACTCAGTGTCCAACTCCCTCACTCAGTGTCCAACTCCCTCACTCAGTATCCCACTCCCTCACTCAATATCCAACTCCCTCACTCAGTATCCAACTCCCTCACTCAGTGTCCAACTCCCTCACTCAGTAGCCAACTCCCTCACTCAGTGTCCAACTCCCTCACTCAGTGTCCACCTCCCTCACTCAGTATCCAAATCCCTCACTCTGTATCCAACTCCATCATTCAATGGCAAACTCCCTCACTCAGTGTCCAACTCCCTCACTCAGTGTCCACCTCCCTCACACAGTGTCCAACTCCCTCACTCAATGTCCAACTCCCTCACTCAATGTCCAACTCCCTCACTCAATGTCCAACTCCCTCACTCAGTATCTAACTCTCTCACTCAGTGCCCAACTCCATCACTCAGTGTCCAACTCCCTCATTCAGTGTCCAACTCCCTCACTCAATGCCCAACTCCCTCACTCAATGTCCAACTCCCTCACTCAGTGTCCACCTCCCTCACTCAATGTCCAACTCCCTCACTCAGTGTCCACCTCCCTCACTCAGTGTCCAACTCCCTCACTCAATGTCCAACTCCCTCATTCAATGTCCAACTCCCTCACTCAATGTCCAACTCCCTCACTCAATGTCCAACTCCCTCACTCAGTGTCCAACTCCCTCACTCAGTATCCAACTCTCTCACTCTGTGTCCAACTCCCTCATTCATTGTCCAACTCCCTCACTCATTGTCCAACTCCCTCACTCAATGTCCAACTCCCTCACTCAGTGTCCACCTCCCTCACTCAGTGTCCAACTCTCTCATCCAGTGTCCAGCTCCCTCACTTAGTGTCCAACTCCCTCACTCAGTGTCCAACTCCCTCACTCAGTGTCCAAATCCCTCACTCAGTGTCCAACTCCCTCACTCAGTGTCCAACTCCCTCACTCAGTGTCCAACTCCCTCACTCAGTGTCCAACTCCCTCACTTAGTGTCCAAATCCCTCACTCAGTGTCCAACTCCCTCACTCAGTGTCCAACTCCCTCACTCAGTGTCCAACTCCCTCACTCAGTGCCCAACTCCCTCACTCAGTGTCCAACTCCCTCACTCAGTGTCCAACTCCCTCACTCAGTGTCCAACTCCGTCACTTAATGTCCAACTCCCTCACTCAGTATCCAACTCCCTCACTCAGTATCCAACTCCCTCACTCCGTTTCAAACTGCCTCACTCAGTGTCCAAATCCCTCACTCAGTACCCAAATCCCTCATTCAGTGTCCAACTCCCTCACTCAGTGTCCAACTCCCTCAGTCAGTATCTAACTCCCTCACTCAGTGTCCAACTCCCTCACTCAGTATCGAACTCCCTCACTCAGTATCGAACTCCCTCACTCAGTGTCCAACTCCCTCACTCAGTGTCCAACTCCCTCACTCAGTGTCCAACTCCCTCACTCAGTGTCCAACTCCCTCACTCAGTGTCCAACTCCCTCACTCAGTGTCCAACTCCCTCACTCAGTGTCCAACTCCCTCACTCAGTGTCCAACTCCCTCACTCAGTGCCCAACTCCCTCACTCAGTGTCCAACTCCCTCACTCAGTGTCCAACTCCCTCACTCAGTGCCCAAATCCCTCACTCAGTGTCCAACTCCCTCACTCAGTGTCCAACTCCCTCACTCAGTGTCCAACTCCCTCACTCAGTATCCAACTCCCTCAGTCAGTGTCCAACTCCCTCACTCAGTATCCAACTCCCTCACTCAGTGTCCAACTCCCTCACTCAGTATCCAACTCCCTCACTCAGTATCCAACTCCCTCACTCAGTATCCAAATCCCTCACTCAGTATCCAACTCCCTCACTCAATATCCAACTCCCTCACTCAGTATCCAACTCCCTTACTCAGTGTCCAACTCCCTCACTCAGTGTCCAACTCCGTCACTTAATGTCCAACTCCCTCACTCAGTATCCAACTCCCTCACTCAGTATCCAACTCCCTCACTCAGTGTCCAAATCCCTCACTCAGTGTCCAACTCCCTCACTCAGTAACCAACTCCCTCACTCAGTGTCCAACTCCCTCACTCAGTGTCCAACTCCCTCACTCAGTGTCCAACTCGCTCACTCAGTGTCCAACTCCCTCACTCAGTGTCCAACTCCCTCACTCAGTATCCAACTCCCTCAATCAGTATCCACCTCCCTCACTCAGTGTCCAACTCCCTCACTCAGAATCCAACTCCCTCACTCAGTATCCAACTCCCTCACTCAGTATATAACTCCCTCACTCAGTGTCCAACTCCCTCACTCAGTATCCAACTCCCTCACTCAGTATCCAAATCCCTCACTCAGTATCCAACTCCCTCACTCAGTATCCAACTCCCTCACTCAGTAGCCAACTCCCTCACTCAGTGTCCAACTCCCTCACTCAGTGTCCACCTCCCTCACTCAGTATCCAACTCCCTCACTCAGTATCCAACTCCCTCACTCAGTATCCAACTCCATCACTCAGTGTCCAACTCCCTCACTCAGTGTCCACCTCCCTCACCCAGTGTCCAACTCCCTCACTCAATGTCCAACTCCCTCACTCAATGTCCAACTCCCTCACTCAATGTCCAACTCCCTCACTCAATGTCCAACTCCCTCACTCAATCTCCAACTCCCTCACTCAGTGTCCAACTCCCTCACTCAGTATCTAACTCTCTCACTCAGTGCCCAACTCCCTCACTCAGTGTCCAACTCCCTCACTCAGTGTCCAACTCCCTCATTCAGTGTCCAACTCCCTCACTCAATGTCCAACTCCCTCACTCAATGTCCAACTCCCTCACTCAGTGTCCACCTCCCTCACTCAATGTCCAACTCCCTCACTCAGTGTCCACCTCCGTCACTCAGTGTCCAACTCCCTCACTCAATGTCCAACTCCCTCACTCAATGTCCAACTCCCTCACTCAATGTCCAACTCCCTCACTGAATGTCCAACTCCCTCACTCAGTGTCCAACTCCCTCACTCAGTATCCAACTCTCTCACTCAGTGTCCAACTCCCTCATTCATTGTCCAACTCCCTCACTCAATGTCCAACTCCCTCACTCATTGTCCAACTCCCTCACTCAGTGTCCACCTCCCTCACTCAGTGTCCAACTCCCTCACCCAGTGTCCAACTCCCTCACTTAGTGTCCAACTCCCTCACTCAGTGTCCAACTCCCTCACTCAGTGTCCAAATCCCTCACTCAGTGTCCAACTCCCTCACTCAGTGTCCAACTCCCTCACTCAGTGTCCAACTCCCTCACTTAGTGCCCAAATCCCTCACTCAGTGTCCAACTCCCTCACTCAGTGTCCAACTCCCTCACTCAGTGTCCAACTCCCTCACTCAGTGCCCAACTCCCTCACTCAGTGTACAACTCCCTCACTCAGTGTCCAACTCCCTCACTCAGTGCCCAACTCCCTCACTCAGTGTCCAACTCCCTCACTCAGTGTCCAACTCCCTCACTCAGTGTCAAACTCCCTCACTCAGTATCCAACTCCCTCAGTCAGTGTCCAACTCCCTCACTCAGTATCCAACTCCCTCACTCAGTGTCCAACTCCCTCACTCAGTATCCAACTCCCTCACTCAGTATCCAACTCCCTCACTCAGTATCCAACTCCCTCACTCAGTATCCAACTCCCTCACTCAGTATCCAACTCCCTCACTCAGTATCCAACTCCCTCACTCAGTGTCCAACTCCCTCACTCAGTGTCCAACTCCGTCACTTAATGTCCAACCCCCTCACTCAGTATCCAACTCCCTCACTCAGTATCCAACTCCCTCACTCCGTTTCAAACTCCCTCACACAGTGTCCAAATCCCTCACTCAGTACCCAAATCCCTCACTCAGTACCCAAATCCCTCACTCAGTGTCCAACTCCCTCACTCAGTGTCCAACTCCCTCAGTCAGTGTCCAACTCCCTCACTCAGTGTCCAACTCCCTCACTCAGTATCTAACTCCCTCGCTCAGTGTCCAACTCCCTCACTCAGTATCTAACTCCCTCACTCAGTATCCAACTCCCTCACTCAGTATCCAGCTCCCTCACTCAGTGTCCAACTCCCTCACTCAGTGTCCAACTCCCTCACTCAGTGTCCAACTCCCTCACTCAGTATCCAACTCCCTCACTCAGTATCCAACTCCCTCACTCAGTGTCCAACTCCCTCACTCAGTGTCCAACTCCCTCACTCAGTGTCCAACTCCCTCACTCAGTATCCAACTCTCTCACTCAGTGTCCAACTCCCTCATTCATTGTCCAACTCCCTCTCTCAATGTCCAACTCCCTCACTCATTGTCCAACTCCCTCACTCAGTGTCCACCTCCCTCACTCAGTGTCCAACTCCCTCACCCAGTGTCCAACTCCCTCACTTAGTGTCCAACTCCCTCACTCAGTGTCCAACTCCCTCACTCAGTGTCCAAATCCCTCACTCAGTGTCCAACTCCCTCACTCAGTGTCCAACTCCCTCACTCAGTGTCCAACTCCCTCACTCAGTGTCCAACTCCCTCACTCAGTGTCCAACTCCCTCACTCAGTGTCCAACTCCCTCACTCATTGCCCAACTCCCTCACTCAGTATCCAACTCCCTCACTCAGTATCCAACTCCCTAACTTAGTGTCCAAATCCCTCACTCAGTATCCAACTCCCTCACTCAGTATCCAATACCCTCACTCAGTGTCCAAATCCCTCACTCAGTATCCAACTCCCTCACTCAGTTTCAAACTCCCTCACCCAGTGTCCAACTCCCTCACTCAGTGTCCAACTCCCTCACTCAGTATCCAACTCCCTCACTTAGTAATCTGTACGGATAACCGTAGCTGTTGTAAAGACAGCAGTGTTTGATTGACAGCTGGTTGACGGCTGATGTCATATCCGGGGGCAGGATCCGATCCCATCTTGGCCATGCTTCAGGTACTGTACTGGAGACACAGAGTCAGGACTGAATAAATGGCACTCCTCTACAACTGCTTGTGAGACTCGTAATTACGTTATTAAGATAACATTACAGTATCCAACTCCCTCACTCAGTGTCCTACTCCCTCACTCAGTGTCCAACTCCCTCACTCAGTGTCCAATTCCCTCACTCAATGTCCAACTCCCTCACTCAGTATCCAACTCCCTCACTCAGTGTCCAACTCCCTCACTCAGTGTCCAACTCCCTCACTCAGTGTCCAACTCCCTCACTCAGTGTCCAATTCCCTTACTCAGTGTCCAACTCCCTCACTCAGTGTCCAACTCCCTCACTCACTGTCCAACTCCCTCACTCAGTGTCCAACTCCCTCACTCAGTGTCCAATTCCCTCACTCAGTGTCCAACTCCCTCACTCAGTGTCCAACTCCCTCACTCAGTGTCCAATTCCCTTACTCAGTGTCCAACTCCCTTACTCAATGTCCAACTCCCTCACTCAGTGCCCATGTGCTCTAATGGTTAGGATTCCTGTTGTGCAATCAGGCAACCTTGGATCTGGCTCCCGGTATGGAAATCTGTAGCTTTTTCTTCTGAAGCGGACATAAATATAAGATAATCAATAAGAGAATATGTAAAGAATTTAGGAGGAATTTCTTCACACAGAGAGTGGTGAGAATGTGGAACTCGCTGCCACTTGGAGCGGCTGAAGCTGATCCGATTGAAGCATTTAAGGGGAGGCTTGATGCATACATGAGGGAGAAGTGAACAGAGAGATGGAAGAGGTAATTAGAGTGAGAGGAGGCTCACGTGCATTATAAACACTGATAAACACTGGCCGAGACCAGTTGGGCTGAATGGCCTGTTCCTTTGCTGTAGAGTCTCTCTAACTCTGATCATGTTTTGATCACTTCAGCATTGGACATCTATAAAGGTATCAAATCAAATGTGAGATCTGTTTATATTGGTATATAAGAGACGTCAAATGTTTTTTTGTTCACCTGAGTGTTGTGCAGGATTAGTTGGGTTGCTACCCCTTCTTATGTTCGGTATTAAATGCAAATCCTTCCAGGACATTTATCTTAAGTCTTCCTTGCTCTCTTACTGTGATTCTATGCTGCGTTTAATATTCTACCTATAAGCTTTTGTGTTCTTGTATAAGGGCAAATTCCTTAGGTAGAAATGCAAATACTTTATGGTAGAATTTTAAATCTACTGAGTGTTCCTATATGTACCCCTGAGAGTTGAGATCATGTCGACATCAGACAAATATTCCACAAGCTCTCTAGCAGCAGAATATTGTAGCAGTAAAGCTGAGTCTGATATAGTGCACTGAAAAATCTTGAAGATAGGAAGGAATTTAAAATGATGTGGGTATTAAATAATATTGTACTTGAGTGGTGTCCTTAAGTTAAGAGCAATGATGCAGACTAGTCTCACCAGGTTGCAAGAAAACACCTAGCACAGGTAAAGCAATGAGCTTCACATCATCCTAAATAAATCACATACACAAAATAGAGTGTAACATTGGGGCCATCATAGCTGTGTGTTTGTGGGGAAGGGGGAATGAGCCAAATGAATCCATAAACATTAGAAGGAATAAGCACAAACAACCTGAAGTGTCCAACAATGAATGGAAATGCATGTTCTGTTGCACACAGTGTGCATCAAATGGGTAAAGTATGGTTAGGTATTGGAAAAGAAGATGCATGTTTTCATTTAACATTGTTGATGGTAGAAATAAATATTGTAACACTAAAAATTGCCACATTTGAAACAGATATACCTTTTAATGAAAAGTAGAGTAGCAGCCAGGCTGAACAGGCTGCAGTTCGTGATGGGCAATAAATGCTGGCCTTGCAAGCTACGCCCATATCCCCAGAATGAAACTTTAAAAACGTTATGCATTCCAGACTGCCTGCAACTTGTCCTGTTTTCCAGGCAGCATGTGGTCTCCTAGCCCCTTGAAAGGGTCACTGTTGCAAATCTCATTCCACCTGACACGGAGGCAGGAGGATGAGTCAGTTAGGGAACAGATTCTCTTGACAAAATCTAAATTTAAAAAAAAATTAAAAAGCATTACTGCAGGGGGAATAACAATATATTACATTTCTATTTTTACACAGTTATATAATTCTTTTACATTCACAAGGCTGAATTTAAAAGCCAACAATCCTTACCTGATCTAGAAGGCTTCGACACCAACTAGTCAGTGAGTTTGGATCGACTGCATGTTTGCAGGACATTTCTGCTCGCAAAATATTGGGATCATCGTCTCCTGAAGTAACAAGTAGCACAATCACTTTTCAAAGAATGCTTAGGAAATGGCCAACTGCCAATTGCTAGTATCTAAAGGGCAGGTCAGAAAACATAGACTCCTAGATCTACAGGGACTCTTATAGTTGATGGAAATCTTGACTTGAAGCTAGGCATGAGAAGCAAACATCAAATGGTACTTATCTACTACATTTTGTTCATGCTCTTGCTCCTACTCAATTTCAAAATGGCTTCCAAACTTCTAAAATAGCTGCTAATATTCTCAAAGAAAATGCACAGTTGAATGCATTTTCCCCCCAATGTTCTTGATTGTCATTTTTTGCAGCATGCTGTACAGGCTGACTGGCTGGCAACCCTTCAGCTAGGAGTGGGGTGGAATAAAGGGACTGAATTAGGGTTGCCAACTCTCCAGGATTGCCCTGGAGTCTCCAGGAATTAAAGATTAATCTCCTGAAAATTGCTGTGAGCAACTCGGGAGAAAAATCACAGGGGTGTTGAAAAATGTTGTGTGTTTCTTTTCACTTTCTTTGAACACTTTTTTAAATTAATTATAAAAATATTAGACATGGGAATAAAGGCTGCTTGACTGGGCGGTTGGAGGGCATGTGATGAAACCTCCAGGCTTCCGCCCAACCAGAGTTGGTAACTCTAGACTGAATGACTATTGGCATTGAGAAAAAAAGTTATTATTAATGTAGGGCAGACTAATGATACATTCTTCAAAATCAATATTGATGACTTTTTTTGCTGTGGTGTAATGCTTGATGTGAACCTCATTAAAGAAGTAATAAAATAATGTTTTATATATGGTGCGAGAAGTTATTTTCTATCTGGCAACTTGAGCTGTGAAACTAAAGTGTGAATGTACAAATGTCATCACCATCGTGCAAGGTAGACTGTCATGTTTGTTACTTTATTTTCCAAGTAGAGTGGGTCATTTTTTTCATGCAGTAGAATCTCTCAAAAATTGACAATTGTGGTTTCCAGAATTCAGAATCCTTCGATAGAATTTTATTATAACTCTTTCAAAATGTTAATTTATTTGTAACCAGAGATATTTTAATCAGTACACTTCTAATTTGCTCAGACTAAAATGAGAGAGGAACAAAGGAAGAAAAGCAGTCAATTGTTTTAGTGTTTAGTTTGTAATCTTGAATGAGAATTTGCCTGTATCCCACCTGCTAAAAATTAACATTGGCAAAGTCTCTGCACAGTTCTGTCCAACTCTGTGCAGCTGTTTTATACTGCTCTGTACTCATCTGGGAGTGTGGCCTTGCATATACCATAATTATGCTGGCATGTGAAATTTGTGGATGACATTAAAAAATGTTTAAATATTGCATGTACAAGACAAAGCATTGAATAGTTTAATTGCTTCACTAGTTTTTCCCTAGCATATCTGTGTATATTACAGTCATCGGGACACAAGGAAGTCAGTTAACAATCAGATAAAGCCAGGCCGTATCCTGAAAGCACAACAAGGTCTACCCAACCAAAAATCTTAAAACAGCAATTAAAAAAATACACATCATGTTAATCTATGACTGTGTTTTGTGCAGATAAAGCTAAGTACATGATGTGACTCTAGCAGTAAATTCCGCTGGTAGTTTATATACGCAGGAATACTGGACATAATAGAGCATATATTTGCATTTACCTGTGATTTCATCCTTTTCACAAATTTCAGAGTACGATCATCTGGATCATAACGTTTCTCTGTTGGCTCTTGTTCTGTTGACATCTTACAAGATGTAAAGTGTAATCTTTGTGCTGAAACACTGAGTATAATTCTGACTGGACAGTCCCTTCAACAACACTGTTCTGGAAAATAACAATTTTGAAGCCAATCAAATGATATTGCACAATGCAGCTACAAGCCTATTTTGCAGATGATAAGCCAACCTAGGATATAAGTCACACCCTGCCTTTTTATATACGCTGTTTCCTTGTGTTAAATTAATTGCTGTGGATCAAAAGTAACAAATTGTTTTCAGCACGGTAACTGTTACAGCCATTTCTGTACACAGACGCTCAGGGACAACTTTTGACCTTTTTTATATTAGCTCTTGGAATGTGGGTGACACTGCCAAGGCTCTCTTCTACATAATTTACACCAGTAAACTCCTGACCAAGAGATTCATGTTCCACTTTATAAAAAATTATTTCAATTGATGTCTCATGCAACGGTTTAAGAACATCTATGCCACAGTCTTTATGTGGTGTTTCCAGTCACAGTCCCTTCAGATCTGAGCCTGTGCTTCAAGACCCACTCACCAGAGAGTGAACCCCCTGTGTGATATGCAGGTTAGTGCGCTGTCTCTGCTAGCTGCAAGATGGTGCATCCCCATCCCCTCCCCCTCCAGCACCATGATAGAGCGCAAACCTCCACACAGCATCCACCTGGGTGAAACATCTGTGGACCTGTGGCAGCCAGCGAAGGTGGGAGTACCAGGCAGTCTGGTACCCATTTGTGGACCCCACACAAGACCCAGACGAATGTCCGCAAAAGTAAGAGGGGAGCCGTGGACAAACAAATGCCTACTAATCCCAACAACGCACAATGCTCCAACCCTACGAGAGCCATCAGCGGACTCAATACCTCATGACCCAGCAAAACCCAGGAGCAGTCACCAAATGATCTGAAACAGCACATTGCCCGAGAACGCGGCACCAATCCTTCAGATGCGACCTTCGGCCTCCTGCTGAGGTTAGCCTCGAAAAGAGCATGGTGCACAAGTGATGCTGCACTCCGCTCATGTAAATCCGATCGATCCACAGCCCTTGACCCACGATCTCTCCCTCCCTCCTCTCCGTTCTCCCGGCCGTGGCCTGGTGCTGAAAGCCTTCACGCCCGACAGCCAGCCAGCCTCACAATCAGTCTGGCTGCGGCCAGGGTCGGAGACAAAAAATGTTAATCAGGCCCTGCAGTTAAAGTCAGCAGTGCCTGAGGGAAACCTGTTCTTCTGGGTTTCCCGACTGCAAAACAACCACCCACACCGCGCTCCCTCCCCACCTCTCCGTAAATATTGACCCCTGTGTTTCCTTGTGTTAAATAAGTTGATGTGGACTAGATATCGCAATTTTTTTTCTGCATATAGGAACATTGGAATAGGCGTAGGCTATTCAGCCCCTCGAGCCTGATCCGCCATTCAGTGAGATCATAGTTGATCTGTATCTTAACTCCATCCACCTGCCTTGGCTCCATATCCTATTATACTTTTGACGAGCAAAAATCTATCATTCTCAAATTTAAAATCATTAATTGAGCTGGCATCTACTGCTTTTTGCAGGAGAGTTCCACACTCCTACCAACCTTTGCGTGAAGAAGTGTTTTCTATCTTCTCTCCTGAATGGCCTGGTTCAGATTTTGTCCTTGACTCCCCCACCAGCGAAAAAAGTTTCTCTCTATTTACCCTATCAATTCCATTGAAAAAACCTCAATCAAATCACTCCTCAACCTTCCATATTCCAGGGAATACAAGTATAGTGTGTAGAATCTCTCCTCATAATCAAACCCTTACATTAATGCATTTTCAGAGGTGCGATCAAATTCATACTGTAGTAACTGGAATTTTGTCCTTATGGCAAGTGGAATTATTGTCTCTCAGCAGTGAATCATGCGGCTGAATTTTAGCACACAAAATTGGCCGGGTTGGGGTCGGCACAGATGTTAAAATTTTTAAAAATCTGAAATGCAACCCCAACCCGCCGACTTCCGGGTTTTGTGGAGATGGGACAAGGAGCGGGAGGGCAATCTGCTCCCAGGCGGCGGGTTGGCAATTTAAATATATTAATGAGGCTGGCAGCCTCTGATTTACCCTGCTTTGCAGGTTTTATAATGGGCAGCAAGGTTTCCCAGGCCTCAGGAAACCAGGCAGCTGAAGTGAAACGAGGATAGCTTTGTGGAGAAGGTAAGTGCCTTCACAGCACTACTTGTGGGCCAGAAGGAGCAGGAGTTCTTACCCCCGGCCCACCAAGCTCCACCCCATCAGAACCACCATACAAAGGCCTCCGGGATCGGACCCCCCCTGGTATCGGATCGCCCACGGGTAGGGGATCGGACCTATTTGGTCCTGTGGCCTCCTCTGGTGAGCTCCCCCAGCACCGCCCCCCCGGACTGGAAACCAAGCCTGTCAATCAGGGACGTGTCAGGGTCAAAGGACGCACGCAGTGGAATTAAAACTCTACAGCATGCGCCCATCCGAAATTCCAACCCCCGCCCCCTCTGCCCTCCACCCCACACACCCGCCTACGTAACCCGCCCCTGTTAATATCCAAGCCATGGTGTCTTAGGAATGGTCTAGAATCTAGGGAATTCTGGAAGATCGAAACCAATGCATCCACTCTCTCGCTGCAGCCATCTCTTTTATAACCCTAGACCTTGCCCTTTTCAATGCTCCACCCTCGGCCTCACCCTGTTCTCCCACTCCACCCTCAGCCTCGCCCTGTTCTCCCACTCCACCCTCGCCCTCACCCTGTTCTCCCACTCCACCCTCAGCCTCGCCCTGTTCTCCCACTCCACCCTCAGCCTCGCCCTGTTCTCCCACTCCGCCCTCAGCCTCGCCCTGTTCTCCCACTCCGCCCTCAGCCTCGCCCTGTTCTCCCACTCCGCCCTCGGCCTCGCCCTGTTCTCCCACTCCACCCTCAGCCTCACCCTGTTCTCCCACTCCGCCCTCGGCCTCGCCCTGTTCTCCCACTCCGCCCTCGGCCTCGGCCTCGCCCTGTTCTGCCACTCCGCCCTCGGCCTCACCCTGTTCTCCCACTCCACCCTCAGCCTCGCCCTGTTCTCCCACTCCGCCCTCGGCCTCGCCCTGTTCTCCCACTCCACCCTCGGCCTCACCCTGTTCTCCCACTCCACCCTCAGCCTCGCCCTGTTCTCCCACTCCGCCCTCGGCCTCGCCCTGTTCTCCCACTCCACCCTCAGCCTCGCCCTGTTCTCCCACTCCGCCCTCGGCCTCGCCCTGTTCTCCCACTCCACCCTCAGCCTCACCCTGTTCTCCCACTCCGCCCTCGGCCTCGCCCTGTTCTCCCACTCCGCCCTCGGCCTCGGCCTCGCCCTGTTCTCCCACTCCACCCTCGGCCTCACCCTGTTCTCCCGCTCCACCCTCGGCCTCGCCCTGTTCTCCCGCTCCGCCCTCGGCCTCGCCCTGTTCTCCCACTCCGCCCTCGGCCTCGCCCTCTTCTCCCACTCCGCCCTCGGCCTCGCCCTGTTCTCCCGCTCCGCCCTCGGCCTCACCCTGTTCTCCCACTCCACCCTCAGCCTCGCCCTCGCCCTCACCCTGTTCTCCCACTCCGCCCTCGGCCTCGCCCTGTTCTCCCACTCCGCCCTCGGCCTCGGCCTCACCCTGTTCTCCCACTCCGCCCTCAGCCTCACCCTGTTCTCCCACTCCGCCCTCGGCCTCGCCCTGTTCTCCCACTCCACCCTCGCCCTCACCCTGTTCTCCCACTCCGCCCTCGGCCTCGCCCTGTTCTCCCACTCCGCCCTTGGCCTCGCCCTGTTCTCCCACTCCGCCCTCAGCCTCACCCTGTTCTCCCACTCCACCCTTGGCCTCGCCCTGTTCTCCCACTCCGCCCTCGGCCTCGGCCTCGCCCTGTTCTCCCACTCCGCCCTCGGCCTCGCCCTGTTCTCCCACTCCGCCCTCGGCCTCGCCCTGTTCTCCCACTCTGCCCTCGGCCTCGCCCTGTTCTCCCACTCCGCCCTCGGCCTCGCCCTGTTCTCCCACTCCGCCCTCGGCCTCGCCCTCACCCTGTTCTCCCACTCCGCCCTCAGCCTCACCCTGTTCTCCCACTCCGCCGTCGGCCTCGGCCTCACCCTGTTCTCCCACTCCGCCCTCGGCCTCGCCCTGTTCTCCCACTCCACCCTCGGCCTCGCCCTGTTCTCCCACTCCACCCTCGGCCTCGCCCTGCTCTCCCACTCTGCCCTCGCCCTCGCCCTGTTCTCCCACTCCACCCTCAGCCTCGCCCTGTTCTCCCACTCCGCCCTCGGCCTCGCCCTCGGCCTCACCCTGTTCTCCCACTCCACCCTCGGCCTCACCCTGTTCTCCCACTCCACCCTCGGCCTCACCCTGTTCTCCCACTCCGCCCTCGGCTTCAGCCTCGCCCTGTTCTCCCGCTCCGCCCTCGGCCTCGCCCTGTTCTCCCCCTCCGCCCTCAGCCTCACCCTGTTCTCCCACTCCACCCTCAGCCTCGCCCTCGCCCTCACCCTGTTCTCCCACTCCACCCTCGGCCTCGCCCTGTTCTCCCACTCCACCCTCAGCCTCGCCCTCGCCCTCACCCTGTTCTCCCACTCCACCCTCAGCCTCGCCCTCGCCCTCACCCTGTTCTCCCACTCCACCCTCAGCCTCGCCCTCACCCTCACCCTGTTCTCCCACTCCGCCCTCGGCCTCGCCCTGTTCTCCCACTCCGCCCTCAGCCTCACCCTGTTCTCCCACTCCACCCTCGGCCTCGCCCTGTTCTCCCACTCCGCCCTCGCCCTCGCCCTGTTCTCCCACTCCACCCTCAGCCTCGCCCTGTTCTCCCACTCCGCCCTCGGCCTCGCACTCGGCCTCACCCTGTTCTCCCACTCCACCCTCGGCCTCACCCTGTTCTCCCACTCCGCCCTCGGCCTCAGCCTCGCCCTGTTCTCCCGCTCCGCCCTCGGCCTCGCCCTGTTCTCCCACTCCGCCCTCAGCCTTGCCCTGTTCTCCCACTCCGCCCTCGGCCTCGCCCTCGCCCTGTTCTCCCACTCCGCCCTCAGCCTCACCCTGTTCTCCCACTCCGCCCTCGGCCTCGCCCTGTTCTCCCACTCCGCCCTCGGCCTCGCCCTGTTCTCCCACTCCGCCCTCGGCCTCGCCCTGTTCTCCCACTCCGCCCTCGGCCTCGGCCTCGCCCTGTTCTCCCACTCCGCCCTCGGCCTCGCCCTGTTCTCCCACTCCGCCCTCAGCCTCACCCTGTTCTCCCACTCCGCCCTCGGCCTCGCCCTGTTCTCCCACTCCGCCCTCGGCCTCGCCCTGTTCTCCCACTCCGCCCTCGGCCTCGCCCTGTTCTCCCACTCCGCCCTCGGCCTCGCCCTGTTCTCCCACTCCGCCCTCGGCCTCGGCCTCACCCTGTTCTCCCACTCCGCCCTCGGCCTCGCCCTGTTCTCCCGCTCCACCCTCGGCCTCGCCCTGTTCTCCCACTCCGCCCTCGGCCTCGCCCTGTTCTCCCACTCCGCCCTCAGCCTCACCCTGTTCTCCCGCTCCGCCCTCGGCCTCGCCCTGTTCTCCCGCTCCACCCTCGGCCTCGCCCTGTTCTCCCACTCCGCCCTCGGCCTCGCCCTGTTCTCCCGCTCCGCCCTCGGCCTCGCCCTGTTCTCCCACTCCGGCCTCGCCTTCGCCCTGTTCTCCCACTCCGCCCTCAGCCTCACCCTGTTCTCCCGCTCCGCCCTCGGCCTCGCCCTGTTCTCCCACTCCGCCCTCGGCCTCGCCCTGTTCTCCCACTCCGCCCTCAGCCTCACCCTGTTCTCCCGCTCCGCCCTCGGCCTCGCCCTGTTCTCCCGCTCCGCCCTCGGCCTCGCCCTGTTCTCCCACTCCACCCTCAGCCTCGCCCTGTTCTCCCACTCCGCCCTCAGCCTCACCCTGTTCTCCCGCTCCACCCTCGGCCTCGCCCTGTTCTCCCGCTCCGCCCTCGGCCTCGCCCTGTTCTCCCACTCCGCCCTCGTCCTCGCCCTGTTCTCCCACTCCGCCCTCGGCCTCGCCCTGTTCTCCCACTCTGCCCTCGGCCTCGCCCTGTTCTCCCGCTCCACCCTCGGCCTCGCCCTGTTCTCCCACTCCGGCCTCGCCCTGTTCTCCCACTCCGGCCTCGCCCTGTTCTCCTGCTCTGCTCTTGGACTATTTTTGAGTAGTTTAACTGCTTCACTTGTTTTTCCCTAGTACTGTATATCTGAGTATATCAGTACAGTCATCTGCATGGAAGTCAGCTAATGATCAGATAAAGCCAGACCACATCCTGAAAGCACAACAAGGCCTTTCTAAACCAAAAATCTTACAACAGCAATAAAAAAACACATATCATGTTAGTCCATGACTGTTTTTTGCAGGCAAAAGCTAAGTATATGATGTGACTCTAGCAGTAAATTCTGCTGGTGGGTTTTAAATGCAACAATACTGCACATACTAGAACATACATATTTGCATTTACCTGTGATTTCATCCTTTCTTTTCACAAATTTTAGAGTATGATCATCTGGATTGTAATGTTTCTCTGTTTGCTCTAGTTCTGTTGACATCTTACAAGCTGCAAAGTGTAATCTTTGTGCTGAAACACTGACCGAGATTTTCCAGGGGTCAGCGGGTGCGATCAGTGGCAGGTCAGGTGGGAAAGTGATTTTTTACCCCAGCGAGTCGAGACCCCGCTGTGAACTCGCCGCCATGTGCCTTCACCAAATGTCGGGTCTGTCAGCGCTGAGCAGACCCAACATGCAGTGGGGAGGGGAACCCAATTCAGGTAATTATGACCTTGTTTAGCGATCATTAAGAATACATTTGAGCTCACCTTTCGACTTTACCTGCTCACCCATGGGGTCCTTCTGCTTGGGGATCACATATGTTAAGCTGAGGCAGGAGATGAATGTCCATTGAATCAGCTGATGAGTTGACAGCTTCAAATGTCAAGTAAAAGCTCCCAGCTTACAGAGATATCTTCCCTCAGTCACATGTTATTCCTCACTGCATTTCCACAACAGATTCACCATGCTGCAAGTCGTTACACAAGTCTCCATCCAGTCTAACCTCATTACCTCTCTCACCATTGACATCACCTGCCATCTATTCCATCTGCATGGTGCCCTTCATACTTTCTCACCTTGGTCCTCAGAATCCCATTACAATCAGCCATAACACCAGCAGCACCAGGCACACCAGCAGCACCAACAACAACACCATTCTTCTCCGCAAACAACTGATGCTGCACACTATGAAGGCGGTGGAGGCCAGTTCATTAAATATATTCAAGAAGGAGTTGGGTGGAGGCGGAGCAGCGTGGCAGAGCGACTACAAGAGGCCCCAGAGGCTCAGGTAGGCCTCAGTGTGGCATCGGCAGCGGGTGGAGGCGGATCAGCGCGGCAGAGCGACTACAAGAGGCTCCAGAGGCTCAGGTAGGCCTCAGTGCGGCATCGGCAGCGGGTGGAGGTGGAGCAGCGCGGCAGAGCGACTACAAGAGGCTCCAGAGGCTCAGGGAGGCCTCAGTGCGGCATCGGCAGTGGGTGGAGGTGGAGCAGCGCGGCAGAGCGACGACAAGAGGCCCCAGAGGCTCAGGTAGGCCTCAGTGCGGCATCGGCAGCGGGTGGAGGTGGAGCAGCACGGCAAAGCGACTACAAGAGGCCCCAGAGGCTCAGGTAGGCCTCAGTGCGGCATCGGCAGTGGGTGGAGGCAGAGCAGCGCGGCAGAGCGACTACAAGAGGCCCCAGAGGCTCAGGTAGGCGTACCAATCTCCAATCTCAGGCAAGGAGAGAGGTAAAAAGTATTCAAGGTGTGACGTCACCACAAAACAGGTAGGTGATTGGTTGGAGTATTTCTCTCGTTTTAAAACTTTAAGTCTGTGGTTTATAGTTTTTAAGGTTGCTGTGGTGTACCAAGGCCTTTCTGGTGCAGAGTGACTGTTGGTAAACCATTTAACTGATGTAACTAGAGGGATTGATTTAATTTAAATCCAATTAATTAAAGGGGATACTAGCATCTAAAATCGGGCAGAGGGTGTCCATAACTAACAATAAAAAATTTAATTAATTACATAGAATGGAGCAGGTGATGTGTTACTGTTGCGAGATGTGGGAGCCGGTGAACCCCATTGAGGCTCACGGTGATTACGTCTGTGACAAGTGTCTGCTGCTACAGGAACTCCAGCTCCATGTTGATGAGCTGGAGTCTGAGCTTCAGACACTGCGACACACCAGGGAGGGGGAGAAGCACCTGGACTCTGTGTATCAGGAGGTGGTCACACCTATGAAGTTAAGTAATTCAGATGTAGCCCATGGTCAGGGACTGGACAGTGTGACTACAAGTGAGGCAGGTATGGGGATCCAGGAGGTAGAGCTGGAGGAGCCGCAGCCCTTGCTCTTGACCAACAGGTTCGAGGTTCTTACTCCCTGTGGGGACAGGAGCAGGGACTGCAGGGAGGATGAGCAACCTGGCCACAGCACCATGAAACGGGGGGCCATTCAAGAGGGGGGAGTAAATAGAAATGTTGTAGTGGTAGGGGATAGTATTATTAGGGGGATAGAGTTCTCTGCAGCCGAGAGCGAGAGTCCCGAAGGCTGTGTTGCCTACCCGGTGCCAGGGTTAAGGACATCTCCTCTGGGCTGGAAAGAAACTTGCAGTGGGAGGGGGTGGATCCAGTTGTCGTGGTCCATGTTGGTACAAACGACGTAGACAGGACTAGGAAGCCGGTTCTGTTAAAGGAGTATGAGCAGCTAGGGGTCAAATTAAAAAACAGAACCTCAAGGGTATTACCTGAGCCATGAGCAAATTTGGCTAGGACAAATAAAATTAGAGAGTTAAATGCGTGGCTCAAAGACTGGTGTGGGAGAAATGGGTTTTGCTTCCTGGGACACTGGCACCAGTACTGGGGCAGGAGGGAGCTGTTCCATTGGGATGGGCTTCACTTGGCCGGTGCTGGGACTAGAGTCCTGGCGGATCATATAACTAGGGCTGTAGAGAGGGCTTTAAACTAACTAGTTGGGGGGAGGTTCCTAGAGAGCAAATAATAAAAATGACAACAGAGAAGGTCATAGACTTAGGTAGCAGTGGGGAAATTAAAAACCAGAGCGTGTCAGGAAGGGGCAGAATGTATGGAGTAAAAGGTAAAGTAATAAAAAGGGCAAAAGCAGGAACTAAGTGTCACAAAACATATTTGAAAGTTCTCTATCTGAATGCACGTAGCATTCGTAACAAAATAGACGAGTTAATGGCACAAATAACTACATATGGGTATGATCTTGTGGCCATTACAGAAACATGGCTGCAGGGTGACAATGCCTGGGAATTAAACATACCAGGTTATTTAACGATCAGGAAGGACAGGCAAGAAGGAAGGGGAGGTGTGGTGGCTATGTTAATAAAGGAAGGAATCACTGTAATACAGAGAAATGATATTGGGTCAAAAGATCAGGATAATGAAACAGTTTGGGTGGAGGTAAGGAATAATAAGGGGAAAAAAACACTAGTGGGCGTAGTCTATAGGCCTCCGAACAGTTGCAACTCTGTTGGACGGAGTATCAATCAGGAAATAGTTGAGGCTTGTAATAAGGGAGCATCTATAATTATGGGGGATTTTAACTATCATATTAATTGGACAAATCAAATTGGGCATGGCTGCCTTGAGGATGAGTTCATTGAGTGTATTAGGGATGGGTTTCTTGAGCAGTATGTAACTGAACCGACCAGGGGGCAAGCAACCTTAGATCTGGTCCTGTGTAACGAGACAGGATTAATTAAAAATGTCCTAGTAAAGGATCCCCTTGGAATGAGTGACCATAACATGGTTGAATTCCATATTCAATTAGAGGGTGAGAAGGTTGGATCTCAAACAAGCGTGCTAAGCTTGAATAAAGGAGACTATGAAGGTATGAGAGCGGAATTGAGTAGAGTGGATTGGGAAAATAGATTAAAGGGTAAGACGATACATGATCAGTGGTGTACATTTAAGGAGTTATTTTACAACTTCCAAAAAAAATATATTCCACTGAGAAGAAAAGGGTGTAAAAGAATAGACAGCCATCCGCGGCTAAGTAAAGAAATTAAGGATAGTATTCGACTAAAAACAAGGGCATATAAGGTAGCCAAATCTAGTGGGAGGATAGAGGATTGGGAAAACTTTAAAAGACAGCAAAAAATAACAAAAAGATTAAGAAACAGAAGATAGATTATGAAAGTAAATTAGCAAAAAATATAAAAACAGATAGTAAGAGTTTTTATACTTATATAAAAAGAAAAAGGATGGCTAAAGTAAATGTTGGTCCCTTAGAGGATGAGACCGGGAAATTAATGGTGGGAAATATGGAGATGGCTAAAACACTGAATGAATATTTTGTATCAGTCTTTACAGTAGAAGACACTAAGAATATCCCAACACTGGACAAACAGGGGGCTATAGGGGGGAGGAGCTAAACACGATCAAAATCACTGCGGAAGTGGTACTCGGTAAAATAATGGGACTCAAGGCGGATAAATCATCTGGACCTGATGGCTTACATCCTAGGGTCTTGAGGGAAGTGGCGGTAGGGATTGTGGATGCATTGGTAATAATTTTCCAAAACTCCCTGGACTCAGCAAAGGTCCCGGCAGACTGGAAAACTGCTAATGTAACGCCCTTATTTAAAAAGGTCAGTAGGCAGAAAGCTGGAATCTATAGACTAACATCTGTGGTAGGTAAAATATTGGAGTCCATTATTAAGGAGACAGTAACAGGACACTTGGATAATCATAATTTAATAGGACAAAGTCAGCATGGTTTTATGAAGGGGAAGTCATGTTTGACAAATTTACTGGAGTTCTTTGAGGAAGTAATATATAGGATGGATAAAGGGGAACCAGTGGACGTAGTGTATTTAGATTTCCAAAAGGCATTTGACAAGGTGCCACACAAAAGATTATTGCTTAAGATAAAAAATCACGGGATTGGGGGTAATATTCTGGCATGGATAGAGGATTGGCTATCTAACAGAAGGCAGAGAGTTGGGATAAATGGCTCATTCTCGGACTGGCAATCAGTAACTAGTGGTGTTCCACAGGGGTCAGTGCTGGATCCCCAATTCTTTACAATCTATATTAACGATTTGGAGGAGGGGACCGAGTGTAACATATCAAAGTTTGCAGATGATACTAAGATGGGAGGGAAAGTAGTGAGTGAGGAGGACATAAAAAACCTGCAAGGAGACATAGACAGGCTAAGTAAGTGGGCAGAGATTTGGCAGATGGAATACAATACTGGAAAGTGTGAGGTTATGCACTTTGGCAGGAAAAATCGTAGAGCAAGTCATTATCTTAATGGCAAGAAACTGGAAAGTACTGAAGTACAAAGGGATCTGGGGGTCCTGGTGCACGAAACTCAAAAGGTTAGTATGCAGGTGCAGCAAGTGATTAAGAAGGCCAATGGAATGTTGGCTTTCATTGCTAGGGGGATAGAATATAAAAATAGGGAGGTATTGCTTCAGTTGTACAAGGTATTGGTGAGACCGCACCTGGAATACTGCATACAGTTTTGGTGTCCATACTTAAGAAAAGACATACTTGCTCTCGAGTCAGTACAAAGAAGGTTCACTCGGTTAATCCCGGGGATGAGGGGATGGACATATGAGGAGAGGCTGAGTAGATTGGGACTCTACTCATTGGAGTTCAGAAGAATGAGAGGCGATCTTATTGAAACATATAAGATTGTGAAGGGGTTGGATCGGGTGGATGCGGGGAGGATGTTCCCGATGATGGGTGAAACTAGAACTAGGGGGCATAGTCTTAGAATAAGGGGCTGCTCTTTCAAAACTGAGCTGAGGAGGAACTACTTCACTCAGAGGGTGGTAGGTCCATGGAATATGCTGCCCCAGAAAGCTGTAGAAGCTACATCATTACATAAATTTAAAACAGAAATAGACAGTTTCCTAGAAATAAAGGGAATAAAGGGTTATGGGGAGCGGGCAGGAATTTGGACATGAGTCTAGGTTCGGATCGATCATGGCCCTGTGGGTAGCGGAGCGGGCCCAGGGGCCGTGTAGCCTGATCCTGCTCCTATTTCATGTGTCTAATTCTGTTAGATTCAGGAGATGGTTCTGTGATAGTAGATTGGCGGTTAGGATCAGATCAGCCATGATCTTATTGAATGGCGGAGCAGGCTCGAGGGGCCGATTGGCCTACTCCTGCTCCTATTTCTTATGTTCTTATGTTCTTATATATTTCTTAAGGCTAAAGGGATCAAGGGGTATGGGGAGAAAGCAGGGACCGGGTACTGAATTTGGATGATCAGCCATGATCGCATTGAATGGCGGAGCAGGCTCGAGGGGCCGAATGGCCTACTCCTGCTCCTATCTTCTATGTTTCTATGTTTCTATGACACAGGGCATCAGCACCCGAGCATATTACTGCCCGGGACACCAGGGATGGCCTCACCATGGCCAGATTTACTTCACTTGAGGCTGTACACCTTGGCTGCCACATGATGCGCCAGGGCCAGGTTGACACCACATCACACCAACACCATAAAGCATCCCTACAATGCCCAAGCCATTCCTTTCACACTCATGACCATTGCAGGAGGTACCGTTATGTCTCAACATTCACTGCAACTCACTAAGCCACTTCCAAAGGTGCACACAAATCTGTCCAAGAACGCAAAGTGTTGAAAATAAAGGTTTCAATGTTTGACAGCACATTAACAGAAACTTTACATGAACATTGCATAAAACACCCAAGTGACTATCCTTATGTGTTGTTAGTTGGTATGATTGCACTAGGATGAGGGCGAGTGTGAGGGGTGGCTAGTGAGATGGGGATATGATAATATAGATAGAGAGGGATGGGTGGAGGTCCTAGGTAAGTTGGTGTGAGTAAGGATGTGCAGGAGTACGGTATGAGTGCAGCTCCAACAACACTCAAGAAGCTCGACACCATCCAAGAAAAAGCAGCCCATTTGATTGGCACCCCATCCACCACCTTAAACATTCACTCCCTTCACCACCGGCCTACCGTGGCTGCAGTGTGTGCCATCTACAAGCTGCACTGCAGCAACTCACCAAGGCTTCTTCGGCAGCACCTACCAAACCCGCGACCTCTACCACCTAGAAGGACAAGGGCAGCAGGTACATGGGAACACCATCACCTCCAAGTTCCCCTCCAAGTCACACACCATCCTGACTTGGAAATATATCGCCATTCCATCATCGTCGCTGAGTCAAAATCCTGGAACTCCCTCCCTGACAGCACTGTGGGAGTACCTTCACCACACGGATTGTAGCAGTTCAAGGAGGCAGCTCACCACCACCTTCTCAAGGGCAAATAGGGATGGGCAATAAATGCTGGCCTTACCAGCGATGCCCACATCCCATGAATGAATAAAAAAAAGGGAAGGCAGAGTGATGGGGATGTGATGAGAGGCACAACAGGATGAAGTTGAGTGTGGCTTTGTACTAACGTTTAGTGATCTACTGAGATCATTGAAATGCTTGTGGTACGGCACCCACGTCCTCCTGACCACATCCCTGCTTTTGCCCTCCTGTGCAATGTGCAACCAGGATGTGTTGATCTCCTGGGGAGGTCTCTTCCGCCCACGGGAAGGGAAGAGAACGTCCCTGTGTCCTGTGACTCCCTCCATAAGCATATGGAGGGTGTCTTGGGAGAGCCTGGGTGTAGCCCTGCACCTCTGCACAGTGATTGCCAGTGTTTGCAGCACCTCAGTGCTGTAGAACACTGACAACACAAATGCCAAAATAAATTTGGACATGGTCCCTTTAAGGAAACCGGCTGATGACGCGTCATCAAATGAGGTCACCAGACCAGCTTCCTCTAATTGGCCGAGAAATGCGCCGGGCGGGCTTAACTAGCCCAATCAAGGTCAATTCATTTCAGACAGCAGGCTGAAGCCAGCAGCGGGGTCGGGACCCGCCACTGACGTCGCCCGCCACGGACGCACTGAAGTCAGCAAAATCGCGGCCACTGACTGGAAAGTCCCTTCAACAACACAGTCCCGGAAAATAACAATCTTTGCTGTCAATCAAATGATATTGCACAATTCAGCTACAAGCCTGTTTTGCAGATGATAAACCAATCTAGAATATAAGAACTTAAGAAATAAAAGCAGGAGTAGGCCATAGGGACCCTCGAGCCTGCTCCGCCATTCAAAAGATCATGGCTGATCATTGACCTCAACTCCACTTTCCCGCCCGATCTCCATATCCCTTGATTCCCCTAGAGTCCAAAAATCTATCTATCTCGGCCCTAAATATACTCAAAGACTCAGCATTCACAGCCCTCTGGAGCAGAGAATTCCAAAGATTCACAACCCTCTGAGTGAAGAAATTCCTCCTCATCTCAGTCTTAAATGGCCTACCCCTTATCCTGAGAATATGACCCCTAGTTCCAGACACTCCAGCCAGGGGAAACAACCTCTCAGCATCTACCCTGTCAATCCCCTTCAGAATCTTGTATGTTTCAATGAGATCACCTCTCATTCTTCTAAACTCCAGAGAGTATAGGCCCATTCTACACAATCTCTCATCATAGGACAACCCTCTCATCCCAGGAATCAATCTAGTTAACCTTCGTTGCACCGCCTCCAAGGCAAGTATATCTTACCTTAGATAAGGAGACCAAAACTGTGCACAGTACTCCAGGTGTGGTCTCACCAAGGCCCTTTACAATTCTAGCAAAACTTCCTTACTCTTATACTCCAACCCCCTTGCAATAAAGGCCAACATGCCATTTGCCTTCCTTATTGCTTGCTGTACCTGCATGCTAGCTTTCTGTGTTTCTTGGGATCGGTCCTTGGACCCCAGCTATTCACATTATATATTAATGATCTAGACAAGGGAACTAGATGTAATATTTCCAAATTTGCAGACGACACAAAGCTGGGTGGGCGTGTGTGCTGTGAGGAGGATGCCGAGAAACTCCAGGATGATTTGGACAGGTTGGGTGATTGGGCAGAAGCATGGCAGATGCAATATAACGTGGGTAAATGTGAGCGTATCCACTTTGGTGGCAAAAACAGGAAGGCAGATTATTATCTGAATGGCAATAGATTGGGAGAAGGGGAAGTGCAACAAGACCTGGGTGTCCTTGTGCACCAGTCGCTGAAGGTAAGCATGCAGGTGCAGCAGGCGGATAAGAAGGCAAATGGTATGTTGGCCTTCGTAGCGAGAGGGTTCGAGTACAGGAACAAGGATGTCTTGCTGCAGTTGTACAGGGCCTTGGTGAGACCACATCTTGGGTATTGTGTGCAGTTTTGGTCACCTTATCTGAGGAAGGATGTTCTTGTCATGGAAGGAGTTCAGCGAAGATTCACCAGGCTGATACCTGGGATGGCAGGAATGACATATGAGGAGAGATTGGGTTGATTGGGCTTGTACTCGCTGAAGTTTAGAAGAATGAGAGGGGATCTCATTGAAACTTATAAAATTCTGACAGGACTGGACAGACTAGATGCAGGAAGGATGTTCCTGATGGTCAGGGAGTCCAGAACCAGGGGTCACAGTCTAAGGATAAGGGGTAGGCCATTTAGGACAGAAATGAGGAGGAATTTCTTCACCCAGAGAGTGGTGAACCTATGGAATTCTCTACCACAGAAGCCAGTAGAGGCCAATTCATTAAATATATTCAAGAAGGAGTTGGATATATTTCTTAAGGCTAAAGGGATCAAGGGATATGGGGAGAAGGCAGGGACCGGGTACTGAAATTAGATGATCAGCCATGATCGCATTGAATGGCGGAGCAGGCTCGAGGGGCCGAATGGTCTACTCCTGCTCCTATCTTCTATGTTTCTATGTTTCTATGTTTCTTTCACAAGGACACCCAAATCTCCCTGAACACCAACATTTGAAAGTTTCTCACCATTTAAAAAATATTCTGTGTTTCTATTCTTCCTACCAAAGTGAATAACTTCACATTTCCCTACATTATACACCATCTGCCAACTTACTGCCCACTCATTTAGTCTATCTATATCCCTTTGCAGACTCTTTGGGGTAGATTTTGGCGATCCTGTCGGGAAGAAGGCGGGACTTCCCCTTTCGGGTTTTTGACCCGCCTACTTCGACGTCCGGCCAATCTGTTCGATTTTCCCTTGATTGACCTTGTTGAGCCCACCCAGCGGGCTCAGCAGACCAATTAAGGGCCACCCGGCAACAGGTGACGTCACAGACTGTAATTTCATCTGTCAAGAGATCTTGACAGATGAAATATCAGTGTTTTACAGCTGTTTGAAGCTGTCAAATACTTAGGCCTAAAAATTGAGTTGACGCCGCGCCAGGGCTTTAGCGCCGGAAATTTAGCGCCGGCGCTAATTCCCTTGCGCGCGCCAAAAATTCAGTAGCGCCGCGCCCAGACGGCTGCCGGCGCTACTGGCGGGCGTGAGCGCCTCCCAATGGGCGCTGAGTGCCGAATTGCGGCGCTAATCCGGCGCTGCGGCACCCGATGCGGTGCGGCAGGCTGGGGAAGTGCAGGCCTCCTCCTTCAGTTAAGGAGGAGCTGCCTGCACCCGCCCGCTGTCCGTTCAAATATTGAAAAAATGAGCCCGGCACCTCGGACAAGTGCCGGGCTTGCAGGCCAGACGCATCTGTTCCACGGGGGGGGGGTGGAGGAGTCCGGGGAGGGAGGTGCGGGCAGGCAGCCGACGGGAAAGCGGCCGGCCGCCGCGCGACCTTAATGCGCCGGCGCAAACTCGGGGAAGACTCGGTTGCCAGAGTCTTAGTTGCGGCTGCCACGGGCGAGGCGGCCGCAACTGAATTTCGGCGCTGGGGCCCGTCGTCATGGCAACCGGGACGCTGCGCACACCGATGACGTCATCGGTGCCGGCGCAGCGCTACCGGCTTAACGCCGACGGAAGGGCCCCACTCAATTTCCCAACTGGCCATAACTCCGGCGCTAGGCCCTCTAGCGCCTCAAATGCGGCGCTAAGGCTACTCAATTTCTAGGCCTTACACTCTGATTTCTAACATGAGTCATTCTGCACAGACTCAGTTAGAACTGTCACCGGCACCCAAAGCTGAATGCTGTCACTTTTGACAGATCGCAGCCGTTCAGCTTTAAGTTCCGGCTGACTGATGGACTCCCGACGGCTACAGGAAGAAAGACTGTAAAAGTAAGTACAGGTAAGTAAAAGTTCTTTACAAACTTTAGACACACCAAACACACTTACCTTTGCACTCATGCACCCATCACTCACCTGAGCGCCGACATCGCGACCCCTCCAACTCCTTCAACCCGACGGCCCGCCGCTCCAACCTGCCGTGGTTTGGAGCCGTCGGGAAACCCACATGAAACCCCTCAAAATAGGGATTAGGCTAAAAACTGCCTGTTAACTACCTGTTAACAGGCAGTTAATTGGCACTAATCCCTTCCCGCCTGGTTTCGGCGGGTCCCAGTGCGGGGCGGGTACCCGCCGCCCCTGAAACTTACGTGGGGCGGGGTTTTGGGCGGAATGGTGTCGGGACCCCCGAATTCGGGATTTCCCCCCCCCCACATGCCTGAAACCCCACCTGATGGCTGGCAGAAAATCGGGGCCTTTGTGTTCTCCTTACAGCTTACTGTCCCACCTAGCTTTGTGTCATCAGCAAACTTGGATACATTACACTCGGTCCCTTCATCTAAGTCATTAATATAGATTGTAAATAGCTGAGATCCCAACGCTGATCCTTGCGGCACCCCACTAGTTGCAGCCTGCCAACCTGAAAAAGATCCGTTTATCCCGACTCTCTGTTTTCTGTCGGTTAACCAATCCTCTATCCGTGCTATTATATTACCCCCAACCCCATGAACCCTAATCTTGTGTAATAACCTTTTATGTGGCACCTTATCGAGTGCCTTTTGGAATTCCAAATATACTACATCCACTGGTTCCCCTTTATCTACCCTGCCAGTTACATCCTCAAAAAACTCTTAAATTTGTCAAACATGATTTCCCTTTCATGTTGACTCTGCCTAATCTGATTTTTTAAGTGACTTGATACCACTTCCTTAACAATGGATTCCAGCATTTTCCCGACGACTGATGTCAGGCTAACTGGCCTGTAGTTCCCTGTTTTTTCTCTCCCTCCTTTCTTGAATAGCGGTGTTACATTTGTGACCTTCAAATCCACTGGGACCATTCCAGAATCTAGGGAATTTTGGAAGATCAAAACCAAGGCATCCAATATAAGTCACACCCTGTCTCTTTAGATACTGTGGTGGGAATTTTAACCCCCAAAAACGGGAGGATTTGGGTCGGGTGAGATGTACAAATGTTCAAAATCTGAAATGTGACCCCAACCCACCCACTTCCGGTTTTAACGGAGGCGGGCCTGGGGGCGGGCGATCAACCCGCTCCCAGGAGGCGGATCCTTCATTTAAATATTATAATGAGGCTGCAGGCTTCAGATTTAGTCTCCATTTTAAATTTCACCTTGGTCAGCCGGGTATCCTGCGTCTTCAGAAATCCGGCAGCTAAAGGGTGGTGAGGACTGCTGGATCCAGCAGTTAAGTGTCTTTCCATTTATCTGCTGGATCCAGCCTACCTACTTCAGCACCCCCACCCTCGATCGAATATCCCCAGGAGACACGATCTCCCACCGACTCGACCCTTCCAATCACCCTCCACCCCAGACGCCACTGATCTCCCCCTCCCCCAGCTCTGGCCTTTCCACTCCTTACCTCCCTCCGGTCCCCCAATGTGTCTCTGTGCCCCCACCCCGCTGTCTCCGGCCCGCCGATGTCTCCAGCCTTGTGATGTCTCCGACCCTCCAATGTCTCCAACCCTCCTTGACTCCAACCCTCTGCTGTTTCCCCCCCACCACCGATATCTCTGGCCCCCCTCCGATTTTCCGGCCCTCTGATGTCTCCAACCATTTGATGTGTCTCCGACCATAGACAGTCTCCTGCCGTGTCTCTGACCTTGCGATCGATCCATGGCCCCTGACCCATGATCTCTCCTTCCTTCCTCACTGCTCCCTGGCTGCAGCCTGGTACCACAGGCTTTCATACCCGACAGCCAGCCTCACAATGTGGCTGGTGGCTGGCAGCAGCCAGGGCCGGAGACAAAAATTGTTTATCGGTCTTTGGTGTTAAATTCGGCAGTGCCTGAGGGAAACCCATTCTTCTGGGTTTCCCGACCCCAAACAGCCCCCCTACACCCCGCTCCTTCCCCACCTCCCCGTAAATATCGGTCCTATATTTCCTTGTGTTAAATAAATTGATGTGGACTAGAAGTCAGAAATTGTTTTCAGCATATTGATTTCAGGAGCAGGCCATTCAGCCCCTCAAGCCTGATCCGCCATTCAATGAGAACATGGCTGATCTACATCTTACCCCCATCCACCCGCCTTGGCTCCATATCCTTTTATACCCTTTGTGGTGTATGTAACCTGTTCCACCTTAAGAGAACTTAAGCCTGTTCCACCTTAAGAGATGTACTACTTTCTCTGGCTGCTGTATACGTAATACCGGTGGTGACCACCGGTATATAAGTACTGTGTAGTGATATTGCTGTTAGTATAGCCCTGACTCCCAACTAGTAAAGACCTGTAGAAATGTTATTCTTGTAGTCTGTGTCAGTAATTAATCTTAGATACAATTAGAACACACAGACTTAACAGTGGCGACGAGTCCGATTCTTACCCTGCGGCAGTTTATATCCACGGCGGCTTCGTCCACAGAACGGGTGTCGAAGAGAGGCATCCACCCTCATCACCCTGCTGGAAGAACCCGGAGTGCAGAAGATATCCTGAACTCGAAGCCTCCATCAGCGGCAGTCAGCCATCTTCCTTCTACCTCGGTGGTGGGTAAGCCGGTCAGCGACGCGAGCAGAAAGTCGGCCGCGTTGGCTGTACAGACGGGGAGGGAAGACGGAGGAATAAGGGCGGTGAGATCGATCGCGACCGGAGATAAGGGCCGGGCCGCATTCAGGCCGAAAGGCGCAGCGCGGGGACATCGATCGCGGCCGGTGATAAGGGCCGGGCCGCATTCAGGCCAAAAAGGCGCAGCGTCTGGGGCGACTGAAGGCGCGAGAGCCGCGGTGAAGGCGAACGCAGCCGGTGCTAATAACCGGGCTGCAAGAAGGGCTGCGAGGCGCGACATCGGGGAAGCGCAAATGCCCAAGGGAGCCGCGGTGAAGCGAAGACAGCATCGGGGGAGTTACTAACCGCTGGGAAAGGGGAGCAGCAGCAGCACGCCAAACGCCATTGCAGCCAGCGGGTGAAGAAGGCGAGCGTGGGAAAGACCGCCAAGCGCGGGAAACCGCCATTTTGTAGGCGGAGGACGAAGACAAGAGCGGGAAGCCGCCATCTTGGAAAAAGGGAAATCACTAAAAAAAAAATTGCAATGATGCCTAAACATGGGAACATTAATACCTTTGATAGCGACATCGAAGATTGGGCCACGTATGTAGAACGCATACAAAATTATTGTAAAGCAAATAAAATCCCAGATGATGAGAAAGCACTAACTTTATTAAACTTAATGGGTGCGAAGACATACGGGCAATTGAAACACCTTTTATCACCAGATGAACCGGCGGAGAAGACGTTCGAGGAGATTGTTACTGTCCTGAGTAATCATCTAAACCCCATGCCGCTGATGCTAGCGGAACGATTTAAATTTTACAGCAGAAAGCAGCTGGAAGATGAAAGCAATGCTGAATATTTAATGGAATTGCGTAAGCTAGCAAAGTACTGTCAGTTTGGAATGGGACTAACAGATGCACTGAGAGATAAATTTGTGTGTGGATTATTAAAAGAAGATACACAAAAGCGACTGCTCGAGGAGAATGAGCTGACGCTTGAGAAAGCGGTCACTATGGCAGCATCACATGAAGCCACAGCGAGAGGCACGGCAGTAATGCAGCTACGGTCACCAGAACTCAGTACAAATCAATTGGTTTTGAGTACTGTAAAATGTTATCGTTGTGGAAAGACAACGCACGATCAGAACCAGTGTTGGTTTAAAAACCAAGAATGCAGAACGTGTGGCAGGCTTGGCCACATAGCTAAAGTATGCCGGTCAGGAAAGAAGACCAGCAACAAAAAGTCACCGCAAGGAAAATACATAAAGGTACACAAGGTGACAAAGAACAGTTCAAACAAACAGAAGTCAGATTCAGACGCCAGCAGTAATGAACTGGGTAGCTTAAGAGTACACAACGTTGGTAAGGATGCAGATCTCCAGACAATTTGGGTCACTCTTCAGATAGCAGGAGTCCAAGTAAAGATGGAATTGGACACTGGATCGGCATTGACGGTCATGAATAAGAAAGATTACAAAAGGTTATTCCAACATATTCCCCTACGGGATACGGAGATTATATTGAAAACATACACAGGGCAAAGAGTGTATCCCATCGGAAAGATAGAGGTAAAAGTGGTCCACAAGGGCAAAGAAAGCCAAGTAATGGACTTATATGTGCTACCTGAAGGAGGTCCACCACTACTGGGACGGGAGTGGATTAGGAAAATGAATATGGACTGGCACTCCTTAAAGGCACTAACGGTAGATTCTGGGGAAACAGATGTCAAACCTAAACGATTGTCCAGACTATTGGATGATGCTAAAGAGGTGTTCCAGCAGGGACTGGGAACACTGAGAGGAATTACGGCAAACATCAAGATTGATGAACATGCACACCCAAAATTTTTCAAAGCCAGACCGGTACCCTATGCAATACGACCTGCTGTAGAAGCGGAACTGGAAGCGCTAGAACGTTCAGGTGTACTGTCTAAGGTAGATTGGAGTGAGTGGGCTACGCCCATTGTTCCCGTTATGAAACGTCCTTCGAGCAACAAGCCAGGAGAACCAGGGAAGGTTCGCATCTGTGGAGACTTCAAGATCACCGTTAATCCGGTGCTTCACACGGTGCAGTATCCGCTTCCGCAGATTGAGGATATTTTTGCTTCGTTGTCTGGCGGGAAACACTTCACCAAGATAGACCTGGCGCAGGCGTACTAGCAGATGGAGGTTGAAGAAGAGTCACGCCAGTACCTCACGATCAACACGCATAGAGGTTTGTATCGGTATAATAGGCTGGTTTTTGGCGTGGCATCGGCTCCAGCAATTTGGCAGAGGGCCATGGAGCAGGTATTACAGGGAATTCCAGGCACACAATGTTACCTGGACGATATTCTGATTACAGGAGATGGTGATGAAGAACACCTCGCAAACTTGGAACTGGTGCTCAACAGACTGAAAGAGTATGGACTTCGAGTTAATCGGCAGAAATGTGAGTTCTTTCAGAAGCGGATCTCGTACTGTGGTCATGTCATTGACCGGGAGGGGCTTCATAAGTCTCCTGACAAGATAGAGGCAGTTGTAAAGGCTCCCGCTCCGGATAATGTCTCTCAGTTGAGGTCGTTTCTAGGATTGATTAACTATTACCATAAGTTTCTACCGAATCTATCCACGGTACTGCACCCGCTGAACGCTCTTTTACAGAAGGGGGTACCATGGGGATGGAGCGAAAGCTGTAAGAAGGCATTTCGCAAAAGCAAAGAATTGATCACCTCAGAGGAAGTGTTGGCTCACTTCAACCCGACACTGCCTATTCGGTTGGCTTGTGATGCTTCTCCATATGGTATTGGGGCAGTACTCTCACACAAGTTGCCAAATAGCACGGAAAGGCCAGTCGCGTTTGCATCCAGATCATTGACCTCCGCTGAGCGCAACTATGCGCAGATCGATAGGGAGGCTCTCAGCCTTGTATGGGGAGTGAAGAAGTTTAATCATTACCTGCAGGGCCAAAAATTCACACTTCTGACAGACCATCAGCCGTTGGTATCCATTTTTAACCCTAAGAAGGATGTTTCGGTGATGACAGCACAGAGACTCCAGAGATGGTCCCTTTTCCTAGGGGCACATCAATATCAAATAGAATTCAAAGGTACAAAGCAGCATGGCAATGCTGATGGGCTGTCGCGCCTGCCACTACCTGAAGAAGAAGAGACGACGAAAGTTGACCCTGTTGAGTTATTTCATTCGACCATCATCGAGTGTTTACCAATCACCAATGCAAGTATTGAAAGAGAAACCAGGAATGACCCGACACTGTCCCGAGTCTACGAGGTGACAGTGAAGGGATGGCCAACACATGGTGATCCTCTGTTACCGGCATTCTCGGCAAGGCGAGACCAGCTGTCCGTCTGCCATGGTACTTTGATGTACGGGACAAGAGTGATTATCCCTCCCAAGTTAAGGGAAAGAGTTCTAAAGGAACTGCATGAAGGTCATCTGGGGGGAGTTAAGATGAAAAGTCTTGCTAGGGCTTATGTATGGTGGCCGGGTATTGACCAACAGATAGAGGAGTTGACGAAAAGCTGCGCTGGGTGCCAAAAAGTGCAAAATGCACCTCCGATCGCACCGCTACACCCATGGGAATGGCCTTCAGCCCCATGGCAACACGTACATATTGACTTTGCTGGTCCATTCATGGACTCCATGTTCCTAATTGCGGTGGACGCACATTCCAAATGGCCAGAAGTGATCAAGATGAATACCACTACTTCAGAAAAGACAATTGCGGTGTTAAGAACAATATTCGCAAGGAACGGATTGCCAGAACAGATATGTTCGGACAACGGACCACAGTTCGTGTCGGAAGAATTTCAAAAATTCTTAAAGAAGAATGGGGTGAAACATTATACCTCTGCCCCATATCATCCGGCGACAAACGGGTTGGCCGAGAGATTTGTCCAAACATTCAAAAAGGCAATAAAGGCCATGAACGATGATCAGATTCTGCTACAACACAAGGTGGACAATTTCCTAATGGCATATCGAAACGCCGCTCATGCAGTAACTAACCAAAGTCCTGCCATGATGTTTTATAACAGGAGGTTGCGGTCCAGGTTGGACTTGTTAAAACCAAATGTGCGGAGGGAAGTGGAAAACAAACAGTTCCGGCATATTAATAACAAGACCACTCGAAGTTTCGACGTAGGACAACCAGTGTTGGCAAGGGACTATGGAAACGAAAAATGGCAGTCCGGAACAATTCGGGCCAGACAAGGACCTCTGATGTACACAGTAGATATTGGTAACAATGTGATAAGGCGTCATGCGGATCAACTGGTAGAATCGAGAGCAAGGGTCGAACCCATGGTTGCAACAGAGACAACTGTGGAAGACGTTAATGAACCTGAAGCATCTACCTCGGCAGGGAATGTACCTGATGATGACGTCCAATACATCGGAAACCAACTAGAGGACTCACCTCAGCAACAAGAATCAGAGACCACTGAAAGGCGTTATCCAACCCGAATCAGAAGGCCTCCTGAGAGACTGAACCTTTGAACTGTTTATACCTGAAGTTATATATGTATATATGTTATTATGTTATGTTAAATGGGGATATGACTGTTAAGCTAAAAAGGGAGGATTGTGGTGTATGTAACCTGTTCCACCTTAAGAGAACTTAAGCCTGTTCCACCTTAAGAGATGTACTACTTTCTCTGGCTGCTGTATACGTAATACCGGTGGTGACCACTGGTATATAAGTACCGTGTAGTGATATTGCTGTTAGTATAGCCCTGACCTCCAACTAGTAAAGACCTGTTGAAACGTTATTCTTGTAGTTTGTGTCAGTAATTAATCTTAGATACAACTAGAACACACAGACTTAACACCCTTGGCTAGCAAAAATCTATCAATCTCAGATTTAAAATTATTAATTGAGCTAGTAGCTACTGCTTTTTGTGGGAGTGTTTACAGTTCTATCACCCTTTGTGTGAAGAAGTGTTTCCTAACTTCTCTCCTGAATGGCCTGGTTCTGATCTAAAGTTATGTCCCCTTGTCCGAGACTCCGCCACCAGCGGAAAAAGTTTCTCTCTATCTACCCGATCAATTCCTTTCAAAAAACCTCAATCACCCCTTAACCTATATTCCAGGGAATACAAGTCTAGTTTATGGAATCGCTCCTCATAATCTTATCCTTACGTTAATACATTTTCAGAGGTACAATCAAATTCATACTGTAGAAACTGGAATTATTGGGGCTGAATTTGCAGTCGGTATGACGGCGTACTCTCAGAGTATGGAGTCATACCGCCTTTGGAATTGATCGCAAGTTCTGCTAAATCCCGAACTTACGATCTGTCAATTTCCGACTTGACAGATCATCCTGCGACTCAAATCCTCATTGCTGGAGCAGAGTTGGGCTAATTGCCCACCAACTTCCCAGCAATTACGCAGGAAAATTTTACGGCTGATGCAAACAGGTGCAGGAGCCTGTTTGCAGAGTGTAAGGGGAGCGGCGGGGGTGGGGGGGTTATGCAGCAGCTTGAAATATACACCAGTTATTTTCATAATGATAAAAATTTAATTAAAAATGATCTTCAATATAAATATCTCTATTCACCTAAACAATATCCCCTCTTTCTAATTATTACAACTGATCCCAACATAAGTCGCGGAGACAAATAGGCAAAGGGTGAAAACAAACTACCAAAGCTCCGACGTCCTTTTCATTTCAGAGCAGGATTACAAGGATGTTTTTATTAGAAAAAGATGCCCCTTGTGCAGTAGCTGCGATGTATTTCACAAAACTGGTTCACCCACAGGGAAAAAAAAGAAAAGAACAAGTTGTTGTCATATGGAACTCAGTTAATTCAGCTTCCGAAAGGGGAAAAAGGTACAGTATTTGGCATCATTAGAGAGAGAGAGAGAGATACAGATTTCACTCAGCACCAGCCAGTGTTCAAGATTGCAGTAGGGCCTTGGGATGTTTATAGTACTGCCATACTGTAAGCATCCCATCACATCCATTGCAATCTCTGCAAGAGGATGTTGAAGTACAAGCCGGTTGAAGGATGGTACATTGAATGGAAACACCGAATGTTAATGTACGAGAAATGTAAACTTGTGTGCATCGGCTGAAGGACGGTGCTTTTGACCAGAGACTACCAAATAAGGCTTCAGTTTGATAAAGAGACTAGTGTATAAATAGAATCTTTTTCCTTTGTTCAAGTAGCATGAGAAGGAGCTCATGCCTAAGTTCGCGTGCTATATCTGTGACTATACTCTGCTTATGTTGAAGTTAAAGAATAAAATGATTATAACCAGAAGATTGAATTTGCTACTGCTCAAGTGAACAACAGAAGGTTGTTTAAAACAACATTGGCAAGCCGAGCGAAGGACCTGATCTTGTTGTTGTTTGAAAACCGGGGGTGTCGAGACGGGACAAAAGTCGAACCACAACCATCAAGAACTCAATTGCAAATGAGCTCTGGGACAGGAGGTAGACAACTGACACTGTCGACAAACCAAGTTAACGCAGCAGGACTCAGGATAAAAGAACACATGCACACATGTGTAGTATTCAATTTGATAGTGGGGTATAACAGATACAAAGTTAAATGGTGTTTTAATGTAACAGTGGCTGAAGGATCACTGTACTAATCATATAGTTCTCAATCTCTTATAGGCATCATAGAAAGGGGGAGGTTGTTGTAAGTGGGGAAATTGGAAACTGATCACCTCCAATAAAAGCCGAGTCCAAGAAGGAGAGGGCCAAATAGGGAAGTGAGAGTGACTGCCCCTGACATCAAGACAGCATTTGACCGAGTGTGGCATGAAGGAGCCCTAGTAAAACTGAAGTCAATGGGAATCGGGGGGAAAACTCTCCACAGGCTGGAGTCATACCTAGCACAAAAGAAGATGGTTGTGGTGATGGAAGGTCAATCATCACAGCCACAGGATATCGCTGCAGGAGTTCCTCAGGGCTGTGTCCTAGGCCCAACCATCTTCAGCTGCTTCATCAATGACCTTACCTCCAACATAACGTCAGAAATGGTGTTATTCGCTGATGACTGCACAGTTTTCAGTGCCATTCACAACTCCACAGATAATGAAGCAGTCCATGCCCGCATGCAACAAGACCTGAATAACGTTCAGGCTTGTGCTGATAAGTGGCAGGTAATATTCACGCCACAGAAGTGCCAGGTAATGACTATCTCCAACAACCGAGAGTCTAACCACCGTCCCTTGACATTCAATGGCATTACCATTGCCGAATCTCCCACCATCAACATCCTGGGGGTCACCATTGACCAGAAACTTAACTGGACCAGCCACATAAATACTGTGGCAACAAGAGCAGGTCAGAGGCTAGGTATTCTGCGGCGAGTGTCCCCCCTCCTGACTCCCCAAAGCCTTTCTGCCATCTACAAGGCACAAGTAAGGAATGTGATGGAATACTCTCCACTTGCCTGGATGAGTGCAGCTGCAACAATATTCAAGAAGCTCAACATCATCCAGGACAAAGCAGCCCACTTGATTGGCACCCCACCTACCACCTTAAACATTCACTCCCTCCACTACCGGCGTACCGTGGCTGCAGTGTGTACCATCTATAAGATGCACTTCAGCAACTCGCCAAGGCTTATTCGGCAGCACCTCCCAAACCCGCGACCTCTTCCACCTAGAAGGACAAGGGCAGCAGGCGCATGGGAACACCACCACCTCCAAGTTCCCCTTCAAGTCACACACCATCCTGACTTAGAAGTATTGTGGTAAACCACTGTTATAACCTGTCTGTGTCTGTATGTGTATTCCACTAGGTACAGGTCTGGACATGCCTCGGCTGACTCCTCCCACTATTCCAGGTATATAAGTGACTACCTCCCAGTCCCTTAGTATTCTGGACGGGTCGACCACTCGAGACAAGACCTTCATTCTTTAGTTAATAAAAGCCTGATTGTTACTCGCTCAACCTCAGTCTTTTGAGTAATTGATGGCGCATCAATTTTATTAACTAAATTTTTTATAATGGAGAAGATCCTCACACCAGCACGCCTGGACCTGGACAGTCGGGAAGTGGACGCTTCCACCAAGTTTGCTCACTGGCTCACGTGCTTCGAGACATTCCTGACTGCCTCCACTGCAGTCGAAACGGATGCGGACAAACTGTCTGTCCTGTTCTCCAAGGTGAACCACCGAGTGTACTCAGTCATCCGGGACGCGACCTCGTACACAGGCGCCCTCCAGCTCCTCAAGACCCAGTACACGCGCCCTGTGAACGAAGTATACGCTAGGCACCTTCTGGGGAGTCGCAAGCAACAACCTGGGGAATCGACTGAGGAATACCTCCAAGCACTGTCCGTGCTTGGCCGGGCCTGTGGGTGTAAGGCGGTAACGCCCACTAAGTACACGGAGGAACTGATCCGGGATGCCTTCGTAGCGGGCCACAGGTCCAACTACACCCGACAGCGACTGCTGGAGCAGAGTGACCTCACCCTCGACAAAGCCTCCGACATCGCACTAACGCTGGACGCAGCCTTCCGGGGCATGGATGCCTACTCCTCTGCACCGTGGACGCTGCGGGGAACAATAACCTGGGACACGGTAGGACAGCCCCATAGCACTGTGCCACCCCAGCCACAGCCCAACAACGGCCCAACTACCGCAGCAGTGTCCCAAAGCCAGACAGCAGTATCCCAAGGCCAGAAATGCTACTTCTGTGGCCAGGCCAAACACCCCAGAGCGCGCTGCCCGGCGAAGAATGCGACCTGCTCGGGCTGCGGGAAAAAGGGACACTACGCCAGCGTCTGCAAGGCCAAAGCCACCCCGAACGCCAGCAGCGCCGCGTGTGGGCCGTGCGAGCCGCCATCTTGGGCCCCCAACAGCGCCGCGTGTGGGCCGTGCGGGCCGCCATCTTGGGCCTCCCCAGCCATGTGCAAACCACCGCAGCAGCAGCCATCTTGGACGACTCCAGCCACATGGGAATCATGGACGCCGCCATCTTGGACACCAGCCGGGACGCAGCAGATCGCCAACCCCCCCCCATCTGATACTCGCAGCGACACACCGACCCCTACGCTGGCCTCTGTGACGCTGGACCAAACGTGAACGCACCAGCTAGCTCGGTCCAAAATGGACGTTAAGGTAAACGGCCATGCAATAAACTGCCTTTTTGACTCCGGGAGCACAGAGAGCTTCATCCACCCCGACACGGTGCGGCGTTGCTCTCTCCCAGTCCTGCCTGCGCACCAGCGGATTTCTATGGCCTCCGAGTCCCAGTCAGCGGACATTGGCGGCTACTGCGTGGTGACACTAGTAGTAGACGGGACTGTGTTCAATAATTTTAAACTCCTGGTCCTGCCCGACCTCTGCGCTGCCGTTCTACTGGGGTTGGATTTCCAGTGCCACCTCAAAAGCGTTACGATGGCGTACGGTGGCCCCCTCCCCCCACTCACAGTCCGCAGCCAGCAGCCTCCAAATTGCCCGCCGCGCACCAGATGCAACCTCTCCACACTCAGAGTCCCACCCCCCCCACTGTTTGCTAACCTCACCCCCGACTGTAAGCCCATCGCCACAAAGAGCAGGCGATACAGTGCCGGGGACAGGGTTTTCATCAAAACAGAAGTGGAACGGCTCCTGAAGGAGGGGATTATTGAGGGCAGCTCCAGCCCCTGGCGAGCCCAGGTTGTAGTCGTTAAGACCGGCGAGAAACAACGCCTGGTCATCGACTACAGCCAAACAATAAACCGCTACACCCTGCTGGACGCCTACCCACTCCCCCGCATAGCTGACATGGTCAACCAGATCGCGCAGTACCGCGTCTTTTCGACCATTGACCTGAAATCAGCGTACCACCAGCTCCCCATCAGCCCTGAAGACCGCCAGTATACTGCTTTTGAGGCAAACGGCCGCCTCTATCACTTCCTTAGGGTTCCCTTCGGCGTTACTAACGGGGTCTCTGTCTTCCAAAGGGAGATGGACCGGATGGTCGATCAAAACGAGCTGCAGGCCACTTTCCCTTACCTAGATAATGTGACCATCTGCGGCCATGACTTGCAGGACCATGACGCAAACCTCGAGAAATTCCTCCGCACCGCCCAACCCCTGAACCTGACATATAACAAGGAGAAGTGCATATTCCGCACAGACCGCCTCGCCATCCTTGGCTGTGTTGTGGAACACGGAGTCATCGGTCCCGACCCGGACCGGATGCGTCCCCTTATGGAACTCCCACTGCCCCACTGCCTAAAAGCTCTGAAGAGGTGCCTAGGGTTTTTTTCCTACTACGCTCAGTGGGTCCCCTACTATGCAGGCAAAGCCCGTCTGCTGATCAAGTCCACCTCTTTTCCCGTGACGGCAGAGGCCCGCTTAGCCTTCCACCGTATCAAGGAAGACATTGCCAAAGCCACCATGCACGCAGTGGACGAATCCATCCCCTTCCAGGTGGAAAGCGATGCGTCCGACTTCGCTCTGGCCGCCACCCTTAATCAGGCAGGGAGACCTGTGGCATTCTTCTCGCGAACCCTCCAGGGCCCGGAGACCAGACACTCCGCGGTCGAGAAGGAGGCCCAGGCTATCGTGGAGGCTGTGCGTCATTGGAGGCACTACCTGGCTGGAAAATGATTTACCCTGCTCACTGACCAGCGTTCAGTTGCTTTTATGTTCAACAACAAGCAGAGGGGCAAAATCAAAAATGACAAGATCTTGAGGTGGAGAATCGAACTTTCCACCTACAATTACGAGATCTTGTACCGGCCTGGGAAGCTCAATGAACCCCCAGATGCCCTATCGCGTGGCACCTGCGCCAGCGCGCAGATCGATAGGCTGAGTGCCCTCCACAATGACCTCTGCCACCCGGGGGTCACCAGGTTCTTCCACTTCATCAAGGCCCGCAACCTGCCTTACTCCATCGAGGAGGTCAGGACCATGACCAAGAACTGCCAAGTCTGCGCTGAGTGCAAACCGCACTTTTATAGACCAGACAGAGCCCACCTGATAAAAGCCACTCGCCCTTTCGAACGCCTGAGCGTCGATTTCAAAGGGCCTCTCCCCTCCTCCGACCGCAATGTGTACTTCCTCAACATCATTGACGAGTACTCCCAGTTCCCGTTCGCTATCCCCTGCCCGGACATGACCAGTGCCACGGTCATTAAATCTCTGAACAGCCTCTTCACCCTGTTTGGTTTCCCCAGCTATATCCATAGCGACCGGGGCTCATCATTTATGAGCGACGAACTCCGCCAATACCTGCTTGCTAGGGGTATAGCCACAAGCAGGACCACCAGTTACAACCCCCGGGGGAACGGACAGGTGGAAAGAGAGAATGCAACAGTTTGGAAGGCCGCCCTACTAGCCTTAAAGTCTAGGGGCCTTCCGACCTCCCGCTGGCAGGAGGTGCTCCCCGATGTGCTCCACTCGATTCGGTCACTGCTCTGCACTGCCACCAATGCCACCCCTCACGAGAAAATGTTTGTCTTCCCAAGGAAGTCCACATCGGGGACATCGTTACCGCCATGGCTGACGTCCCCAGGGCCGGTACTACTGAGAAGACAAGTGAGGGCCAATAAAACGGACCCCCTGGTCGAGAGGGTCGACCTCCTCCACGCCAACCCCCAGTACGCTTACATTGCGTACCCGGACGGGCGGGAGGACACAGTCTCCATACGAGACCTCGCACCCTCGGGGACCGCTGTAACCCACTGCCCATTACCACCCCCCCCCACGACCCGAGATCCAACCCCAGCAGCCGGCTCGCCTTGGACCGTCACCCACGAGGACTACACTCCAGGGCCCCAGCCTACACGGGATGCGACGCCGGAAGCTCCACCACCCCTGCCGTCGCCACGTCGATCACAGCGGCAGACAAGACCTCCGGAGAGACTCCAATACACGAACTTTTAAATACACTTCACCCCGCCGGACTCATTTTTAAACAAGGGGTGAATGTGGTAAACCACTGTTATAACCTGTCTGTGTCTGTATGTGTATTCCACTAGGTACAGGTCTGGACATGCCTCGGCTGACTCCTCCCACTATTCCAGGTATATAAGTGACTACCTCCCAGTCCCTTAGTATTCTGGACGGGTCGACCACTCGAGACAAGACCTTCATTCTTTAGTTAATAAAAGCCTGATTGTTACTCGCTCAACCTCAGTCTTTTGAGTAATTGATGGCGCATCAAGTATATCACCGATCCTTCATCGTCGCTGGGTCAAAATCCTGGAACTCCCTACCTAACAGCACTGTGGGAGTACCTTTATCACACGGACTGCAGCGGTTTAAGAAGGCACCTCACCACCATCTTCTCAAGGGCAATTCAGGATGGGCAATAAATGCTGGCCTTGCCAGCGACGCCCACATCCCATAAAATGAATTTTTAAAAAGCTGTAAAAATAAAGTAAAAATCAGCGATAATAAAAGAATATTATCCTAGATATTGTGGGCAGAAGGTACTGTCCAAAAGCAGACTAGAGAAGGACCTTTTGAGGAGGGCATCAATGACCCTTACAGGGACCTTACGATGAAGTGTGATAAAAGCCGAGTCCAAGAAGGAGAGGACCAAACAGAGAACAACTGCAAAAATAAATTGTTAAAGGATAATAACGAAGCACCCTCATGGTGGGTGTGGGCAGAAGATTATAAAGGCAGGCAGCTTTTACACCATGCAGCTCACGTTTGCACACAACGTAGCGACATAAGGGTTAACAACTATCAGAGAGATGAAAGAGAGAGGGAAAAAGGACGCCAGCAGCTAGAAACCAGGAATGGGAATCTAAGCTGTATGCTCACCATACACCAGGCAGGGGCTGTGGTAGCAGCAGCACAAGCTCTAGGAGCTCAGCAAATGAATGAAAAGAACATTAAGTTAGGGCATCAAAACCGGCTGCTGAGTCATCAGTTTAAAAGGCAGAGAAAAAGAAACATAAAGTTGAAACCGTCACTGAAACTGATGGTACATGCTGCCCGCTTCTGTACCAAGAAAAATAAAACACAAGGTTACTGAGTGAAAGGAACCTTATAGGATACTGGAATTTCAGTTGTGTGAAAGTGTGTTAAAGTGTGCAAGTTTTAAAAGGTACAAAAAGATGGCGTTTGGTTGTTTGGGAAAGTTTTCTTTAATTTACGTGAAGTGATGCAATGGCGTCTGACAATGTTTTGCTCCGCCTTCTTATAAATCTACAAAGAAGTTAACCCTTTCCGCTGACAACTGTTTTGTTAATTCAACAAGGAACCACTTTTGTATTGCTGGATGTAAATTTACATGGGACATTATTAAATTTAAGTTTCTTAATTTAAGTGGATATTTCCCCACGGTGACAGAAGGAATTTATGAATTGTCAAATTAACCCATTGGGCTCTTAAGCAGAATCACAATGGATTCTCTGTTTCTTTTTTCCTATAAACGGGGACCACGGTTTCCTGGACCTTATGAAGTTTGATGACATAGCAAGAGATCTAGCAGTTTAAGAATTTAGGAATCTATCTGCAGACTTCCGCAGACATCGAATGTCGCAGTTTGGTGACAAAATTGGACTTAAGACTTTAACATATTGGGATAGTTTGTTATTTTCCAAGACACAGTGCTTGAAGGGGAAGAGTCTTCAACATTGACTGTGAACCCCATGAAGTCTCATGGCTTCAGGTCAAGCATGGGCAAGGAAACCTCCTGCTGATTACTACCTACCGCCCTCCCTCAGCTGATGAATCAGTACTCCTCCATGTTGAACACCACTTGGAAGAAGCATCGAGGGTAGCAAGGGCACAGAATGTACTCTGGGTGGGGGACTTAAATGTCCATCACCAAGAGTGGCTCGGTAGCACCACTACTGACCAAGCTGGCCGAGTCCTGAAGGACATAACTGCCAAGCTGGGCCTGCGACAGGTGGTGAGAGAACCAACAGAGGGAAAAACCTACTTGACCTTGTCCTCGCCAATCTACCTGTTGCAGATGCATTTGTGCATGACAGCATTGGTAGCAGTGACCACTGCACAGACCTTGTGGAGATAAAATCTCCTCATCACACTGAGGACACTCTCCACCATACTAAATGGGATAGACCTAGCAGCTCAAAACTGGGCATCGATGAGGCGCTGTGGGGCAGCAGCAGAATTTTATTCCACCACAATCTGTAACCTCATGGCCCGGCATATCCCTCACTTTACCATTACCATCAAGCCGAGGTCCAACCCTGGTTCAATGAAGAGTGCAGAAGAGCATGCACCAGGCGCACCTAAAAATGAGGTGCCAACCTGGGGTAGCTGCAACACAGGACTACATGCATGCTAAAAAGTGGAAGCAGCATGCTATAGACAGAGCTAAGTGATCCCACAATCAACGGATCAGATCAAAGCTCTGAAGTCCTGCCACAGCCAGTCGTGAATGGTGGTGGACCATTAAACAGCTAATGGGAGGAGGAGGCTCCAGGAATATCCCCATCCTCAATGATGGCGGAGCCCAACACGCAAGTGCAAAAGACAAGGCTGAAGCGTTTATAACCATCTTCAGCCAGAAGTGCCGAGTGGTTGATCCATCTCGGCCTCCTCCTGAGGTCCCCACCATCACAGAAGCCAGTCTTCAGCCAATTCGACTCACTCCAAGTGATATCAAGAAATGGCTGAGCGCACTGGATACAGCAAAGGCTATGGGCCCTGACAACATCCCAGCTGTCGTGCTGAAGACTTGTGCTCCAGAACAAGCTGTGTCTCTAACCAAGCTGTTGCAGTACAGCTACAACACTGGCACCTATCCGACAATGTGGAAAACTGCCCAGGTATGTCCTGTCCACAAAAAGCAGGACAAATCCAATCCGGCCAATTACCGCCCCATAAGTCTACTCTCAATCATCAGTAAAGTGATGGAAGGTGTCGTCAACATTGCTATCAAGCGGGACTTACTCACCAATAATTTGCTCTCCGAAGCTCAGTTTGGGTTCTGCTAGGACCACTCGGTTCCAGACCTCAATACAGCCTTGGTCCAAACATGGAAAAACCAGCTGAATTCCAGAGGTGAGGTGAGAGTGACTGCCCTTGACATCAAGGCAACATTTGACCGAGTGTGGCATCAAGGAGCCCTAGTAAAATTGAAGTCAATGGGAATCAGGGGGAAAGCTCTGCACTGGCTGGAGTCATACCTAGCACAAAGGAAGATGGTTGTTGGAGGTCAATCATCTCAGCCCCAGAATATCGCAACAGGAGTACCTCAGGGCAGTGTCCTGGGACCAACCATCTTCAGCACAAGGCACATGGGATTGGGGGCAAGGTATTGACTTGGATAGAGAACTGGTTGGCAGACAGAAAGCAAAGAGTTGGAATAAACGGGTCTTTTTCCGAATGGCAGGCAGTGACTAGTGGGGTACCGCAGGGATCGGTCCTTGGACCCCAGCTATTCACAATATATATTAATGATCTAGACAAGGGAACTAGATGTAATATCTCCAAATTTGCAGACGACACAAAGCTGGGTGGGCGTGTGTGCTGTGAGGAGGATGCCGAGAAACTCCAGGATGATTTGGACAGGTTGGGTGATTGGGCAGAAGCATGGCAGATGCAATATAACATGGATAAATGTGAGCTTATCCACTTTGGTGGCAAAAACAGGAAGGCAGATTATTATCTGAATGGCAATAGATTGGGAGAAGGGGAAGTGCAACAAGACCTGGGTGTCCTTGTGCACCAGTCGCTGAAGGTAAGCATGCAGGTGCAGCAGGCGGTTAAGAAGGCAAATGGTATGTTGGCCTTCATAGCGAGAGGGTTTGAGTATAGGAACAAGGATGTCTTGCTGCAGTTGTACAGGGCCTTGGTGAGACCACATCTTGAGTATTGTGTGCAGTTTTGGTCACCTTATCTGAGGAAGGATGTTCTTGCCATGGAAGGAGTTCAGCGAAGATTCACCAGGCTGATACCTGGGATGGCAGGAATGACGTATGAGGAGCGATCGGGTCGATTGGGCTTGTACTCGCTGGAGTTTAGAAGAATGAGAGGGGATCTCATTGAAACTTATAAAATTCTGACAGGACTGGACAGACTAGATGCAGGAAGGATGTTCCCGATGGTCGGGGAGTCCAGAACCAGGGGTCACAGTCTAAGGATAAGGGGTAGGCCATTTAGGACAGAAATGAGAAATAATTTCTTCACCCAGAGAGTGGTGAACCTGTGGAATTCTCTACCACAGAAGGCAGTAGAGGCCAATTCATTAAATATATTCAAGAAGGAGTTGGATATATTTCTTAAGGCTAAAGGGATCAAGGGGTATGGGGAGAAAGCCAGGACAGGGTACTGAATTTGGATGATCAGCCATGATCGCATTGAATGGTGGAGCAGGCTCAAGGGGCCGAATGGCCTACTCCTGCTCCTATCTTCTATGTTTCGATGTGAACACCACCACCTCCAAGTTCCCCTCCAAGTCACACACCATCCTAACTTGGAAATATATTGGCGATCCTTCATTGTGGGATCAAGGGCCATTAGGGATGGGCAATAAATGCTGGCCTTGCCAGCGACGCTCACATCCCATAAACAATTTTTTTTTTAAAGATTAACGACTTGTTTCCAAATGCAATTGTTACTTTTGTCTTCTTTGTAAAATAACGAAGCCTGGTCATAATTTGTTTGTGAAATTAAAATAGGTTAGTTAAATTGATAAGAGTTGGTGTTCAAGCATTCGGGAAGGGAAATTTATCTGAAATTTAAGGGGATGATCAAGTTTTATTTTTGAAAAGGTCCAGTCTACGTGGTTCCGTCCATACGATGTATTCAGAAGGAAGTTTTTGGGGGGAGACTGTTGTGTTCAAGGTAGCTAACATCCCTCATCTTGCAGACTGAATTCTCTCTAGCATATTTTGGGGAACAAAAGGTCCAAGAAGTGGTTTGGTTAAATAAAATTAAACAGACAAAATGTGTTAAAACTTGAAGCAAGTGGGAACATTTGCTCTAAGTTTTAAAGATATTATGATAATATTGTATCATACAATAAAGTTCCTCCGGGGCTCATGAATGAAATGGTGAATACTGTATAAAATTGAATGAGAGGTATTGAGTGAGGCTATAAGATGAAAACAGGAAAATTACACAACCAAATGGGAATTTTTCTAAAATCATTGTTCTTAGGTGTATTGGTATAAATCACCTGGGTGCAATCTGATATTAATATATATCCTTGTGAAAGTCAGGGAAGTATAGTAAATTGATAACTTTCTCTTGGAGATGTTTGTGTCATTGGCTATACTGAACAATAAGAAAACTGCATTTGATAGCCTGGTCACTACCCGAGACATTGGGGCCATGCAGAGGGAAATGAGCAAAGATCTCCACAGACCGCACAAACTTTTGATAAGGTCACCTGAAAGCCTGAGAATGGCTTGGATCAGATGACACATGTGGCATGATATTGGGATGTGTGAAAATGTAAATGTGTTATGTGTGAAGTAACTAGCTGCAGGAATGCATGATGAATTTGCACTGAAGAATGGATCTCAGACATGCTCAGTTATCGACAACAGCAAATGGCTAATGTGGCTCAGGAGAGTGAGGCACCTTTTTAATTTATGAAAGCACTGACACATAGAGAAACCACCTTTGAAATAATCAGAAATATAAACAGAAAATGCAGGAAATACTCAGCAGGTCAGGCAGCATCTGTGGAGAGAGAAACAGAGTTAACATTTCAGGTCAATAACCCCTCGAAATAATCAGGATGGAGTTATACACACTGCTATCTGCCAGATAGGATTGGTGATAGCACAGCAAATAGTTTTAGGGATTCTGGCCATTGCGTTATGCTGTGTAAGGAAGTCAATAAGGGACAAAGAAAATATAAGGAAACATAAGGAGATAGCAAGGGCACTAAGAGGATGCTAGGACTATTAAAGACAAAGAAGGATATAAAACACTTTGCTAAGAGGCAACGTAACCCATGAACATTTTTTAAAATAGGACATGTTGGCATATGGAACTCGGTTAATTCAGCTTCCGAAAGGTGTTCATGTTTAGTTCATTCAATATAGGGGGAGAAAAGGTAGATTGGCATCATTAGAGAGAGAGAGAGATACAGATTTCACTTAGCAACAGCCAGTGTTCAAGATTGCAGTAGGGCCTTGGGATGTTTATAGTCCTGCCATACTGTAAACATCCCATCACGTCCATTGCAATCTCTGTAAGAGGATGTTGAAGTACAAGCCGGTTGAAGGATGGCACATTGAATGGAAACACCGAATGTTGATGTACGAGAAATGTAAACTTGTGCGCATCGGCTGAAGGTCTGTGCTTTTGACCAGAGACTACCAAATAAGGCAAGCCTGCTTCCGGTTTGATAACGAGAACAGTGTATAAATAGAAGCTTTTTCCTTTGTTCAAGCAGCACGAGAAGGAACTCATGCCTAAATTCGTGTGCTCTATCTGTGACTACTCCGCTTATAAATTGCTTTTTATGCTGAAGTTAAAGAATAAAATGATTATAACCAGAAGATTGAATTTGTTACTGCTCAAGTGAACAACAGAAGATTGTTTTAAAACAATACAAGTGTCTAATGTTTTGGGTTCACTGTTTGAAATGCCAATGACATAGCTAATTATTCCCTGAGGCTTTCATGATTTGAACTAATTTACCAAACTGTTAATGAAATGCAAATTTCCCTGCAGTGAAATTTTTGCACACAAGAAACCGAGACACACAAGCAGGATGTTTACCTCGCCTTCGCTAAAATTAAGCATTAAAAATCATGAATGGGCATCGGAGATTTCTGTTTCCTGATTGGAGCTCCGCCCCACATGATCCCAGGTGAGCTGGTGCACACGTGCGTCCCTGGGATCCGTGGGCCACTACGCTGTGCACAACTCCACAGCAAAACAGCCCAAATTTTCAAAGTGGGCGTCGCACCAGGTAAGGGTGGATTTCTTTCGGAGGTCGGCGGCGTACTCCTGAGCTAAATTTTAGCACACAAAATTGGATGGGTTGGGGTCAGGACAGATGTTAAAATTTTAAAAATCTGAAACCCGGCCCCAAACCGCCTCCAACCCTTCTACTTCCGGGTTTAACAGAGGCAGGGCAAGGGGTGGGCAGCCAACCTGCTCCAAGGAGGTGGGTTGACAATTTCAATATTTTAATGAGGCTCGAAGCCTCTGATTTAGTGGGCAGGTGGGTTTCCCAGGCCTCAGGCAGCAGAAGTGAAATGAGAACAGCTTTGGGGAGATGGTAAGTGCCTTCACAGCACGGCTTGTGGGTCAGGAGGAGTAGGAGTGCTTCCCCCCGGCCCCTCAAGCTCCTCCCAATCAGACCACCCACCAATACAAAGAACTACGGGATCGGACCCCCCCCAGGGGCAAGGATTGGACCGCACCCCAGGTTCAGACACCCCCTCCAGGGCTGGCAATCGGACAACCCCCCAGCCCCCCCGGGAGGGGGATCGGACCGCCCCAGGTTCAGGAATCGGACCCAGCACATCCCCCCTCACTGGGGTCAGCAATTGGACACCCCCGGGATTGGACACTGTTGCCCTCTCCTGGGGTTGGGGATTGGAGTTAAAACTCCTCAGCATTTGGAGAAACCTGGAATCCTGGGTTTACCATCTGAAATTCCACCCCCCACCTATGTAACCCACCCCTGTTAATATCCAGGCCATGGTTTCCTAGGGATAGGTCTAGCATTTAGGGAATTCTGGAAGATCAAAACCAATGCATTCACTATCTCTGCAGCCACCTCTTTGAAAACCCCATCAGGTCAGGGGATTTATTGTTCTTTTTGTCCCATTAATTCCTCTTTAGGGAGGGAATTCCAGAGCTTAGGGCCTAGGCAGCTGAAAGCACAGTCGCCAATGGTGGGCCGATTAAAATAACGGATGCGCAAGAAGCCAAAATTGGAGGAGCGCAGAGATCTCGGAGGGTGGTAGGGCTGGAGGAGGTTACAGAGATAGGGAGGGGTGAGGCCATGGAGAGATTTGAATACAAGGATGAGAATTTTAAATTCGAGTCATTGCTGGAACAAGAGCCAATGTAGGTCAGCAAGCATAGGAGTGATGGTGAAAGGACTTGGTGTGAGTTAGGACACGGGCAGCAGAGCTTTGGATGAGCTCAAGTTTATGCAGGGTGGAAGATGGGAAGCCGAACAGGAGAGCATTGACATTGTCAGTCTAGAGGTAACAAAGGCATGGATGAGGGTTTCAGCAACAGATGACCTAAGGAGGGGCGGAGACGGGCGATGTTACGGAGGTGGAAGTAGGCAGCCTTGGTGATGGGGCGGACATGTGGTCGGAAGCTCATCTGAGGGTCCGATACGACACTAAGGTTGTGAACGGTCTGGTTCCGCCTCAGACAGTTGCCAGGGAGAGGGATTGAGTCGTTGGCTAGGGAACGGAGGTTGTGGCGGGGACCGAAGACAATGGTTTCGGTATTCCCAAATATGTAGTTGAAGAAAATTTCTGCTCATCCAGCCATGAGGTGCAAGATGTCCTCTTGTAGCAGTCCTGCACTGATCATCTATTGGGCCTCTTGGGAACTTTCTAAACTTTGTATTCAATCCTTTTAATATTATGAGAGAAGTGACACACTTGCTGTCTCTCTCAACATGAACAATTAGCTGCTTGGGGAATCAAAATTCTGCACATACTTCCCAGAACACATGCACAGAGCCTTTTTGGTGCTGAGTTCAGTGTGACCGCAGTGAGGTGCAGTCCGTGGTATACTTCAGGTGTTCAACTGCATTCATTTGAATAGCTCACACGGGGCGGAATTTTGACTTTGGGCAATCGTGTAAAACAGGCGCTATCGAATCAGTCGCCCGTTATAAATCTCTCCCGATTTTCATTTCAAATTGGGAGGGGTGTATAGCAGCCGACTGATCAGATATCGCCTGTTTTACACTATCGCACCCTTTTGGATATCAGAAAAGAGCCCTTGGGAGTGTCAATATTGGGAGAGGCTCCATGGGAGTCAGCCAATAATTGCATGCCCCCACCCCCAGAGAGAAAATTACTGAATTAAAGTCAACAGTTCTATAATTTACGCTTTTGGAAAGATGATAAATAATTGCTTCCCACAGAAAATACATGTCACATCCAAGTCTGCAAAGGGCATGATTTAATAATTCAAACAACATTGAATTAATGTCACAAGCAAAATACTGCAGATCCTGGAAACCTGAAATAAAAACAGAAAATGCTGGAAACACTCAGCATGTCAGGCAGCATCTGTGGAGAAACAGAGTTAACGTTTCAGGTTGGTAACCTTTCATCAGTTCTGATAGGTCATCGACCTGAAGTGTTAAATTCATGTCTACAGCCTTTCACACCTTTGAACCCAGCATTTCAATAAATTCCATATTCTCTTGTTGCATTATGCAGTCCTGTGGTGTTAAGACAAAATTCAAGTACCATATCAATTTGCTATAATTCTAACTGCATAAACTCTTTCATCGAAAGAAATGATGGGAAATTAATTGCTGTTTGCTAAATGCTAAATGATGGCCACATCATTTGCAGGAAATTACTTAAGGTGATCTTTCCAAAGAAAGAAAGGAGAAAGACTTGCATTTATATAGCGCCTTTCTCGACTACTGGGTGTCCCAAAGTGCTTTACAGCCAATGAAGTACTTTTTGAAGTGCAGTTGATGGGGTAGATGCAGGGAGGATGTTTCCCCTGGCTGGGGAGTCTAGAACCAGGGGTCACAGTCTCAGAATAAGGGGTCCGCCATTTAGGACTGAGATGAGGAGAAATTTCTTCACTCAGAGGGTGGTGAATCTTTGGAATTCTCTACCCCAGAGGGCTGTGGAGGCTCAGTCATTGGGTATATTCAAGACAGCGATCGATAGATTTTTGAATATTAAGGAAATCAAGGGATATGGGGATAGCGCAGGAAAGTGGAGTTGAGGCAGAAGACTAGCCATGATCGAGGGGCCAAATGGCTTAATCCTGCTCCTATTTCTTATGTTCTTATGTTATGTCACGGTTGTAATGTAGGAAACACAGCAGCCAATTTGCGCACTGCAAGCTCTCACAAACAGCAATGCGATAATGACCAGATAATCTGTTTTAGATGTTGATTGAGGGATAGATATTGGCTCTTCTTCGAAATAGTGCCATAGTGTAGGTATTCGAGTTCACCTAAGTAGGTATTGGACGAATGCCTACTAAATAATCGAGTTCGACTTCAGGAGAACAATCAAGAAGTTCTTTAATTCAAGAATAACCGAATTCCAACAGGTAGGTACAGGAAACAGATGAAATACAGCAGGTAAGAGAGATGGATGCAGGAGAGCCTTGGAGTAGGTCTTTCCCCGGCGGGGACGCCACGAGGACTGAGTTTGCAGTCCTGTGGATTGCGTGATGACGCCAGCACATTTGCGTCGTGACGTCATCATGTTGTCCGCATTTTTCCGCATTTGGGGCGGTCACGTGATGCGCGTCGTGACGTCACCATGTTTGCCCGCGCTTAGGGCAGTCACGCAATGTGCGTGATGACGTCAGCACGTTAGCCCGGCACTGCAGCTGGCCGTTGTGGCCGAAGTCGGGAGCAGGAGGCTGAACCGGGCCGGCGGCCACCGCGGGAGCAGAAGGCCGGACCGGGCCGGCGGCCGCCGCAGGAGTGGGAGGCCAAGCTGGGCCGGCTCGTGTCTCGGTGAGTCACGTGATGCACGACCTGACGTCACCACGTTACGTCGCGTTCTTAAAGGGGCAACGGCCCGAACAGGTTAGCTATATATATACAAAGTTAAGTTAAAGGGAATTATCTATTATAAGTAAGGGACACCCGGTGGTACCGCCACATACGCCCCCCCAGAATTCGCTTTAATGAAAGTCAAAAGACGAAGTGGTCTGACGAGCTGGTGGTCTGGCGGACGATCGTACTGATGTGCTGTAACGACGATGGGTGGTCGATGGTCTCGGCGGTCGTGCTGTCTGGACTTGGCGGGCGAGGTCGAAAGGTGCTGGTCGTGGCGGATAAAACGTATCCAGCCATGTGAAGGATCGTGGTGTCATGGCGAACAAAACGCATTCAGCCATGCGAAAGACCGTGATGACGTGTGACCTCTACAGCCCGTGGTTCGAAGCGGGCGCCGGGGCGAAACAGCAGACTGGCAGTTTGGGCATACGTGGACCATAGCTCAGTTGATGTTGGAAAAAGTCCCCTGTCTGATGAAATCTGTAGGAACGCCGAACGGGCAATTGAGGAGGACTTGGCGGGCGAGTTCCGTGAACTCGCCGACAGGTGAGCGAACCATTGCTGCGTTGATCAGTGATCAGTGATGACAGCAACTTTCGCATAGCCGATCGCGGCCGCGGAATGCCCGGTGGACCCGTCGTCGATGTTTGCAGCGTCAGTAGATGTTAGCGTTTGTTGAGGGGAAAACTGTAGCGAGGGCAGTAACGCTTCGAGTTGTTGCTGCTTTAGGGGGAACACTGCCGGGAGGGCGGCAACGCTTCGAGTTGTTGATTTAAGTAGAAAACTGCCGGGAGGGCGGCAACACTTTGCTTTCGCGCCGAAAAGCGTGGTATAAAACACAACCAGCAGGCTGACGGGCTGGTGCATTGTCGGCGGGGAATGAGTCTTCGTGTTTCACAAGGGATTGGTCCTCGTGGATTACGAGGCATGGGTCCTCGTGGTTCGCAAGGAGTGCGTCCTCGTGGTTCGTGAGGAACGAGTCCTCGTGGTTCGTGAGGAGCAAGTCCTCGTGGCATCTCCGCGGGGGTGCGCTCCGATCTTGAGGGCCCGAAACCCTGCGGAACCCGCGCTTGGAGGGATGTATACTTGCTGTTGCGTTGGGAGATGTCGTGGAGGCGGACGATCTGTGTGGCAGTAGAAATGTCGAATACGGGGACCATAAGCAGGTGCGTGGTCTGCGACGTATTAATGTTCTCGGCGAACGTTGCTTCTACCTTTATAAAGCACGAGGGCGGTTGCTGCACCATGTATGGCGGTAGCGACAGCGAAACGGCTGATGCTTCCACGGCGTGCTTCTTTTGTGAAAATCGTTCACAAAAACGGGGTCCGGCTGCATTCCTTTCGTGAAAAATGGGCTCACCTCCAGGCCGCGCTTCCTTTGCGAATACGTTCGCGAAGACGGGGTTGCCAATGTAGGAACTGGTGTTCGTCGGCTGTTGTTCGTTGGTTGTTCGTCGGTTGTTCGTTGGTCGTCTTCTGTGAAGATGAGGTTCAGGCTGCGCGTTTCTTCCGTGAAAAACGTTCACGGATACGGGGTCACCAATGTAGGTATTGATGAGCTCCCGTACTCACGTCGTTGGGTCACCAATTGTAGGTATTCGAGTTTACCTAAGTAGGTATTGGACGAATGCCTACTAGATAATCGAGTTCGACTTCAGGAGAACAATCAAGAAGTTCTTTAATTCAAGAATAACCGAATTCCAACAGGTAGGTACAGGAAACAGATGAAATACAGCAGGTAAGAGAGATGGATGCAGGAGAGCCTTGGAGTAGGTCTTTCCCCAGCGGGGACGCCACGAGGACTGAGTTTGCAGTCCTGTGGATTGCGTGATGACGCCAGCACATTTGTGTCGTGACGTCATCACGTTGTCCGCGTTTTCCTGCGCTTGGGGCGGTCACGTGATGCGCATCGTGACGTCACCACGTTTGCCCACGCTTAGGGCAGTCACGTAATGTGCGTGATGATGTCAGCGCGTTAGCCCGGCACTGCAGCTGGCCGTTGCGGCCGAAGTCGGGAGCAGGAGGCTGAACTGGGCCGGCGGCCGCCGCGGGAGCGAGAGGTCGAGCCGGGCCGGCGGCCGCCGCGGGAGCGGAAGGCCGAACCGGGCCAGCGGCCGCCGCGGGAGCGGGAGGCCGAGCTGGGCCAGCTCGCGTCTCGGTGAGTCACGTGATGCGCGACGTGACGTCACCACGTTATGTCGCGTTCTTAAAGGGGCAACGGCCCGAACAGGTAAGTTATATACATACATAGTTAAGTTAAAGGGAATTATGTATTATAAGTAAGGGACACCCGGTGGTACCGCCACAATAGGATCTTTTACGTCCACCTGAGAGAGCAGACGGGGCCTCGGTTTAACATCTCATCCAAAAGACGGCACCCCTGACAGTGCAGTACTGCACTGGAGTGTAAGCATAGATTTTTGTGCTCAAGACTCTGGAATGGGACTTGAACCTATAAAATGCATAATTGTGACGTGGAATAGTTCTGACGTGGTAAAGTACTTCATAATTTATTAATAACATTTTGGTGGAGCATTTTAAGGAAGTTGTTTACAGTGTACCATAGAGATTGCTCAATGCTGCAGTTCCATCAAAGTGCCTGAAACTAAAAGTGAAACTGAATCCAGCTTGTTTACCATAGACTTTGAGAACTTCGAGACTTCGAGAGACAGCAGCTTGCAAAGTCCCTGAGACGGTGCAATGGGGAAAATCTATCAAGTGATTGTGTTGGGGTTGAAAGGGGAGAAAATTACTGTTGATATTTCACAATCAGAGACGGAATTTAATGAGATGACTATCCTGAAGTTCAAGGAGAAACTGCTGAAGAAACTGCCAGAGCAATTAGGTACGTGGGTAACAAGTGCCATATGACTAAGGAATGGCCTTCTGAAATTAATCTGATGAAAATCGGGTGGGCAATCCGCTCCGGCAGGTGATGGGAGTTGAAAATTGCCCCCCAGGTGTTCTGTACACCTAATGGGAGAGTGGCTGTGTGTATCACAGCAGAACTGCATTATGCTGATACTGAAATCAATAGGGTTTAACCCTAACTTTGGAATTCAGTTTTCTGGAGGTGAAGCTGGATCTAAATGTATTTCATCCTAAAATCAGAAGACTTACTTGTAAATGGTATTTAGGATGCGTTTGCGGTTCTGTTTAGGCTTGGTTTTTTTCTCAGTTTCTCTCTTTTTTCTGTTTTAGCCAGCGCAGAGGATCTGCGCCTACTTTTTGCCAACGAGCAATTGGAAAATGAAAAGAAATTCTCTGATTACCAGCTCAGGGATAAATCCACAATAATGGTAGTGCTACGTCTGCCTGGAGGAGGAATGGAATAGTGAGAAGGTGAGAGAATAGTGAGAGAGCTAAACTCACCCCTGAAGAAATCCCAAGGACCTGAAGGTTGCGTATAATCAAACTTTGGTGACCCTCATCTCGCTATGTTATTACAGAGAATGCAGAGACTACCGTGGTCTTAACATCCATACAAGTTATGTGGAGGTTAAGTAGTTGTACTGATAAATCTGTCAACACTGTTTGCATTTTACTGAATACTAAACATGCAGAAGAGTTTGTTCTTTCGGTCTGCTATCTTATTTGATTTCTTGGTTAAATCTATACCAAATTGTTTCAAAACGTGGATTTATATCATTTCTAGAAAATTCTTGGTGCTTTTCCAGTGATTGTTTAGTCGATGAAAACGAATGTGCATTTTTTTTAACTTTTATTGATTAAAGCAAATATTAAATTCAATTCTGCATAACATGTTCCTGGACAATAACCTTATTTTCCTGTGTCATTACTAATAAGTATTATATTTAAAAGATCATACAGTGACGTGGGACACTTACAGGGTTGCTTCCCAATAGCACCATGTGGAATTATGATTAATATTCTCAATAACTTGGTTGTGCAGGAGCAGGTGAAAAGAATGGATTTAGAGGTTGATTATTATGACTAATCATTAAAGCACATCAGGTATTTGTCAGTAAGTTCCTGCAGTTTCCACTCCGGCAGTAGCACATTAGTTGATGAGCAGCAGCTGAATTTACTGACAGCAGCAAGTTAAGACACACACTCAATGCACAGCCTAAATAAACACAGCACATCACCTTAATAAGCAGGAAATGTGTTTCATGAACCCTAACAGACACCAAGTAGGTTCACTGACTGAAATATAAGCTACTATATAACTTAAAAAAGGCCCTGCAAAACATAGGAACATCGGACCAGGAGTAAGTCATTTAACTCCTTGAGCCTGTTCCGCCATTCAATGAGATCATGGCTGATCTGCGAACTAACTCTATACACCTGCCTTTGGCCCATATCTTTTAATATCTTTGGTTAACAAAAACCTATCAATCTCAGATTTAAAATTTATAGTTGATCTAGCATCAATTGCCGTTTGTGGAAGAGAGTTCCAAACATCTACCACCCTTTGGCCGCGAAATTCGGCTCCTTTGCGCCTGCCATTAGCGCCTCCGGGGATCACTAATGGGGAGCAAAGGCTTATCGCCCGGGGGGGGGGGAGGGGGCAGGAACGCTCCCCAAGAATTTCAGCGGGATGTTGCTGAGACACTAACCGATAGCGCCACCCCCCCCCGCCAGTAGCGCCCCGGGCCGCTGCACCACCAGCGATGACGTCAATGCCATGCAACGCAACCCCTTATGCCCTGCCATGGCCCCTCACTGCCCCCGCGGCAGAGATTCGGCTGCGCCCCACAAGGCTGCTGCGGGCGATGTCAGCGCCAGCCTCACGGGTCGTGAACCGGGCCGCACTTCACTGGCAGGGCGGTATTTAAAGGTGAGGTGCATCTGAAACTCACACCGCCATTTTCGTCTTTTGGCAGACCTCCAGGTCAGCCCTCTGTGGCGGCCCTTGGCGTGGTCCGTGGCCGCCATCGCACAGCCCGTCACCACATCTCGGTGCTGGGCTGCAGCCACAGCACCCCGCCGTCCTGGTGGGCTAGTGTGGGCTATCGGAGGCCCTGCAGCACTCGCAGCATCTCTTCCCTTTAACGGAAGGGGAGGGTCAGTGAAACACGTCAGCGTTACGCGGAGAGGCAGGTTAACGCTTCGGCGTTACCAGACTTTGTGTCCCCGACACCGCCCTGAGAGGAAGTGGATGCCTGAGATAGTGCTTCACTTCCTCTCTGGGGCAGTAAGCTGAATTTAGTGGCCGGGGCGGTACTCCCGAGCCAAGCGCTAAATCTCCGGTGCTAATTCGGTTACTGCCCTCAAATGGGGCATAACTGAATTTCACGCCCTTTGTGTGTAGAAGCGTTTCCTAATTTCACTCCTGAAAGGTCTGGCTCTAATTTTTAGACTATGCTCCCTAGTGCTAGACTACTCAACCAGCGGAAATAGTTTGTCTCTATCTACCTTATCTGTTCCCCTTAATATCTTGAAAACTTCAATCAAATCACCCCTTAACCTTCTAAATTCCAGGGAATACAACCCTAGTTTGTGTAATCCCTCCTCGTAATCTAACCCTTGGAGTCCGGGTATCATTCTGGTAAACCTACGCTGCACTTCCTCCAAGGACAATATATTCTTCCTAAGGTGTAGTACCCAGAACTGCTCACAGTTCTCCAGGTGTGGTCTAACCAGGGCTTTGTATAGCTGCAGCATAACTTCTTCCCTCTTGTATTCTAGTCCTCTAGATAAAGGCCAGCATTCCATTAGTCTTTTTGATTATTTTCTGTATCTGTTCATGACATTTTAATGATCTCTGTACCTGGACCCCCAAGTCTCTTTGGAGCTCCACTGTTTATAGCTTTTCACATTTTAGAAAGTACCCTGTTCTATCCTTTTTAGGTCCAAAGTGGATGACCTCACATTTGCCTACATTGAAATCCATTTGCCAGTTTTGCCCATTCACTTAATCTATCCATATCTCTTTGTAATTTTATGCTTTCAGCTACACTGCCTGCAATGCCGCCTATCTTTGTGTCACCGGCAAATTTGGATATTAGGCTTTCTATCCCATTATCCAAGTCGTTAATAAATACAGTGAATAGTTGCGACCCCAACACAGATCCCTGTGGGACACCACTAGTCACACCCTGCCAATTAGAGTACCTGCCCATTATCCCTACTCTCTGACTCCTGCTGTTCAGCCAATTTCCTAACCAGGTCAATAATTTGCCTTCAGTTCCATGGGCTTCACCTTTAGCTAACAATCTCTTATGAGGGACTTTATCAAATGCCTTCTGAAAGTCCATATAAATAAAATCGGAGGGGGGTCAGAGATATCGGTGGTGGGGGGGACTCAGCAGAGGATTGGAGTCATCGGAGGGTTGGAGACATTGGAGGGTCAGAGATATCAGAAGGCTCAAGACATCGGAGGGCTGGAGACAGCGGGGTGGGGGCACAGAGACACATTGGGGGCCAGAGGGAGATAAGGAGTGGAAAGGCCGGAGGTGGGAGGGCGAGATCAGTGACGTCAAGGGTGGGGATGATCGGAAGGGTCGAATTGGTGGGAGATCGTGTCACCTGGGGATATTTGATCGAGGGTGGGGGGGCTGAAGTAGGTAGGCTGGATCCAGCAGATAAATGGAAAGACACTTGAAAGGCGCTTAACTGCTGGATCCAACAGTTCTCGCCTCCCTTTAAGTGCCAGGTTTCTGAAGACCCAGGAAACCCGACCGGCCAGGGCGAAATTTAAAATGGAGACTAATCTGAAGCATGCAGCCTCATTATAATATTTAAATGAGGGATCCGCCTCCTGGGAGTGGGTTGATTGCCCGCCCCCAGGCCTGTCTCCGTTAAAACCGGAAGTGGGTGGGTTGGGGTCGCGTTTCATATTTTGAACATTTGTACATCTCACCCGACCCAAACCCTCCCATTTTTGGGGGTTAAAATTCCCACCACAGTATCTAAAGAGACAGGATGTGACTTATATTCTAGATTGGTTTATTATCTGCAAAACAGGCTTGTAGCTGAATTGTGCAATATCATTTGATTGGCAGCAAAGATTGTTATTTCCCTTGATTGGGCTTGTTAAGCCCGCCCAGCGCGTTTCCCGGCCAATTAGAGGAAGCGGGTCTGGTGATGTCATTTGATGACGCGTCATCAGCCAGTTTCCTTAAAGGGACCATGGCCGCATTCATTTTGACAGTTGTGCTGTCAGTTTTATACAGCATTGAGGTGCACTGCACAGAGGTGCACGGCTGCACCCAGGTTCTCCCATGACTCCCTCCATATGCTTATGGAGGGAGCCACAGCACGCAGGGAGGTTCTCTTCCCTTCACAGCCTGGTTGCACATTGCACAGGAGGGAAAACGCAGTGACGTCGTCAGGAGTACTTGGCTGCAGTGGCGCAAACCTTTCAATGATCTCAGTAGATCACGAAATGTTACTGCAAAGCTACACTCAACCTGCTGTGCCACTCATCATATCCCCATAACTCTGCCTTCCCTACCCTACTCCTCCACATCCTTACTCACACCAACTTACCTTGCACCTCCACCCATCCCTCCCTATCTACATTATCACTTCCCCATCTCACTAGCCACCCCTCACACTCACCCTCATCCTAGTGCAATCATACCAACTAACAACGCACAAGGGTAGGCACTTGGGTGTTTCATGCAATGTTCATGTAAAGTTTCTGTTAATGTGTTATTTTTATTTTCAACACTTTGCCTTATTGTGCTCACTTTTGAAAGTGTCTTAGTGAGTTGCAGTGAATGGTGAGACATAACCATATCCCCCGCAATGGTCATGAGTGTGAAATGGACGGCTTGGTCATTGTCGGAATGCTTTACGGTGTTGGTGTGGGGTGGTGCCAACCTGGCGCATCATGTGGCAGCCAGGGTGTACAGCGTCAAGTGAAGTAAATCTGGCCATGATGAGGCCATCCCTGGTCTCCCGGGCAGCAATGTTGTCAGATGCTGATGCCCTGTGTCCTGTGCAGCATCATGTGATTGCGGAGAAGGTTGGTATTGTTGTTGGTGATGTTGGTGTGCCTGGTGATGTTGGTGTTGGGGCTGATCGTGGAGGGATTCAGAGGACCAACGTGAGATTTTTTTCAAGGGCACCAATGTTGCTGGAATAGATGGCAGCTGAAATTGAGATGACAAAAGCGATCTGTCAATGGTGAGAGAGCTTGCTCCAAGAAGGTGACAGTGGATAGAGAGTTTACTTCCAAACTGCATACAGCTCAAACATGTCTTCCAAGTCCTGAAGGCTCAAGCTTCTGACATTGGAAAGTGACCAGCTGTGAAATGGTAGCTTTCATACCACTTTTGCAGCTGTCACCTATTCACAGCAATGGGGAGACACAGAGAACCCGACTTACTTACCTGACGTGATCTCTGAACGACATGAACCCTGTTAAATTGTGGTAAAGTAGAAAAAGGCTGGCAATATAGTAGGAAACAAGCACTTAACAAGCAGGTAAGAAGCTTAAATGCTTCCCCCGCTGATTGGTGTCGGGTCTGTTCTGAAATCGCAGACCCAACACTCTGGATACTTACATGGAGGCGGGGTTGGAGCGGGTTTCCAACCCCCTGTCAATCATTTCAATTTTGACAGCGGACCCGCCTCCAAATCCGCCCTCTGAGCGCCGGCAAAATTCAGCCCAGTGTTGCAGACACAGTCAAGAAATTCACTACCTTTCTGACATGTGCTGGTCTGCTTATCCTGACCTATATGAAAGTTAAAATCCACCATTAAAACAACTTTGCCGTTGCTATATGCTTCTCTAATCTCTGCATTTATACAACGTGGCACTTCACAGCTGCTACCAGGGGCCTATACATAGCTCCCACTACAGTCTTAAATGCTTTCCTATTTCTTAAGTCTACCCATAAAGCCTCCACTGCCTGCTTACCTCTCGTAACTGATCACATGGCACTATTCAAAGAAGAGCAGTGGAGTTTTGGAAAATATTTATCCCTCAACCAACATCACTAAAACAGATTATCTGGTCATTATCACATTGCTGTTTGTGGGACCTTGCTGTGCACAAATTGGCTGCCACGTTTCCTACATTACAACAGAGACTACACTTCAAAAGTACTTCATTGGCTGTAAAGCGCTTTGGGACGTCCTGAGGTTTTGAAAAGTGCTATATAAAAGTAAGTTCTTTCTTTTATTTCTTTAAAGTGGAGGTGCTTTTGGCATTAAGGAATCTACATTGAGGGGAGCAATCTTGAGCAAGATTGAGCAAGGGAAATTGCTGCCCTCTCCCCCAGTCCATTAGACCCGGGAAGGTGATCAAAAAGCAAAATACTACAGTTGCTGGAAATGTGAATCAAAAACATCAAACATTGGTGACAGTCAGCAGATCAGGCTGCACCTGGTAAAAATCAGTTGACATTTCAGGTATAAACCCTTGCTCAGAACAGTGTCGTCATCAACGGACTCACTCATGTTTTCTCAATGGACGCTGCCTGATCTGCTGAGTGTTTCCAGCGTTTTCTGTTTTTGTTTGAAAACATTGGCCCCGATATTGACAAGGGTGGGTTTTCCGAGTGGGGTGGGGTGTGGGGGACTACGGTCTCCCGCGTAAAGAAATAGGCAACACAGCGAGCTACAAGAAATAGGTCTTTACTCCAACTCTCACAATACAGTACTGAATTCGTGAAGCCCGCAAACCTGTGATGACTCACGGATTGGTCACCTGCTGGAACCTGATTGGTTTTCCTTCTATCAGCAGCAGGCAAGTCTGAACGTGCCTTATTCCTCTCAGCTTGCAACTGTCTTGCGGGGGGAGGGGAATACAGCAGTTAAAAGGGGATTATACAGGTTTATCTACATACACACAGTGTTTCCCCAATGTGGCAACGCCACATACGCCCCCCCAGAATCCTCGTTAACTGTAAAAGTCAGTCTCGGCGGAGGTTTGACCAAGCGGCCGTAGCGGCTGTAGTAGCTATCTGGCGTGTGAGGAGGGCTGTCTGGGAGGTCGGCCGGTTGGTTCGTCGGCTGGTCTGGCGGCTGGCCTGCCGGTGAAGGTGGGGCGGCGGCCGGAAAGTAAGGTTCTGGCGTGTCTTGGTCCTCTTGTGGGGCCGCCGCCAACGCAGGAGGTCTGCCCCGCCGTGGGGGAAGAGCCGGCCGAAACGGGAAGCTAAGGTCCAGGTGCGCCGGTTTGAGGCGGTCTACTGAAATAAGGTCCGGCTTCCCGCCGACATCGATAAGAAAAGCTTTGTCCCCCGTCTCCAATACTGGGAAGGGGCCGGTGTATGGTGCCTGCAACGGGCCTCTGTGCGCGTCCCGGCGCACGAAGACGAACTCCGCATGTCGTAAGTCTCGAGGCACGTAGGACGGCTGCGGGCCGTGTTGCGAAGTGGGCACTGGACGGAATTGCAGGGCCGCGTCCTGGTGCAGGGAAAGCTGTCTGGCGGCCGACCACGGCTCCGTTGTCAGGGGGAGGAAGTCGCCTGGTACTCTGAGCGGTTGGCCGTAGACCATCTCGGCCGCAGAGGCGCGGAGGTCCTCTTTGGGCGCGGTACGCAATCCCAGGAGAACCCAGGGTAGTTTGTCGATCCAGCTGGTATCGACCAGGCTGGCGCGGAGAGAGGCTTTCAAAGAACGATGAAAGCGCTCGCAGAGCCCATTGGCCTGCGGATGGCAGGCTGTTGTCCTGTGCAACTTGGTGCCGAGGCCGGCGATTATGGCATTCCACAAGTGGGAGGTGAACTGGGGGCCTCTGTCCGAGGATATGTCGGTCGGCACGCCGAACCGGGCCACCCATGTCGAGACGAATGCTCGCGCGACGTCAGTCGTGGTGGTGGAGGTGAGGGAACCACCTCGGGCCATCTGGTGGTGCGGTCGACGATCATGAGTAGGTGTGTAAAACCGTGCAATGGCGGCAAGAGGCCTACCAGATCGACGTGGACGTGGTCGAAACACCTCTCGGACACCGGGAAACACTCCAATGGCGCCTTGGTGTGCTGCTGGACCTTAGCGCGCTGACACGGCACGCATGTGTTGGTCCAGTCTCTCACATCCTTGTGGAGTCCAGGCCAGACGAACTTGGCGGACATAAGTTTCTGAGACGCACGCATCCCTGGATGTGAGAGGCCGTGGATGATGTCGAAAACTCGCTTGCGCCAGGCGGATGGAACGACCGGCCTAGGCGAAGGGACTGAGACGTCGCACAGGAGGGTTGTGCCGGCTGCGTGGAAGTGGATGTCGGCCAGGGTGAGACTGGTAGTTGACGTCCTGAGAGCCTGGATCTCCGCGTCGGCAGCCTGGTCTCTCGCCATGCTGGCGTAGTCGACGCCCAGGTGCACTGCGTGGAGCGAGGGTCTTGAGAGGCAGTCGGCCACCAAATTATCCTTGCTGGCGACGTGGCGGATGTCCATGGTGAACTCCGAGATGAAGTTGAGTTGGCGCTGTTGGCGCGCAGACCAGGGTTCAGTTACTTTGGCCATGGCGAAAGTGAGCGGCTTGTGGTCCACGAATGCTGTGAACAGCCGGCCTTCCAGAAGGAAACGGAAGTGCCGGATTGCCAGGAACAGGGCCAGGAGCTCTCTGTCGAACGTGCTGTAAGCCTGCTCGTTCTTGCGCAGCTGTCGGCTGAAAAATGCCAGTGGCTGCCACGCGCCTTCGACCCACTGTTGCTGGATGGCGCCGACGGCGTAATCCGAGGCGTCTGTGGTGAGGGCGGTCTTGGCGCCCGGGATGGGGTGGGCCAGTAGTGTGGCGTTGGCCAAGGCGCTTTTGGTCTGGTGGAAGGCAGTTGCCATCTCGCTGGACCAGGTGAGTTGCTCTTTGCCTGTTTTGCCCCTGGTGGCTTCGTAGAGGGGGCGCATGAGTGCGGCGGCCTTGGGCACGAACCGATGATAGAAATTGACCATCCCCAAAAATTCCTGCAGCGCCTTAACCGAGGTGGGCTGGGGAAAGTCCGCCACCGCCTGCACCTTGGAAGGTAGGGGAATGGCTCCCCTTGGCAAGATTCTGTGGCCAAGAAAGTCAATTTGGGCTGCTCCGAACTGGCATTTGGCCGGGTTGACGATTAGCCCGTGTTGGCTGAGGCGCTGGAAAAGGGAGCGCAAATGCGCGATGTGCTCGGCCTTGCTGGTACTGGCCACGAGGATATTGTCCAGATAGACGAACAGGAAGCTCAGGTCCCATAGGACGGAGTCCATGAGCCGTTGGAAGGCCTGTGCAGCGTTCTTAAGCCCGAAGGGCATGCGCAGGAACTCGAACAGTCCGAAGGGGGTGATGACCGCCGTCTTCTGGACGTCTGCGTGGTGGACGGGGACCTGATGGTAGCTGCGAATCAGGTCGACCTTGGAAAAGACGGACTTTCCTGCTAGGTGTGCCAAGAAGTCTTGGATGTGCGGAATGGGGTATCTATCGGGCGTGGTGGCATCGTTGAGCCGTCTGTAGTCACCGCAGGGGCGCAAGCCACCGCCCGGCTTGGGCACAATATGGAGGGGGGACGACCAAGGGCTGTTCGAGCGGCAGATGATGCCCAGTTTTTCCATCGTGGCGAATTCTTCCTTGGCCACCGCCATCTTGGCTGGGTCCAGGCGTCTGGCTCGAGCGAACACTGGTGGTCCCGTAGTGACGATGTGGTGCTCGACCCCATGCTTGGCTGCCGCGGCTGAGAAGGTCGGTTGTGTGAGCCTCGGGAAATCTGCGAGTAGGCGGGCATAGTCATCATGCGCCGGGGCGGAGCAGGACCCGATGAGGGCCGGGCTGTTGCTCTGCTGGCAGGCCAGTGAAGCGAAAGTTGCTGCGTCGATCAGGCGCCTGTCGCAGACGTCAACCAGGAGTCCGTGGGCGCAAAGAAAATTGGCGCCCAGCAAAGGATGTGCCACCGAGACCATCACGAAATCCCACGTAAATCGCTGGCCGTTGAAACAAACCTCGGCCCGTCGCTTTCCGAAAGTAGCGATGGCTGCGCCATTTGCCGCCACGAGGGGTGGGCCACTGCGGCCTGCCTGGATGTCCTGCTGGGAGGCAGGAATTATGCAGCATTGGGCTCCGGTGTCACAAAGGAATCTGCGCCCTGAAAGAGAGTCGGTTATGTACAGCAGTTTACCTGTGGTGCCAATGGCCATCGTGGCGGCGGGGGTGCGGTCAAGCGGGCCTAGGCGGCGGCGCGGGACTGGTGCGTTGGGCTGGGCAGCCATCTTGGTTTGATCGAAAGAGCAGGGTGCTCTGCAGCGTTGGGCCTTGTGGCCGAAACGCGCGTGGTAGTAGCATAGTTCTGCGGCCTGGCGTGGCGGCGCGCGCTCGGTGGTGTCGGGGAGCCTCGCGGCTGCACAGCCGAGTTGGGCGACGGCGAAAACTTTGTCCGCGGCGGCTGCCAGTTGTACGCAGTCCGTGATCGGGGACCCCGTGAGGGCAGTCTGTACCTGCTGAGGAAGCAGGCTGAGGAAAAGGGCCCGAAACAAAAAGCATTGCGGTTCAGAGCCCAGGAGCGCAAGCATCCGGCTCATCAACTGGGTCGGGGTAGAATCGCCGAGGCCTGGTAGTGAGAGAAGCCTGCGGGCCCTCTCCTCCTTGGACAGGCCGTAAGCCTGCAGCAAGCGGCCCTTAATGGTTGAGTACTTGCCGGTCTGTGGTGGGTTCCCCAGCAGATCGAGAACTTCGGCGGCGGTAGAGCTTGCTAGTGCTGAGACTACGTGGAGGTACCTTTCTTCATCGTCTTGAACCCTGCAAAGGGTGAATTGGGCCTCCGAGTGCGCGAACCAAGCTGGAGCTTGGTGTTCCCAGAAGGTGGGGAGCTTCAAGGACGCGGCGCCGGCCAACATCAAGCTGCTGCTGGTTGCCATCGGGTTGTTGCTGGCCTCTGTAGGGCTGCGTGAGTCGGGGGCTTCGGCCGCCGACATTCGGGGTCACCAATATGGGGGACTACGGTCTCCCGCGTAAAGAAATAGGCAACACAGCGAGCTACAAGAAATAGGTCTTTACTCCAACTCTCACAATACAGTACTGAATTCGTGAAGCCCGCGAACCTGTGATGACTCACGGATTGGTCACCTGCTGGAACCTGATTGGTTTTCCTTCTATCAGCAGCAGGCAAGTCTGAACATGCCTTATTCCTCTCAGCTTGCAACTGTCTTGCGGGGGGAGGGGAATACAGCAGTTAAAAGGGGATTATATAGGTTTATCTACATACACACAGTGTTTCCCCAATGTGGCAACGCCACAGGGGGAGGCGGAGTTTCAGTCGGAAACTTTTAACTCCACAGCATGCGGATTTTTTTTTAACAGGATCCCTGCCTGGAAGTCAGCCTGATCGACAGGCTTAGCTACCAGTCGGGCAGGGAGCACTCCGGAACACAACACAGTCCCAGGTAAGGAGCCTGCAGCTGTTAGTGTGAATGTGGGGGGGTCCGATCCCCGACCCGGGATGGGGGATCCGCTCCCGGGGGGGTCCGATCCCCGACCCGAGGGGATGTCTGATCCCCGATCGTGGGGGGAGGGGGCATTTGGATTAGGGGGTGTTCTGAATGGGAGTGGCTGGGTATAATCCCAGAGAAGCAGGTAACTTGGGGGGAAGCACTCCTGCTCCTCCTGGCCCACAAGCAGTACTGTAAAGGCACTTACCTTTTCCCCAAGCTGTCCTCGCCCCCCTTGAGCTGCCGGGTTTCCCGAGGCCCGGGAAACCCAGCCGGCCAGGTTTAAACCTGTAAGGGAAGTTAAGTGTGAGGCTCTCAGCCTCATTATAATAATTAAATGAACAACCCGCCTCCTGGGAGCCCACCCTCTGTCCCGCCTCTGTTAAAACTAGAAGTGGGCGGGTTGGGGTCAGGTTTGAGATTTTAAAATTTTTGCATCTCACCCGACTCCAATCCACCCGTTTTTGGGGGTTAAAATTCACCCTATTGTTTCAGAAGGCCACTCATTTCCTTGCTTAGGAGGCCAAAAAGATAATGGGAGAGCTGGGAAACCCGTCCCTCTTCCCTATGGGTGGGCGGGTGCTGGAGTTTGCAGCAGGTAGGCACCAAAGTGGCCCATGTGCTCACCTTGCCAATGTAAATGCTGGAGGGAGGACATCAAGCAGTTGTTAGGTCCCTTATTTGCATATGCAAAGGCCCAGTGCCTGATTTAGGCTTGGGTAAAGAACGCCTCTTTCTTTCCTGACCCAATATGCCAGACAGCGCACTTCCAGCCGGAAATGTGTGTGCACTTCCTGACCGCCATTTTGGGGCTGTGTAGTGCCTGAAAAACGGACGCCACGCAGCCCAATATCTAGGCCAGTGACTCATGACTGTGCCCCAGAATTAGCCACACCTCTAACCAAGCTGTTCCAGTACAGCTATAACACTGGCATCTACCCAGCAAAGTGGAAAATTGCCCAGGTATGTCTTGTCCAGAAAAAGCAAGACAAATCCAATCCGGCCAATTACCGCCCCAACAGTCTACTCTCAATTAGCAGCAAAATGATGGAAGGTGTCGTGGACAGTGCTATCAAGCGACACCTACTCACCAATAACCCGCTCTCCAATGCTCAGTTTGGGTTCCTCCAGGGCCACTTGGCTCCAAACCTCATTACAGCTTTGGCCCAAGCATGGACAAAAGAGCTGAATTCCAGAGATGAGGCGAGAGTGACTACCCTTGATGCTAAGGCAGCACTTGATCGAGTGTGGCACCTAGGAGCCCTAGTAAAATTGAAGTCAATGGGGATCAGAGGGAAATCTCTCCACTGGCTGGAGTCATACCTAGCACAAAGAAAGATGGTGTAGTTGTTGGAGGCCAATCATCTCAGCCCCAGGACATCGTTGCAGGAGTTCCTCATGTCAGTGTTATAGACCCAACTGTCTTCAGATGCTTCATTAATGATCTTCCCTTCATCATAAGGTCAGAAGTGGGAATGTTCACTGATGATTGCACACTGTTCAGTTCCATTCGCAACTCCTCAGATAATGATGCAGACCCTACCCGCATGCAGCAAGACCTGAACAATATCCAGGCTTGGCTTGATAAGTGACAAGTAACAGCTGCCCCATACAAGTACCAGGAAATGAGCATCTCCAACAAGAGAGAGTCTAACCAACTCCCCTTGACATTCAATGGCATTACTATCATCAAATCCCCCACCATCTACAGCCTGGGGCTCACCAGTGACCAGGAAATTAACTGGACCAGCCATATAAATACTGTGGCTACAAGAGCAGGTCAGAGGCTGAGTATTCTGCGGCGAGTGACTCACCTCCTAACTCCCCAAAGCCTTTCCACCATCTACAAGGCACAAGTCAGGAGTGTGATGGAATACTCTCCACTTGCCTGGATGAGTGCAGCTCCAACAACACTCAAGAAAATCAACACCATCGAGGACAAAGCAGCCTGGTTCATTGGCACACCATCCGCCACCTTAAACATTCACTCCCTCCACCACCGGCGCACCGTGACTGCAGTGTGTACCATCTACAAGATGCACTGCAGCAACTTGCTAAGCCTTCTTCGACAGCACCTCCCAAACCAGTGACCTCACCACCTAGAAGGACAAGAGCAGCAGGCACATGGGAACACCACCGCCTCCAAGTTCCCCTCCAGATCACACATAATCCTGATTTGGACATATATCACGGTTCCTTCATCGTTGCTGGGTCGAAATCCTGGAACTCCCTACCTAACAGCACTGTAGGAGTACCTTCACTACACAGACTGCGGCAATTCAAGAAGGTGGCTTACCACCACCTTCTAAAGGACAACTAGCGATGGGCATAAATACTGGCCTTGCCAGCAATGCCCACATCCCGAGAATGAATAAATAAAACCACCAGGATCATGACCCAAGGAATTTAGGGGCCATGATCCTTAAATAATCCTCTTCTGATGAAGCACAATCCACAGTGCATTTTTACAGATACAACCAATGCACAGTTCTTTATGGTATTCAATCCCTCTTTTGGTAACTTACACTTAGACAACACTGAAAACCAGACACTGCTGCTCATTCTGCAAGAATGATGGTGGCCTGGTACATTGATGCACTGAAGCACTGCACCATGGAGTGATGGATGTGATTTCTCTCTTGTGACTATATTTGAAAAGTTCCTGATCTCAGAGGATGGCATTGAGTAGATGCCCAGATGGAAAATTAGAAAATGGGCTAACCTTTGCCATTCACACATGGTTTCTCATGGTCAGCTCAAGAGCTATGCAGGCAGATAGTTACTGTTATTTAGTGTAATTTGTGAGAGTTTTAGTGTAAATAATGGGAAGGTGTCCAGAAAAGGCTAGACTCCAGTTGTTATATTTCTAAATGGCGCTTGCTGAGAACAGCATTATGGGAATGGTCCACATATTTCGAGTACTCTGGCCCTTATGAGCTACATGGCAGTGCTGACTGATAAATATAATGAATGTGGATTTAAATATTGAATTCTGTATAGACCCTGGCCTGATGCCTGTTCTGTGCTGACCTGTGCTGAGTTCGCTGATCTCACATTAGGGAGGAGGAGAGTTAGGAATGCTACAATTGAATGTTTGGGTGTGTGTATGGACATCGAGACATCAGATGAGAATAGGATCAGGCTCGACTGTGATAGGCCTTTCAGTTGAATAGCCTGCAAACACTTATTGTCCAGTTTCAGACAAAATAAATGGTCACTAGAGCAAAGTTCCAGAAAGAAGCTATTGCCCATCATGATTCACTGGTCTAGAAAGTGGGCTGCATGGAGGCTGTTTTTCAAGCGCTACATGGCCTACTAAGGCCCCAAAAAGACGGGCAGGAAGCATGCGCACACTTCCAGCTAGAGGTGCCGCATCCGCTATATTGGGTAAGGATAAATGAAGACAACCTTTACACATGCCAGAAGCAGGCATTCGGCCTTTTGCATAAGCAAATAAGGGGTCTTTCGCCTGCTTAAGGTCCCCACTAAAACACTGGTTGGCCCTGAGGCAGCCAGCACCATCGCAGGCAGCCCCACCGAACGCCTAGAACAATGAAGGTAACTTATCTCAATGTGGAGCAGTAGAGCTCCTCGCGACCCCACATTAAAGGACCTTCTCGATCGCTGCTGCTCCTACCCATCCCCCGGCCCCAAGATCCCCGACTCCCGATCCTCGCTCTCCGATCTCCCACCCCCCAGCTCTGATAACCCTCCCCCGCAACTCCAGGCCCCCCGACCCTCGTGTTCTCCTGCCATCCCCACCATCCCCGATCGGACCCACGTACCTGAGGGCCACCGCGATGCTAGCCATGGCCTGATTTCTTCCTAGTTCTCTTTACTCTTCGACACGCTGAAGCGCCATGCAGGCTATATGACAATGGGGTCCGAGGCCCAATATCATGGCCACCTCAGACCTCACCATGAGCTTAAATGCGTCACGCGCAAATTTCTAGGTCACTGCCTTAAGAGAGGAGGATGTAAAGTAGAAAATAGGAGGAAATAGATAGGTCATTGTGATTTAATTTGTCCCCTTGAGTGAAGTGAAGGTGTTAATCAGAAATGGGAACAATGTCATGTTGAAACTAAGCTCTAAGAAAAAGTGAAAAAGCCAAAGTGCACGATCTTCATAAACAAACAAACCCCATGTTCCTGTAAATCACGAGCACCTACTGAGAAACGAAACAGAAACTTAACAATGCAGCTGTTAGTAAAGTACTACTGTATTGTGTTACAAGAAAATTACTAACTGCAGAACAAGATTTAAAGAGGTACCATCTTCATGAAAAACTTTATTTGAATATATTTTTGCATACTTGTAAACATGACACAATGACATGACTTTGAAACATGTCACTTGCACCTACTGTCAGAAAATGATTCACGGCTCTGCCCCCATCCAACATAGGAAAGAGTTTGCCACTTTCCCATGAAGATAATACATCTTTAAACAAAGTAGCATTATTCTTTCTTACATTGGTGGAACGTAAATATGTTTTTATTATAATACTAATTCTTGGTGCAACTTTCCTGTCTACAATACCCTTAGTTTCAGTGTTACAATTTTTGCGAAACACTTTTATGTCAACAGTTTTAATGTAAAATTTCTAGCCAATAATTATAATGAAATAAACTTATGTCAATATGTGCCTGTCACGCTGTATTAACAGGCCTCAAACCATTAGGTAATGGTGTTACCCCAACCCAGCTCCTCCATCTCTGCTGCACCAAAAACTACCTTCATCCCTCCCTACTTGTCTCTCAGCATTTCCCTACTTCTGATTCTTTGTTGGACCATTTTAAGCCTCATTGCTCACTCTACAACATTTCTTTGCCATTTTGCAAAATGAAAAATAATCCTGGGTTGTAGGCACTGCTAACATAAGAACTTAAGAATTAGGAGCAGGAGTAGGCTATACGGCCACTCGGCAGGACGGGGAGGGAGTAGTGGCTCACCGTGTCTGGGTGGATGAAGCTCTCCGTGCTTCCGCTGTCGAACAGGCAGGTCGTGGCGTGGCCGTTGACTTTGATGTCCATCATTGAGCTGGCCAGGTGGTGCGGGCGGGCTTGATCCAGGGTCACGGAAGCTAGGGTGTAGATGAGCGCGTCGTTGTCATGACAAGATGGCGGCGAAGATGGCGGCCCCCGTAGTTCACATGAGGCTCTGTTTAAATCGTTTGCCCCGCACAAAGATGGCCGCCCCTGCTGTTCCCATGAGGCTCTGCAGGCTTCGGCTGCCCCGCACAAAGATGGCCGCCCCTGGTTTTCCCATGAGGCTCTGCAGGCTTCGGCTGCCCCGCACAAAGATGGCCGCCCCTGGTTTTCCCATGAGGCTCTGCAGGCTTCGGCTGCCCCGCACAAAGATGGCCGCCCCCAGGGTTCGCATGAGGCACTGCTGGCTTCTGAGGATTTGCTTCTGCAGGCCTTGGAGAAGTGGCCTTTCTTGAGGCAGGTTTTGCAGGTCGAGTTTTTGGCTGGGCAGCGCGACCTCGGATGCTTCTCCTGGCCGCAAAAGAAGCAGCCAGCGGCCCGATCGGGGTTGCCTGATGTCGGGGCCGGTACCGGGGCTAGCGGGCCCGGTCGGATCCGTGATGCAGACGCTGAGGTAGGTCCCGGGGGCAGCGCTGTGAAGGGCGGTGGGGTGGGGGTCGGGCCCGAGTCCCAGGGTCGCGAATAGTACCTGGCAAACGCTTCCTGGTCTTGCTGGGTGGCCTCTAGGGTGAGGGCGAGGGCTTCGGCCTTGTCCAGGTCTATGTCCTTAGCTTCAAGCAGTCTTTGCCGTGTGTAGTCGGAACGTAGGCCTCTCACCAAGGCGTCGCGGACATTGTCTTCCATGTTCGCAGTAGCCGTCACCGCTTTAAAGTCACAGTTCCTGCCGAGTTGTCTCAGCGCTCGTGAAAATTCAGCTATCGATTCTCCTGGCTGTTGCTGGCGAGATCTTAAGAGATGCCTAGTGTACATGTAGTTTACCGGGCTCCGGTACTGCTGTTTCAGTAGGTTGATGGCGTCGTCGTACGTAGTCATGTCCTGGATGAGTGTATATACTCTCGGGCTCGCTTGGGCTTTCAGGACTCTTAGTTTGGATCTCTGAGGGACGACGGCTTCCTCCAGGTACGATTCGAAGCAGTCCAGCCAGTGTTTGAAGTCGTTGGCTGAGTTTGGTGCCTGTGGGTTTAGATCCAGGTATGGTGGTTTCAAGGCTTGCAGCCAAGCCGGCTGGTGTGGCCCGTTGTCTGGAGGCTGCTGTTGCTGTGCTGCTGGGTGAGCTCCTTGCTGTTGCTGTTCATTATCAGACATCTTTAAAATTTAGTCAATAAAATTGATATGCCTATCAATTAGTCCAATAAAAGGCGACGAGTTAAGAACGTAACTGAAGGTTTTTATTGGCTAAATAACAGAGCCCACCCTCGTGGGTGATCCGATCCAACAGGGAGGAATACTAGCCAGTCAGCTACCTTTATACCTGGGCAGGTAATGGGCGGAGTCGGAGGTGGTCAGCCCAGGTATAACAGTGCGACAAGAGGCGACCTCGTGTAGTGATGTGACAGTGAGAACAGTGAGAACAATATACAGTGATAACTATAACAGTGGTTTACCACACTCTGCCATTCAATAAGATCATGGCTGATCATCGACCTCAACTCCAGTTACCCGCCTGATCTCCATATTGCTTGATACACCTTGAGTCCAAAAATCTATCTATCTCAGCCTTGAATATACTCAAACGCTCAGCATCCACAGCCCTCTGGGGCAGAAAGTTCCAAAAATTCACAACCCTCTGAGTGAAGAAATTCCTCCTCATCTCAGTCTTAAATGGCCGACCCCTTATCCTGAGACTATGGCCCCTCATTCTAGACTCTCCAGCCAGGGCAAACAGCGTCACAGCATCTACCCTGTCAATCCCCCTCAGAATCTTATATGTTTCAATGAGATCACCTCTCATTCGTCTAAACTCCAGAGAGTATAGGCCTGATCTACTCAATCTATTAGCTGAGCCCCAGCTGCTGTTCTTTTTGCCGCTGTGCTATGCTTCTTCTGTCCCCTTGTGGTTATTTTGCCACATTTTTTCCACCTCAGCTCAAAAATTAAAAATGCTTCCAAGCCGCTTTGGTCTTGCTCCTTGTTCGTCTGCTTTCAAACCTGCTCCCTGCTCAGCTCTGCCTGGTTCCCTGCCCCACACTCATTCTTCTTTGCTGCTCACTGACACTGTGCTACACAATGAGGGGACCGAGTGTCAACATTCCCGTTAAGCTGTACGGTCGTGCAATGGTCTGGAGGTCCCCTCAGGCCTCTCACCGGCTTTTAAATGGAAAAGAAACGTGAATGCGTGGAGGTTTGAATAGGCCGTGCAGCCACTTAAAAGGGCTGCGCACCCCAAAAAAATTTAAAGGAACATTGCCGAGTGTGATATATCCAAGTTTGTTGACAATACAAAGCTAGGTGGGAAAGTAAGTTGTGAGGGGGACACAGAGGCTGCAAAATGATATAGAGAGGTTAAGTAATTGGGCAAGAAGGTGGCAGTTGGCCTATAATGTGGGGAAGTATGAAATTACCCACTTTGGTAGGAAGATTGGAAAAGCAGAATCTATTTTAAAAGGTGAAAGAATAGCAAATGTTGGTATTCAGAGGAATTTGTACACTAACCACAGAAAGTTAACATGCAGGTACAGCAAGCAATTAGGAAGGCAAATGGTACGTTAGCCTTTATTGCAAGGGGGTTGGAGTATAAGAGTATGGAAATCTCACTGCAATTATATAGGGCTTTGGTGAGACCACACCTGGAGTACTGTACAGTTTTGGTCTCCTTACCTAAGGAAGAATATACTTGCCTTAGAGGGGGTTGATTCCTGGGATGAGAGGGCTGTCCTATGAGAGATTGAGTAGAGTGGGCCTATATACTCTGGAGTTTCGAAGAATGAGAGGTGATCTCATTGAAATGAATAAAATTCTTAGAGGGTATAGTAATCTGGGATATAATGTTTAAGTTATCCACCAGATGGAGCCAAATATTAAGGGTTCACATTCACCAGTATTTAAGGTAATGGGTCATGTATTCAATGTCCTGGTACACCAGTTTATACGGTAATGTGGCATTGCATTATGGGTATGACTCAGAGGTTCATCCTCCATCTTGGCTCGTGCAGTAAGAATTATGTGCCTGGCTTCCAGCTTGTGGCACTTTTCCTCCAGGAACCTGCATTCCCTCGCCAGGTGATCGCCATTGCATCTATAACATGCCTTTACATGCTCACGTTGTGGTTTCTGACACATGTTTAACTTGTGCACAATAACCTGACCTGCAACTTGCTTTGTAGCAGCCCAGTCTGAACCTTGTATCTCTTTTAAATCTCGGTTCGCTGCCTCTATGGCTTGAGCAAGTTCCAACGCTTTTTCATACGTAAGCCCAGTCTCGGACAATAATCTCCGCTGCATTCGATCATCCATTATCCCGCAAACTAGCCTATCTCTCAGCATGTCTTTCAGGTTGTTGCCGTAATTGCAGTCGTGTGCCAATTTCCTCAACACCGCTACATAATCCAATACAGTCTCTCCCGGTTTTCTGTTCCGTGAATTAAATTTGAAACGCTGTACAATCTCACTCGGTCTGGGATTGAAATGGTCCTTCAGCAAGGCCATTAAGTTAGCAAATGATCTGTCTCCAGGCTTTTCAGGACTGCATAAGTTTCTCATTAAACTATACGTCTGACTTCCCACGGAAGTGAGCAAGATTGCTCTCCTTTTTCCGACATCATTTTCCTCAAAGAAATGCATCAACACCTCGCAGTATTCATCCCAGATCTGCGTCTGAACATCAAAAGCAGAGATCTTTCCTACCGTAGCAGCCATGATCCGTTATTCTGTGCTCTTCTTTTTTTCTTCGTCAAGATGAGATCTGTTTATCCTCATCGCCAATATGTGATATCCGAGTGGTAAGGTCAGAAACTGAGAGAAGCGAGATATTAGGAACAAACCCAACTGTTTATTTACACGGTGTAGCAGAGAGACATAGCTCTTACAAGCTGGAAGCCAGGCACATAATTCTTACTGCACGAGCCAAGATGGAGGATGAACCTCTGAGTCATACCCATAATGCAATGCCACATTACCGTATAAACTGGCATACCAGGACATTGAATACATGACCCATTACCTTAAATACTGGTGAATGTGAACCCTTAATATTTGGCTCCATCTGGTGGATAACTTAAACATTACATCCCATATTACTATAGAGTGCTTGACAGGGTAAATGCTGAGAGGCTGTTTTCCCTGGCCGGGGAGTCTAGAACTTGGGGTCGTAGGCCTAGAAATTAGATCAGGCCAGAAAACGGCCGGTGACACTGTGGGCCAAGGTTAACGGCCGCCTGCAAAAAGAGCACAGGCAGCAATTTACAGCTGATTTATATAAGCGGAGTGCAACATCTCTTGTGCAACACACTCTTTTTGGCGTGAACCTCAGCAGGAGGCCGAAGGTTGCATCTGAAGGATTGGTGCAACGTTCTTGGGCAATGTGCTGTTTCAGATCATTTGGTGACGGCTCCTGGGTTTTGCTGGGTCAGGAGGTATTGAGTCTGCTGATGGCCCTCGTAGGGTTGGAGCATTGTGCGTTGTTGGGATTAGGAGGCATTTGTTTGTCCACGGCTCCCCTCTTACTTTTGCAGACATTCGTCTGGGTCTTGTGTGGGGTCCACAAATGGGTACCAGACTGCCTGGTACTCCCACCTTCGCTGGCTGCCACAGGTCCACAGATGTTTCACCCAGGTGGATGCTGTGTGGAGGTTTGTGCTCTATCATGGTGCTGAAGGGGGAGGGGATGGGGATGCACCATCTTGCAGCTAGCAGAGACAGCGCACTAACCTGCATATCACACAGGGGGTTCACTCTCTGGTGAGTGGGTCTTGAAGCACAGGCTCAGATCTGAAGGGACTGTGACTGGAAACACCACATAAAGATTGTGGCATAGATGTTCTTAAACCATTGTATGAGACATCAAGTGAAATAATTTTCTTTTAAAAAGGGGAACATGAACCTCTTAGTCAGGAGTTTACTGGTGTAAATTATGTAGAAGAGAGCCTTGGCAGTGTCACCCACATTCCAAGAGCTAATATAAAAAGGTCAAAAGTTGTCCCTGAGCGTCTGTGATCAGAAATGGCTGTAACAGTTACCGTGCTGAAAACAATTTGTTACTTTTGGTCCATAGCAATTAATTTAACACAAGGAAACAGCATATATAAAAAGGCAGGATGTGACTTATATCCTAGGTTGGCTTATCATCTGCAAAACAGGCTTGTAGCTGCATTGTGCAATATCATTTGATTGGCTTCGAAGGTTGTTATTTTCCGGAACTGTGTTGTTGAAGGGACTTTCCAGTCAGAATTATACTCAGTGTTTCAGCACAAAGATTACACTTTACATCTTGTAAGATGTCAACAGAACAAGAGCCAACAGAGAAACGTTATGATCCAGACGATCGTACTCTGAAATTTGTGAAAAGGAAGGATGAAATCACAGGTAAATGCAAATATATGCTCTATTATATGCAGTATTCCTGCCTATATAAACCACCAGCGGAATTTACTGCTAGAGTCACATCATGTACTTAGCTTTACCTGCAAAAAACAGTCATAGATTAACATGATGTGTATTTTTTTAATTGCTGTTTTAAGATTTTAGGTTTGGGTAGACTTTGTTGTGCTTTCAGGATACGGCCTGGCTTTATCTGATTGTTAACTGACTTCCTTGTGTCCCGATGACTGTAATATACACAGATATGCTAGGGAAAAACTAGTGAAGCAATTAAACTATTCAATGCTTTGTCTTGTACATGCAATATTTAAACATTTTTTAGTGTCATCCACAAATTTCACATGCCAGCATAATTATGGTATATGCAAGGCCACACTCCCAGATGAGTACAGAGTACAGAGTACAGAGGCCATTTCGGCCCATCGAGCCTGCACCAACACATATCCCACCCGATCCCCGTAAACCCTACAGCAACACATATCCCACCCTATCCCCACGTATTTAATCCCCCTAACACTAAGGGTCAATTTATCATAGCCAATCAACCTAACCCACACATCTTTGGACTGTGGGAGGAAACCGGAGCACCCGGAGGAAACCCACGCAAACACGGGGAGAATGTGCAAACTCCACAGTCGCCCGAGGCCGAATTTGAACCCGGGTCCCTGGCGCTGTGAGGCAACAGTGTTAACCACTATGCCACCGTGCTGCACAGAGTTGGATAGAACTGTGCAGAGTCTTTGCCAATGTTAATTTTTAGCAGGTGGGATACAGGCAAATTCTCATTCAAGATTACAAACTAAACACTAAAACAATTGACTGCTTTTCTTTCTTTGTTCCACTCTCATTTTAGTCTGAGCAAATTAGAAGTGTACTGATTAAAATATCTCTGGTTACAAATAAATTAACATTTTGAAAGGGTTACAATAAAATTCAAATGAATTATTCTGAATTCTGGAAACCACAATTGTTAATTTTTGAGAGATTCTACTGCATGAAAAAAATGACCCACTCTACCTGGAAAATAAAGTAACAAACATGACAGTCTACCTTGCACAATGGTGATGACATTTGTACATTCACACTTTAGTTTCACAGCTCAAGTTGCCAGATAGAAAATAACTTCTCGCACCATATATAAAACATTATTTTATTACTTCTTTAACGAGGTTCATATCAAGCATTACTCCACAGCAAAAAAGGTCATCAATATTGATTTTGAAGAATGTATCATTAGTCTGCCCTACATTAATAATATCTTTTTTTCTCAATGCCAATAGTCATTCAGTCTAGAGTTACCAACTCTGGTTGGGCGTAAGCCTGGAGGTTTCATCACATGACCTCCAACCGCCCAGTCAAGCAGCCTTTATTCCCATGTCTAATATTTTTATAACTAATAAACAAAAGTGTTCAAAGAAAGTGAAAAGAAACACAACATTTTTCAACACCCCTGTGATTTTTCTCCCGGGTTGCTCACAGCAATTTTCAGGAGATTAATCTTTAATTCCTGGAGACTCCAGGGCAATCCTAGAGAGTTGGCAACCCTAATTCAGTCCCTTTATTCCACCCCACTCCTAGCTGAAGGGCTGCCAGCCAGTCAGCCTGTACAGCATGCTGCAAAAAATGGCAATCAAGAACATTGGGGGAAAAATGCATTCAACTGTGCATTTTCTTTGAGAATATTAGCAGCTATTTTAGAAGTTTGGAAGCCATTTTGAAATTGAGTAGGAGCAAGAGCACGAACAAAATGTAGTAGATAAGTACCATTTGATGTTTGCTTCTCATGCCTAACTTCAAGTCAAGATTTCCATCAACTATAAGAGTCCCTGTAGATCTAGGAGTCTATGTTTTCTGACCTGCCCTTTAGATACTAGTAATTGGCAGTTGGCCGTTTCCTAAGCATTCTTTGAAAAGTGATTGTGCTACTTGTTACTTCAGGAGATGATGATCCCAATATTTTGCGAGCAGAAATGTCCTGCAAACATGCAGTAGATCCAAACTCACTGACTAGTTGGTGTCGAAGCCTTCTAGATCAGGTAAGGATTGTTGGCTTTTAAATTCAGCCTTGTGAATGTAAAGGAATTATATATCTGTGTAAAAATAGAAATGTAATATATTGTTATTCTTCCTGCAGTACTGCTTTTTTATTTTATTTTTATTTAGATTTTGTCAAGAGAATCTGTTCCCTAACTGACTCATCCTCCTGCCTCCGTGTCAGGTGGAATGAGAGTTGCAACAGTGACCCTTTCAAGGGGCTAGGAGACCACATGCTGCCTGGAAAACAGGACAAGTTGCAGGCAGTCTGGAATGCATAACGTTTTTAAAGTTTCATTCTGGGGATATGGGCATAGCTTGCAAGGCCAGCATTTATTGCCCATCACGAACTGCAGCCTGTTCAGCCTGGTGAAAACATGCAGCTTCTTTTCCAATATCTAACCATACTTTACCCATTTGATGCACACTGTGTGCAACAGAACATGCATTTCCATTCATTGTTGGACCTTTCAGGGTGTTTGTGCTTTTTCCTTCTAATGTTAATGGATTCATTTGGCTCATTCCCCCTTCCCCACAGCTATGATGGCCCCAATGTTACACTCTATTTTGTGTATGTGATTTATTTAGGACTAGCTGGAGTGCCCGGCGGTGCCGAGGCTTTTTCAAGGGCATGTTGTTGTTGGAAGAGAGAGAGCGACTGGGGGGAAGAGAGAGAGCGACTGGGGGGGAAGAGAGAGAGCGACTGGGGGGGAAGAGAGAGCGTGACTGGGGGGGAAGAGAGAGAGCGACTGGGGGGAAGAGAGAGAGCAACTGGGGGGAAGAGAGAGAGAGACTGGGGGGGAAGAGAGAGAGCGACTGGGGGGGAAGAGGGAGAGCGACTGGGGGGGAAGAGAGAGAGCGACTGGGGGGGAAGAGAGAGAGCGACTGGGGGGAAGAGAGAGAACGACTGGGGGGGAAGAGAGAGAGCGACTGGGGGGGAAGAGAGAGAGCGACTGGGGGGAAGAGCGCGAGCGACTGGGGGGGAAGAGAGAGAGCAACTGGGGGGGAAGAGAGAGAGCGACTGGGGGGAAGAGAGAGAGCGATGGGGGGGCAGAGAGAGAGAGAGACGGGGGGGAAG